>NC_060261.1:8931208-9536435 GCF_021901455.1 Neodiprion lecontei
GCAGACACGTCGAGCTTCGATAGATTCGCGGAGTATCGGTAATAGTTCAAGTTCCGTTTTATCATCCGGCGAAAAGGGCGTCGAGTGCCTCTGCGAACCTGATTTGGACTTGGCTCGTGTGTTTAAGAGTGGTGAAAATAAGTTTAGTGAAAAATTAGTGTCCGTCGAGGTGGTGGAATCGGGTCGATCGGCGTCACCTTCCGAACGTAATTCCTCTTCTACTTCGTCTTCCGAAGACGGTTTCGAGTCCGGCGATATAGCGCCGATTTACAACGGTAAAGACAAAGTTCCTATGTCTAGGCTGACCAAAGATTCAATCATGAAGATAACCATCAGGATGATCAGGCTTCGGGAGAGGTTCATCCTCGGTCTTAGCGCTTTTGCAATTCTCTTCACGCTCCTCCTCGTCGTCGACCTTCAGATGGACCTCGGGTACAGCGGACATCATTTGGTTCCGAGTCACGGTAGGGTTAGAATAGGCGATGATCCGGATCAAGAAACTGTCTACAATAGCTTCCGGAGGAAGTTCTTGCAGCGGCCAAACGCCAGCAAGGAAATATCGAGCTTCGACGCCGCTGGAACCGCCCAGTCCTCCAAGGGTGACAAGACGCCCTCCGAAAATGCACTGAAATCGGTGAAGTCCGATAAGCCGGAGGTTCACGACGACTTCGCTGACCTCGTCGACATCGCCGAAAACGGCTACAACGTGAACGTCGACGATGGCGTAGTCAGGATCAGCGGCGAGGACTACAGCCACAATCCCACCATCGGCAGTCTCAATCACATTCAACCAAAGTGAGTAGAACCATGATTACGATCTTTTTTCGTAGGCATTTGTTGGTGGGTGTGAACTGTTTCACTCGTCACATCGTTCGAGAAGAAACATCTTGCGATGTACAATATTCCTTCAAACTGAATTTCCTAGGTTTTGCGACCGAGCATTGGTGTTTGCGTCTTACGACCGTCTTTACTTTGACTGCCGCTAGTTATACGACACGGCTCGCGAGTCCGTCTCACCTGAATTTTACCTGATTATACTCGAAAGGGCTAATAAACTGGGACAATAAGATTTTCTTATGAATAAAACTCCCTCGAGACGCTCCAGTCCTTCAGGACTATCTAATTTCAAATGCCAGGACAGAGGGAAAAACGTATCTCGCCTCTTCTCCTCGCGACGGTAGTGATTTTTTTCCGGAATGTAGCGAATCTCGTTACACATTTTCGACCTTGAGGTTCTGGTCCAGATGAGCCTGTCCCAATGACAGAAATCAGAAACAGTGATACCGGAATGAAATGGTGTGGGATGGCACGGAACGGAGGAGGCAAGCCACTGAGGTAAGGCGAGCCGAGTGCCGCCACGAGCCCAAGAGATACGGATGAGAGTTACGCGGAACACCAAGACCATTTAATCCTAAGTTATAACTTTAAACCCTCGTTTTAAGATATCCGGGTGAACCTTCTGGATTCGGGACTGAGGATTCAGGATCCAGGGTTCAGGGACGCTCTCCTGGGAGTGGAACGGGACCCGGGAGCATCGCCACGTGTAACCAAACTTCAACCGGCGTTTTATCGTTCGGTAATATAGTGCAGATTTGCGGAGCCATGGAGAACTGGGCTTGACGTTAGATAACAGGCTGCTCCTTGTCCACCCTCCTCCCCCAAAAACTCACCAGATTTATCATTTTCTCGCGTCGGAAATCCACCGGATTTAATTCAATCCTAACCCAAGAATCGTGTAGTCTAATTCGTGCCGTACCTCGTCCTCTGTATATAATTACCCGGTGAAAAAACCGTTTATACCCAGTGATGAGTAAATCAATGCTCCATTAGCTGTCGTTTGCGTATTAAAAAAAAATCCATCATCCCCAACTCGTTCTCGTTGACCAGTGATTGGCACATCAAACGTTTCGATGGCACTCGATATTCCGAACAAAGTATTCAGGCTACCAACGCGTTAGTCGCGGGTACAGTTGCGGAATACCAAATTCGTAAATAAGTAGTACGCGTGATGAAGGTCGATCGGTCGGTCGGTCGGTCGGTTGGTTTGTTGTAGTATAATTGGCAATTCCCTCTGTCACAGCTACGCAAACTTCCGGCGATGTTCTGCGTATTTCGATAATTCGCTGAATTGTTTTTGGGGTGTGAAATTATGCAATCGGAGGACCGATGACACCCTGTGCAACTCATTATATGCTCGCCAGTGGTTCTGGAAATGCCCTTGAATTTTGCTTGTCCTTCAAAAGTCCTGAAAACTATCTTTGAATTTTCTTGTGTCCTGGAAATATATTTTTAATGTCCTTGAATAATCTGAAAATGTCCTAGAAATCTCCTTGAATTTGTTACGGATTTTTTACTGGACACCACGTCATAATACACCGATGTATATTATGTATTTAATAGCTCGGCGAGGTGTTGAAAAAGAGGAAAAAAAGTTTGGCAAGTATCTGAACAGTTTTGCCGACTATTCGGACTCTTGCTCATTACGTCGCTGGTACCGAAATGAAAAAAGTGTTTCACTGAATGCTCCGAGGAGGTAACACTTAATGGCAACCATTGAAGAACTATTACTTTTTTTTTTATTCTCTTTTACTTTTCTTTGCACGACTCATTTTCTCGGCCCGGCGATGAAAGAGAATAAGAAGGAGAAGAAGAAGAAGAAGAAGAAGAAGGACTCGTTTTCATCGGGGTTGAAGCCCCTCGGCGTCTCTGGTTCGTAGAAATTTCAAGGGCGTAAGGACAAAGATCCTGATCCCGTCTGACTGGGTGTCTCGATCCTCGCTTCGCGGTTCGTGTTGATCGCGTTGATCTCAGGCCAAGTGTACAGGTATACGTAGACGGTATAATATATATCCTGTTATAATTTCGCAACGGTTTGCGGCTACGCAGCGCGTCTCTATCCGTGCCCAAGTTACGATAATACGCAGTGGGGTAAGCGACACCGGAAGACCTTGCCAATTGGTTCTTAATCGCGATGACAGTCACGCGCAGACGGGGTTCTCAATTAGCTCCGCATTAATAGCCTGAGTATCGAAGGTAATAAATCGTAAGCGAAAGGGACCAGTTTCGGATAAAAGGTGACATTTTTTTTATCCATATCATCAGAGCTTCAACATCACGTGCGTCAATTGACTCCCCTCGTGATTCACTGTGATTCATCGTGTTTAAAAGCTCCTCAATGCCGACAAATATAGGAATGATGTAAGCGTAGTAGTTTAGCGACACGTACTTACTAAACGTCGTAGTTTCCAGATATTAATTGTAAAAAGGACAGGACGACCAGTGACTGGGTACTTAACATTGGAACTATCATACCAGTAAAAATTACTTATCTTACAATTTTATTTTAAAAATTCTACTTCATGTTGAACTTTCGTTTTTTTCCCAATCATGTAATGACATTTACAACAATACCTAAAGCAGTAATGTAGTGAATTTTATTTTTGTCTTATTAGACTGGTCTTACAATTTCATTTGAAAGCTTGTACTTTATGTTGCATTTTACCCCGGTAGTTCTAGTGTTAAACATTTCATTCGTTAATATCACGTTGAAGTTAGTGACGTTACCGTAAAGATTCATGGTGATGAAAAACCGTTATTCCCTGATTTTAGAATTGTTCGAAATTTAGTGTAATTGTAATAAAACAAAACATACTCATATTTTGCAGTCTTAATTCATTGAAAAACACTGTGAAAACAAGAAAACAGTGATTTTTTCTCTAATGTTTCATTACGATAACGTTACTAACTTCAACCTCGTTCATTCGCCCTTATGGGATGATCGAAATTTTAGAACCGGTGTGGTCGGGCAAAACTAACTCTTCGTATATACCCTCGGTCAGATCAGGTTTGAAATAACGTTAGCTAACGACATTTCCGGGTAAAGAGATGCCGTCAAGTTGAATCGCAAGTGTCTCAATTACCGGACAGGCTGAAAGCAGGATACGCTGGATCTCTGCTTGGGGAGTAGACTGTATTGTTTCTGAATATGCGAGCCTGCCACAATGCCGTAATATCCCACAAGACTATGGGATGAGAGATGACACAGTGCCGTAACCATAGACGGGTCACAGAGCGTTGCACTGGGGGATCGACTTCCCTCGTTTGTTCGGAAATAATTTACGAGTAGCTTTCTGCTCCGTTATCGTCCTCCAGCTAGTCCCGTCTACGTAGCCGTCAGAGGCGTGCTCTCTTAGACGAAGAAGCGTTGAAGATCGGATGACTTACGTAGGATGCAACGAGAGGCGATATCCTTCGTTACATTTATGGTTCTAAGAATCTCTTAAGTCGACATAAAAAAATGGAAGTAAATGAAAATTGAATTTAACGACTTCCAATTTGTCCCGACAAACAACCATAACTGTTGGGAAATCGCTGCCTCCACGGTCACCTGACTCGATTCTCTTGCACGCGTTATTCGTGGAGGTGGTTGCGGAGTTGCAATGCGGTTAAACCTGTCTCACTCGATATAAACGAGTGGTTATAATTTGTTGTGCATAAACAGGACCTGCGGCGCCGTCTCAGTGTGTTATAGTGTCATTTGAGCGGACTGTAAACAGTTTATTATACCTACTACCAACGATTAGCATCTTCTCGTGTGTTTTGAAAAGCGTAAAGGAGATCGACGCCTCAATTTTAATTTAATCGCCAAAATGTGTTTCGTAAAACAAACCAGTTTCGAGTCAAGAATTATAGATACGGTTTAACTTACCACTGGATGATACGAGTCTAGGGTAATGAAATTGAATAGACTTTCTTCTTAAGAAATGCATCTCTGTTTTCCAGAGCATAACATTAACTGCAGTCTTGTCCCGTTTCTGAAACGGTGCGGATAGTACTCGTTAAGCTGTAATCTTGCCCGTGGATGTATTAACGGGTGGGAAACCGCACGGAGCGTTGAAACACGATCGCGTTTCTCGATGCGAAAAATATCCCGACTCACCACCAGAAACAGCTTCGTTCTGCGTCGTAGAGTCGTCGCATGTACAGGTATACCTTATAACGCCTCGCAAATAGGGAAGCTGGGATTTGTAGACATACATGAATGGGTGAAAACGAGTTCGTAGAATGAAGAATGTCGCTCGGGTTTTCAACCGGCCGTGACGTAAGACGAAGCGTGAACCCACACCTCACCAGTCGCGGTGTTCAAAGAGCCTTCACGACGTCGATGATCGTCTATTCGTCATCGAATAGACGACTTGCTTCCACCGTACGGCTTGTCTACCATATATCCGCCTGAATGAACAGACCGGAGGATTGCACGACCCGCTCGTGTTTTTTTTTTTTCGCCATTTAACGACACCACTTGAACACCATTGCAACCCACGTGCGCATTAGTCCCATTACAGTCAATTTTTATCTGACTATAAACCTTGCCGGAAGCTCGAGATACAGTGTATGTATCTACGTCACACGCGGTGTATCTCGGACCCATTAGAGTCATCTCGCTCAGCCGTGACTCGTACATCGCGTTATAGTCGCTTTTCAAGCCGCTCTCCGTCTTTTCCAACTTCACATTGGTGTGTTAATGCAATTTGACGCGAAACGTGGAGGTACGTTTGGCTTTTGGTACGTTGCAGTGGCGTGGTAGCTTTGATGTAACGAGATTCGTTGGCAGTGTTTGAAGGCCGGTAGATACTCTCAACGGTGGTCTAAAAAACAGGTTTATTTCATATTGTAACACCTGTAGAACCTTTATCGGAAACAGCTGAATGAATTTATCTGCACTCGGTGGATTTTCGTTATGCATTGTGCACGGGTTTGCCAGCCGACGACGTTTCGCACTGTGCAGTGCGGTGTGTTGAGTCAGGGAATTGCTGGAATCGCTGTTGTTTCACTGCAATCGCATTACGCTAGAGCTAACAAAACCCCACGGCGCGTGTCGGTGTGAACTTTGACACCGTGGTGGGGTCAACGAGTAATCGCGCACGCGTAGCAAATTCGCTTATCACGGAGGCATTTGTTGTACCGTTTTCTATCTTTTATAAACCTGGACGGCTGAAGCGTACTGTGTCCGTTCTCTGACCTGCATCCACGCGTACGATATCCTCACGATGCTTCGTCATGATGTTTCTCTCCTTGTTCGCCTTTGCCCGCGGAGCGAAGAGGGCAGGAAGTAGTCAAGGACGCGTGTCACAATTATTATTGCTAAATCTGCAAACTGAATAATGCATAGTTGCCTGCGCGTTTGTGAGTCTAATGAGAATTGTTCTCAATTTTAGTCATGTGAAATTCTGTGAGGATGAAGTTAGTTACGTTACTGCAACAATGCATGTTTAGAGGACATCGTTACTTCACGCCTCTAGGAGCGTCTGAAATTTTGTAGACCATGATAAACGGGAATGATTTTATTCCTGACGTTTCAATCACCTTGACGTTACTAACTTGAGCCTCCTAAAATCCATTCCTCGGAAACTCAACTAACAACGTAGTTAAAAGTCGGTCTTAGATTTTGTGTTCTTCTCATTTCTATGGTGAATCTTTCAAAACGTTCGATTTAATCTGATCGTAGAGTCGAAAAATTGTTAATAGCTTACAAAAAATTGAGAGCCGGTAGATTTTGCCGGAAGTCAGGCACGCTAGTGACTAAACTAATCTAAACGCACATGAAGAAGATTTTTGGTAAAAATCGTGTAGCGACGAAGCCGAGCTCCAGTTCCTTGCGTAACAAACCCGACCGTGAATACCTGAGTGAAATTAAGGGAAAGTCAAAATACCAAACGAAGAGGGCAGAGAGCTAGGCACGCTTAACAACCGAGCTGTCTATTGTTTTTCCACTTCGTTAGCTCCTAAATAAAATAATTTGGTATTCCCTGAGGGGCTGAAAACGTCTCTAAAGAGAATTTCCCTCTGGCCTCTTGTATTCGGAGTAGTACCTACTTCATCTTCGCTCGCTTCAACTACCCGCCGGTTTCTCCTCGAAGATCTTACCTCGAATTCAGTTTCTGAGTATCGCTACTTTACAAGTCACAAAGTATCCGTGAGATTTTCACTTGTAATGTTTATCCGAGGAATTTAATTGCGCTGAAATTTCGAAACACCGGTTAAATTTTGACGAAAAAATTTTCACACCTTCGAAATTACGTATTATATGTATACATACACGTATATACGCGCATGTTCAATTATACCCACGTAAGATTGATCCGTAGCAAATTAGTCTACACACCTGGCGAAAGCTCCGTAAGATAAGGGGAGAGGCGAGACAGCGAGAGAGAGAGAGAGAGAGAGAGAGAGAGATATAGAGGGGCGAACGTTTTCGCAAGATCTCAATATTATCTCGTGCTTCTCAAGAGGAAAACCGCTCGCTCCTGAGAAGAGGAGGGTTGATGAGATAGAGAAGGGGACCTTAAAGCTGACATACTGATTTACGTCACACCGCCGCTCCGCGCTGCAAATGTCAGCCTCATCCTCACTCGTCTTACTCTTATCCCGAGGAAGATCCGAATCCAAAAATTTTTCGACCTTCTTGTACTCCGACTGTTTCAAGCAAGCTGGATCAAAAGCTCGCCACAAGAGGCTTTGGAGACACCATTAATCAGGGCATCCGTACTTTCTCTCAAGAGGACTTTTCTCCCAGACACCTAAGCAGATTTATATACGCGGTACACGGTGCGTCCTTCTTTCCTCACTGGTTTTTGGTAGGAATTATCGTTTGATATAGAATAATTATGCAACTGCACCTGAATATTTCATGAAAAAGTGAGAACAGGATGGAAGTTTATCAATTTTAATTCAATAGCCATTCAGCTCGAAGTAAGAGTTTCAAAAGTTGCGGGGTTTTTACACCAAAGTCGAGTTAGCGGTTGGGCAAACTGCAAAATCGCTTATGGATACCTTCTTCCTGGACATCAATTCTTACGGTTCTTGCTCCAATGAAAAACGAGGTTAGTGTATCTAGTGGAATTTAAAAAAAGATGCATCAATGTATCCAGAAAATCAGATGATAATTCACGTGTCCTTTTATAATGTTCACCAGACACCAACTTGGTTTTTCATCCGATCGAGAACCACGTGGACCAGTTCAGTCCATGCCTCGAAACAATTCACACGTTTCAAAAAGACCCGTTTACGCGTTTCAGCTGGTTCTAATTTAGGGATCAGTGACTATCAGTTTGAAGGTTGTATTCCGGAATTGAAACTGACCGATGCGAGCCGACAATCCTTGTATAACCGCATCCTACAAACACACACAAGCACGTAAACATGAAGGCAACAATGCGCCGCATGGGGAATTGCGTTTCCATACACCAACCCGAAGGCAGTCTATGTGTCATACCGGACTGATGCCGTCTATGATACGAGCGGAACAGTGCACAAGTGCAATGTACTTCACGAAGTCCTAGACCTGGTCGGTATTCAGCTTGCAAATCCACTGGGGAACTGCAGGCTGAATCATAGTCTCGTCGATTTGACGAAGCGTGTGGATGCGAATTGACTGATAATATTAGCAGTCCAGATTAACCGTGAAACCGAGATACTCTTATCGCCGTTTAGCAACCCCCATCAGCTGTTTTCGGTCTTCGGTGAGAATAAACCCACGCGTTACTTCGTCTCATTTTGCCACATTGGGAGTGCTGAAAATTTTTCTTTTTTCAAATTTAGGTACCTACAGTAAGACGCATGAATGACTTGATCTTCTGGCTAACTTGTTTTCGGTCCGAAACAAAATGCGAGTACAATTTCATACGGATTATGTGACAACGATCGACGATGCAGAAGATGACGTGAGAAAATGGGATGCATTGTCGCATAATTCGTAAGAAGGTTAAGGCATTTGTGCATTTTACTTTACGTACAGAGCGAATTGCTAACGACTGAACGGTTCAATGCGCATGCGCTAAAACTCGAGAGCACGAGAAATTGTTTCGTCACGGCTACCAACATTCTGAAGTACAGATGACGGTTCGCCGCGATTTATATAACCTGAAAAACGTTGGTCACCCCGACAAAACAATTGCTATCGCTCTCAGATTGCAGCGCATGCGCATTAAACCGTTCAGTTGTTACCAATTCACTCCGTATATATGTGCCTGACGTTATACTCGGTCAGTCGGTACTGTTTCTGATGGAATTGCTGGTCGCCCGTTGCGCAGGACAGTCGACAGATTGTCGCTTGTTGATTGTTCGTTATCTGGACAGACGAACACGCATGGTCTGGTCCTATGCATAGGCGAGGCATTCACAATCGGAGTCTGTAGGGCTGGTATCAGCTCTCGATGATAGAAGATAGAGGAGAGTAAATTTGACGCTCTCCAGTCACGCTTTAGAATCACGATTCACACCGTGACTCATACCGAGCCTAAATATTCCGTGCATCGTATTTTGTTACCCAATGCGAGCTTTCGCGGTTGAAACTTTTTTTCCTCCCCTCTTTCTATCACTCTTCTTATACCTTTTTTTTTTTTTTTTTCTTTACTCCGTCGGCGACCATCGTCCGAAACAAGTCGCCTCGCGCTTTAAGCCATAGTGGAAAGCTCTTTGGACCTTAGAATCCGGCCGTGTCAACATCGCCCTGCACGATTAAGACAAAAAACGAGTCAAATATTTGACCAAAGGCTGTGACCACCTTTTCGACGTAGATAGCCTATCTTTAAAGTTCCACCAACCAGCTCCAACGGCTGACCCGTCAAACTCCACCCCTTTTTATCTCTCTCTCTCTGTCTCGATCTCTTTCTATCCGATTCGCAAGAATCGCGGAACTATCGGAATACCATCGTTTAGGGTGGCAGACCTGATCACACCGCGCGACGAATTTACCGACTCCGGAACACACTCGAGGGAAAGACTCAGACGATACGTCCAAGATTCAGCCACCGTAAATCCGTGGGGAAGACGCGGTGCAGCAGCGAGCTTGCACGTCTCGTACCGATCTAAAATTCGTGCCTCTTGAACAAGGGAAGATGATATTCGCAACTGGAGAATGAAAGTAAATAGGTATATAAGGTGTGTAAAAAAAAGGGCAGGTGTTCTTTTCTCGAGGATGGATGGGGGGGGGGGGGGGGGGGGGGGGGGTAAACATATGTTTACGAATTCGCGACCGCTTTGTAACGAAAGACGTGGAAAAAATAACAATCAAGACAGCACCTGAACCTCCTGAATTCTCATACTCGTGCGAATTTCATCCTACGTTATTCAACTATTCCGCTACAATAGGAGGAAAAATTGGAGCGAGATGAAATCGTGGCATGGATGATAAAATTTAGGCATATTATACGCAAAATGAAGGGAAAAAAAGAAATGAAATGAAAAATAAATGTCGCGGAATTTGCGGTCGGCGACGTTCTCGGCTGACCCGTGTATTTACGGGTATACGTATACATACGGCGAATAAAATATAAGCTTAATTTGCACATCTGACTGTATATTATTATATTCCCATCCTGCATGTGGAAATAAATAACGCTGCATGGCTGAACTTCGAACCGCTGACGGAGTTGAGAGTGTAACTCGAGTCGTCCGCACTGCGTGGTTTCATTTGGAGTTTGTGGAGCGGTGAGATTAAAAGTTAATCTCAAACGGACGTATTTTCATTAAAATTATTATTCAACCTCTGCGTAATGCATTGCATATATTACAGTAGCACAGGAAACAACTCGCTTGTCAGTTTCATTTTTGTTTTTTTACGAACCGATCATTGCTTGGATATTTATTCGTCGAGATTGAAATTCGCTAGGATAAATCGCTCATTTTTCAAATACATGATACTCGGAGAAAAGATCATCTCGTCAATATTTCGCTAACTAGAATCCTTCCGAATCATTTCCGAGACGTAAAACGACGAGTTTTTTTTAAAGGGCTCCTTACGTTTGCCCCATAATCGAACTTTGGAAAATTTTATTCAATAGACAAATTGCGTGTTACAGACAATTTCGAACCCCCCCCCCCGTTTTATTTACCCCTGTAAAAACGAAAGCTTGGTAATGAAAATACTGGGATATTTCGTGTACCGCGAATACAGTTTGAATCCAGCGATCCATGCGTGGCAGCATTTTAGGGCTGATCGTCAATCGGCACTGATTTAATCATGGCCTAGATCGACTCGTGGAAGAATCAAGCCTGCACTGTGTTTGCGGGTGTCGATAGTACAAACGGTGGGTCAGAACGTTGAATATTGACGGGGGTCGTACATCATATTTTGACAAGCCCACCGTTCCCCGTTCAGCTGATGCTGGTTAATTACACTCGGCTCGTCCGGGTAGGGAGGAAAAATTTTCACCCACGGTGCGTCGTCGCTCCGTCATTTCGATAAATTTCAGCCCTCAATTCTCCCCCGTCCCAGATTTCAGCAGGAAGTGCGCAAATGAGTCGGCATAGGCGAGTCTCGATTTCGGTGTCGTAAATTTTTCCACATTTACGTGTATGAGCGTAATTTTTTATTTATTTTTTTTTTTTAATTTTTTTATTTTTCCTTTTTATCGGTTTTCATTTCAAAGTCGTACAAAGACCGCGACGATGAAAAAAGTCGTCGCGGTTGTGACGCGGGGGAAAAAAAAAAAATAAGAGGGACAAAAATTAGGTCTGCCACGAATTCATATTGCAAAAACGATTTATTTCCACGGTGACGACGAGATGTCTATAACTCGAGTAAGACCACGTGCATCCATGGCTTGTCCGTGATTTATCACGCCTACATGGAGTGTTTCTTTTTTTGTCATTTTTTGTACACTCCGCGGTGTATCGTTTTTGAATGAAAAACGAGCGGCGAGAATTTTGAAAAATCTCTCGACACACGTCGCAGTTAATGATTCGATAAATAATATTACATCGGCAATAGTAATCCACTCGTGAAAGACGAAAGAAAACGTGTTTCATTTTTTTTTCTTTTTGTTTTTTTTTTTTTTTTTCTTTTCCTTTCCATACAATTCGTCAAAAAGAACGCTGTTGGAAAATTCCAAACGTGTGAGATTATTCGAAACTTGTGTCTTTTGAAACGTTTGGCTTGTTTCAAAGAACAAGAACGTGTTATTCAGTTAAAAATTTTCCAAAATATCGTGTAAAAAATTTCCGTACAATAATCGCTCGTTTGGAATTTTTCCTCTATACCTATGCGTTATTTATTAACAGCGAGTTGAAACGAAACGTGGAACCGTCCTTCAATTCGACGAATCAAGTGGCTGATCAACGGCGCCTGCCAATTTGTGTCGTGAAAAAAAAGGAGGAGGGAAGAAAAAAAAAAAATAAAAACCTAACACTGCTAACGAGCCGCTGCTGTGCAACCGATCGTCAAAGGGTTGGAAAGAAGAACCCTCGAATCAATTCAGTAGTCACTGATTTACTTACTTCATGCACGCGTACGATCTATGCTGTAGCACTTGATATATTTTCATGTGAGCAAATATCGTCAGGATAATAATTATTGTCCCTGGGACTTCGGCACCATCATCATCATCATCATCATCATCATCATCATCACGCGTGTATGAGTTGTTTCTACTACATAGGGTTGAATCACGCGGCTTGCATGTGTTTGATATGTGATAGATGGATAACGTCTGTCAATTCCATCGGAATTGTTGCTTGAGTCGATTTTTCCATCTAGGACGTTCGTA
This sequence comes from Neodiprion lecontei, assembly GCF_021901455.1. NCBI lineage: Eukaryota > Metazoa > Arthropoda > Insecta > Hymenoptera > Diprionidae > Neodiprion > Neodiprion lecontei. The sequence continues at coordinate 8,943,757 of NC_060261.1, forward strand.
GTTTATACCGATCAGTGAATGCTCTCGTAAATCGAAGTCATAAATTTTATGTAGGCACATGCGCGGAATTGTTTATTTTCTTACGAAAAAAATTTCTATTCACCCACCTCGCGAATAAAAAAGAAAAAAAAAAAAACGAAGGAAATGCGTCTTTTAACGGTCGTCGCAGGGATTTATAAGATACTTGTTAGAAATCTGGTCTCGATTTGGAACGAAAAAAAAAGAAAAAAAAAAAAAAAAATTCACCTCACTGTTGTCACCGGTGATAATAAATGATACATTCAGTCGGTAATTCATATTAATTTATTCAACTCGACGCAAATTATGCGCAAGGCAAATTTTCGCAGTGTTTGCAAAAAATAATTTACGTCGCACCTGTCGATTTTTATTTTTTTTGTTTCAACTTTTGTTTTTTTTTTTTTCTTTGTCGCGTAGCTCGCGAATCGTTCGACAGAGCTGGTGAACCTTGGGATAATATCGTGCGTATGTGTGCGTATAAAATACCCGGTATTCGAGCTTCTTTTCTTGGCAAATTTTCAAACTTTTTTTTTTTTTTTTTTTTTTTTTTTTTTACCACAAGCATCCACCACCGTAGCAACTGAAAAATAAAGTAGTACCAATTCTGAGGTTCGCCTTCGGTGCGACTCAAGTGGCCATCAGCCTCCTGCTGCGTTTCTAACTTTTTTCTTCTCTGTATCCTTTTTCTTTTCGCTCCCCCTTAAAGTTAAGAGACTAACTCGGCTGTCGTCGTTCCAACTTGTATCTTTCGACTACCGATCCATCGAGCCTTGACTAGGTACGCGCGATAGAGATAGAAAAACAAACAAAACACAACAAAAAATATGAAACAGAACGAAGCTTGGCGTTTATCCGAATGCTAAGAAATTTAATTTTATTATCACTGCAAAATCATGCTGCGTCGCAAAATAATTTTGCAAAACTTCTCGCGTTGACGGAATTTTTTTTTTTTTTGTTTTTTTACACTGGCATTAATTGTTTTCACCAGTAATTTTTTCAAACTTTGTGTATTTAATTGAACCCGAGGTACATCTTGGAATTAATTAATACGTTTTGTATCGAACCGAAATAGTTTTTGTAACGTGTTACATGCGCGCCGCATATCGTATCCGCTTCTAATTGCCGTACATTGTATGAGAAATTTTTATCTTATTTCTAAATTGTTTGCGAATACTTCCGCATAATATTTACACACACACAAACACGCGATATCGCATGACTTTCTTAACACGCGTGCTGGTGTCATGTAATTAATGTTTTTGCAATGTCTGGACCACTTATTTCTACGTATTAGAATAATTCGATAAGTTGTATATAATTATATCGACGGTATATTGCGTTACAGAAAATTTGCAAAAGTATTTTTTACAACAGAACAGTTTAGTTATGAAACGCAAGACGGTTTTATTTTATCAAACTTTTTAGAAGACGTGAGAGGGGAAACGAAAAATTATGCCGAAAAATTGAGGGCGTAATTTGTCGAATTCATTCGGACGTAATACAGCTTGGAATTCAAGCGGTAATTACAACAAATCTGCATGCGACGCCTTTCGGTTCGCCCGCTCCGTGAGCTTTACAACACTATAATAACCGATCCATTATACAGCGTCTACGTTTTCCCGTTTCTCGTGAAAACATGCGACGAGAAGTAAATTAGGAAAGAAAATTCAACAAATAAGGAAAAACGTCGTAGACTTATTCGTACGATAATTTTACGTTCGATAGTTTTGTTATTAACACGTGTCTAACCGCGTGTAAAATAGAAATTCGAGATGCAGAGTGACATTTTTACAGTTAATAATAATATTTGTTTATACTTGTAATACGAAGAAAGAATTACAGTGTAAACTTAAATATCTTGTTTTTATATTACAATGAGAATAAATTTTGTGAAGGTACAATTAGTTACAAATTTCATCAGGTACACCGAAAGAAATTTTTATTTCCGGTTACCGCTCAGTCCTCAACTATTTTCATTTCTTACCACGATCGAAAAATATAGTTCCAGGTAGAAAATGAAAATTAGTTTTCTAGCCGTTACCGGAAAGTCTAGCATCCGTTACTATTCTTTCTCATTACGATCACTGTTGCTATATTTTCTTGCAACTGTTGGGAAAATTTAATGCTTGTGCAACGATAAATTGACGTTGAAGCCTTCTTTAACTAAAAAAGTAGAGTAAACCTCACGAACTGATTTTGCGTTGCAATTGCCAAAAAAGGATCGACAATAGCGCAAAATGGTTAGGCGTACCTCGTTTTTCGTAATTCCAACAATATTGAAACAGTTTTTTTTAACGATACCTGTTTTACTCGATTTTTCTAGTTAGTGTAACTAATGAAATTTTTCTCAGTGTAATTGAAACAATTCCCCCCCCCTCTCTCTCTCTCTTTCTTTCTCGCAAAATAAATAAATAAATAATTGATACACCGCGTTAAACGTAATTATATATAATAATAAATTTATGCGTGTACACTGTACGTATACATAGGTATGTATATAATGTATACAAGGAGGAAATTTGTATTTTCTCCAATTTTGCGAGACGAACTAAGCACCTTATCTTAGAAACTTGTTAAACTTTGGAGAAAACTGCGAGTGCAGAGGAGGCTTCTGCGAAGATTTAGGTGAGTACTGGGGTGGCAACGCGTGTACAAATCCTCCGTCTCTATACATACATATACACACACACTCATATATATATATGTGTATTCGGATGCGAGTGTGTGTACCACCTCTACTGGCAATTAATTCAATTACGTCCCATTAGGTATAATTTACTCCGTTAAGTCCCTGAGCAGGAATTTCTTAACTTTCCGGCAATCTTTGTCAAGCATTCGCAATGTACATACATACCCACGGTAAAACGTGTCGAGGGATTGCGAAAAGTTGTTTGAATTTTGTTTGTTTGTTTGTTGTTTTTTTTTTTTTTGTTTGTTGTTTGTTTGTTTTTTTTTTTTTTTTTTTTTTTTTTTTACCGACATATTTGACGATTTAAACTGAGCAGAGAAATGTTTAAAAGGGGAAAAAAAAAAAAAAGAAACAAACAAATTCAGGGAACGAATAATCACGAACAGTCAATCAGCTCGAACTCGTTGGGGAAAAACGTAGCGATATTTCTGTTTCACCGTCCGTCATCGGTTTCGCTGTGTTGCTTTTTTCGTCGGTTTCGTTACGGTTTTGTTGAAAACAATTGTATTGTTACTAGATTGAGAGTCGATGTGACAGGTGTGGCGAGCCAATGTCTGGTCTTCATATTACATGTGACCGACATCGATTGACATTTTATACGTGGATACGTTTGCAGATAGACGGAAGAAATTCTTTTGCCCGATATTATAAACGTCGAAACTGACAAGTTACGATCTCAGACTGAAGGAAGTGACGTATGAAATGAAATAAATATTTGAAATGCAAATAAATGTTTTTATCTGCAAGGCTTGAAAATGCTGCAGGATTTCATCGATACTGACGATTCTATAAATAAGTTGGAAGAATAAAGTGACACAATATGTGTCGTATTATTCAAATTTACAAAAATTTCAATTTATGGAGTGGGTTCGAAATTCGGAATTTAAAAATCTCCGAATGTAGCAAATTCCGAATTTTTCGGTGGCGAAACTTGAATGAATGAAACTTTGACGAAAGATCAAAGTTCCGAAAGTGCGAAAATGAGAAAATTTAAAAATCTGAAACATGAATATTCCAAATGATCAAAAATTTTGAGCTCTGTGAATTTCCGATTTGATGAAATATCACCATTTTGATCTTCCTTTGTTATGGATTTTCGATATTTTATTTTTGTAATCCTGGTTATTCTGATTTTCGATTTTTCTAATTTTTTACACCCACTCGTTGATTAAACTACGCTGTGCGAGTATATTTTAATTTTTGGAATTTTGCCTCATCGGAACTTTACTTTTCGAAACTTTGCTCTATCGTAACTTGAATTTTCCGAGATTCCGACCATTCGAAACTTCGTTGTTTCGTAAAATTCTGATTTCTTTGCTTCAAGTATCGAACTCTTCGAATTCGGAACTTCAACCCCGCCCCCGACTCACCTTCCGGAATAGAATTCAGTGAACTTCGATCTCGTCGAGAGCCGGTTGCAGTTTTCATAAATAATATGAATTTATAAAAGACACAAAAGCGCGACGGGGAATCGGTAAATCTTTTGTCGAGAAAATTACAACGGATCCGCGTTGACTGGAAAACCGCCTTGTGTAGGTACAATTGGGCCGAGCTGCAAATTTCACACACCGAAACCTGGAGGGCGAAGGACTCGATTGTTATTTTGTTAAAGTTAATCAGGACTGTCGTCTCTCGCTCCGTTCCGACAATAGACACGATCAACCGACAATATCGTGAACGTATATACACAAACTGAGCTTTTCTTAATTAGATTTTACATCCGACCCTTTCAAACCTGCGACAAAGGATCCGTTAAACCTTTTATACACATAATTTCGGAGCCAACCACTCGTGTCATATTATAGGCATAATCGAGTACCACGGATCCTTGAATTTGTCATTCATTAATTATAGAAGCACGTTGTTTCATCGGTGTTATGACACGCGTCGTTACACTTTGGAAAAATTTTTAATTTTTTTTATAGTCACCGGAAAGTTTTTTACAGGATGAATGCATAGGTTTAAATATTCCACGAATAACTATTTAGTGTGATTATAATTTTCGGCACTACGGTTGCTCGTTTTTGCTAAAACGTTAAATCTGTCACCTTGGTTTGGTAAATTTTTCTTCTCTTTTTTAATCAGCTAAACAAGGCCTCAATATCAATTCATTGTGGCATCGATGTTGTTAATTATTCTAATACACACCAGAGAATATGTTTCAGTTACAAAACTGACCAACATTTTTTAAGTTGCAAAGTAAAGACTGGGGTGGTTCTTTGTTTTAAATTTTGTTTTTCCGACTTGCGTGCCTTTGGAAAAGTTATTTTTCAGCCTAAAACGAAGCCTCGTGAAACCGGAACTCGGTAGCAGAATTCTAAAAGGTGCCGCATCCGGTTTGAATTTTTCAAACACTCTAACCGAAATATCTCGAAAGCCATACAATTCAGGAAGCTGTTCTTGGTTAAATTTTCTAGATAATAAAATGTTGTTTAAAAAACATTCAGACTAATACGTGACATTACTTGTATCAGCTTGGAACACTACTGGGAAAAAAAAATTTACAAGGCAACAAGCATCTTCATGCATTTATTCAGTGCACTCAACTTTAAACGTTCGTATCTAATACAATATGAACATACAGGCGTATAGTAGCCTTGACTTTTTTAAAAATTTTTATAGAAAATTGGATTATCTACAAAATGAAACGAAAAACATTTTTCCAAATTGTATGACCTTGCGAGATATTTCGGTTAGAGTGTTTGAAAAATACAAACCGGATGAGACACCTTTTACAATTTTCCTACCGAGTTCCGGTTTCACAAGGCTTCGTTTTAGGCTGAAAACTAACTTTTTCGAAGGTTGCGTAAGAAAAAACAAAAGTAAACAAAAAAAAAAAAACAATCCACCCTAGTAAAGACAGTTTAATTCTTCAGTGACCATAAATATAAATTTTTTTGGTTGTTCCTGAAATTTTTTTGTATCTAAAAATTTTTCACCCTGTCGTTATTATTATGATTATTATCGTCGTCGTTGTTCTTGTTGTTCTACGCTATGTCATGCCGAGATATTTTGTTTCCTGACACGAATTGTCGTCTCGCTCGTCAAACGTATTTCGAGTTATGCCAAGGAGAAAAGCAAAGGCTATTTTTTCGTTTTACGAATATTGTTCTTCCGAGTGAAATTTACATTATTTGTAACGGTGAAGCGGTTTACACAGCTGTTGTTTTTATCTTGCAAAGAATTGCAGCAGTTCATACATTACCATCGCATACAGTATACGAGACGCAGACGTGAATTTCGCGAGGAAATATCGTACCAAAATTCTTGATCGCGTCATTGAAAACTCATTAAATTTAAACGTAACCGTAAAAAAAATATCGGATTAAGAATTATTGATGAAACTTTCAGCTTTCGCGTCAACGACGATCGATATCGAATATGAGCCAAGAGAAAAGTTAAAAACCGAGCGACAACAAATCACGGGGGATGAATTTTTGGATGATTAAAATTCTAGGGCCGGGGTAAAAAAGCTTTTTCATAAATATCACATACCTGTAAGTAAATTCACTTTCGTACGAACAAATATAATTCCGGTGTGTTTGCTCATGGCGGATGCGTTGATGTATGTATATGTATACATATATACGCACATACAGGCACGACTATATATGTGTATAAACGCGGTTACGAAAGACGCTCCAACTCTAATTCCTGAAGTGAGTTGCAAATGTTTACCCAATCCTTGCGCGAGTTTCCAAAAACATTGAGAATCGCTTTTTAGGTATTTAAGGTTTACTCACGTTTACTCGGAAACCCAATCCAACCCCAATCCAAGGGATTGCTTAAGATTCGAGGATCTTTCGCCCCGCGAATAAAAACCATCCTTTGAATCTATCCGGCCTCTATAATTTAATATCCGTACGCGTGTTTCTCTGTAACCGCACGTACTGCAATACAAAGAGAAAATTGCTTGGCGATTTTTAACCACGGAGAAAGGTTGTATGTTTCAACGACGTGTTTAAACAGAGTTTTTTTTTTTTTTTTTTTTTTTTTTTTAAACCAGTGTTCAGGAATGTTTCTTTACCGCGAGCTTTCACCCGGATTCGTCGATCCATCGATCCGGTAAATTGCCCCGAATAATCGGAGCGAAATTTTATCAATCGTATTTCATGAAACTGACGATCAAGCACGTCTCTGAACGAAGTGTTGGTGGTGGAGGACATTCTTTAAATAAAATTCGATATCGTCAAGTGTTTTAGGAAAAAAATTTTTAGAACAATCCTCAACGTACTGTTATCGTTCGTATGGGGTAAAACGATGCGATATTAAAAACAAAAAGTGGAGATTAAAAAAAAAATGAAAATAAATAAAAATGAATAGTTTAATTTTTCGAAGGGAAAAATTTCGAGATAATTTTGTCTGACACTTACCAAGAACGATAATATTATGCTGATATGCAAAGAGGAAGCATTTCGCGTTTACGCCGGAGGGTCTAATTACACGCTTGAGTTACACGCCTTATATATATATATAAACTGAGAGAAATTTTTACTTCCGGTTACCGCTCAGTCCTTGACTATTTTTTCATATTTTACCACAATCGAAAAATACAGTTCTAGGTACAAAATGAAAATTAGTTTCATAGCTGTTACCGGAAAGTCTAGTATCCGTTACTATTCTTTCTCATTACGATCGCTGTTGCTATATTTTCTTGCAACCGTTGGGAAAATTTAATGCTCGTGCAGGAATAAATTGACGTCAAAGCCTTGTTTAACTAAAAAAGTAGAGTAAACCTCAGAAATTGATTCTGCGTTGCAACAACCAAGAAAGGATCGACGATAGCGCAAAATGGTTGAGCGTACCTCGTTTTTCGTAATTCCAACAATATTGAAACAGTTTTTTTTTAACGATACCTGTTTTATTCAATTTTTCTAGTCACCGTAGCAAATGACATTTTTCCCAGTGTATATGTATGCAGACGTAAGTATCTAATGTAACATACACCGTTGAAATTGCGCAAGCTGTTTTATCTCGAGCTGTGATCCGGGGGCGTTTTCTCCAAGTTTTCGGTCAAGTTTCTCTCTGTCGTTTCTTATACATTTATAAGCTGCAGCAGGGAGTTGAGTTGTGTGGGCGGTGCAGGCGAGAAGAAGCGTTATGCCTCCTCAACCGACAAACAATGGACGCGTAGATAAGATTCAAAACGTTTCGCGCAATGAGAACTGTTGCCGTTTTCATTCTCGTTATCTCTGCTTCTACGTTAAGGCTTGTATCGCGTTGTTTTGCACATCTACGAGTTGCCACATAATGTATAGATACCAAAAAATATGCGAACTTGAGAGGAAATTCTTTCGACGATCCGTTTACTCGAGGAATTCATTATCCAATAAAGAATTTACAGTCGTGAATTTGGCAGTTCGCACGAAGTCGAATTGTAAACGAATGAAACGTTGAGTAACTCAAATGCTCGTTGAAACAACGTCGAATCAATCGGGATTACCGAAATTATTAAGAATCATTTGAAATTGCAATCACGAACATCTGAAGTAATCGTTCGAGAAGTGGTGAAAATCGTCGAAATCGTTTCAAGTCTCAAATTGTTTGAATTCATTAATATTCTACTCAATTTTAACTCGGCATGCGCTTTCGTTGATTTCTACTTCCCCGAGTGATTTCCGACGAATTAACGCGTTCTCGGTAATTTGTGCGTTAAAATATGATTGTGACTTCCTACGATTTTACATCCAATCCGAAAATCATTAACTTGATCTCGATCTCGTCTATTTTCATGCATTTTAAATCTCTCCTAAAAAATTCGCTCCAAGTATGATATCACATTCGTTGATCAACTCTAATCACAATAAACGATTAAACTCGCGTAAAAAATAAAAATCGACGCACGAAGATTCCGAGGCGTTTTTAACCCTCCTGCCGAAACAAACCTTCGGACAATGTAGAAATTTGAAATTCCATATTCGTGCGGTTATAAGGGTTGTTCTTCAGGGGGGTGAGAAGAGGAGCTGGTTAGGATGTGAAATCGGGCCGCCGTGTAAACTTCCGTATAAACTAGCCGGCTGCCTCCGCCGCCTCTTTGCCTAAATTTTTAACCGTTCTCATCTCGTCCGCTGCCTACACGAGTAGTAACCTCCAGGTTACGCGTGTATACCTACGTATACATACCTGCGCAATAGTGTATACCTATAGTAAAAGCTGTCCAAAAATGGAACTTGCGAAAATACTCGAGCGGCAGCAGCGGCGGCAGCTTCATCGCGTTTCTTCTCATTTGTTATTCATAGGCGGATCATATTCCCGTATACCTGCCTCGTCGAACTTTTCAACCTATTCCCAAAGTTGCGCCTCTTTCTCTTTCTCTCACTCTCTCCCTCTCTCTCTCTCTTTCTTTCTCGTCTCGCTCAGCTTTTATCTTAACACTGTAAATAAAGTTACGGTACACGATTTATACCGCAGATGATTTTACCACCTTCAGGATATTCGTATCTTGAAGGTAAGAATATATGTTAGGATTATCCTTGAAAAGATCGTTTTTGAATTTCGACTGTCTTGCTCAACAAAACGGTTCCGAATTATTCAAAAATAGTTCCATAATTTTTTCAGATCTTTATCTCAACTTTTACCCGTCTCGACAAAGGGTTTGAATTCCTCATTTAATGAAATACGACGGGGTTTGATACAAACAGGTTTTTTTGGGTCGCTGATTGCGAATCCGAGCTCGAAATTTCGAAATTCTAAACGGAGGATCCAACGTGGTGGACTAACATCGCAAAAGTCACTTGATATTGCCGTGTTAAATCCACCATTTTGAATTTTGAAATTTCAAGTTCAGATTCGTAATTAGCGACCTAAGAAACTTGCCTGTATCAAATTTCATCGAAATACGTGGAAGTGGAGAAATCAAATTTGAAAAATTAGGGAATTATTTTATGAACCATTTGGAGCTGATTCGGGGGGCGAGATGGTCGAAGTTAAAAAACGACCTTTTTAAGGACCGCTCTAGTTTACGTATATTATAGACATTCCGGTAACAGGTAGAAAACTAATTTTCATTTTCTACCGAGAACTATATTTTTCGATCGTGGTAAAAGATGAAAATAGTCAAGGACCGAGCGGTAACCGGAACTAAAAATTTCTCTCGGTGCAGTCAGGGATCCTTCAAGACAGATGATCCGGGTGTGCCACGTATATTCGGTCGCATGATCTTCTTGCCTGGCTTCTCATACGTGACGTTACAGGTATATTACGGCCGGGCAGATAGACTGACGTGAAACTAATTTTAGCTCAACGTACATACGAGGCAGGTATATGTATGTTCGAGAACTCAATCCGGCTTTCGTAGGAGAGTGGAGAGGATCAGATTTGCTCGCTGAGCTTGTGAAGTCAATCCGCAACTTGCGGCGGGTGAGGGTAGAAAAGGGGGGCGGATCTCCAGATGCGACGAAGACGGGGGTCGCTAGGCTAATCAGACAATTCCCTAATCAGACTAACTTCATTTGCCCACCTGCTCCCTCTCTCCCTCTCCCTCTCTCTTTCTCTCTCTCCTCCAAGGTGGAACAGACGCGTCTAGGCTCTTGGTGATCTTTCACGTCAGCGACGTATCCGCTTGTGTTTCACCAACTTCCGCCTTTCTACTTTTCACTTCAATTTTATGCTTGGCTATGCGTGTAACACATTCAACGTTGACCCTTACAGAGTCGGTGGGATTGAGGGTCCGGGAGAGAAGGAAGGATCGTCGAACGCAGCTCCGAGAGAATTTCCGGCGAAGGAAAGGGGATGATGAGGGGAGGGGTTGAAATTCTCAATTCAAAGATTTTCGAAAGCGCCAAGTTTCAAATTTTTTTCCATGCGAAACTTAAAGTAAACTGAAAGTAAAATTTCACAAATTTGATCTTTCTTTGTTTTGGATTTTCGATATTTTTACGTTCGGAACACTTGTCATTCTGATTTTTGGTTTTTTTCGTCTTTTACACCCACTCGCTGATTAATCTACGCTGTGTGTGTGTATTTTAATCTTCGGAAGTTTACTCCGTCGAAACTTGATGTTTCGGAACTTTGCTCTATCGGAACTTGAAGTTTCGTCAAAGTTTGATTTCTTTGCTTCAAGTTACGCCACTGAATAATTCAGAATTTTTTGAAGAGTGAAAAAATTTTAACGATTTTTTTCGAAATACAATTGCGAAAGTTTGTCGCCGGAAATCAATAGTCTATCAATTTTATTAGAAGGACGTCGCACGTTATCTGAATACTTGTAAAATTATTATATTTTTAAGTTTGATCGAAGAAACCTTCAAAAACACAAAAATAGATCTTCGTTTCAAATTGTTTTAAAATTGTTAAAAATCGCTGATTCGTTGTATTCGGAAGACTATATTTTCTACAAATTCACTGCAACATATACATTTTATTTTCTGTAGGTATTAATTCGACACTGCCATTTATCGTAATCAATACCGACAAAAATGTTGTAAAACAACATTTAAAGATGCCAACATATGGAATAAAAAAAAAAACGCGATGATCGTAGAGTTAAATCGAACAAATTTACTAGATTTATAATCAATTTTAAACGAATTGAAAGAAAGCATTCCAAGTTTCTTCTTCATCGTTTCAACATTCCTTATTTTTGTATTTTTAAAGAGAGATCTTCGTAGCTTACGAATATAACATTTTAATAAATACCCAACATACGATTAAAACTCGAAATATAAGGTAAACAAAAATTACAGATTTTCGGCCAACGAACCTCATATTAAGAACGTGTCAAAATTAATAAGAATAAAATTCGTCAAAACCAAAGTTTGATAGGCAAGAAGTATATTGAAAATTCAAACCGGAGTAATTTTTACTCGCAAAAATCTTTCATCGATCCATGTGAAACAAAAGAAAAAAAATTAAAAACCACAAATACAAACTGTGAAGAATGTTCAATTTTTAATACCTTTACTACAACGATTAGCTACGCGTATTTATTCCAACGTTAAAAAAAAAAAAAAAAAAAAAAAAACGTACCCTATTAAACGTCAATTCGGAATACAATTTAAAACGCGTTAGTGCCGCATTAGAAACGCAACCGCTGTACGTTGTAATTCGCGATTTTCGTGCCTCGCGAACTCACGAAAGCCGCGCAAAGTGTAATATCAAGATTTCGGGGGTGGAGTACCAGCTACTGCAGATTACGGGGGAAGGAAGACCCCCCCCCCCCCCCCTTTGCATCCTACTGCATGCCGTAAACTCAGCTGGGAATTAAATTCATAAGCCCGATTCTAATCCCAAAATTATGCAGAGGATGGTGCAGATGTGCACGACGTGACTCGGGGTCCGCTTGCATTTGCTAAACAGTCGTGCGAATTATTAGCGCCTGCAGGTCTTGTATGGTTGTGTATATATATATATATATATATATATATATATATATATATATATATGTGTGTGTGTGTGTGTAAGACACACATACTTGTAAGAGCACAGCTTCTACGCGTCTCTATCACGTTTTGCCTTCCGTGCCACGTCTATAGGCTATATATATTTGTGCATATGGGGAATTCCATGGGAACCCGAACCGACGTCCGAACTTGATCATTTTTGAAAATTGGTCTTGCAACTTTTCCAACGCTGAAACAGTACCCTGAATTTTTTTTTCTTTCAGATTTTTTATTCAATTGGTTAATTATTTATAAGTATTGAAAAATAAAAGTTTTTGAGAATTTTTCGGGAATTTTCGCAGTTGAAACTGACCAAAAAAAAAAAAAAATTGAAAAAAATCTTCCCGTCACGGGCTGATCTTGAAACCTTTGGAACGGAAAGTACAGTTATTGGAGAATTTGAAAAAATGTCCTTTTCGAAATCACTGTCAATATTTGTAAATAATTGAACCAGTTGAATAAAAAAATCTGTTTAATTTTAGGTTACCGTTTCAGAGTTGGGATAATTGCTAAAAATTTTTAAACAAAATCAGAAATGGCGAGAATCAGACGCCGGTTGGGTTCGCATGGAATTCCCCACATATATATATATATATATATATATATATATACGTAACGTACACATAAATTTGAAGATTTACTTACACCACCTTACTCCCTGTATATACATGTATACATATGTTTATACTGTGTACATTGTACGTATACAACGGTTTCCAATTATCTTTGAGATCACTTAGACGCTCTCACCGACGGATTAGTTGATCCGCGTCTGATTCGTCCGGCACTCGACTAGATGGAAAATTCTCACGAACAAGACGAGGCGGACGGTTAATTGTTGAAACTTTTTAATCGTCAATTGCAAGTGTAGAAACGCATTGAAGATGACAACGTAAGCCGATATCGTTGTGTCTGCACATACGGATAGTATACGTTGTGTCTGTCGGAGCTTAAGATTTCGTCATTCAAACGAGGATTCAGGAGGATCCTGGAGCAATGTATGTATTACAGCGGCTACGTATAACGTGGAAATTCACTTTAGTCGGCAGCTAAATCGTTTTATATGTATATGTACCTTGAGTCTCGCTTTATGTATACATATAATACACACATACACACACGCCTGTATTCGTCGCGGTAAGCCGATTTTCTCTCGACTGTTAGACGATCGCACGGCGTGTCTCTTTCTATACAATGTACAATAATACCTCATTGTCGAATTACGATTTACATTTTACATTAATATACCTATGTCGGAAAATATGATAATTAATTTAATGACTGCCGCAGTGACACGGCTAAAACGTTTTTTTCGTACGACTCGATACGTTAGTACGATAACAATTTAACAGATTCTAACTACGCCTATTAAGTAAAAATAAAAATAATCGATGCATCGATTAATCGAGTACAAAAAAAAAAAAAAAAATAAAAAAATAATCGAACACGGCTCGATTGAATCGGTAAAAATTAATCGATCGATCGATTATTTCGAATGTTTTGTTTTGTTTTTGAAACGGTGCATGTGAAACCAGAATTTCGTAAGTTTCAGTATTCAGTCTTAAGGAGATGCCCTGGTCGATTTCGATGTTGATATATATATATCTCCAAATATCGAAGTCCACGTATCTCAAACACAAAAAAATAGCTTAACAGCCCTGTTTCTATACGCGAATTATGAACAAAAACACTCAAATACATTTTCACTTGACTCAGAAATGAATAATTCTGCGAATTTATTACGAAGGTTTCGTAGATACCGTGCAATTTCTTACAGTACACCTGTATAACAACAAGAACAAGAACAACAACAAAAATAATGCAAATTTCAACGAATATGCGAATGTAATTCCCAAGTGTACATACATGTATGTATATAATATAGACGCAACACGCGGAAGATAAGGTGAAATTTTCAAGCCCCAACGATTTAACCGCAAGAGACATATTGTTCTGAAAAAAGGAAACTCGAAAACCCTTTCGCGGCAAAGGCGATGATCTGCGATCACGGAGCGTATATGCATGCCTACGCACAGGGCGAATCACGGCTCTTCCCCGTTCCCAAGTCGACCGGGATAGATAGGATTTAGTATCCAGAAGGGTGCGACCTTCGTCCCCCGGCCCTTGTAGGTATGATTTCATTAGGGCCCAACAGAGCTCCGGCTAGTACGGCGAGGTTTCCAGCTCCGGAGAAGAAAGCCCTCCAACTTCTCTCCTCCGCCCCTTCATCCCTCCATCCCTCCGTCCCTTGCCGCTTTGCCTCCCCCTCATCCGAGATCGGATAATTCGCTAAGATTTACCGTCGCGCCGTGCCGCTGTGGTTAGTATGCAGGCCCATATGCCATCTCCGTCGTATCATCCGGCGCTATCGGGGCGAGGTAACACACCCGCCCTACCTCCACCCCCCTCCGCGACTATAAGGACGTCCGGAGATGACGTAGATACCCGCGGGACACCCACCTGGGAACCGAAACTCGGGGAATAGTAGAGTGTCGCGACGGGGAAGGAAGGCCCTTTCATCCTCTTCCCTTCCTCCGTCCCTTCCCCTTTATTTCTTACTTTTTTTCAGTTTTTTTTTTTTTTTCTTTCCTTCCCTCTTCCATTTTAGCCTCGTTTCGACACCCCGCGTGCCGCATGCATCTTGAGAAGCACTTCCTTTCCTGACGCTGGAATTATAGAGGACCTCGGGCTGATATCGACGACACCGAAAAATCGATTTTATTTGCACATACCGACGGATACTTTCTACAGTCTACGCCAATGACTACAGACAATTATAAACTTACGCGGCTACGCCGTGGCGCGAAATTAACCAATCGTTTTGAATCGCCTGTTTCGCGCTATCTCTTCTTTTTTTTCTGTTTTTTTTTTTTTTTTTAATTTAAATTCCGTGCTAGCGGAACTCGTAAACACATGGGATGGAGATGTAAAAAGCTGACTAGAACCTTATTTCGTAAGTAACGTAAAAATTCAAT
This sequence comes from Neodiprion lecontei, assembly GCF_021901455.1. NCBI lineage: Eukaryota > Metazoa > Arthropoda > Insecta > Hymenoptera > Diprionidae > Neodiprion > Neodiprion lecontei. Next base: position 8,958,819 of record NC_060261.1, read on the forward strand.
GACGATAAATCAAGGTTCTAAACTTACCGCAATAATAATATCATAGTAATTTGTATTATTTATTTGTTTTTTTTTTCTTGAGCTATTTTGGACCAGTGTTTTTCTCATTTAATTCCATACGAAAAATACGCTGAGAATTATTATAACCTCAATCTTTTCATACGTGTATATTCAAGACAGGAAAACTTGTGCATAATTTTGTACTTTTAGAAATACTTTTTCTTCTAAAAATACGTAATTGCACTTTCTGAAAACCGCACGTTAATTTTTTCGCTGACATTGCGCGTAAATATTTACTTATAATTGAAAATAAAGTCAGCTTTTTACATGTTTATCTCATACGTTTACGAGTTTTGTTTGTACGGAACTTAAAAAAAATAACACAAGATGGCGGAAAGGCTGCGTGCCAAAGATACTCCACTAGCGTGGTACAGTAAATAACTGTTTACTCGGTATTTCTCAAACTATTGTAACAACTGATAGCGGATCAATTAGCCTTCACTTTTCTTACACCGGGTGGGGGGATTTTTTTTTGTATAAATATTTGTTTTTGCCGAAAAATGATGACAAATAATCGCCAGACGACTCATCAACGTGAGTGCAAGTCTCGTAGATAGGGACAAATTCAGCCACTAGCGGCGCTACTTGTACCGGCATTCGGTCCCTATATACGAAGGTCATTGAGGCTCGTTTTGGGCCTTACGGAACTGCAGTGATCAGTCCTAAATTTGCACGATGCGTCGGCTGATCGTCAGAATCTTTACCTTTGGTTTGATGACGCGTTACGGGTCATTGATTTCCAGGGAATATGTGAAAAGAAGTTGGAGGACTCGGGGAAAAGTTACAAGTTTTTTTTTTGTTTTTTTTTTCTTTCTTTTCTTTTTCTCCTAAGGAACGAGAAAGAATGAAACTTTCCTCCCCGTGAAGAAGAAGCGAAGTTATATTATGAATCATTTTTCTCTTCTCTCACTGCACCTTCAATTCTGTTGAATGGATCGTAAACGGGTTTTTTAATGGTACCGAATGATTTGGAGCTTCATTTGTCGGATATTCGATTCGGTACGATTAGAGTACGAATTTCATGGTCAGGGAAAAATCGTAATTAGGTGAGGAAAGGCAGGGAATTTTTTCCACTACTTTTAATGGTCAGAAAGTTGTTATTTAAGTTTGAGAATCATGATGCCGTGTAGTGTAATTTCTTCAGTGAAAGAATTAAATCCACATTTTGGAGAAACGGTAATAAATTTCTCTCAACTTTGATTTTCAATATTTAATTAATTTACTTCTTATATTGGCATTTTTTTAACGTTTCCGCATGTTTGCGGTTGTCATGTCCTGAATTTGGAAAATAAACTGTTTTCACCCATTACCATGATTATAATAGGAGTCGAATAAAAAATCAAATGTTGGATAACATTTGAGATTGTATTAGGTTCGAATATTATCGATATTTGATAAATTTCGGTCACAAGACGAGGGTCGCATCATATTCTCAAAAATCTTACAAACATATATATATATATATACTATAATACATTCTTTTCGCTAATACCATTCCTACGATAATTTTCTCTGAAAATTCTCTAACCGGTCGATCATATTTTTGTTTCAGGAAAAACGGCACCATTCTCGAGAGATTTCAGCTCGAGATTTCGAGGCTAGAGTTGTACCCAAAGAATTCGATCCTGATTGACCAGCTTCTCGATCACATGGCGACAATGCCGATTCGCCATGTCGGTGAGCGAATGACTTTTTTTTTTTCTAACGTTAATGCGAAAGTCATTTATGTTCTAGAATTTTAACTCTCACTCCCCCCCCCCCCCCCCCCCCCCCCACTCCTACTCCCCGAAATGAAACAAAAAATTCATCCATCCATCTTGAAAATTCACGAGCTAGTGATTCGTTCGAATGTTTATTCAAAGCGTTCTGAACTTTGTTGACACTGCAGCGAAAGCTCGATAATTGGTGGGAGGTGTTGTAATTATTTCTACACGTTGTGCAAAGTCTGCAGTGTTTATAGATCGGGAGTTGACTCAGGATTTATCGTCGAACGAGTAAAAAAGAAGGAGTGAAAGAAAAAAAAAATAAAAAAATAAAATTGCGAAAAATGAATCGACGCTAAGGAGAAAAATTGATTACGATAACGGTGTGGGAGCGAGTCGTTGACCAAATTAATTCCCTCGGATCGAGTAGAACGGAGCCGTAAGGGGGGGCGGTGCAATCAATCGCGGTTTAATATTAAATCGATATACACACGTCAGCTACCGGCACTGGTATTTTTTATTTTTTTTTATTTAACTATTTTTTTTTTGTTTATCTTTGTATTACCCACGGTGGCAAGCTAATGTTGTCAATATTGTCCAAGCACGGTAAATAGACTTTTCCCTCCTGTTTCTATGGCGCGCTGATACACGGCTAGAACTCTGCAATATGTATACCCTTATTGCTTGCTTGCTCGCTCGGTCGTTCGCAATGGTATTGGTGGCATAATGTCTCTCAGCCGGATGAATAAAATTCATACCCGCCGTGCTGATCCATATTGGACAGCCTTTTCGTCAAGCCTCTGGGCCGCCTTTTCAGGGTAATATTTCCAACACACAACCCCTCACTGCACGTTACCTGTGTACCTATATATGTATCGTACAAGGTAAACACATTTTGGTTAACCCTTCGAGTCGGACATAAGTCAACTTTTATGACAAAGTAATATTCTATGTTTTTTGGGATCGCTGATCACGAACCTGATATCAGATTTTGAAAATTTAAGACGGTGGATCCAACCTTGTCGACGAAAATTTCAACCTTGATTGAGGACTGTCAAAAAAGTCTATTAAAGGGTTTTTGGGGTCGCTGATTGGATTCGCCGTATCGAATTTTCAAAATCTTGTTTCATATACGTCATCAACGACCCCAAACAACTTCTGGGCAGAGTTTTTTCTCCGGATTTGATCGATTTAAAAATTTTCGTACACCGTATTGGATTCGCCGTCTTGAATTTTTTTCAATCAATTTGTTTCTAACGATAACAATTAAGTATTGAAAACCTATTAGCATACTGTCAGATATACCAAAAAACCGCAAAGAAATATGTTGAAAAGTTCAATTTCGTAATAAAAAGTTTGATAAAGAGGAAGAAACGTTTGAGAAAAGGAACATTCGAAATGATCAAACTTCCATTCTTTAGATACGATTATTCTACAATGTTGTTTCAATTTGCTTTCAATCCATTTCCACTTGTACGTAGTAAGGACGATGCAATTTTTATTCAATATCACCGTCATTGTCATTAATAACATTGCTGAAGATGTTTCAAACGTTCCGTTCTCATCTGCCAACTTTTGATTCAGACGATAGGGATGAAACGAATTCCTTTCATTGGTCCAAAAGGAAGCTAGGCGATGCTGGCGGTAAAGGTAGAAATATATCCGTTACGGTATGGCAGAATATCGGCCAGGAGGGGTAGAAGGATCGAATCATTTCTATGGTAACACCGTCCGTTTTTCCTCGCGGTCAAGCTCATCGTCCATTTCCATCCTCGATCCTCTCTTCCTCGTCCGAATATCAATATGAAAATCGAGGAAGTAACAAAAGCTCGAACTGACATTCGTGCACTTTCGTTTTTTTCCTCTCGTTACAGTTCAAAAGGAGGGTGGAACGCAGCTGAAACTGGTGATCGAGTATCCGGACGATACGCAAGCGCTCTTCAAACCCATGAGGTAAGCAGTCTCCATGCTAGTCTGTCCGCATATTGCTGATTGTCCGCTCTGCAACCATTCGGAGAGAAAGAGAGAGAGAGAGAGAGAGAGAAAAGGAGAGACTTTATTGTTGTAACAAGTTGCACGGAGCACTTTGGGGCTAAGGTGATAATGGCGGCACCTCGACTTCGCGTTATAACCAACCATGCCTACTTATAATTCAGACAATGGAGGATGTGACGTATCATCTACTTGATGCATCGTCCTGTTATAATTGAGTATGTACCAGGCGTGGCTAGCGGCACGTCTGCGAGATCAATTCCAAAGTGCCTCTCCTTGGAATTCTCACCCCTAGCAGACGACTTACCGCCATTCAAAGTCTTCTCGTTTCTATCATCTTTTCATTATTTGCCGAATCTCTACAGTTACATTCTACATTCGCGGATTGCATTTTTTTAATACACTTGTTAATTTTTTTTTTTTTTTTTTTCAATTTTATTTTCTCCTCACTCCGCAGCAGAGAACATCTGTCCACAATCACGAAGTGACTCGAAAATTCTTTTCACATTTTTATACGGTTTGATCTTAAAAGATTATCTTTTTTTCCATGGGCTGCAATTCGACTCTAATTCTTCAACCGTTATAGAGAATTATGGGAAGAAATTTGAACAGTACATTGTTGCGGCAATATACGCGGGGTAAAAAACGGAGAACAGTCTGAAACGAGTTTCTACTTATTTTTCTCTTTTCTCTTTCTTCGTCACGTAAAAGAAGAAGTAGAAAAATCGTTTGATCGTTGATATCGGAACTAACTGCGGTGGTTTGCAGTAATGAGTATAATCGGATCCAAGCAATATTATGCTGCATAAAAGGCTGAAGGAAAATGGGAGAGAATCGTCTTTTTCAATTTTCTTCTCTTCAATTTTCTTTTTGTTCTTTTCCTCATTCCCATACTTTCGAATAGTAGGCGAACCATTCATTGTTACGGCTTAGCGAAACTATCGTACAAAACGAGGATATTGTATCTTTTTAAACTTTGGTATTATAAGCGCTTTTACCATATAGGTATAATATACATACATATATATATATATGTATATAGGTATAAGTAACACGAGTAAAAGAAATTTTTTTTTTTCAACATTATATTCGTTAAGTAGTGGAAAAGCGACAGAATTTAAACTTGTAATAAGTTTGGGCAATAACTTCTTCTTTCTCCACGCTTATACTTCTACTCGGCGCAAAAGTTTTCTCTATACTCTGGCGTTTGCTATAAGTATATATATATATGTGTGTGTGTGTGTATGTAAGGTATACACATACATATATCGTTTATAGTTCGACTAAAATTGCTGCACTTGCTAGGAAGTTTGAGAAGATTTCTTTTCAGATTTTAATTTTATTTTACGCTTTCCTTTCTTGCCTTTTCTCGATTATTATATTGCTACATACATTACCGAAACATGTTACTCGAAGTAAATTATTATTACGTACCTTATTTTATGCGCCCACGCTCAACAACTTACAATTAGTAGGGGGAGAATTTTAAGGGCGAATTCCACCCGCCTCCTAGACGACGGTACAAAAATAGATAACAAAACATGCCGTTGATTCTTCTCTGAAATTCAGCTGATAATATCTTTATTTGATTATTTAGCAGAACGATATTTAAATATGGTATAAACAAGAGTTTTTAGCGTAGTAACAAATACGGAATAGCAAAATTTTGTTTATATTTCTTGGTCAAGCGGTATAGAAGGAAAAGCGTTTCTATTTCCTTGGACTTTCGAGGTATCGTGAATAACGTAAATTTCCAAATCGGTATTGCAAGGGGGTTGAGTTGAGAATCGAAACGGCGTGAAATGTCCCATAAATCAATTACCCTCTATTTATATCCGCGATTCGTTTCCCTTCTGTTCCTTTTCCTCTACCCTGAGGTTTTTCTTTTTTCTTCTTCTTCTTCTTCTTCTTTCGTCGACTTTAACGTCGAGCTTGAAACAACGACCGGGAAATTAATCAACTAACCGGCAAAACTTTTCGTCTCCGATTTCTCGGACGCGGAGTGTGCAGGTTGACCAACTTTGGCAAAAGTACAATATCGACATACATACCTAAACCAAAGTTTGATTTTTCTTGGAGATCTTGCTACTTCTTGCGTGATTCTTGCATCGACGATTCCATCCCCGTCTCTCTTTTTCTCCTCCAGTCGGGATATCCAAACTCGGTGTTTACCCGCCTTGGCTAAATTATCGCTTGTTTGCAAGCAAAACTTTTTCGTACACCTCGGATATTTTCCTCGATTTATCGTTCTGTTTTGACGCGTTTCGTGTCGTTTCGATTTTTAGCACACAAGTTCATTCAATTCCATTGTCATTATAGTGCATAGCTATAAAAGTAACTTCCATTCGATGTTCAGTTTATAACCATTACAATACGGCATAAAACGCGGATCGTTCAACTTTGACTGGCTACTTTCGGATCGCCAGTTCGTAAATATATCATTTTATCCATCCCTCTGTCTTTCATCAATGCTGTATCATTCTTTTATCTTGTTTTCTTTACCGCGTTTGAAAAAAAAAAAGTTAAAAAAACAATCGAAGCGTCAATTTTAATCAATAAATCTTGACGCGTATTCTCGTTGCAAAAATTAATCGTCGCGTATGTATAATGCGACTTTTAAAATTTTTGCAATCGCGGTTTTCAAAATTTACAATTTATATGAAGAATTACCATTGAATCGAAGTTGCAAAATATGTATGTACAGCCTATACCTACGGTATAATTCATAGATTAACAATAGATTAAATTAGACACGCATATACAACGTATTTTAATTGTAGATATTTTTTAGGTCATGCATTTTTCTCGTGTATTCATCTCACTGATTCACGTCTTTTTTATTTTTTTTTCTCGTTGTTTTTGTCATTGCTTATTCTTTCGAACCGACTCAGGGAACTGCAGAGTTCGAAGTCAAGAAAGATAAATTATTTGTAAGCGTGACATGAACAGTTGGTTGATGGAAGGTGGGGGGGGGGAACTTCGATACCTAAATTATGTCAAGGGAAAGGGGACGCGATAAAGACAGAGAGTGAGAGAGAAAGAAAGGCGAGAGGTCGAGTAATTTATTAAAAGAATAGAGGTTCGGTCAGTCAGAGAACTGTGGGAAAAGTTTTTTCCACCTTTTCTTTTTACTTCTTCTTTCTCTCCAACGAGTTAAGACGAACTGTGTTTTTCGTTCAGGGATTATCCGAAAATCGGATTTATACTTTTCTTAGCCGAGGAGGGGCAGAATTGCAGATTTTATATATATATATATATATATATATTTTATATATATATATACTCAAACTTTGAGAGTCCTTCGCGATCTCAGGGCGCAGTGACCAGGATAATGAATTATTATAATGCCTTGATTGCGCGGTCTTCACAAATTTCCCCATCCCGTTTTTCATCGCAGGAGTTCCAAATCATCGAATCGCGAACCAAAACATAACAAATTTTACGTCCTAATTTGCTGCTCGAACTTTTTGATCAAAATTTCTTCACCATACGTGACGTAAAGCATGTTAGAAGATCTGGAAAATTTTAAATTGTTTATTTCAAGTATTGTAAACATATTAAGATTTTCAAACTTGTTGCCTTATTTCACGATATACGGAGAAAAATTTCTAACTGTGGCTACTAACTCTTTTTCACTATTTGGGCTATTTGATAGAATGTATGTTAGGTAATTTTTTTTGTTTACAGTCACTCCTACTGTAATTTAATTATAACTCGTGTGGATTGTTTCTCGGGATAGAGAGTTGTTAAGAATAAACCATATACTGATATCGGATTTATTGAACAGCGCAAACATGAAATAACGATCCTAATTCGGAGGGAGTCACGGACAGTGTAACAAATAAAATTGAACAGGTGAAGTTGATATAAATATTAAACGTGCGAATAACACAAGAAATCTGAAGAAACTCGATACTACGAGCACGATGAACGTGGTTTATAGCCTTCGACGATGGAATAACAAGATTCAAATTCAAGTATCACGAATAATTGATCCGGCGACTTACAACATATCAAGAAGGGCTCTGTACAATTTACGACGAATAACACGCAGAAAATTATTAGGTGGCTTTATTAGCTGCGAAAAATATTGCCGTTGAGTCGAATGATAATAATTTACCAGAGACGAGCTTCGGTGAAAATCGTATAATTCTATACAATCCTGGTGCAACAACAAATCGATGCTAGGATATGTTTTAAATTAATAAAACTGTCGTAAACTGAAGAAACTGCAGATTTCATGTTGCAGTAACGGGAAAATAACAATATTGACGATTATAATAGACACTAAATAATTGTACTTGTAGCGCATGTTTTTCTTGTAATTTAACCAGTATCTTGTCAAACGTTATATTTTAACGATTTATGCTAATATCTGACTAGAATTTTCATCCAACTATGTAAGAAACGAAATTTTTCAAATTATCCTCGAAGGGTTTCAAGTTCTATCCGCGGAATTCGATTTCCGGTTACTATTTCCGTCCCCCCCCCCCCCCCCACAGCAGATTGCGACGAAAGAAAGCTTTGCCCGGAAAACTGATGCTTCTATTTCCCCTTTTTATCCAACCCGGGGGACGGAAGCGTCCGTAAGCCGGTGCCAGCTCACCTTGTATACTGTAACTGTGAAATATTTATGTAATAAGGTCTATTACCTGACGAGGCGAGCGTCGCGACGTCCTTCCAAGCAGGACCCCCTTCTTCGCTTATACGTACGTATCCTCACGGCCTTACACAGCTTGCGGCTACACAATAACTGTCCAACGTGATGTCGCATTCATCATTCTCCGATGCCACGGGATGCCCTCCACCCCCTTATTCCAGGGACGGGGGCCCAGGTACGACCCCGTCACGTATGGCGGTAGTAAAAAGATGAATTGCGTTGTTATAACCATCCCTCGACTACAGGAACGAGTGGAAGTTGTTCCGATTCGTCGACGGATGACGGGGCGAAAGGTCGACGTTTTAACGAGAAAAAAGAAAAGTCTTGTTACAACTCTTGTCACGATGCTTTCAGAGAAATTTCTATGCATTCTCTGGTATTATACTGGGAAAATAGTAGACTGCGCAACCGGTGCGGGTGATACCTGTGCAAACGCGTTGTGCGTAGTATTTTTCCTAACCAAGTGCGCAAAATTCGATTTTTCACACGTGAAATGAGTAAGAAAAATATTACATTACCGCACTAGTGCCGAAATTGAAACGGGATATCTTTTATTCTAGTACGACTAGATATTGTAGTACAATTAGAGTTATTCTTATAAAAATGTGGCATTGCTTTGAATCAAATAAATTCAAGCCAAAGAATCTTTCTCAGTGTAAGTTATCTTTCTTTTTTTTTTTATTACCTTTTTACTAGAATTTTCTAGCAAGTATAATACAGCAAAGGAAATTTTGCTCGACATAGCGGCGACGATAAAAGGTTGGAGATTCTATACTTCAGGGACATATCAGAAGGTGGTCGGGTACAGCTAGGAGATTTCCTTTGATAAAGAAGTGCATACGGTGTTCCTTTTATATTTCCACCCCCTCACTCCGTCAATGTAATTACTGCTGGTATAGGTAGACGGTGATTATTAATTGGCAATAAATCATGTATACATACGGATGGGTTCCTCCGCGTCTCGTCGATGCCGATGAAATATTTAACTTGTCCAAGCGGACCGAATCCCATTGATTGGAGTTAACGAAATGGATAAAATTGAAAGTTTTCTTCTCCTCTCTCCTTATATTTCACGGTTTCGGCTTTTCTCGTATTCTGCTTACTTAAATCCATACCCTGCACCACCTAAATTTTCTTGATTACAGAATCTTCCGCGAATCGATTACCTACAGCGTCGGTGATGTAGGAATTGCGATAAAAAAAAAAAAAAAAACGAATGAACGAATAAAAATAATAATGTAACGCGACACAGGTAACGCATGATTTTTCCGACCAGATTCTATAGGGAAATCCGCTTTCTGCTCGTATGAATAGGGTTACCGGTATGAGACGCCTGTGCTTGAATGACTTTCAATATTTTTCCAAAGCTTCGTACTTTTTCACCCTATCATTTCACCCTCTTTTCGTGGGTCGGTTCTGCCGAAGAACGGTTTCTTCCTCACTTATGAATAGTTGCGAATCATCTCTCAGTTATACTCGTAAACATCGTTGATATTTGAATTATTTTTTATTTAGTTGGCAATTTTTTTTTTTTCGTAATACACTTTTTTTTTTATACAAAATGTACAGATAATACTGCTCTTCGCTGGTTCGGATTGCAATTATATGATCGTGATTAACGAGTTGAGTAATTAATTAGCTCAAGTTCTCTGATTTAATTAGCGCGTCTGGAGTATTTTTTTTTTTTTTTTTTGTTCTCGCTAATCCATCGTCGGAAATGTTTTCCCCGATTTCATAATATCCTTCTGTTTTCTGACTTGAAAGAAAAAAGTATAGAAAAAAATTTGAATCGTAAATCCTTGGAGCGCAGAATCGCAATGAGAAATTATTTAATTAAATTCTGTGTCAGCTATTAAATTAGGCGCAATAACTAGACTTTATACGTACAAATTTGTATAATTTTCAGTCTCATCTCTGCACCGCGAGTATGAAAGAAATAAATTTCTCTCTGCGTAATCTAGATACTGACGGTTATAATTATCTGTTCGTAGGTTTCCAAGAGAGCAGCAAACGCTACCGAATCATTTTTACTTCACCGACTTCGAACGACACAATGCGGAAATCGCCGCCTTCCATTTGGACAGGTAAATATGACAATAAAAATAAAACAGAACTCAGCGAATCATTGTACTGTAACAAATGACGTGGCGATGATTTATCACCGATAAAAATGTTGAATCCCGGTTTCGTTAGTCTCATAAATTTTTCCCATTAGTTCAAATAAATCATCCGCCGTAATCGCGGTGATGTAGGAAAAGCAAAAATAATATCCCCGTATAATATTACTCTTGATTTAAAAAAAAAAAAATTTATCCGACGTTTACACAGGCTTCTTAATTTCCGGCGAGCAATGCCCGTGATCGGCAGGATGCTGAACGTCACGACTGAGATCTACGAAGTGGCAGACGGGGACCTTTTGAAAACATTTTTCGTCAGCCCGGTTGGGAATCTCTGTTTTCATGGAAGGTGCAGCTATTACTGCGACACCGCTCACGCGGTTTGCGGAAATCCCGACACACTCGAGGGGAGCTTCGCCGGTTTTTTACCGGCCAACGCCATCGGCGCTAGAAAAGTTTGGAGGCACCCTTGGCGGCGGAGTTACCACAAGCGAAGGAAGGCGCAGTGGGAACAAGGTGTGATTTTCAACTGTTCTGTGTAACTTCCTGCCCGCTTAGTTCCCGCAGAGCCCCGGGGGCGGAAAGTTACGGCGAGTTCACCGCTGGGGATATTATCTTGAAAATAAAACTAATCATTGCAATTTTCATGTGATTTTTGTTCATTTTCATTCATTTGCAACGTTTGCTCTGATTTCCGACCGTTTTGGACGTTCTTCGGTGATTTCCGGGTTGGATAGAATCACAGGAAATCAGACAGAATCCTGGGAAATCATTGAAAGTTAATAGAAATCACTGTGTAAACTGGAAATTAGTGATTTCTGGATAGCATGGAATCACAGGAAATCACCCAGAACAGTGGGAAATCATTGGAAATGAATGAGAATCACTTGGTGAACTGGAAATCAGTGAAGCAGTAGTCACTCAGAGCGATAAGAAATCGTTGGTAACTAATGGGAATCACTGCGTGAACTGAAAATCAACGAATGTACATGATAAGATATAGGAAATCAATATAAGGAATGATAATGAATTGAAATCATCTAGTTATTTACCGTAAGACTTACAACGATTTCCGTGATTTCCGACGCTCGCTGCTCGGAATCTTAAACGTTATTTTAATCACGTGATTTCAAGTGTTTCCAATTACTTTAGATTCCGATTACTGCTCCTTGGTTCGTGAGATTCCGCCATACGACGAGGGCCGTCGACTCCTCGACTTGGTCGACATGTGCGTCTTTGATTTCCTCACCGGAAACATGGACCGGCATCACTACGAGACCTTCAAGATATTCGGCAACAACACCTTCACTCTTCACCTCGACCATGGACGGGGTTTTGGCCGGCCATATCACGACGAGACTTCCATTCTCGCCCCGCTTTTGCAATGCTGCGTTATAAGACAGAGCACCCTTTCAACCCTGCTTCAGTAAGTCGCTTATACTAGGTAATAGTCGGTGTAAAACAATGCCGCCCATTATTGTGGTTTTTTTTTTTTTTTTTCTTCTTCTATTCTTCACTCAATTATAACTGCAAAAGCTATGCGAAATTATAAACATTAGTACAATTTTAGACTCCTCAATATTTCGAACTGGTTTGATTTACACAGTGGTTTTTTTATCTTATAACTTTTATTCTTAGTAAATCAGTACGGAATTTGGTGACAAGCTCTGATTGTTTCGGAGTAGATAAGCTATATAAGTGCTATTAGTCTGCACGGCGTAACTGGTCGTCCTGATGAAATCTGAGAAAAATTTTCCATGGTGTGACATAGTGTTTTGACACTGTGTTCACGTGTCTAAACCATTGCATAGCCGCATAGTCCTGTGTATATCATATCGCGACAGTCTCGGCGCAGGGAGAGTAGCTTATTATACGGAATAACCGGGCAGATTGCTTTGCCTGTGGAAGTAGCGAGACAGGCAGGCAGGTGGATAGGCGGATGCTGGCTGCGGGAGCTTGCAAGCTGCGGTTTTCATACGACCGAAATTGAACCCAGCGTGAATCTCTGCCTATAACGTGTCTGGTTTCTGGCTCTGAGAGCCAGCTGATCCTCACTTTTAGACCTGAACGGATTACCGACAGTTTCGATCACCCGAAACTCTGACTTTGCTTATCGGAGATCACTGTGGATTAAAATTCTTGTAAGAGAATTTTAAAAGCTTAATGCGAGACGATTTTATCACGTCTTATGGTCAGAATTTTTTCAGCGAAGACAAGTAGGAGTATAATCCTGCTTGAAAATAATGTATTGTGTAACAAGGAGGCAAACTCGGTCTCTTTGGGACGAGTGTAAGTTTGAAATTGAGGTTAGGGTTGCGTAATATCAGATCTGTTCGCGACAGCGCATGCGCGCGGTACGGAAATGACCGCTATTAAGTATTCCGCGCATGCGCATTCGCAGACTTATTCGGATATTTTTTGTACGGAAAATATGCACGGAAAAACGCGTAAAACACGCTCACGTTTTATAAAATTATATAAGCGAATTTTCCAAGTGACAAAGAATCGTGAATCAGTTATTCACTGTCACTCATTTGGCCAGGAATGATTCACGAATCGAGAAATGAGCAGCTCGAATAACGTCGAACATTGCATGCTTGAGAAAATATGTCATCACCCAGCTGACGCAAAGGAAAACTAGATTGCATAAGTTCGATGAGAAATAATCTCTTCCGTGAAAAAATAATAAAATTTAATCTTTATTATCGACTGCCATACGATGCGACGGGATAATTATATGATTTTCAGGACAGAAAGGTAATGGTAATCATCTAGCATCTTCCGATAATAACGTCGACGTACGTACCTAATAATTTCTGAGCTTTCTCCCATATCGCACATATCCACGGAATTTCCAGTTTAGTTTGAGCGACGCTACGAGTTCTCGTCCAGCTTTCCGCATCTCCGCCGGTGTAATAACGCGGCGCATATTGTACCGTCGAAGGAAATATACATATATAGATATACATATATAGGAGGCCGATTATCGTTCCGTGAGAGCGTCGATCTACGCCATATTGGCATCGCGTCTCAAGATCGCTGAAACTTGGTCAGAAATTAGCGGCGTTTATATTTGCGGCATAATAAACGAGATATTTGGGCATTTTGTTTGGTCGGTTAGTCGATAATTCTTCCCTGCAATATCTTATACTCTCAATTTTTGAGTGGGGACAGAAAGATTAGAAAATAAAAGGATTTTAATATTGAATTGTCAAAACGTGAAAATTTTACGCAAAGTACAGAAAATCAAAATATAAAATGGTCAGAATTATGGTGATTTTATTTTATTGGACTATTATATTTTCGGTCATTCGGACGATGTTACACATCGGCTTTCCATAATTTGACCTTTCTACATTTTGACCTTTCTTTATCTCGACTTCAGATAAATTTTGAAATTCAGTGAAATAGATTTTTGCGTCGTTGAAAATTCGATACTGTGACCTTTCCGTCTACTGATCTTCCAACATTTTTACAACCCACTTCTTCGTTATATCTTATTAACCTGTGCCTATAATGCCAACCTATGGGACCAGGCGCTTAAACGTTAAACCCGACGTGACGTGGGATAACGGATAATAAATCTTATTATTCGAGGCCTCGCGCGATGTTTTCAGCTAGCCTAAAGTCATTCCAGTTCACCCCCAGATTCCCGCGGAAATTAATCGGGCGAATGGATAATGCGCAGAGATTGAACCGAGAACAGGGTTCAATCATGTCTAGACGCCTTTTTATTTTACTAAAATTAAAGGATTCTCTTCAAAAAGTAACAGTTATCGTCATCCTAAAGCAGAGGAACTTCTTTTGCGCATAATCGCTAATTATGACCATCGAATTTGGAACGATTTTACAAAATTTTCAATTCAAAATTCTCAGCGAAATTTTAAATGCATTTATAATAATTCTCTATTTAATCAGTGAATAATGTATGAAAAAATTGACTCAAATCCTGTCTGAAATTCTACAATTAAAGATCCATTCGAGTTCCGATCTTGCAAAGTAAAACATTCACAGAAATTGTTATGATTTATTAATTTTTTCGTAAAAATGTAATCAGAAGCAAAGTTAAATGTCTGAATTTGTTATTTTCAACGTTGGCGGACGTTCAGCGAAGCTCGACGCAGGTTTAGATCGGTTTACTCGAGGATGAGAAAAGCAAAAATTACACTTACGGGTCCCAATAGGTGAGAAGAAAACCGTCCAGCAAAGCCATCTACCCACTTAAATTTATTTTATCTCAAACTCCGCGGGAATGGGTTTTCGAAAGGGTTTCGAATCCGAATGAATAATGCACGGTGGACGGAATTCACTGTTACAGGGGTTGAGGGCGATTTAAATTCTCTTTCCCCTCTCTTAACTCCTGCAACCCGCGACGGCAAAACTCTCTCTATTTTCTAATCGCCCCAGCTGAAGGGCCAAGGGCCAAACAAATTCCGATCCTCTCTTTGCGAGGAATCCCGTTGGCCAGCTTCTCCCATAGGAAGAAATTTCTAATTCCGGTTATTATACATTTTATAACTGTTTTTGTTTTGTTACACAAGAAACATTGTTCTGGGTAAAAAATCTTTTACCTTTGTCGGTATACTTTTTGATCACTGTCAATAATCGTACATGTATTTTCTTATCGATTTCGCGATAATTTGATATTCGTGTAGCAATAAATTGATGTTGAGGTGTTATTTAAATAAAAAATGAGCTTAACTAAGCGTAATCAGAAAATGTATAAGTATTGTACAGCTCTAATCGCACTAATATTTGATACCAACCATCAAACCGTTATTATAACACGTTTTATTAGAGTTTATTAGTAATTTTAACCAACGATATTTTTCAGTGTATTATTCTTGGATAGAAAGCAAAGACGAGGAAATATCACAATACGATATGCCAATTATTTTGGATTTAAAAATAAATGGAATAGATTGAAATAAAATGAAAATAAAAACGTAGATAGACCAATTTTGTGAATCATCCGTCCGGAAATACAACTCGCGCGGTAATTTACCACGGCAGATTGACTTCTTGTCGAAAACCTTGTACATTCCAGTTCTTTAACATCAGTGTTCATCGCTTATTCACCGTCTGCAGAACGCACGTTTCTTAGTTTTTGCATGGTATGACGGTTTGTTACGGTGAATTCCAGATCGTGCTCAATATTACAAAGTTTATTCGGTATTATAAAGTAATAACAAAATGTTGAATTTGATATTTTTGCCACTGAATTCTGCTTGTGGCTTTCTATAAAGTCTGCAGTTTATGATTGAACTTGTTTTTTGTAATTTCACTTCCTCGTAACAGAGGAAAACAAATTTACAACTAAAATTTGACACGAGTTTTTTTTTACCGTCTTTTCATTCACTGTACATTTAAAAAAGTTCGATTGCAGAATTTTCGTGTCTTCAGATACTGAATACAGATGTTAATATTCCGCGAAGAAAAGTGGAGGATCTTGTAGAAGTGAAAGATTTCGTGTACGAGGCGGTTTTCAATATGATATTCAGATCGCATGTCCGGAGGATAATTTATTCAGCTTTTTTTTACCCCCATTCTCACAATCAGCGATTCTTTTTCGTCTTTGTTGCGTCGAGGAAATGATTACTAAAAATCAAGTCTGAGTATATTCATCACCTGAAAAATTGGATTAAAAATTCAATGCAATGTGTGCTAATCTCTATTGTTCAGTACGTATATGTATAATTATATACATATATGTCATATAAGAGAGCGAACTTGGGATCGATGGGAAATGTGTGCTCAGCATAGATGTACCTACATGCGGCTTTCATTCCAGCATCAAGACGCAGAGAGCGAAAGGGAGAGACGGCGGCTATTTGCCCAGGCTAATTGCCAAATTGTTTAAACAAAGTTTTCACCGCTTAAACATTTCCGAGGCGGCCAAGTTTCTTCTGTCTTAGCGTCGGTTTCTGCTAACAAACGTTTCTACTACTCGAGTTTCCGCCGTTATTACTCTCTCCGAGTCTACCTTCGCTGTCATGCCAAATATGTACCAAGTTTCAACGTATCGAACGTAGATCAACCTCCAACCAGACGCTCCTCCAAGCGCAAACTGCATATCCGCCAGCCGGAGAAATAAGATGATTGAACGACAGAAATTAAAAGTGAAAAAAAAAAAAAAATACATCCTACAGTCGAATTTAAGCGATGAATAACTATGCAGTGAAGAAAAAACAGCCTTACGCCGTTTTTTGAATATTTTTGCTTCCAGGTACTTGGAGCCTAATTTTTAACTCTACTCTACAATTATATTGATACTGAATCCATCAGATTTCGCCGCTGATTAAATCCTCTATAAAGAAAGAATAATAATTCTAAATTATAACGATGTTGTTGAACGAGGAAACTTCTTGAGCGATTCATTTTTCACTTTGTTTCACGGCTAACGATCCGCGTGAATAAAAAGAGTCAAACGTTTGTCAGCATGCCGTGACAAATGGCTTTTAACGCATTTAATTCCGAATACCGAGGGCAAATATCCTGGAGAGATTTTATGTATTATTCTCTTAGCCGTTGCTGAATAATTCACAGTGCGGGTTAAAAAATTGCGCAGGATTTTAAATCATGGATTATTATCGAAGGCTGGCGATGTTTAAGGCGGTTTGATTTTTCATTTCCCGCATCTCTCTACTTTCAGGTACCACAATGGGCCGATTCGTTTGAGCACAGCCATGCGCAAGAGCATGTCAGTCGATCCTGTCGCTCCGATTTTGTGGGAGCCTCATTTTGCAGCGTTGGACAGACGCGTCGGCATTATTCTCCAGGGTGTCAGAGACTGTGTTGACAAAAGTGCGATGTCCGAGCAGGTTGTGCGACGGGACAGACACTGAAGGACTCCGGATATTACCATTTTTAAACAATATTAATATCGACGATATCCTGCTTACGCCGTTGATATAATCGGATCGATCGATCGAGTGCGAGAGCATCAGCGAACGAATAATTAGGATATCTTATCAATATATCAATATTTTCCAAAGACGACTTTTGTATGATATAACGTATTAGTTATGTTTTATAATGACGAAAAAGATACACGATACCGTAATTGTTAAATTTGGTAATAATCGTTTCACTGCGATGTATATATAATATTATTATAGAAGAGGTTTTAGTTGTTTTTAATATTCAATTTTTCAATCAAATAATTGTGTAAATTCAATATTCTGCGTCGCTATGTAAATATGTATACCTAACAATCGTGATAATATCTGTCGAGGCGATTGAACCACCGACAAATTTATTTTAAACTTACAATAAGTAACGCACATCGGATGATGCACGATTTGTTTTATAAATGATAACTAGTGATTGAATATCGTGGAATAGCGATATGGTGCAGAAATAGTTGTTAAATATGTTGTTCAACAGTTATTTCAACGTATCGAAGATACGCTGAATTTTCAGATTATAGTTTTAAATAGTTCAAACGGGGAAATAAAAATCAAGTCGTTAACAGTTGACGGTTTATCGACATTTTACATTTGTTTAAATATACGATGTGAACAGTTTATCGCAAATCGTATATCGCAAGGGGTAATGTGCAATGTAAGTCAGAAAATCTCTGTAAATATGTATAAAATGCGGGCTATATACAAAGTTGTAGTATACAGTTAAAATTTTTAAGCCTCAAGTTGTACAACATATAATAAACGCAACGTACAGTAGATATTTCGAGTATCATTGTTCCAGCTTAGGGATTAAACCAGCTGTTATAATGCGGCACTGAACGTATAATAATAATAGATATGTATATTTGGCGCCGAAAATTTTGTTGTATAATAAAATAGAATGTCTTAGGTGTAATGTACCGGAATATCATCGTATTGCAAATATGAGGGCACTTTTTTAAAGTACACTACCCGGATTATTTTTACCATAGCTACTCTTATGAATCTACAACCTATTATATACTTGTAAGTTATTATATTTATACGCATTATATACCTATCTCGAAATTTGTAAATAAATTATCCTGGCTTGAGAAACCAAAAATTTTCATTTTGTCAACGAACATTCGACAAAATTAGATATATGGAATAACGTTGGTCGTATTTATACGTGTAATGTACCTTGTCGTATGTTCGTTTGAAAAAAAAAGAAGACGATACTATCATCCTATATACATATGTATAGTGAACATAAGGATCTGGTACATAATTAAATTTCTCAACAAATAGGTTTGTTCGGTACTTTTCTTCCAACGTCTTCGTCTCGATAAATGAATTCCCAAAGGAGAAAACTAATGGTAATAACTGCAAGTGTAAAAAAAATATATGTTGTTATTTTTGGACTGTGCATGTAAGGCTGTACATAATCATAATAATATTCTTACGCGAATAAAAGTATAGAAAATATCATTTCCTCCTTCACATGTATTTATCCTCCTTCCATTAAGAAAATTGGAATTGCATTGGCAAGGCTTGGTTTTCGAATTTTCGAGGTGGCAATAAAGGTAAAAATTTGTTTCGAAGACCAACAAGTTTGCCTCACGGTTCACTGGTACGGATAAAGGGGAAACTGCTGTGACAGAGGGAGGGAGGAAGTAAAGGTTAGAGAGAAGGGTCTCCAGAATTAAGTCGCAACTTCGAAGTTCACGGAGGGTTACCCACAATTCCTTGGTTCCTCCGATAAGCAGAAAATTTACGCAACCCAAGATAGAACCGCATTTGTGACCCTTACAACCCTCATGCCGTGGATTCTCTGGCGGCTGTTGCTTTATTAAACTCCAAAGCATAATAATTATAACGGGTTGACGACCAGTTGGATAATCTTCGAGTGTTTTTTGACCTCAAAATTCGAACCACTTACAATCGACCATTGTAATAGCAGTAAAAATCTCGGCAGAACTCTTACGCGTCTGGTTCTGACCGGATTTTTGTCTGCTTACTAACCGATTGTGCCGCGTTGCGATTTTTACTATTCATATTACAGCTGGTCGTACTTCATTGGGGCTGCCCTGCAGACTCTAAAAAGTGCTTCCTTGACGTAATTGCACTTCAGATTACGCTATTAAAAAATTAAATCGATCTTGCTGAAAAGGTATCCGACAGAATTGTTTGTACCACAGAAAAATTCCTTGGATTGAAATTTTTCCCTTCACACGGCATAGCTCAATCTCAATCTCAAACCTTACTCGAGTCACAAATTAAACGTTTCTAACGTTCTATAAGTGAGTAAGTAAATGTTACTGTGAAACCAATATGGCCGCCATTGATTCGCTTGCGTTTTTATTTCCGTGACATGATCGCGCAAGAGATTCGTCAGTTATCGAGTGCTGTTTCACGCTGAATAAGAGAACGGCAAGAATATCTTGCTTGGCTTTTCACCTCTCAGATCATTCTAAACACTAGGAATTTGGCTTCGGAAATCCACCCGTAACTGAGTTCCCGTTTATATTGAAAATCATTATTGAGTACACATGGTAGCTCGAATTACGTGCTTGTGAAATGTCTCGATATCCTTATTTTCCTCCGTCAACGACAAACGAAAGAACGCGGACGAAGAATTGGTTAAACTCGTAACGCACGAGGCCACGTGTTGCGCGTGAAAAAGCGCGTTAGGGGAACGCGCGCTATGTTATAGGGATATAAAACGAGTGAATGGGGTGACGTAGCACTATGATGCCTGACCATTCCGGGTTTAGACCTATATATACGCAGATGTGGGGTGCGAATGGTAATTGATCATTGATATTCGGTACCGAGATGGGTTTCCAAGGTGGCCAAGGAGCGCCTCCAAGTCCCCAACTGTAATCCAAGTTGGCCCATACACCTGGCAAGTACCGGCTGCTTATACCTATCGAAACGCACGAACAAGATATATAATGGACGTGACTTTGAGTGGTCGGGTTAATTACAGAACTTGGTTAGCTCGTGACGTTGTATCTCAGAAACAGTTCTCCATTTCCCGATGGATATTCGATCAAGCCTCTGCAACCGATGTCTGAAATCCGACATCTGCAGGGTGTCTAGTAAAAAAGCTCGTTCAATTATTGCTGAAATCAGTCCAAGTTTCGCGTTTATCAAAGTACGATAACATCTTCGAGCAGCCTGGACGAATCATGATAGCGGTTCGCTGCCGACATTGGTATCGATTGTAAACCGAATACGCCGCCGTGTCGTTCGTTATCGTTTTATCGATACACCCGATGTATTATTCACCTGCCGACTGACGGTGAGGCGAAGTGAGTAATCCGGCTTGGGAAGGAGGTAATGATCAGGGCAAGTAATAAGATTGCCTTCCGGGGGGATGCCTGATAATTTTTGTTGATTGGAGACCACCGCCCACCCGACGCTGAGAGCACGTAGCTCCGTTATGCATGACATCGCACCGGGGAAAGAAGTTTTATGACAATGACTCTGCAGGCCAGCGCTGCACAAGCCGCGGGAACCAATTCTTTCGTCAAAGAGAGAAGGGAGGGTAGTAAATTTGACAGAATGGTCACCACCGGAAGACGTGATACATCCTAGCGAAAAGATACGAGTCAAATATCGAGAAGGTGTAAACCCAGGTTTTACGTCGGTTTGTTGCTGATCTCGATCCCCGTTCACATCGTACATTTTCAACGTACACTTTCCGCCCTGGTTCCGCCGCAAGTATGCACGTAGGTTTATACAGACGTAGCTGTACTGAAACGAATGGAGAGCGTGACAATTTTACCCAAATGTTACATTTGATCAGACTACTTTGATGCTGGACATGCGCTTCAACTGCTCAAGTTCGTTAGCTTTGAACTCCAGCGCAGGCTGCATACACTTTTGAAATTCGTTAACTTGCGGAGAAGTGTGATGCAATATTAGCGAAACCCACCAAGACTCGAGATCAGAATCCAGGTAGATATCACTCTATTACTCACGTAGTTGTAAATACTTTAGCTGCACTCTCTCAAAGTTGGCGGTACTTTTCCAATCGTAATCCGCATCCAATCCTGCATGGAAGCTCTGACACAGTTGCGTCAAGCTTATTCGTGGCATGCATGAAGATTTTACACACATATACAGAGACGTGCACAAACGATTCCGAAAACGGGTTCCAGACGTGGATATTTCGGCGAACTGGTGCCCTCGGGAAGTTCAATCACTTACCTACAGTGATTGCGCGATGGATTTGAACTATTCAGTTACTACCGAATTGCCAATAAGGAGCTTGAGCCGGAGTACAGCATCCATGCATTTACTTAGAGTCAGGAATTGATTGAGTTCTGAGCTAAGAATAAGTTGTTCGGTGAATATCGGGTGTCTGTAATTATTCTTATAATTATACCAACGATATACCCATACTGTTAATAAATTGGTAAATATTGTATGCATATCAAGTTAGTGGCACACCTCTTCTCTATCTCGAGAGCAATTTCTCACTATTTTTATTCCTAGTTACATCACTCCGTCAATTATTTCCAGACAAGTGGAATCGAGTTTTGATTCAGTCGTCCGATATAGAGCAATTGCGAGTGTTGCAGCTGACGAACTTTAATCAAGTTAATTGCAGCGGTCTTAATTGAAAATGTCCGGCTCAAAGCATATTTAAAGGACAAATATCGGTACTGACGATGTTTACACCGAGTGTAAATAATCGAGTGCGGTTGGGATCTGTTTACGATAAAAGTGCGGGCAGGATTTTCGTCGGGAGAAGCATGTAGGGTAGGTATATGCGTATAATATGGGTAGGAGAGGGAGAAAAATTGAGGATGCTGCGACACCCGTAGTGAGTACGGGGGTAACGCGGATCACGAGGACGGGGAAAGAAAGTTTCTCGCCCTCTATTGTTGACTGTAGAATCCCGAATAGAATTATTGTTATTTTTACGAGGGTAAGTTTTCCACCACTAAGCAGAAATCTATAACAGTCAAGTCAAAAGTTAGCTCTGTTCGTTCCTTCCTCTTTTCCACCATCCTCCGCATCGCGGATCCTACATATACCGATATATCGACCCTCTCCGTCTCTTATTCTTCCACTGTTGTTGTCCACCACGCAGCAGTCCAAGTTAAAAACTATCGGGAAAGATAGCGAAAGCTATAGGCCATTAAAACTTTTATTTGCAGACAGTCTGCGCTGTATGATTTTATTACGATTCTAACCTCCAGACTTTATCGAGATATCTCGCTACAGGTATATCCATTATACATATAAATTAGATAGCGAAGAAAATAACAACAACGCGAATAAACGACGGTGGTTGTAATTATTCGCTTTATAATATATCGAAGAAAGATTAATAGGACTTTTGGAAGGAGAATAAGACTCTGGTCTTCAACTTTGCCATCTTGTTTCTATTCTCTCGTATTTTTTCTTCCTCTCTTTGAGGCTTAAGCCGAGATACATGAGATACGGGACGAATCGAGGAAGCGATTGAAAATGGCCCTCGCAAAATGATTCCGATGGTCACGTACGACGAAGAACAAACACGCGATGGACCGACTTGGTCCAAATGTTCGCCAAGCATTCGCTACTCCAAGTGTTTGCGGTTTCAATCGAGGCCAGGATAACTGAAATGTGTTTTTGATAAAAATACATCTCGGAGAAGTTGGCGCCACCGAAAGAGGGTACGCGTCTGCATTCGAGGCGACCGCTGTTCAAACCTGAGGCGATTTGTAAGTAAGGAAGTTGTACGATATAATCGGCGATAAGGAATGTATCTTAGTATTTATTGAAGAGAATTATCTCGTCATCAAGTTTGCGTGTTAGTTACTGATTAATCAATGATCGGAGCCCAGAGTAAGGCTGAAATCTAGTTCGTGATCAACTTACAGCAAGATTTTTAAATCAGATAAACCATAAAATAGCGGGTATAAGTGTACATGGACAAATCTGGTTCTTACTGCAGACTGCAAACTTTCGATACACGTACAAGCCGCCTACAACTGGATACTTAATTCTGTTACTTGCGAGTCTCGTTTACCTCGTAATTCGAACATTGTTTATTTATAGAAGAAACTCCGTTTGGCGCGACGCGATGGTCAGTTTCCCGTTCGGATTTTAATTAGCCTGTACAAATCGTTAGACCGGTAGTGCTTTTGAAACGTTTCGCACGGTGATCTCTGGAGCGCAAAATTAAACCGACCCCGTTCCGCAATGTCATTTTCACCGATACTTGTCGATGCTCTTCAATTCCAATAATTACCTTCTCGTAAATTTTTGTCGAATGAAAAAGATAATTGACACCTTGTAACTATTACACTTCGTTTTACGAGCCGGAATTCATTACCTCGTACATTGGTGCGTGAAATAAGCACGTAAATTATAAGTGGATTCGATGGCATTAGGAATGTAGATGGATAGGGCATGATAAACAGTGAAACTGAGAGAACTAGGCCGACTGGCGGTTTGTTATACACACATTTACACAGGCGTTTCATCCATAATGAGAAGATGGAAGTAAATATACCCACATACCTATACATATACATGTACACGAGTAAATTCGAGCGTGGACATAATTTCCATATGCATTCACGTGCCGAATAATACGTAACGTGTTATAATTATATTTCACAGATGCGTTCGTTGCACAGGAATTATACATATATGTATAAATACACAAGTATACCACGCTGTATAAAAGCGCGCGGAGCGTATAATTCGGACTATTTATTGGCCCTCGTTTTACTCGCCGTATAGGAGTAAACAGATTCTCGAATTCATTATGGCGTCAATAAGGGAATCCCGAAGTTCCGGCAGAGGGGCTACCGAGAATAGGTATACAGTTGGATCTGTTCCGTATACATACATACATATACATATATTGTGCAAAACTAAATTAAATTCCGCGCAAGCTCAAGACAGTCTATCTTTTATCACAAAGAGCGGATCTTGGTCTAGGGGTCTTATTTGCGAGGCGAAGGAGGACCAGGAGGGTCGAAGGTCTGGGCAATGGAGCGTCGAGGAGAGGAGAGAGTGAAAGTGACGGGGCGAGGGAGAGAGAGGACGAATTTTGATTCCCGGAGTCGAGAAATCACGGATTCGCCAATTTCTACGAGCGCGAGGGATGTTAAAATAAGCAAATGAGGAGAGTTCGGGCGCAATGAAGCTTCCGGTTTGCAGGAAAAGAAAATATAAGATTCCTGACGCTGTCTGTTTGGAATCTGCGCGGGTATATTATAATATTATATGGGTTCCTGAGAAAAGAATTAATTTCGCTCTCTCCCTATATTTTCGCTTTGTGCATAACGTCGATTTTCATCCTTATCCCATCCGTTTAACCGAGTTTTAATTAACAAACTTGCGATTGAATTCTTGTATCGGAATTTTTTCATTTCGTACCTGATTCATTTGATTCCTGAACCTCGATTACAGTCATACTGCAAACTGAAAATTATACTGGCTTGGATCTTAGTCCGTAGTTTGGCCATTTATGACCTCTGATTGGAACAGTTTAAATGACAATTGCAGATTTCCGTTTCCTCTATGGCTCGTACTATTATAATCAATTCAGTTACTTTTCAACGAGCTAAATCATTTTGCAACGCGATATTCTCGTACTGTTGGTATATTCTTCGATCAGTTTTGCTTATACTACCAAACATCAGAACTCAAATAATCCAATTTATAAGTACGGTTGATATACGTTATCCACCATGTTGCAGTCGGTTGAGTTTCGCATACAACGATTACATATTTGATATCTGAAAATTGAACATTTCAGTTCAGTAAATCCGTTTTATAAAACGAAAGTGGAGCTCCTTGCTAGAGGCTATTTCATGGAAACTACAATGGGTATGAAAGCGATTTTCTAACGAATGGATATCACTTGTGTACGAAATATGAACGTCATATATGTATACATATTCATGCTGGCAAATAAAAAATATACAAAGCCTTCGCTTGTCATTCGTCTGAAAGTCGATATTGAAGTTAAAAAAAGAACGGATAGGTATGTACCATGGGCAAACTGGAAAACATGAATGAAATATAGGTATGTGGGTACGTCGTATATTTGGACCTCTGTAGATTTAAGGACAAAGTTACACTGCGGTCCGTGGGTACAAATATAGTACGTACAACTATTGAAGACGAGTGTGAAGAACTAAGTTTGCAACATCGAATGTTTGCAACTACTCTTTGAAGGATTGGTGGGAAACAATATGTGATGAGTTTCTATCTACCGCTTAAAAACGTTCCAGGAGGATAACGACACACAGGAAAGTTCCGTTTCAAACAGAAGTGAACTGTTGAACGAACTGGACACGGATCGCGGTCATTTTATTTATAGATGTATGAGTATATTGGAAAAAGGTGGATTTCCGGTCTATGAGCGAATAGAATGGACTTAACCTAACGTGTCAGAAAGGGTGCTCTATATTCTGTATGAAACGTCTGGAAGATCGACGTCGGTTCGATTACGCCGCTTGAATTACAATGTGTTTGAACAACTCAACGCGAGGTTATTCCCGGCAAAACAGGCAAGGTGAATAAAATCATGTGCCGGATGAGTTCTGGGAATATCTATGAATATCCTTGTTGGGAAAAATGAG
Source organism: Neodiprion lecontei (assembly GCF_021901455.1). NCBI lineage: Eukaryota > Metazoa > Arthropoda > Insecta > Hymenoptera > Diprionidae > Neodiprion > Neodiprion lecontei. Next base: position 8,984,838 of record NC_060261.1, read on the forward strand.
TTTTGAGGACAAAGAGTTTCATATTTTCGCGGCTAACTCGCGATGAACTGAACTTTTCTCGCTTGGATTGAATCAGTGTCTTAATCGGTTGAATAAAGGGGGATCAACTTATGTGAAGCTCAGATACGTTGCATGAACCAATTTCGAGTTGTATGTTGCAGGGTTGGGATATTCTTGTTTTCACGAATAACTGAAGAACGGTTGTATATTATTAATTGGAGAGCCAATTACTTTGGAATAATTGAGAGCGTAATGTCGGGTCCGTCGGATTGAGACTGAAGGAAGTCCGAGATATAAGTCGCCTTGTGTAAAAGTTTGAATGCCTGGAACTATTCGTCTCAGGATTAGAGTGCAGAACTATTTTCAAACTATTTGGACCCTCGAAAACCGGAGATAAAATACTGGAACATTGTAGAGACCGTAGATCGAAAAAATTTTGAAAAAATACGACAGAATCTATATGTAAAATAAATCGATTGAAATGACCTTTCCAAGACTATTTTATCGCTACGGATTGAAAAACATACATCAACAAGAGCGTATAATTGACGGCACAGAAATTAAGACGTGATATTTTAGTTATTCAGCTGGACCTTTTGAGACGTGCTCGCAGCGTATTCGCGTTGTGCCCAATCAATTTCTCTTGCAAAATTACGTCGGAATAGTGCGTGAAAGAATTTATTCCGGCACTATTCAAAATTGCCAAAATTTTCGCCAAAAATGAAAAGGGGTTGGCCTTACTTTTTCTTCATTTATGAAGCCGAAAATTTGTGGTCTCAGATTCAGTTCGTGAGACCATTATCTGACTAATTGGACCCCCCGGAACCCAGAAAACGCAGCGAAAACAGCGTGGGATCAACAGGAGAGAAGTTACGAAGGAAAAAGCACCTGCTGAAAAATGTCGAAAACACAGGTTCTCGTTTTTCGGCTGTAACTTTTGATGCGTTGATCGCAGCGTATTGGGACTGCGCCCAATCGATTTCTCTCGCAAAACTACGTCGGAATGGTGCATGAAAGAATTTATTCCAGCACTTTTCAAAATCGCGAAAATTTTCGCCAAAAATGCAAAGGGGTTAGCCTTGCTTTTTTTTTAGCCGAAAAATTTTTGGTCCCAGATTCGATTTAAATGACCCTTTCCTGACCAATTGGACCCCCCGGAACTCAGAAAACTCAGCGAAAACAGCGTGGGATCAACAGGAGAGAAGTTACGGAGGAAAAAGCACCTGCTGAAAAATGTCGAAAACACAGGTTCTCGTTTTTCGGCTGTAACTTTTGATGCGTTGATCGCAGCGTATTGTGACTGCGCCCAATCGATTTCTCTCGCAAAACTACGTCGGAATGGTGCATGAAAGAATTTATTCCAGCACTTTTCAAAATCGCGAAAATTTTCGCCAAAAATGCAAAGGGGTTAGCCTTGCTTTTTTTTTAGCCGAAAAATTTTTGGTCCCAGATTCGATTTAAATGACCCTTTCCTGACCATTAGGACCCCCAGGAACTCAGAAAACGCAGCGAAAACAGCGTGGGATCAACAGGAGAGCAGTTACGAAGGAAAAAGCACCTGCTGAAAAATGTCGAAAACACAGGTTCTCGTTTTTCGGCTGTAACTTTTGATGCGTTGATCGCAGCGTATTGGGACTGCGCCCAATCGATTTCTCTCGCAAAACTACGTCGGAATGGTGCATGAAAGAATTTATCCCAGCACTTTTCAAAATCCCGAATATTTTCGCCAAAAATGCAAAGGGGTTAGCCTTGCTTTTTTTTTAGCCGAAAAATTTTTGGTCCCAGATTCGATTTAAATGATCCTTTCCTGACCAATTGGACCCCCCGGAACTCAGAAAACTCAGCGAAAACAGCGTGGGATCAACAGGAGAGAAGTTACGAAGGAAAAAGCACCTGCTGAAAAATGTCGAAAACACAGGTTCGCGTTTTTCGGCTGTAACTTTTGATGCGTTGATCGCAGCGTATTGGGACTGCGCACAATCGATTTCTCTCGCAAAACTACGTCGGAATGGTGCATGAAAGAATTTATTCCAGCACTTTTCAAAATCGCGAAAATTTTCGCCAAAAATGCAAAGGGGTTAGCCTTGCTTTTTTTTTAGCCGAAAAATTTTTGGTCCCAGATTCGATTTAAATGACCCTTTCCTGACCATTAGGACCCCCAGGAACTCAGAAAACGCAGCGAAAACAGCGTGGGATCAACAGGAGAGCAGTTACGAAGGAAAAAGCACCTGCTGAAAAATGTCGAAAACACAGGTTCTCGTTTTTCGGCTGTAACTTTTGATGCGTTGATCGCAGCGTATTGGGACTGCGCCCAATCGATTTCTCTCGCAAAACTACGTCGGAATGGTGCATGAAAGAATTTATCCCAGCACTTTTCAAAATCCCGAATATTTTCGCCAAAAATGCAAAGGGGTTAGCCTTGCTTTTTTTTTAGCCGAAAAATTTTTGGTCCCAGATTCGATTTAAATGATCCTTTCCTGACCAATTGGACCCCCCGGAACTCAGAAAACTCAGCGAAAACAGCGTGGGATCAACAGGAGAGAAGTTACGAAGGAAAAAGCACCTGCTGAAAAATGTCGAAAACACAGGTTCGCGTTTTTCGGCTGTAACTTTTGATGCGTTGATCGCAGCGTATTGGGACTGCGCACAATCGATTTCTCTCGCAAAACTACGTCGGAATGGTGCATGAAAGAATTTATTCCAGCACTTTTCAAAATCGCGAAAATTTTCGCCAAAAATGCAAAGGGGTTAGCCTTGCTTTTTTTTTAGCCGAAAAATTTTTGGTCCCAGATTCGATTTAAATGACCCTTTCCTGACCATTAGGACCCCCAGGAACTCAGAAAACGCAGCGAAAACAGCGTGGGATCAACAGGAGAGCAGTTACGAAGGAAAAAGCACCTGCTGAAAAATGTCGAAAACACAGGTTCTCGTTTTTCGGCTGTAACTTTTGATGCGTTGATCGCAGCGTATTGGGACTGCGCCCAATCGATTTCTCTCGCAAAACTACGTCGGAATGGTGCATGAAAGAATTTATCCCAGCACTTTTCAAAATCGCGAAAATTTTCGCCAAAAATGCAAAGGGGTTAGCCTTGCTTTTTTTTTAGCCGAAAAATTTTTGGTCCCAGATTCGATTTAAATGACCCTTTCCTGACCATTAGGACCCCCAGGAACTCAGAAAACGCAGCGAAAACAGCGTGGGATCAACAGGAGAGCAGTTACGAAGGAAAAAGCACCTGCTGAAAAATGTCGAAAACACAGGTTCTCGTTTTTCGGCTGTAACTTTTGATGCGTTGATCGCAGCGTATTGGGACTGCGCCCAATCGATTTCTCTCGCAAAACTACGTCGGAATGGTGCATGAAAGAATTTATCCCAGCACTTTTCAAAATCCCGAATATTTTCGCCAAAAATGCAAAGGGGTTAGCCTTGCTTTTTTTTTAGCCGAAAAATTTTTGGTCCCAGATTCGATTTAAATGATCCTTTCCTGACCAATTGGACCCCCCGGAACTCAGAAAACTCAGCGAAAACAGCGTGGGATCAACAGGAGAGAAGTTACGAAGGAAAAAGCACCTGCTGAAAAATGTCGAAAACACAGGTTCGCGTTTTTCGGCTGTAACTTTTGATGCGTTGATCGCAGCGTATTGGGACTGCGCACAATCGATTTCTCTCGCAAAACTACGTCGGAATGGTGCATGAAAGAATTTATTCCAGCACTTTTCAAAATCGCGAAAATTTTCGCCAAAAATGCAAAGGGGTTAGCCTTGCTTTTTTTTTAGCCGAAAAATTTTTGGTCCCAGATTCGATTTAAATGACCCTTTCCTGACCATTAGGACCCCCAGGAACTCAGAAAACGCAGCGAAAACAGCGTGGGATCAACAGGAGAGCAGTTACGAAGGAAAAAGCACCTGCTGAAAAATGTCGAAAACACAGGTTCTCGTTTTTCGGCTGTAACTTTTGATGCGTTGATCGCAGCGTATTGGGACTGCGCCCAATCGATTTCTCTCGCAAAACTACGTCGGAATGGTGCATGAAAGAATTTATCCCAGCACTTTTCAAAATCCCGAATATTTTCGCCAAAAATGCAAAGGGGTTAGCCTTGCTTTTTTTTTAGCCGAAAAATTTTTGGTCCCAGATTCGATTTAAATGATCCTTTCCTGACCAATTGGACCCCCCGGAACTCAGAAAACTCAGCGAAAACAGCGTGGGATCAACAGGAGAGAAGTTACGAAGGAAAAAGCACCTGCTGAAAAATGTCGAAAACACAGGTTCGCGTTTTTCGGCTGTAACTTTTGATGCGTTGATCGCAGCGTATTGGGACTGCGCACAATCGATTTCTCTCGCAAAACTACGTCGGAATGGTGCATGAAAGAATTTATTCCAGCACTTTTCAAAATCGCGAAAATTTTCGCCAAAAATGCAAAGGGGTTAGCCTTGCTTTTTTTTTAGCCGAAAAATTTTTGGTCCCAGATTCGATTTAAATGACCCTTTCCTGACCATTAGGACCCCCAGGAACTCAGAAAACGCAGCGAAAACAGCGTGGGATCAACAGGAGAGCAGTTACGAAGGAAAAAGCACCTGCTGAAAAATGTCGAAAACACAGGTTCTCGTTTTTCGGCTGTAACTTTTGATGCGTTGATCGCAGCGTATTGGGACTGCGCCCAATCGATTTCTCTCGCAAAACTACGTCGGAATGGTGCATGAAAGAATTTATCCCAGCACTTTTCAAAATCGCGAAAATTTTCGCCAAAAATGCAAAGGGGTTAGCCTTGCTTTTTTTTTAGCCGAAAAATTTTTGGTCCCAGATTCGATTTAAATGACCCTTTCCTGACCATTAGGACCCCCAGGAACTCAGAAAACGCAGCGAAAACAGCGTGGGATCAACAGGAGAGCAGTTACGAAGGAAAAAGCACCTGCTGAAAAATGTCGAAAACACAGGTTCTTGTTTTTCGGCTGTAACTTTTGATGCGTTGATCGCAGCGTATTGGGACTGTGCCCAATCGATTTCTCTCGCAAAATTACGTCGGAATGGTGCATGAAAGAATTTATTCCAGCACTTTTCAAAATCGCGAAAATTTTCGCCAAAAATGCAAAGGGGTTAGCCTTGCTTTTTTTTTAGCCGAAAAATTTTTGGTCCCAGATTCGATTTAAATGACCCTTTCCTGACCATTTGGACCCCCAGGAACTCAGAAAACGCAGCGAAAACAGCGTGGGATCAACAGGAGAGAAGTTACGAAGGAAAAAGCACCTGCTGAAAAATGTCGAAAACACAGGTTCTCGTTTTTCGGCTGTAACTTTTGATGCGTTGATCGCAGCGTATTGGGACTGCGCACAATCGATTTCTCTCGCAAAACTACGTCGGAATGGTGCATGAAAGAATTTATTCCAGCACTTTTCAAAATCGCGAAAATTTTCGCCAAAAATGCAAAGGGGTTAGCCTTGCTTTTTTTTTAGCCGAAAAATTTTTGGTCCCAGATTCGGTTTAAATGACCCTTTCCTGACCATTTGGACCCCCAGGAACTCAGAAAACGCAGCGAAAACAGCGTGGGATCAACAGGAGAGAAGTTACGAAGGAAAAAGCACCTGCTGAAAAATGTCGAAAACACAGGTTCTCGTTTTTCGGCTGTAACTTTTGATGCGTTGATCGCAGCGTATTGGGACTGCGCCCAATCGATTTCTCTCGCAAAACTACGTCGGAATTGTGCATAAAAGAATTTATTCCAGCACTTTTCAAAATCGCGAAAATTTTCGCCAAAAATGCAAAGGGGTTAGCCTTGCTTTTTTTTTAGCCGAAAAATTTTTGGTCCCAGATTCGATTTAAATGACCCTTTTCTGACCATCTGGACCCCTAGGAACTCAGAAAACGCAGCGAAAACAGCGTGGGATCAACAGGAGAGAAGTTACGAAGGAAAAAGCACCTGCTGAAAAATGTCGAAAACACAGGTTCTCGTTTTTCGGCTGTAACTTTTGATGCGTTGATCGCAGCGTATTGGGACTGCGCCCAATCGATTTCTCTCGCAAAACTACGTCGGAATGGTGCATGAAAGAATTTATTCCAGCACTTTTCAAAATCGCGAAAATTTTCGCCAAAAATGCAAAGGGGTTAGCCTTGCCTTTTTTTTAGCCGAAAAATTTTTGGTCCCTGATTCGATTTAAATGACCCTTTCCTGACCATTTGGACCCCTAGGAACTCAGAAAACGCAGCGAAAACAGCGTGGGATCAACAGGAGAGAAGTTACGAAGGAAAAAGCACCTGCTGAAAAATGTCGAAAACACAGGTTCTCGTTTTTCGGCTGTAACTTTTGATGCGTTGATCGCAGCGTATTGGGACTGCGCCCAATCGATTTCTCTCGCAAAACTACGTCGGAATTGTGCATGAAAGAATTTATTCCAGCACTTTTCAAAATCGCGAAAATTTTCGCCAAAAATGCAAAGGGGTTAGCCTTGCTTTTTTTTTAGCCGAAAAATTTTTGGTCCCAGATTCGATTTAAATGACCCTTTTCTGACCATCTGGACCCCTAGGAACTCAGAAAACGCAGCGAAAACAGCGTGGGATCAACAGGAGAGAAGTTACGAAGGAAAAAGCACCTGCTGAAAAATGTCGAAAACACAGGTTCTCGTTTTTCGGCTGTAACTTTTGATGCGTTGATCGCAGCGTATTGGGACTGCGCCCAATCGATTTCTCTCGCAAAACTACGTCGGAATGGTGCATGAAAGAATTTATTCCAGCACTTTTCAAAATCGCGAAAATTTTCGCCAAAAATGCAAAGGGGTTAGCCTTGCCTTTTTTTTAGCCGAAAAATTTTTGGTCCCTGATTCGATTTAAATGACCCTTTCCTGACCATTTGGACCCCTAGGAACTCAGAAAACGCAGCGAAAACAGCGTGGGATCAACAGGAGAGAAGTTACGAAGGAAAAAGCACCTGCTGAAAAATGTCGAAAACACAGGTTCTCGTTTTTCGGCTGTAACTTTTGATGCGTTGATCGCAGCGTATTGGGACTGCGCCCAATCGATTTCTCTCGCAAAACTACGTCGGAATTGTGCATGAAAGAATTTATTCCAGCACTTTTCAAAATCGCGAAAATTTTCGCCAAAAATGCTTTTTTTTTAGCCGAAAAATTTTTGGTCCCAGATTCGATTTAAATGACCCTTTCCTGACCATTTGGACCCCCAGGAACTCAGAAAACGCAGCGAAAACAGCGTGGGATCAACAGGAGAGAAGTTACGAAGGAAAAAGCACCTGCTGAAAAATGTCGAAAACACAGGTTCTCGTTTTTCGGCTGTAACTTTTGATGCGTTGATCGCAGCGTATTGGGACTGCGCCCAATCGATTTCTCTCGCAAAACTACGTCGGAATGGTGCATGAAAGAATTTATTCCAGCACTTTTCAAAATCGCGAAAATTTTCGCCAAAAATGCAAAGGGGTTAGCCTTGCTTTTTTTTTAGCCGAAAAATTTTTGGTCCCAGATTCGATTTAAATGACCCTTTCCTGACCATTTGGACCCCTAGGAACTCAGAAAACGCCGCGAAAACAGCGTGGGATCAACAGGAGAGAAGTTACGAAGGAAAAAGCACCTGTTGAAAAATGTCGAAAAATACGTGTGTCGTCATGGGCCGTAACTCTTGATCCGTTGCTCGCAACGTATTAGCACCAATTGTAAGATAGCACCACCTTCCTTTTTATTCCTTGAATTTATCGAAACTCAACGGTCTACTCTATTTAGCCTACGAAACAAACTGGTGAGATTTCATTTGTAACTCATCGAGATTACAAGTATGTGATATGCGATGCTGGGTGAACTGTGGTACTGGCATTTCCCATGAACAATTAAGTATGAATATTCAGTCGAGGATTGTTAGTGTCACCTTAGATGTGTTGAAATCAATCACATCAGGTGTTGTGATGCATTTATAATTCACCGCAATTCGGAAATGAAAAGACCGGACACGTATGTTAGTCACGTCAAAATACCTTATGTAGTCATCTTTCACTGATGACATAAGTACGCGAAATAAATACCAGGTTAATTTTCATTACCGTTTCATCATTCTATTCCAATAAACAATTTTTATCAGAAGTGGTGAAAAAACAACCGCCTGACGCATCGTATTTCTGCAACCTGCGATACACGAATCATTCGGATCCTGCATACACCGACCTGATGATGGCGGACCCTGTTTCACTTGTTGTTCACAATGAGTTTTGACGTTTACACCAGAGATGAGTTTCTGGTGTTACTCGGTAGGAGAATGCAGCCAGCATCATGTCGAAATCGGCCACTCTCAGATGTTCTGCAACAAGTTCTCAACTCTACCGTCGAAACATCTCTGGAGGCGCAAGCGCACAACGATTTTCGTTAGTCATACCAAAGTCCATTAGGGAAACTGTCTTTATATTGTTCAGTCAAGGCATGTACCGATCTGAAGATGGCGGACTCTGTCTCACTTGTGGTCGACAATGAATTTTGACGTTTTCACGTGAGGATTTTCTGTCACCTCCGCTGTTGCAGTTCAGACTTTATATTTACCACGCCATTTTAAACGCATGACAAACGTATAAGGCCCAGTGAGCATAATGTATAGCACGTGTCATCCAGCAGTGAGTACTTATTTATCGGTTGACATCTGGAAATTCGCATGTCAGGTGTTAGAATGTGGTCAGAATAAACATTCGCTCACTTCAAAACCACTTTCTACGTCAGAGACTACGGAAATTAACTAATACGCTCATTCTTTCAGTTTTGCGATATAGAAAAACTTGGCTGCACGAATGCTCTGCAAATCACGATTGCATTTCAAACATACATAGAACTGTGCGAAGGTATGGATATACTCACCGACTTGATTAAATAATTGTGATCCAACACATCAGACGAAAACGTCTGGTGGCAGAGAATCTACTATTCTAAGAGAGTTTCATCTAGTTATGAAAGTTTTATCTTATTTTTTTATTACGACACATGACTTCATGTAACAAAATGATGGTTGTTTGGCAGTTTTTTATACCACAATATTCGTATAATACGAATCTAAAACGATTGGTCCATTTCTCTTTGTTATTTTGGTATTTTATCGCTTAAGCATGCTCATATGTTTACTGCTAATTTGTCTTCAGGACAGAATTAAGAACGCTACTGTAGGTGTAACACGAAACATTCCTTTCATTTATGAATCTTGCAAAATCTAAAATTTCAAGTAGCACGTTTTATTTTCATTCCTATTACTGGTTTTAGTGAAACGGTTTTGGGACGTACAGTACAAGTATAACAAATCACTTGACTTGATCTATCTGGAAGCTTGTGCAACCAAATCATCTCCATTGCAAAAATACATTCCATGGCCAGCAGTAAATGCCATATCTTTGAATCATATCGAGCAAATGCAAAAGGAATTGAAGAGTGAACGGTAACTTTAGAACTTACTGGTACCATGTCTTCAATCATTTACTTGTTGCAGAGAATGGACTGACAATAATTTATATTGTTTGTAGATTGACACTGGTTTTCGTAGAGGGAGACAGTACCAGTATTTATTACTGTGTTTCAGCTGGACTTGTAAAACCGGCATCGCCAGAACAAAGCAAAGAGTACAAAAAGAGGCAAGAAAAGAAAATTGAATTGGAAAGTGAAATAAGAAAAAATGCTTCAAATCTCTATGAATTAGCTACTTCGGTAGAAAGTAAAGAGAGTCAAAGCAATCCTGAATTGTCTGCAGGGGATTGAAACGCACAGTTCATACTTGAAATATAAGTCAAGCAGAAGAATTGCTCCGTATAAAATTATTTAAAATAATTGCAGTCAAAGAGTTTTTTTTCCTTGTATTTATTGTATGCATAATTTTTCTTGGGCATATTATAAGTTTATAAATTTTAGAGTTATCACTAAAAACTACGCAATTAATTAATATAATATTGTATCAAGCTGCCACTGCAATTATACGTATCAAATAAATTAATACTTTAAAATCATCACGTAGGCATCATGGTTATTAGTTGTTTAGTATATAAACTATAAAGTATGAGGCACATAGTACAGTTTTCTTTGTCATAACAGGTATGTTGAATATTAGGGATAGTGTAATGAATGCATCACCGAACACATCTTAAGATTAAAACCTAACAATGTTATTAGGTAAATGTATGTAAAAATTGAGTAAGGAAACGTTTTTACTGTACTAGTAAAAACTTTCAAAACAAGAAGTTATATGACTATCTACAATTGAAGATTTATTGGGTATTTCATGTTGTAATTTATGTTATATACACCATACGAATTTGTTATTTCCCGAATACATGTTAATATGTGCTTCTTTTAGAGTCACGTGCAAATTATTTGATCGCGTAACTATACAGTTAAAAGTGGAAGTAATGGAACTCAACATTCAAAGTGATAAATCTTATTACTTGTTAAATAGACAGTTCAGTCATGATCGATAATTATTTAATGCTTCCTAAAATAGTAAACAACGATCAAAAAAATATGATGATTAATAATAATAAATCAATCGAGAAGATACCGTAACGTGAGTAGTTTGGTAAGAATTGCTCTAGCTTAGAAATAAACGGAAAGATTATTTGTTTCCCGGATAAGTGTTCAGTTTTGGCAGTTCAAAGTTGCGTCGATGATATAGAAGCAAAGTAGGTGAACAATGCCTGCAGAACAATATATTAGTATTTAGCTTATCAAGACGTGTTACTGTAATTATCAATAATTGTTGAAATTATTTCAACACGCATTCAAAAATTACAATTTTCTTCATATCAATGAATCGAGGTTGACATTAATACAAAAATCACATATGTATTAGAATAAACTATGTTCTTGGCAACAACTTATACTACGATTATGATTCATTATGTTGGATATGCAGTTAAAATGATTTTTCTTTTTTTTTTTTAATTTTATTTATATTAAAATTATTTTACTTTTGACGAATACGATCGTAATCTATATCTGATCGTTTACCTTCATTTTCTTATAAAGTATAGAATGTATCCTGTGAGATGATTTCTAAAAAGGTATTTAAATTAGGCCGCTAATTAATCATACCACAGTTGCCTAATCACCGAAGGTACAAAACTGGATTAAAACTCCATAATGGGTCCATCAGATGTTTTTATGATAAAGTATAACGTGAGCACCTCCTGATATTGATCAGTGTTGATTATAATATATTATAAAAATGCTTTATAAAATAGTTACCAAATAATTTTTATTTCTTATTTACCATTGTATTAATTTTTTAATGCAATAAGGCAACTATTCATCGAGATTTTCTCGAAACTATCACAAATATTTGCATTATTTTTATCGATCAATTTTTATTGTTTTTATTTACCAATATCTCACGGACAGTAATTTAAGAGAACTGAGCTTTTTGCTCAAGATAGAAAAGCAACTCCGAAATCACATTCAATATTGTTATAGAATATCAGATTGATTGGTATGAATTTACCAAAATAAGTCCTAGTTATTTAACATGGTTCTTGCATGATTTGTTTTTTTATGAGAAAAATTTTATAACTTCATCAAAATAATCCGTAACCTTGATCATTGCTTTGATTGTCAATTGTGAAAAGTAAAACTGATACCACATAACCTGGTCCAGATTTAATAGCTTAATAAAAAAATTGCCTTTGAAATGAGAAAGACTTGTGTTTGTAACAACTAATTATATTCTCAATTCTTATATTTTATCATACTACATAAAACATTTCTCAAGCCTGTAAATATTGTCAAAAGTGAATGTATTACATCAATGCACTTTGTAACTATGTTGGCATTTTCTGAATTAAACACATGAAACAAGCATGGACTACGTCGACTTTTTTCCCACAATTTTCGACACCTACCGTTCGAAAGTTCAATCTCCATTTGAAACCAATGCAAGGAAAATAAACAAAGAAAAAAAAAATAAATAAATAAATAATGAGCGACAATTGAGGGTCAATTTTTACTTTAGTGCTGTGATCTTGACAGCAAAATTCAAATTGTGCATTGATCAGTTATCAAACAGGCTGTGAGCAAATAGCATAATTATTATAACTTCCGTCCTAACGAGCAAGTTTTCTTTTGGCCAATACAGAGTTTATACACATACTTTCATAAAATTGAATTATACACTTTTGCTGGTAGAAATTTTATCTTTTTATAATTCAAAGGCAATATCTCATAATAATACAATTAGAGGACTTAATTTTTACATAATCAATAATCGCAAATGTGCAACTGTAGTTGAAAAAATAATATACAATTAATTGTTGATTCATGATTGTGTGTGAATTATTAACTATGTCGTACACATAGGAAAGAAAACGTGCTGGCGTGGAGAATATTACATTGGAATTACCTACGTGTTGGAAGCAAATTATATCACTGCAAAATAAATTTTGTGAATGAAACTTATAACTCTTATGCGAATGAACACTAGAAGACTACATAGTCTGCCTCTGTAGCGATTGTAGCTAGCACCAATCGGCCATGTATGTGAAATCTCTGAAGAAGTTTTGTTCTTGATCATTGAGCGGCCGAGGATCCTTGGGTGGTGTTAACTGCGGTTTTTCTGAAGTGAATTCTTCGTCAAAATTACTAACGTCTTCCACGAAATTCTGAAAAAGACGAAAAAAAACACGCGATTAATGAAAGTAATACATTACTTACTCTATGAATTGTAAATATATTCAAGTGATTAGAACGATGATCGATACATCGATTTTTTGATAGTTTAAAATTCGGTATTGATCAAAGATGCTTACAATAACTGGTACAAACGGTGGTTTGACACGTCTCAACAACAAATCATCCCAGGAAATATTTCTGAAAAATGCCTGTTTCTTAACATCCTCCGCGTCCCTTTCGCTGCTGCCCAATCGTCTATCTGGATTCTTTCTAAGTAGCTATAAGAAAACAAGGAAATTACATCTAGGTTTTACACCGCTGTAGTGCGTGCAGGGGTCTTTCAACTGACTCTTACCCTTCTCATGATTGCTATAGCCTCTAAAGATAAGAATCGCGGATAGCGAACTTCGTCGTTCACAATAGAATCGAATACTTCCTCTTCGTCATCTCCAGGGAATGGAGACTGCAACATAGAAATTCGTTAAGCTTGAGCTTGTACAGATGCTATTTTCAACAAAAGCCTTCGGTAATAATTGTCTGTCGAAGCTTACCTCACCAACCAGCATCTCAAATATAAGGACACCCAGACCCCACCAGTCTACCGCTCGAGTGTACGAAGTCTCGGTAAGAACTTCGGGTGCCAAGAACTCCGGGGTCCCACAGAAGGTTCCTGTTCTATCCCCAAATCCCATTCCCTCTTTGCATAATCCAAAGTCTGCTATTTTCACGTAACCTTCAGTGTCCAGCAATAAATTATCCAGTTTCAAGTCTCTGAAAGGATCATAGCAAACGTGGTGACTTCGAGTTCGCGCTTCACGTATTTTGAGCTAGCCTTATATTGAAAGAAATTATATTACCTGTATATAATACGACTCTCATGCAAGTATTGCAATCCAAGAACAACACAGGCTGCGTAAAACACAGCACGTGGCTCGCCAAATACGTCTGCGTGAATGTGCATCATCAGGTCACCACCAGCTGCGTATTCCATAACGAAACACACGTGTGCCTGCAAATTGAAAATAAAAGATTCAGATCATGAGTTATTACAATATAGAGAAAGATAGTGTTAAACAATTAGAACTGATGTGTTTACCTCAGTTTGGAAGCAAGCAAACAGATTGACAAGGAACGGGTGGCGTGTTGTATTTGCAACTTCAAATATCCGTTTCTCAGAAAGTAAAGACTCCACCTCGTCCCTCGCAATGATGTCTCCCTTCTTCAACGCTTTTATAGCAAAGTATTCCCCAGTATTTCTGTACTGTGATAAAATAACTTTGCCAAAATGACCACGACCAAGAACGGATAGTAATCTGAAATTTTCTAAGGTCATTCCAGTCACTTGAGAGTGCCGCTTTGACTCGTAGGCATTGTCCTTAAACGGCATTGGCCTGCCAGGCAGCTCGTACACAATCTGGAAGTTTATATATTATCATATGAAACCTGTTACATACGTATTATGACATGTAAGTGAAGACAAGTTATTATCCAATATGTTAATTATTATCAGCCATAAGTGTGCGGCTCAATCAGCATAAGTACCTGTTAGTCACATGACAACTTTACACCTTTATTTTATTGAATACTTTGTAAAATAAAAAATAAATCAATTTTGTTCAGTTTTCACGCTATTATGATTACAATATTCTTCCGAGATTAGTAACAGCTCACGAAAAACCGCACGTTCTTCATAATTATCATACAAATGTACAAACATTACGCAGTAAGTATTATCATTGTAGGCGGGTTAAAGCAGTCATCTTTTATTTATAGTATCGGGGAGCTACTAGGCTTAATCAAATGATGGGCAATTTGGTCTGTACTATCACAAAACTGTTAGAAAAAATACCCGTTAAGTTATTCGAAGAAAACCTATGAATCTGACATTGCAGATTGCTGAATTAGTTAAAAACAAATCCCCTTCAAGATTATTCTGTTCAACTATGTATTTACTTGAATCCGATACCCTACGAATTTATTTAAAAAAATCTTCACAAACAAAATTATTCAGAGTCTGACAAATTTGAAGAATTACAAAATATTTTCGAAAAATCGCACAAATGTTTTTACTTGTGAACCGTTTTATCCTATAGTTGATATGATCTGCAAAATTGTTTGCACAAGAAGAAGGACGAAGAAGCTAAGAAGAAACTCGAACATGTATGGAAATTTGTATTTTACTGAAAAGATAGAATAAAAAACTTGAGCAAAATTATCCGATGAAGTCATCAACACCATTATTGATTTGAGTACTGCAAATTCTGGATGAAAAAAAAAGCAAGTGAATTCTCGAACTTGTAAGCCTAGCATGGACATTACTATATATTATTTAAGGCTGTGGCCGATGATTAATGGTAAATTTATAACACATAATGAACAGCATGAATTGTATTGTAAGCAAGGATTTAAAGAAGGCTGGAATACATGCGTCGATTATGAAGAAAAAAAAACTCTTTCACAACAAGAAAAAAAGCTCAGAAGCAAACAAATCACCCCAGTCATATTATTTACATTTTGCAACTTATCAAAGAAGATGTGGTTTGATACAACCGATAGATACTCTCCATCAAAGTTACTCATTGAAAGTGGAATTTTTCCAGAGTAACAGAGAATAGGTAAATGACGATAATACATCAATTCAATGAAAATTTGTCTTTATAAAGATATCATCAAGATTTTTCTCATTAGCAACATACATTCCTCATGAAATTTCCATAAAGTATGAACAAGTTGGTAAGTAGTGATGCGGTGGCCTACTTTGCGATAGTATAGAGATAAAATAAAAAACAGGCAGACAAAGCCATGCTGTGTGTAGTAGGAGGCAGGTACCTCATCTTCAGGGAACTCGACGACAGGTTGGGGCGAGGGGGTGCGTGGAGAGGGTGGTGCGATCAGCACGGGGCGGGGCTCTGTCACAAGGGGCCTCAAACTCGCACCCTGAGGCCCCCCCTTCTCCTCGTTGTGCAGGAAATCAAACTCCCTTAACGCACTCTGCAACTACATTACTACCTGCTTAAATCTAATAGGCTGTGTATCGCTATCGTCGACATTTATTTTTTCCCATCAGTTTTTTTAATTTCATACGAAACTAGCGATTTTACTCAAAGTTCATATGAATTGTACGACATTATAGGAAAACATGAACATTGCTACGCAATGTAAAATTTTATAAAAAAATAATATCATTTCATGTTTTATTTTTCTTCTTATTCTTTTGCGTTAATTGGTCGAATGATTGTATTAATACTGTGTTCAAATTAGGTACGTGTTAAGTTCAATAGTAAAAATAATTAGTACGTATCGTGCAGTATTGTGTAAAAGTGTTTGAAAAATAAATGAATAAAAAAAATTTCTTTGCAATATAACAGTAGCTTTGCGTTAAGGTGTAGTAATTTGCATTGGATCGTGACTTATATACAATAGTACATTATAATATGCAACTCTACAAGCCAGTGCTTGAATATCGTAAATAATACACTGTGCTGCGGGTAGTAAATCGAAAATAATTTTTTTTTTCTATGCTATACATAACAGCTTAAATAAAAAGAAGATAAAATACTTAAATCTGCATGTTTGAAATCGCATTCGTATCACACGAAAAACGTTGCACATAGAGGCGACCATGAATACCGCATTTATTCACTTATAACTGTCACAATAGCCACATCGCAAACGAAAATTAATTCGTGAAGAAAAACAATCAGCGCTGGATAAACGAGACAAAAGGAAAAAGATTTTTTCCAACAGTTTTCGCATAAGTGAACAAATATCGTAAACGTTAACGATTGCGTCATCGTTTGTACAGACCCATTACAGTTTTCACGGTAAAGAGCAATAGTAAAATACGTATAATAGGCACAAGTGTTAAATTTAAATGTGTGTACATACCTCTTGGTCTAGTTTCGGTGGTGGCGGAGGAGCTGGCATCGATGGTTTCTTGGTAATTAAGGGAGGTGGCGGCGGCGGATGATCCGGAGGATGAGGTAAAACTGGACTACCAGTTGCTACTCCCATACCCAAGGGTCGCGCACCTCCTAAACCCCCTTTATCAGGATCAGGCTGTTCTCCAGGAGTCTCTGGTTTGTCTTCAGGCCAATTTTCGAAGGACAGACGCAGTGGTTGTGGTCCTGAGAATTTTTATAGAACATTTTAAGGACCATCGAACATTCGGAATGACAGAACATTATACAGAGGAACAGCAGTAATCATTAGGTGAAATATTAGCAGAATGAGTTATGTTTCTTACCAGATGGCGGACTTTCTGATCTTCTGCTGTTGTGTATCGAAGGTGTAGAACGCTTCAATAGTCTGCCCCAGGTAGCAACATTGATGTTCATTTGATTTGGACGAGGGAAATTCTTGACTTGCTGTTTGAAGATTTTTCGCTGACGTTGCAGCTTTGGCTTTCTTGAGATCATTGGATTCAGGAATTTTATTTCAGCAAAAAGTAACCCTTGAGGTTCGAGCTGCAATGCCATACCATGCCGCACGTCGTCTATGAATTCTTCTAGACGCAAGAACTTCACTGCACACAGCGATCTCCAATCTTTCCAATAAATTCCTATTTCCAATTCTCGCGACTTGTCTAGTTCAATGGAGAACCTTGAGGAACAAAAAAGAAACAGGTAGTTCCACTGGAAAATCCCGGTAGTTGGTAACAATTATATTAACAATCGTAAGAATAAGTATTCACAATCATTCACCTCTGATCCCAAGCCTGCTGGGAGCATGGGCGCCAGTTAGTTTGAGCTACTGTTTGATTATCCAATTTAATAACTGCCATTATGTCATCTGAAAAATAAACAGATCTTAATAAAAGTTATTAAAAGAACTTTCGCGATGAGTGATTTCGATTGAATTGACATTTTCCTGCAGTACTCACTGCTAGTTTCATCTTTCACGCTGTAAGATTTGCTCGAGCTACGCCCTGTAACTCCTTTGACAAAGCTGCGCAAATCCGGGCTAGCTGGTTGTTCTCTTCTGGTTCGACCCGGCACTTCCTCGGCCAAATCTTGACACCCCATTAATCGCACCTAAGAGATAAAGTCAAACAATTCAACGATACCTGTCAATTACTGTAAAAACTCAAATACAGTATTTTTCTACAATCGGAGGACTAGATGTTTTTGATAAATCAGACTATTTCTCATTGTCTACATCTGTTGTGTTTGTGACGTAATATGTACCTCCAACTGTCCAGTGACTGCAGCGCATCTTGATACGGAAGCAGGTACAGCTGCTCTACCTTCAAGAGGTCCACGAAAAGGTTGCAGAGAAGTGTAGGTGACAGGAACAGGACTGGCAGCCTGTACACTCGCAAGTTCTCGTTTTAATTGCGTAGCGGTAGCACTGTCAGGGGGTAATTCTTGTCGTCTGAGTTCCAGCGACAGTCTGAGAAGATCCAATTTCCTGCTGGACTCTGCGAGACTCGCCTGTGCCTGTAACGAGAAATAAACTGAATATAAAAGTGACATGGCAATGTGAATCTGTACCGCTGATTTGGCAATTAGAGTGTTAACCAGCAATATGCGTAACAATTATAGACTCGCAGTATCCTGTGTAATATTAGTCACCCTACGGTTTTAGAGAGAATGAAACGGAATTAACTGCTCCGAAGGTTTTAAACAAAGAAATATCTTTGGGTTTCACCAAGTCCGATAGCTTTGGAGAAATTTGCACGAAATTTGTTATGAATTTCAATGCGAATTCAAATGAATTCACTTGAATTTCGTGAGGTTTTAATTACACAGACGTGTGGTAGATTATAAGAATGATTGACCCCACACTTTTGATTGATCGTCAATCTTTTTTTCATGCGTTAGTCTCTGAAATTACTGTCAAAGGATACATGTAGCAATATTTACTTACACAAGGTTCAAATTTATCTTGCATTCATTTCGCTATCCTGGTCGATGAATAAACGATACACGGTACTAATAAGTCTATTAATGTTTATTAACAGTATCATTATGATTAACGGTACATCGTATAGCGTGAATTAGTGTTGTAATTTTGTCGGGCGTACGTATAGAAGATCTGGACAATTTCACTGCGTCTAAAAGTTTGTATTTTGTGCCGGGTAAAAAAAAAAAAAGAATCAAGTAGGAGAAAAATAAAGAAAATAGCGTCAAGGTTTAATAAAAATAAAAATTGTTTAATCATACCCACGCAATTTCAACTTACAATTCGATTCACCGATACCGTAGATCGATCTGTATGACTAAAAATCGTTAGAATTTCGTGTGACTTTGCAAAAATAAGAGTATAAGAAGAGGATAATAACAGAAAATAAAAGGGGAGATAAAAATGGAACTAAAAACTTGATCCGTAAGTAACGTTTCCATGGATTACATCGTAATGGTTAACACCAGATCTCAATTTATCATTATAACACAAAATTTTATACTTTGTATCTATAGTTCACCGTGGAGCAATAGGAAAAATAAAAAAAAAAAAAAATTATAACAATACTTCTACGAAACGCCGTTTTTCGAGTTACGAGGTGCCTGAGAAATGATATCTTTATTTCTCCTAAACCAGGCTCCGGGTCGCCGTTCGATATCGCCAAGAGATCTGGACCGTCCTCTGGGCCCCGCGTTCTCCTCGAAGAACCTTCTGCAGTGCTCGCACGAGCAGGATGGATTTTTCGAGGGTCCAATGTGGTGTCCGGGTTTTCTAAAAGCGCCAACAACCGCGCCGAAGACCGAAGCCTTGATTATATGGTCGGTCTTCTCGCCCTGGGGCGTCGTAAACGGTGAAGTAACACGCGATTCGACCTTGTCTTTCGCCGGCGAGGGACTCTTCGCACCAAAGGGTCCGATCTGGTCCCTCAAACCGCAGAAGGTTGTTTTCCCCGCGGTATCGCTCATGCAGCCACGATCCTCCGGCTCCCTGGAAGGGGCCGTCTGAACCCGTTGGGCCTCCTTGCCGGGCCTGCGAACGGTCGAGTCCCTTCTGACATGTCGTGAATTCTCCTCGCTCGAAACGAAGCTCCATCCCAATTCCGCGCTGTCGTCTGACTCAGCAGCGCTCTCCGGGGATGACCAGCCGACCTGGTGCTTGTCGAGGAACTCCTTCATCTTCCTGTTCTGCAGAAGTTGCCGCCTCTCTATCTGAGGCGAACGCCAAGTCTTGGACCGTTTCTCGCGGCTCTCCGCATCCTCGTCCCAGGCAGTTTCGAGCCTGCCGATCCTCTCGCGGTCGGACGAATTAGCGTACTCAAAGCTGTCGCAAGGTGTGAGTCCGGACTTGCTGTTCAGCAGAGATTCTACGTCGGATATCGTGTCCTTCCACGACGTCGCCGTCGCCGAATCGTACGAGTCAGGGTGCGGGTTCAGACCAACGCACGACGAGGCAGCCGACCAGGGCGTTGAGTCCAAGTCCCGGATCGCGCTGTAAGAACTAAATTGCGACGGGTACAACGAGCTTAGAACATCGTCGGTCTCATAGCCCCGGGAACTCGCCAACGACGGCATCCGCATCGGGGCCTGTTTGAAACTCTCGCAACTCAGTTCCTCCGAGCGTTTAAGAAAGGCTTTGTCGTCCTGGAGGCCGCGAGGAAGCCGCGTTTCCTCAGCCCTCGAGTGCGTCACTCTCACTCTATCGCTCTCGAATATCGTCCGCGGTTTTTCCGCGAGCCTCTCAGAGGCCTCGGACGAGTCCGAGTAGCTGCTGTCCTCTGCGTCATCTTCCTCCGCTTCTTCATCTTCCTCCTCCTCCTCCTCCTCCTCGGATCCCGTACAGTAAACGTCGATGTGCACGGTCCGCGATTTCCGCTTAGCTGTGTCCTCTTTACCCGAGGAATTAGCCGCCCCGGTTGTTCCTGATTGTGAATCGCACGTTGGGGGAATATTTGACTTTCTACTTGTCACGTCCACCGACAACGATGACGATGACGAGCCTGGTACTTCTTTTTTTTCTTGCTAAAAATAGATCAAGGGAATTTGTACACCATTCTCGTATATGTTTTATTTTTATTTTAAACAGTATCTTTTTTTTCGTTCTATCTTGATTTGACTCATTGTCCCGTCAGTTCAACGATACCATTTTGCAAGACATGTTTCGTCAGCAGCTTTTGATACATGTTTTTTTTTCAATTTATTTTTCAAAAATTTGTGTGCTACGGTGTTTGCCAAATTTTGCGTAAAGGTATTGTTTGAATTTTTTTTAAACCCAAAAACTCGGATCTTTACTCAATGCAGAACGTATATGAATGTCTTAAATACCTGTCAACAAGATAAGTCAGTCTAAATATCAGCTGGTATCGTCTTCTTTGTTTAAAGCAATAAGGATGCTAATCTGATTTTTATTCGTTATATCATCATATTTTTGTAAACGAAATTGACTTTGACGGGAAACGTCGATTTTCTACAAAATATCTTCTGCGCGCAATATTTCATACAGAAAATTCACTGAATTGAATATAATTCAATAAAGAATGTATTTTAATAATGAGTAATAAAAGCAAAACGAATCTGTTCAAATTCGTCATTACTGATCGAAAAAGAATGAAAAAATTCTCCACAATATATCAAGAGGTCAAAGTTAGTATCGTTAACGTAAGGAAAGATTGAAAAAAAAGTCCATTTTGAAACTTTGAAATGATTCTAAACAAGTTAACTTTGCAAAATATGTAATTAAAATGTTTTGCCTTGCAACGGTTTAGAAAATTTCAGGCAATCCTGAAGTTTCTTTTCTTTTTGTAAAATTCTTCTAGAAATGTACATCGTTACGTTAGATTACATTACGAACTTCAACCTCACGACATATCTAATATAC
Source organism: Neodiprion lecontei (assembly GCF_021901455.1). NCBI lineage: Eukaryota > Metazoa > Arthropoda > Insecta > Hymenoptera > Diprionidae > Neodiprion > Neodiprion lecontei. The sequence continues at coordinate 9,006,229 of NC_060261.1, forward strand.
CAAAAATCACACTCGCGTGGACGAACAAGCATATATACGAATAAATAACAATAATACAAACAGACCTGTCCAGTCCAGAAATCGCGTTCATCAAACTTCCGCAAAAGACCAGGTGAGGTTTTCCTCCTTGATTCGTAATGCTTGGAATTGGTGCCTTGAAGTAAAGAAGAAACAGAGCTAAACGACGTCTGAGTCTGAACATCGTTAGTCTGCGAAGCAGCATCCCTGCTGCTGTTGCCCGATCCAACATAATTATCCGAACAATTAATCCCCTTGCTAGACGGATCGAACCCGTGACTTCTGCCAGGCACTCTGGTGCAAAAGTGAGTAGTAAAAGCTTTCCTACCGGAAGTAATACCCTCTAGACAGTCCTCGCAGGCCTCAGGAACTGGTTTGAAAAATCCGCCTTTAGCGTAATGTCCGCACCAGCGATCCAGGCATTGCGGTTTGGGTTTGTCAGGAACCCGGGGCTCCTCGGCGGTGGATAAAACGATGCTACATGTGCTCTTGCAGCGTCTGTTGTACTGTTGACAGGGTCGTCGATGCGGTAGACTGGAGTAAGACTGAGGTGAAAACTGTTCGCTGTTGTATCCAGAGTCGGAAACGTTAACGCCAAGGTGTCTTGGAGCGGAAGTGGCAGCGGAGGTCGGACCCCCGGAGAACGGTCGAGGAGGCGGCGTCGATGTGAAGAGAATGTTTCCCCGCTGAAAGGCGTAGGAGCCGGCGGGATTCCCGTCGACGTCCCCCGGGTCTCGTCCCCACTTGTAAACCATTTGAACGCCCTCGGTTCCCACAGCTTCCGGACATCCGGCGGAACTACTCCTTGATCCCGAAGCAACGGTCTGATCACCGCTTCGTCTTATCGTAACCTCGGCTCGCACCAGCCACGGGGAAGGCGTATCCGGATTCTCAGGTCGGCCGTACATCGCGGCGAGATCACCGGCTTCTATTGACCTTTAGCGGGCGGGAAGACGAGGACGAAGACGATGCTGGAGGTAGGATGATGAAGAGGTTCCTCAGGTGTCGCGCCATGCCGTTTTCTCTTCTTGGATTCTACGATGCTCGCTCCTTCCTTCTCTTTCTCCTTCCCAAAGAGAAAGAAAGACGGACAAAGACAGAGAGAGAGAGAGAGATTGCAGCAACGACTTGGTCCACCACGTCGTGTCGTCGACGACGTCGCGGTAGGTGCGTATATAATTAGCGCGATAAATTTGGATCGATGTGTATATATATATAAAGCAGAGTAGGTGGTAGGTATGATGTGTGCTGAGCCCGAATATTACTCGAAAACGGGACACTTTTTTTCCTTCTAACTTTTATTTACACGTAGACACGCACGCGCTTGCCGCAGTTGTCACTCCCTCGTTACGATGCTCCTTGTTATTATTTCCAAAACTTAATTGACGCGTTGGGTTGAAAGATGTCGCAGGTACCGTTGGTTCGTAGATTGGAAAGAAAACTTTGAATCAACAAAGAAAATTTTACTCCTTCTCCGCTAGTCCGCAGGTCTGATTCATACCCGGCACAGACTCGCGCACACGGACGGACTTGTACAGATATAACATCCTAGGGTGACATCGGACACTGGAAGCACCTGTTGCTCCTCACCGCGAACCGGGTGTAGAGATCTATTTTTGAGATCCGGTATCAGAGATTCACGCAAGAATATATATCACGGATGAAAAGACACTTCACCGAGACGATATGATACCGTCTGCCAACCGGAGTAGCTGATACTTGAACCATGAATCACTCACACCTCAAGAGTTTCACCCTTGACGTGTATCGGTAGGCGTTGTAGGGTCTAAAAAAGACTATATTCTCCGAGTAACGTTGACCGAAATGCGGGTCAACAATTGTCGAGGCAACGCGTCAAAGTATTATCGTTGACTTCCGGTTATTCCCTGCGACTCTTCGCGATCTCGAACGATTCTGTCCAAGGATCTGCGGAAACTTGTGTGTGAGAAAAGAAAAAAACTCGCGTGATAGAGAGACAGAGAGAGAGAGAGAGACAGGGAGGGAGAGAAAGAGTTGTCCGTGGCGTTTTGGGAAGGGATGCAGGTCGCGTAGACGCTCGGATGAAACTAACGCGACCTGAAATGGCGTCTTCGGGGAAGAAGCGCGGGGTAGTCGGCCGAGAGTTTATTTTAAGAGCAACGCGCGCATCGGCATCAGCGTTACACGGATCTTCGAGGAGAAATCTCGATTCAGCGGCACAGCGAAGCACGGCTTACCGATATCGTCTCTACGGGCGATTAAAACCGTCTAAAGACTCGCAGACACAGTGAATTGCTCTCGTTCAATAGATGCATTCACGCTTCATTTTTATATGTACCACTCGAGACTAACGACGATCGTCATTCAAACGTGTTGAAAAGCTTGAAATCGACTCGCTTATACGTAAGCTTCGAAATTTTTTTTTTTTTTTTTTTTTTGTAGACGGATTTTCTTATATCCTCTTTTTAATTTCCATGCCGAAGAAACATCTAAACTGTGGTATCGAAGTGTAGAACGTTTTATAATATTGCCTGTTATTTTTGTGTCATTCTGCATTGTGCAGTTTACTTTGCGTATACTTTTACACTTTGTGTAAGTTGCTTCGATCAAGTGATTATTGTCAATTTTTTCTATTTGTTCTGTCTCGATGTGCAAATGTTTTTTTTTATCGAAACCGGACATAGCTCATTTGTTTATAATAACTTTCGTGTATTCTGGAGTTCTCGAAGCACTGCAGGAAGTCGTGAAATATCTCTACGAAGAATCGCAATAACACGTTGAGGCAAACGAGAATTAATCGTTATTTGGTTTGTTTCCAATCTTTAAACTGTACAAATAATTGTGCTTTTGATCTTCAATTAACAAAATATACATTTGACGTACATCTGAAAAAAATATTTCCACTCAAGCAAAGATTTTTCATTGATTTTCATGCCAATCAAGGAAGAATAAAAACATATGCTTAAATTAAATACAGAGCGAAATACGTTTTGCTGATTTCGATTATTAAAATATTTTTTATGCGTTTTTGTTCAATAAAAAAAAATTGAAAAAAAAAAACGAAAATATTTTTAGCTCTGCATATGCAGAACAAATTGCAAAGCACGAAACTTTGACGTAAAACTCAACGACGAAATCTATTTTAGACGGTTTAATTTTAGTTACCTTTGTATTGCAGGCTTCGCTTTAAATATTATTTATACTTATACATAATGTCTCGCCTCTTCTATTTCTTTCGCATCGGACGCATGCGATGGGTATAAATTTAGGTTTAATATGTATAACGACTTCAGCTTACCTCGGTCACAGCTTTTTTGTCGGCCACTTTAGCGCTCTGCAAAAGGCGAATTACGTTTTTAGCCCCCTCGACGACAGCCGCTTCGATCAAGAGCCGATGTCGCAGTTCCTCGACTCTCTCTTCCAGCGCCAATTCAAGGTTTGGCTCGTACTTATCTGTGTAAACAAAAATGCGAGATTTTTTATCGATTCGCATTACACAAAGAAACGCCACGCGAATTAGATAAATACATAGAGATTCGTCGCGTATACATTAAACTTCAAATTTTTTTTTACCATACCATTGTCGCAATGTGATATGTATAATATTAATTCGTAAAAATTTTGTTGCGGTGAAATTGCGATGATTCAATTGTTAAACAGCTTTGTTTACCGCGACAATACAGACACGAAAGTTGAGAATTCTGAACCGGAGGAAGTGAAGAGAGCAAAAAAAATATAAAAATAAAAAAATTTGCGCTTCTGTACGTTACTTTGCAACCCGATGTTATTGGCACATGCAATTTTCGCTCGGCAATAACAAAATAGATTATTACGCACGAGGCTCACTTACTGCGCAATAGTTATACATTATATATATATATATATATATATATATATATATATATATATATATATATATATATATATATACATATGTATATATATATGTATCTGTATACGACATATTTATAAGTTGAAACAATATAATAATATTATACATACAAAATTTCCGACTGTCACTTTCGAGAACCCGTTTTACATTAGGTATACTATAAATATGACGAGACGTGAGGTTATTTTGTGTAGAAATGTTTAGTTAATATGTATGTATGTATGTATGTATATATATAATATTTCGAAATTCGATTTTGGATTAATAAAAAAAAAAATAATGTCTTTCCATCAAATTTTGTCTCAATTTTTACATTTGATAACGAATTATTTTATTATGTTTACCGCTTATCATTATTATCATTATTACTACAAAAATGTATAACGAGAATCACACGAGCAGATTATGCGCATATTTTGTATATTAATGACGTGTATTTTTCACCAAGGAAAGAAAGTGTGAAAAAACCTAATTATCCAACAGTTCCTCTGATTAAAGTAGAAAGAAGAGTAAATTTTTTTCCCAGTAGTATAAAGAGTAAAATGAAATTTTCCGGATAAGTTGCGGTGAATCATCGTGGCGTCTGTAATTTCGTTGAAAATACGATTCAGTCGAAACGAAAGAATATATATATGTGTATTACAATATTTCCTCATCGTTAGATGACCTGCGTATTTAACATGTATGTATACATATTATATATTATATTATATTATATACCTATATTCACGGTAAAACGCGGCGCAGGGAACTTTGCGAAGTAATAATAGCCGTTGGTATATGAGAGATAAATATATGTACATATAATATACATCGTAAATAAGTTTAATGTCGACGACGGCAGGTATAAGGTGCGCATGCATATATATACACACATAGTCACACATACGCACACATTTATATATACCTAAGCGAATAATCTCCCGGTATAATCGGACTGGATGATTTGGATTCAGCTTCTCAAGCGAAATGAAATGCGAAGCATAAGGCATATACGATGAACAAAGAGTCATTGACTCCGAGTAGAATCATGGATATACATACAGAGATACGTAAGTATGTATAATTATCATCTACTTGTTATCAGGGGTCAAGATCGTTAATCAAATCCGAATCGAAAATCGATCTGAAGCATGGAACTTGAATAACGAGTATACCCAACAATTTTCGAAGTATGCAGGTAGGCATTTAAAAGATCGATAAACCTACGATGTTTGTACGCAAATAATGATCTTCTCTACTTGTATACACGTTAATTCAGATAAATTATACGATATTAGGTATGTATTTGTAATATTCGATCCTTTACGTATCTCCAATGTTTTCCGCACACCTGTAAATGTTCGATTCGTCTTTTTTTTTTTTTTTTTGCACAGTGTCGAAAGAAACGAGAAAAAGCTAAAAACAGGACCGCTTCACGGAGTCCGGCGCCTAAACATTTCAGCCAACAGGTTTTACTTGTATAAATGTACTAACTATACGCTATTATAGCGAGCGGGTAGATTTTTTTTAAGTTTATATGCTGCCTAGATGGCACCGGAATTATTCTTATACATGTAACGCAAAAACCGCGTTATTAAATAAATACAATGTATCAGGAGAAAATTGATATACATATTGTATGTATATAGGAATTATACGAGTATTAACAGCAATGATAATAAAAATTGTAACGAACAATTATTATAATTAATTCTTATTCTTCGCCGTGAAGCATCAATTATGTACCATTCTTTTTCGAGTTTTTTTTTTTTTTACCTTTGCTGGCAGTATTTTCGCCGTTAGGTGCCGGCGAGTAGCCTCTCGTTCTCTGCTGTTTCCGGACCCGTCTCAGCTTCACAATGCGCATTCTTAAGAATTCGATTTTCGCCCTGGAATCGGCCAACATTTGCTGTGCCTCCTGCAACAACTTTTTGTCCCGATGACCGCTCGTCAAACTTTGTATCATATTTTCAGCCCCTTGTTTCACCTGTGGGAAAAGAATAAAAGAAAAAGGTAATTGAAAGTCAGAATGAATTTTGAACAAATATATGTATATTACATGTAGGTAATATACGAGAGCATAACAAGGAAGTAATAAAATCGTAAAAAAAAAAACAATTTTTAGTGTAGCGTTATTGTATAAAGTAACTATTATTTATAACAATCGTATGCGGCGATAAATTTGAAACACTGCAGTAGATTCTATTTGAAATTTGTCGCTTTGTGTCCGCAGTGACTCAGTAAAATTGTCTTGTCGGGTACAATTGGGTGTAAAAAAAAGGAGTAAAAAAAAAAAAAGAAAAAAAAGAAAATGTGACCGGTCTTTTCTTCGGCTTGGTTTTCATTCTCGTGTTTCTTTTGCATCCACGTGCGACAATGCAGACACAGTGGATATAAACTCGCACGCCGCTTGTTCAGTTCTGTCTTTTCAGGTTTTTACAGTTAAGAGTCCGTTGCACTCGGGTTAAATGTATAAAAACGTGTGCCCAGCGATGGCATAAGACGCCTAAATCGTCAAGCACAAAATTTTTGCCCATAATTTTAAATTTTGATTTCAATAAAATTGTACAAAAAAAAAAAAAAAAAAAACGATAAAAAAAAATTAAATAAATAAATAAATAAAAATTAAGAGTATTAATGTTTGGATACCTTGAGCTCGATGTTCAATTGTTTTTCCAGTGATACGAGACGCAGATCGGTAAAAAGACCCTCCTGACTCGGCGACGATGAATCCATCGGCGACAAGGGTGTGTCTGAAATGAAAAAATGAAAGAAAACGGTTAGAATTAATAAACGATCCACGTTCTGTAAATTATACAATGAAAAAGTAACGAAACTTGAACTATTAAAGAAAGAAAGAAGCGACAAAAATAAATATCGATACGACTACTATGCACTATGTCGTCGATTAGTTTTCCTCAACATTCTAGATCATCTAGATCATTGATCAATATTTTTTGTCCCTTACTAGACTCAAGGAAGTTGGTGATTTAAAAACCAATAATTCTTTTGCTCAAAATTTACAAGATATTCGCATATGTAATTGATTGTTCACATACTTATGAAATTTACGTATTTGTAAAATTGAGCGATTACGTTTTTAACAGGAATGAATGTGGGTAAGAAAAAAGAAAAAAAAAGATCCGAAAATAAAACATCGATATTTATCTGCAGTTCTCGTTTACACTTTTAATGATCTTGGGTGATTCGTTAAATGAAAAAAAAAAATCATACTGATTTTCGACTTAAATTTGTTGCAACATTGCACCCCGTAAATACGAGCGCCTATTACGGTGACGGATATCGGCTGCATGCAGTGTCCACGGTCTTATATACCGTGTGTCCATGAGGAAAGTGCGTAACTTACGCTCGTGCGTTAAGTCGTTCGAATTTTATTGGCTGAAAGTTACCGCCCGATTGAGCAGCTGAGGCAATACTAATCGCAACTGTCAGAAAATGTCCCTAGGAGCCCACCGTTACTCGGGAGAGGTTATGTTCGCAAGTTAGGCGCGAAGTTTTGGTAAAGTATTTTGTTAATAATGATTTCCGGATTACAGTAATAAATTTGATCGTCGAAGGAATCCGACGATTTGATTGACATGATAAACGCGTGTCAGATTTATTTTACTTCGGATTAGCTCCGAATCAACGAACTATTTTTCGTAACAACACCGACGGCAGTTGCAAACAGGTAACGGTGGATTCCTAGGGACATTATTTGACAGTTGCGATTGGTATTGCGTCGGCTGCTCAATCAGACGTTAACTGTCAGCCAATAAAATTCGAACGACTTAACGCACGCGCGTAAGGTGCGCACTTTCCTCATGGACACACGGTATATGTATATACATATATGTATTCGACTGTGCCGAAGGGTATCTACTCTTATTGGTATAGTTTCGGTTAGTTAATGACGTCACCGCGACGCGTCGTTGGGATCAATGGAATGTGCGAGAGCGAATGAGACGGATTGCGTGCTTAAACGAGAAGAAGAGTTTCCTCTCTCCTCGCCAAACACTGTCGGTCCCTTTTCCACTCGTACGTTTGCCCGATCGTCGCGCTACGTTTAAATCGTGCCCTGAACTAATTGAGAGTAGATGCCCGCGACAAGAAACTAACCTCCGTAAACTCCGTCGGTAAAGAAGCGCATGGGAGACTTGTACGATAGGTATTGAAGAGGCAGGACAAAACCTTGCTGCTTTCACGCGAGGAGACCTCGAACTTGACTCACGGGACCGTAATAAAACGAAAAATTCCGTTCCTCGACTCACACGCAATCTTATTTTCAGGGTTACTTCGAGCGTGAATTACGTACGTACGCTATATATATATATATATATATATGTATATGTGAATACTTTTTTCCATGGGAAAGAACAACGCTGCGGGCTTTTATTCTCAGCTACGCGTAGCTGTAATATACATACCTATAGACAAGTCTGTTTCACAGGTACGAAATTTTCACGTTAGGCATACTATACGTAACATTTTTTCTTTCACTTTATATTTATACAATTTAGCGTCGAAAAATAAAAAGAGTATTTATTACGTAGATAAGTTCAAACATTTTAATAACATTTTTACAAGTTCACTGCATCAGGTACAAGTAAACGAGTTTTCATTTTAATAATTTCTTCTACCGTCATAGGATTTCATTTCATCTAAATGTAGATAATCATATTAAGTTGAAAAATGTGTTCGACAATTTCGCTATTAATCCTTACAAATTTACTGTACTATATTTTTGTTCATTCGCTTTATGACATAACTTGGAATTTCATAAAAAAAAAAAAAAAAAAATATTGGATGAAAAAAATGTTTAATTTTAGGACATTGTTAGGTGATAACTTGGAACGATTTTGAGAGAAAGAATTTGCAACATCATGAAATATTTGCAGTACATTATTTGGAATTTAAGGAAATTTCGATCAAGATAATGACGGTTTTAGAAATTTCGAAAACGGTTGTAATTGTTGATCCAACATTTATAATATTTATAATATTGTAATTTGCGAGTGACTTCCACGAGGAAGAATTCAGCCATTTATGCACACGTAGACACGTCATAAGTATAAGAAAACGACCGTGGCAAGCGTGCATCAGCGTATAGGCAACCCTTTCTTTTGCTCCGTACAGCTATAAACATTTGCAGAAAATCTCGTAGGTACAGATCTTATATTACGGCTACGGCGTTAACTGCTGCTTCGAGCAGAAAGAGACCACTTGTAAAAAAACACTGCAAATCGTGAGGCTGAAGTTAGTAACGTTAGAGTAACGATACGTTGATGGGGGGGGGGGATTACTATTTTGAAATTTATAAATTTTGAAAATATGAGTTACTTTTGCCTTATTATAATTTATTGCATTTCAGAGAATCCCAAAATTACGAAATAACGGGTTTTCCCGAAATACGAATCGTTACAGTAACGTTATTAACTTCAGCCTCGTTGCAAATCCGCGTTTACGCTATTAATTAAGACGCGAGAAAAGAAGGATCAAGAGAAAGAGAGTCGGTTGGTTGCAATTTCGACAATAAACAAAAGTTAAAATTCAACTCCACAAATGACCGCGTAAGTACAATAGTACACTGACCTATAACACAGTGTTTACTCGACATAATATTTGGAGTGAAAAATCAAATGATTATCTACGCGAATCAGAATTAAACGAATACTTCATTCAATTTTCCTCTTCGACTTTGACTCCTCAACTTTTCCAATAATAATACGCCTATAATTGATTCGCCAAATTATATTATCGAAGGATTCTATTTTTATACAGTTTCAGAGTATAAAAACTTTCATCAAGTTTTAATTCTCTCTCTTATCGCAATCTTACAATACATATTACATATGTATATACACGTACTAAAACATGACCGAACAGTAAATGTTACGATCTTGAAGTGCCGCGATTTTTGTGAATTTTGTTTTCCATCGCAACAGTTTTTTTTGTTTTTTTCTTTTTATATTAATTAATTCATTTATTTATTTTATTTTTCCTTCCTTAGTTTTTCGATTTTTTCGGGCAATAAATGGTTCGGGGATCCGTAAAAGAGTGGAGAAGAAGGTCTTTGGCCCAGACGGTCGGATAAGTTTCTTAGGGTTTCTCCACATCGTTGAATAGGATAAACCAGCTGCGGTTAGTTTTTGCGTCACATTATATCTCTCGCAGTGTTTTATCCCCCCCTTCCCCCCCCTTCTCTCACTCTCTCTCTATCTCTCTCTCTCTCAACCATCTCACGAGAGACGAGAGTTACGCGAATCTCGATGACAAACGGGTTTTCGTATGCGAAAAAATTCCGGCGAGTGAGGTTCGCGGCACCCGACTCGACACACACACACACACACACACGGAAATACGATTGCGGTGTAACGTTCGAGAAACGCTTGAATCACGATCATCAAGTTTTATTATACCGCTTAGGTACGCTGATATATATTCATTTTCGGTATAATACACATCAAGGTATAATATAAATCATACACCTATTCGCAGAATTTGGTGAAAAATTAATACACGCTGCATGTGTATTAATTTAGTAAATCGAGTGAGATTTTGAGTTGGATATTTTTTATTTTTTTTTTTTACGTCATTCATTCTTTTCTTTTTCTCTTTAATTTCATTCTACTCGTCGAAAGGATCATTCTAAATTTTTAATTTTATGATAATTTTCACGTTTAAATTATCCAAAATCATATTCAAACTTGAAAGACGAGATGAGATATTGAGTGAAAAAGGCGGATACGTAATTTTTTGAACATGTTTCTTTTTTAACGTATCTATAAGTCAATACGAAAAGGAACATGTTTACGATTATTTTTTTTTTTTTTTTTGTAAAACTCATTTTGCGTTTCGATTTATATTGATCAAAAAAAATTACGAGCAAGAAGCATTATACGAAAATTATATTATGACGTAACGACGTTAAATTAGAATGATAACAAATCATGAATTCTACTTCAAATTATACATGTAGACTAAATACAAGAAATTAATTAAACGAATGTAGCAAACAGGAAATTTCACCATAAAATCTTATCCAATTACAAAGATATATACAATTCCCAATCTGGTTAATTTTTTCATTTATACATTATATACAGAAATTTTTTGTAAATATAGATACGCTAGAGTGATTAGAAAAAATCAATTCAAGGCCGAAAATCGCAACGGCTTGACAGAATCCGCACCGCGATTTCACCGACGTTCTAAATCCCCTCTTCTTCCCTGCTTTTTCTATTACACGTCATCCTGCACCGCCACCGGAAGTCGTGCAATCGGACAGATATATCATACCCATATACGCACATGCAGCGATCGCACCGAGACCGGATCTCTAATTCTATACAATAAAGCCTGATTATTGTATAACAACCCGTTACAGACATTCTGCATAGTTTATACAATATATACATATAACATATGTATTTATAACACATGAGATATTTGCTGCAATTATAAAATGTTATCGATGGAGCTTTAGGGTGCAATTTGTACGATGAAAAATTAACGCGCCTGGCGATCGGAGAATTTGGTATTTTATGTCGTCGAAGTAACAGGATGAATGTGTGTTTTTTCAGAAGCATCATTTATCGCAAGTTGGCTCATATTTTTGTGACAATTTTCAACAATTTGTACAACTTCGTAAAAAAAAAAAAAAAAAAATTAGAATAGACTCACACATACAATACGGAAAGATAATTATCATCTCATCATCGGTGATTGGCTAATAATTTTAAGAAAATATCATAACGTGTATATTCGGAATTCATTTCTTTTAAACCTTTGAGTTACACATTATTGTGCTGAATCAATCTTTATAACAAGATAATATTCTGTGGTTTTTGGGGTCGCTGATTAAATCGAATTTAAAAAATTCAAGACGGCGGACGAAAAAACTTTACGCAGAGGTGTCCGGAGTCACTGATTGTATTCGCTATACTGATTTTTCAAAATCTGTTTTCAGATTCGTAATCAGTGATTTTTTTCAATCAATTTTTTTGTAACAATAATAATTTACATTATATCGCAATAATTACTCTCGAGTATTGAAAACCTATTAGTAAATAATACACTGTCAGAAATAGCAAAAAAAAAAAAAAAACTCGCAAGGAAATATATTGCAAAATTCTCTAAATATACAAAAAATGGCAATAAAATTGGTGGTAAGCTTACTTGCGGCTATGACTCAAAGGGTTAAATCGTGTTTCTTACATTTTCATTTATACTGCAAATATCGAGGTAATAAGTTAAGGTAATAAGATCTTGGGAATTCAATAAAATAATCCCGTCACGCCTCTCGGGCGGATCGGCGAGGAGCAAAAGTTCTCTGCACCGACTTGCATACCTTATTCCCTGCACAGCGTATAAATAACAAACTCGAAGAAACTGTGTCATGAATACAACGCACGTGCTCGAGTCGAGGAGCCATTATTATTACATAAATAGTTACCTACATGATTACATGCATGTTCGACTCTATACGCAGCTTCACACAAGCCCCATTATCAAGTAACATATAGTCTGTGATAATTAGCGACGGATGTGTTGCATAAATTTTTCTTTGAACAAAGATTCATCTTTTGCTTCTTAAAATCGGTAATTCTTTGATTTCTTTTTTTTATTTTTTTTTTATGTTTTTTTTTTTTACTCCGCAAAGAATGAATAAATTAATGATCAGCTGCATTACACGCTTCTCCAGAATTATAAAACCGATCCAGGAAATTTATATGTTGAAAATTGTTGTTCTGTGAAAAAAATCGTTTCATATATATACATGTATGCCCTACATTATATAAAAACGCACAGATGGTTGCTCGTCATCGTTTCATTATTATCGGAAAGAGAAGTTGCGTAATTCGGATTGAGATAAGAGAAAGATGAATACACGTGAACTCGTAATGTGTGCAGTAATTTATCATCGTTCAAAACATATAACGTGACGATGACATTTATGTGTTGTGTCTACACTGTGGTTTTAGCAAAACTAGATCATATCATATCATCATGGATATTCTCGACTTTGGTGGAGGAGAATGCCGATTTTGCAAATTTCGTGATAATAATTGAGAAAAATTAAGACAAATTTTTTTTTTTTTTGATTCTTTTTTTTTAGTGCAAGATCTCAAAGTCTTGTTTTAATTATCCTCTACAATTATTCCGCGTTTTAAATGATGTGTGCATATAAAAAAAAAAAGAACAGCTGATTTATTATTTATCCAAAGCGGTAACTGTATATATAAAATAAGAATAATCAGAATTGCACTTGGTATTTTGCTGCTTGCAGTTTCGTATTCCAACAGATTGAGAAAAATAATTCTTATAGACTGCGCGTTTATTTTAGATTTGATAATAAAATTGAATCCGCTTTTGTTGTAAGTTGAAACAACTTGATGCTTAATTGGGAGAAGAAATTCTTTGCTATTTAAATAATAAACAGTATATTAAGTAACGAAGATTGATAATTATTTGCTCGAAGCTAGTAAAAACGGTTAATTTAAGGGGGTATTCTAGTGTAGAGGCATGAATTTGAGGTGTTTTTTGAAGTGCTATAAACAAAAAACAAAAAATATTTTTACCATCCATTTTTTTATCAGGCGTTTATTATTATTTCACGATTACAAAAAAAAAAAAAAAACAAGTCAAAAAATACAAAATTGAAAGTGCTATGAGTTGTTGAAGTGGGGGGTACAAAAAAAATGGCGCGCCAATGTTGTCACGATTGCAAGCATTTTCAAAATCAGAAAAAAAAAAAAAAGATTATTAATCTACATAAATGCAGCTATCGTACTAACTAAAAAAAAGTCGAAAAAAAATTTTTTTTTGCCAAATTACGGCTGTCCGAAAAAATAATACGTTTTTGTTTACTTTTTTGGACGTTTCTGAATTTTTTAAAAATAGTAAAAATTATTATTTCGTTATAATAATAGTTCGTGCGATAGAGACATGTATTGAGAAGATTCTCACCAAATTTCAAGTAAATCGGTTCAATAGAACTTGAGAAATCATGTCAACCGTTTTGAAAAATGTAGTTTTGAGAAAAACGCGTTTAAAGTTTCGAGTAAAATTCGTTCCAGCCGAGCCAGTATTGAAGACGTGTCACTAAAATAGCTATATCTCTGAAAATAATTGAAATTTTGACTTGTCCTTTTAAGGACACATTCTTGAAAGGTTAAGCTTTGAAAATATAAAAAAAATCGATTTTTTCAAATTTCTACACTAGAATACCCCCTTAATTGAATCAATATAGAATTAACAGCGGTTTTATCAACCCCGTATCGAAGCTTGTTTCGTAAATACGTAGTTTTATAATATTATACGAAAAATGTTGCACAAAAGACAGGAAAAATTGTAAATCAAATCTCACATACAATTATAATAATAACGCATAATTATATTGAAAAATGAGGGCAAATTTATCCACGAATGCGTACAATAATCGCTGCTTCAGGATACAGGGGAAAAAAATTATTAATAATGATGGTGGTGACAATAATAAAAATTATAAACAATCGTTTCAGGTTAAATAAAACTGTAGGCTTTGATAATTCGTCCGAAACTTGATTCGAATCGCCTGCAGCAGCAGCAGCAGAGTCCGGACTACGCAATAATTAACGGAAAGGGGTCGTCGGCGGATGTGACGTAATACCTGGATCACAACGCGACACGGAAAGTGCACCAGCGGGAGGATGCATTTATTATACTGTACGTACAAGGGCGGCCACGCCTTGACCCCTTAAAATCGGCGACGAGAATTCTTGTGCATAATATGCGAATTGTTATTCAAGTATGAGAGGAAGTTTAATTGTAAGTAAAAAAGGAAAAAAGAGAGAAATAAACAATTATATTGCGACTCGTAGAGTTGAATTCAAATCTGATATGTAAGTATCACATATTTGAAAGTCAATCTTATAATTGATGAAAAATTTTCCCAGCAAGATTTTTTTTTTTCGGAATTTAAACATTTTGCATGATAAGATGATTTTCAATTTAAGAAATCCGAAATTGCGATAACGAATGAATATCGAGGATGAAATTCTGATAAACAAACAATTTTTTCTTTTTCAAATTACTGGTAAAAAAAAAAAATTTTCATAATGCACAATCGAAATTTTGCAGAAGAGAATTATTTGTCAGATTTCTTTTGACAGATTCATTTGACCGATATAGAAAAGCTAAAAACTTGGGAAAAAAAAATATTCAGTATTGACATGTCATTATCGCGTGGCGCTCAAAAAACACATCTTAAACCAACAGAATCGGTGTGATTTTTTTTTCTTCAGATTTTTAACAGTTTCTTTCTATGGGAATTGTTTTTGCGATTTTTTAAATAAATTTCACCTGCGGTTAAAGAAAGTCTGAAAAAATTCGCCGGGACCCTTTTTGGTTGACAAGAACATGATACTAAAAAATGATCAAAATCGATGGGGGTGAGTTACGTGGGCTGCTAATTTGACGTGGAACGCACCGTATAGTATATATGCATACATCATGTGTATCAGGTATATCCATACACGTGAAAACATATCAACGCGATAATACGTACCTTACACAATTATCTCTACAGCAGGTATATAAATAAATATACTATACACACAACCCGAGTTCATAACGTGAATCATTTGCAAAACACGTGTTTCCTTTCCGATATAATTGTGACGTAGACCTTTTTATCAGTCAGAAAAAATTCTCACATAGGACGATATTCAATCGATGATATTTATTATTATTCACCACGTACAATGTATAATAATTGTATACTGTTCAGCATGCAGATCTAGTTTCAATTTAGTACGATTTTGTAAAATTGATAATTTTGTTTTTTCTCTTTTGCATAATAGACTTTTTTATATATATAATATATCGCGTGCCTAAAGGTAAAAGGGCATATCCCTACATGTTAGTAGGGATTTATGCTGAAAGGGCGTACAAAAAAATTTTTTTTTGCCAATCGGTTCAAAATCGTCTGAAACGCAAATATCTGTAAAAAAAATTTTTTTGGCATCCTAATGCTAAAAGGGCGTATCTCAAGACATACGCCCTTTCACCTTTTAGAAAAATAATACTTAAAAGTAAAAGGGCGCATAAAGAAAAATTCTCATTTTGATACTAAATGTTGAAAAATAGTTTCACGAAACATGCACTAAAAAAAAATTTTTTTTATACCTAAGAAATTTTTCCTTATGGATAAAAAAATGATAAAAATAATAAAAAAATGATTCTTGGGATTAGAATATGGAAGTTTTTTAACTATAAGAATAATATTCAATATAAATTTTATATAATAATTTTTCATGTTTTTAAGTTCTACAACTATTTTTGAAATAAAAAACATTAGAACAATCACGCGTACTTTAACGTTTTTTGAATATATTTTCGGTTTTAACTTTGAAAAAGTGTACAGTTAAAGGCGTACGCTCTCACGACCACAGAAAGTTTTGCTTTTTTTTTTTTTTTTTTCATATTTTGACTGTCAAAAAAAAAAATTATACGCCCTTTTACCTTTAGATTGCCAAAATTTCGAATTCTTAAAGGTGAAAGGGCGTATAATTAAAGACATACGCCCTTTCACCTTTGGAATTTTTTTTTTTGATTTTAAGCTTAGAATATATCAACCACTTGATTGGCAATAAAAAAAAAAATTATACGCCCTTTTACTTTTGCAAAGGTAAAAGGGCACATAGATTGGGATGCGCCCTTTTACCTTTAGTCACGCGATATGTATTAATTACGTAATTGACGTGAGTTCTTGATGCTCAATCGTATCACCAATCGGATAGAATGACGTTTTGCAGTGTATTATGTCACGTGTAGCAGTAAAGTAACGTTTGCGTACCGAGGTCGTCGTAAAAAAAAAAAAAAAAAGATTCGCACACTAACGCAAACACTGTGCACTCATCATTGCATTGCACAATGGATTATTATCCGTCCATCCACAAATGAACGACGTCGTATGGCGTAATTAAAAAAAATATATAATTACAATAGATTTCTTTCAATCACGTAAACTTGAAGGAAAAAAAAAAAAAAAGATTCAATGAAATTTGAAGGATTCTAGCTGCTCGTGGAAATCCCTCGATTCATACCTGAGATGATGATCGAGAGGTATGGAATCAAAGTACCGTTGTCTGTGTGGCTGGTCTAGTCTGGTCCAACTCGACCCGAGGATAGTGGACCTAACCTAACTTAACCTAACTTAACCCTGATCAAATCTTACACGTACGTACGTATTTCATCACGTTTTCGTTCAAATGCGAAGCGAGAAGCGAACAGCCCGCGAAATTCATTCGTTCGCATTCCATCGACGAAGGCGAGAAAGATGGAATGATAAAAAAAAAATAAAAATTACCGGCAAGTGTATCTCCGTCATTAGTAATCTCGCGAATGATTTTTATCCAGAGCTTTTTACTCTATTTTCATTTATTATTCGTACACGTGTAAAGATGTGTGACGCATCATTTTTTTTTTTTTTCATAATTTTAGGAATGTACCGTTGAAAATGTTTCATATTATTTCGTCTATAACAATATCTAGACAGTACAGGATTTAATACTTTTTCGTTGCAAATTTCAGTCAGTTATAATGGTGATATTATAATTATAGACGGAAAATCGATTTTCGAAATCTTCTCGGATATGTAATGAATGTATTCGGCACATGTATAAATAAGGAGCGGGATTGAAGTCCGGAATTTGAAAAGTTTCGAAAGCGCCTAATTCTGAATTATTCGGTGGCGAAACTTGAAGTGAAGTAATCAAACTTTTGCGAAACAACGAAGTTTCGAATGATCGGATAGCCGACGGCTCAAAGTTGCAAGATTTCGAAAATTTAAGTTCCAACGGAACAAAATTCCGAAAATTAAATTTTCGACAGAGTGAAATTCTGTAAGTTAAAATATACTCACACAGCGTAGTTTACTCAATTAGTGGGTGAAAAAAACCAGAAAAACCGAAAATCGGAATGACCAGGATTTCGAACGTAAAAATATGGAAAATCCAAAACAAAAGAAGATCAAAGTGGTGAAATTTCAGCAAGCCAAAAATTTACGGAACTGAAAATACTGAAAGTCTTCGATAATTCGGAGTTTCGATAGTTCAGATTAAAATATTTTCTCATTTTCGCACTTTCGGAACTTTGAGCGTCGGGTTTCGGATCATTCGAAACTTCGACGTTTGGTCAGTTCGATTTTTTTACTTTAAAGTTTCGCAACAAAAAAATGCGGAACTTGGCGCTGTCGGAACTTTTCGAATTCGGAATTTCAACCCCGCCTCATAAATTTATAAAATTACTCATAAAAAACGCCAAGATATTTATGCTCCTTTCTCGTTTTATTTCTTACTATTTACAGCTTCGAGCTTTGAGCACAAGTTTAGAAATTTATTACACGTAATTAATACACAATACCGTAATATTATATGCAAAAGAAGAAACAGGTTATTGCTCCTCCCATATATAATAATAATCTTCGACCGTGATCATTTATCCTGTGACGAGATCCGGTATAATACACGACATTTATATGTTCGATAATTTGCAAAACGCGGGATAGCTAATTAATTAAAATAATTAATCGACCACCTATAATAAACTGTGTATACTTATACAACGAATATGCAGCATATCGTATATACGTAATGTCGCTGATAATACACGATTCCTGACGAATAATAACAATAGCAAAAACAAAAACTTGTTCGTTCATCCGTCGTATTTTCATATGTACGTACGTATATCGATATCTGAATATCTTCCTGTTATACGAGACCGACGTCGCACCTTTTCCGGCATTTATGACCAGTCATGCGTTTAGTTTTAGGTCGGAGCATATGGCCAAACACAAAAATAGACAGACGCGGAGAAATATGTTACATATATGTATATATAAATAACATCAGTGTGCAACGCTGTGGTTTTGCTTTGAAAATTATTCAACGGTGTATAAAATCATCGGAAGTTCTTTTCACCCTGCGTATCACGTGACGTGACGACAAGAGAGACGGGGGAAAAAAAAATAATCAGTAAATTCGTTGATTTTTTAGTAATCGTATGTACGCAGAATAATGTCGATGAAAGAATCGGTAATTTTCGCACAGAATCTCATATTTCAAGTTATTCCACTATTTCGGATCGAAAGAAGTAGTCGCGTAACTAACCGATAGTAAAATCTATATGATTATACGATTGGAAGTCTGTAGCTCAGTAGAATATAATTCAATGAAAACTGACCCTCGAACTGACCTCATTATTACACATTCTTAAATAAGAAAATGGAAAAACAAGAAGAAAATGAAATGCGAATCGTTACGATTATCTTGCCAGTAAACCACTGATAATATTAATAGACTTTCTGTTATTGAAACGTCCGGTTTAGTCGCCTTATCGCCTCGTTGTGATATACCGCATAAATGTAATATATATATATTATATATATAAGTACAATTAGTGTAAAAAGCTTTTTTCTCCAACGACTGTAGCGTGATTTTGAGATTCGGAAAACTCTCGCTACCATAAATCGATCCAGAATTTTCGATCATGCGAGAGAAAAATGATCAAGTCGTATATAAACAGTTTTTCAAATTTTTTTTTTCTGAACGATAAAACAACGTCAAACTTTGAGAAATTGTAGGATTGATGATCAGAACGAAAAACGTGAGAAAAAAAAAAATAAATAAAAAATCAACTGTAAAAATTTTACTATATGTTTCGACAAATTTTACGAACTTGGGTTAAAGACTGCGAAATAAAAATGGCAAAAACTTTTGTTATTTTCCCAAGAATTTGTAATGATTAAATTTTCTCTGGAGGTTGAACAAAAAAAAAAAAATGTTGAACCCGATTCGCTTAAATTGTGTATGCATATTACATATGTGTACGTTGTTTTACTCGATCGTTACTCCGAAATTATTCCCTTGAATTTCAACAAACAATTTCTCGAGAGTATACATTAGGACATTATAATTGAAAGGTTCAAGTTTTATACATATATATATATATATATATATATATATATATATATATATATATATATATATATATATATATATATATATATACATGTGTGTGTGTATGTATATATATATATATATATATATATATATATATATACATGTGTGTGTGTATGTATATAAATATATACACAGTGTAAGCGATCTCTTTAAATAAACAAGCGTATCCGCAAATGTACACTTTCTATTTCTCTCTTTCCCCCTCTGCCTCTTTTTCCGTCCTTCTTTATCGCGTCGTCGTTGCAGATTGCCGTCGCGACTCGAGTAACGAGAAGAAGCTAACGTCTAAATCCTGCAGACCGAGTGGCCGTTAATCCCGAAGACAAATCGCAATCAAAGTCTCTAAAGAGAAGGAGAGGGGAAGATGAGAAATAAAGGAGATTCGAATTGCACGCAGCATCCGAGCCGGTGATACGGATTCAGAAACGGGTATGTCCAATATGGGGTGACACGGGCGTCTCTCGTCGCGAGAACATGGCGTGGATATAAATAGAAAACGGCGGACGAAGGAGCCACTTACTTTTAATTCAACCACTCGGTGAGCTCTCTGCGCGTAAATCTGCACGAATACAAACCGGGACAATCTCTTGAGACTTGAAAATCAACCGCGCATGCGCCAAATAATTGAATCTCATTGGTCGGCGAAATCTTCCAGCAGCGATATTCTTGTCCGCGATGCAGGCGGGCCAACCTACGCAAAATGTGTACGTTTGAATTTTCAAAGAGCGTAAGCGTCAAGTTCCGACCGTTCTTTGAAGAACCAACTTTCCGAACCGATAGCAAATGCTTCCCAAACCTTTCCGAGTCGCTGCCTCAATTATTTGAGATTCTAACCTCGAAATGTCGTATCAATTACATCGCAATCGGAAACAGTTTGACAGCTGAAAACTCGGGATGGCCAGCCTGTACGAACTGACGATAAAACTCGCGCATGCGCGGTTCATTTTCAAGTTTCAAGAGATTGTCCCGATTGAAACGCATTCAAATTTCATTCATATTATTTTTACTAATGTACAAGCAACGTTATTCTCTCGCTCTCTGTTCGTTCGTGCGTGCAGATTCTTTTTTAGCCAACAAAAACAGCGCTGATTTTAATAAATTTCTTCAAAAACATACGATGCCAATTATTTTACTCCATATTATGATTATTCATTACGGTATAATTGAAGAAATTCGATGATTAAGCAAACTTTTTAAAAATCGTAGATAACGGATGTTTACGAATTTGATAATATTTTTCAATCGGTGTTATTCACATCGTAATTTGCACGTGTTTGAAAATCGCACCCGTATAAATAGCAATTCTAAGTCTACGGGGGGTCCGTACATAATAACAACAACAACAATGTACGAGCTATGTATAAATATTGTACACAAAACAAGAATAATTGAGATACAAACGAGCGCGGTTCTTCTCTCTCTTTTTTTTATAACATACAACTGCAATTCCCGTTCCTAATCACTGCTAATTATTATTTCAAATTGTTGTTATTGTTGTTGTTATTATTATTATTATCATACCGCTGCAGCGACATGAGAGAATCTTTTTTCTCGCTGGCATGAACGTTGAAAGTTGAAACCGTCCGACAAGTTTAATAAGGCAATCAGACAACGCGACATTAATTTCACTACTTCTCGCATACATGCATACGTATGCATATATATACATATATATGTATACCTATATATTTATAATCACGTGTATGCACACGAGCGAAATTTTTATTGCCGGCAATGATTTATTTGTACATACAGTGCCGGCCGAAAGTTCGGTACACAAGTCGAAATTTCTTGCCGTACTAAAATTTAAGATAGCGGTTTCAAAAATGAAGATAATCAAACGTTTGAAACGGCGTTTTTAAAGAAGACAAATTTACCTTCATTTTGTATTTTTAGAAAAATTTTTACAATTTTTTTTGGCCTCTATTTGTATTTTTGAACATGGCTGTTTTCCGACTACTTTTTAACCGCAGGAAATCAACTCCGAACCTTAGGGAAAAAATTTACCTCGGTTTTTTATATCGTAAACGTAAAATGGATGTGAAAGCCTACATTTTCGTTTTCTATAAAGTTTCGTACTACTTTTTATCGCCCCAATATTGTATTGTTAGCTAAAAAAAAGGACATTGAAAAGAATACGAATCGTAAGTGTATAAAGATCATAAGCGTCGTCTGCAGTTTTACGGATGCACGTATATAATTAGAGGAGCTTTTATAAACAAAAAATCGTGTGATCGGAAAGACGTTAAAACACGCGAAATATCGAGAGCTGTTTGATGGTTTAGAAACTGGATTCGATTGTTTGAAGGAGAAAAAATAAAAATAAATTTTTTAAAAATCCATTCTCTAGTTATGTTCGAATTAGAACACTTTAATTGCCCAAAGGCGTAAAAAAAAAAAATAACGCAACCTATAAGCCGGATGTTTACGAAAAAAAGGAAAGAAAAAAAAAACACATAGTAGATAAAACGGATATTATACGTATACGTGTACCTATACAACTGTCTCGGATCAATGAGTGAAAATTATTTTTATCTTCTCTTAAATAATACGAATTCTTCGAAAGATGCCAAACTCTTGACTTATTGTCGAATTTCTCAAGGATTTTATCTATCTATTTTTTTTTTTTTTATCAAATGTCTTAAATTCGCAACAAGTTGCAGCTTTTTTTTTTTTTTTTTGTCAACTGTCACTTCAATTATGCAGCCCCACTATTCTTTTGTAAAAACTAACATTTATTTTTCATTTTTATAATTCACTAATTCACCACGAAAAATTGTAGAATTTCTAACGTGTAGGCTTTTATTTCTATTCGGTTTTGACTTCCGACCAACTAGTTTCAATTCTTACAGCAATTTTTGGTGCTTGTTTTTTTTTTTTATTTTTGTAAAAATAAAACCGCTCTCAAACATATCATGACCATCGATACAACTGAAGCTGAAATGGCGGAAACGAGAGGACATAAAATTAGAATTTTTCTTTGTAGGTACTTAAACTTTGTTTTTTTTTTTTACTGTTCAGTCTGTCAATTTCGCGACCCGAATTGACTCGATAAAAATTAGATGACAGATCGGTTAGCAAAATAAAAAACTTGAAAAACATCAGAAGGAGTTGTCTCGATTGATGTGCAAGGCGGAATATCGCAATCTTGGTAAATATAAATTTTATAACACGAGATGCTTATTCTCCAAAGCTTTTCCGCACCTGTTCCAGTCTCTCAAATATTAAATTTCATGAAAAATGACGAGAAATCAAATCATCTAAAACTTATTGACGACTCACCTTGACCATTGCAGTGATTTAATTGAGGCGACGAAGGCTGTCCTTGGGTCAGAATAATTTGGCTTTCGAGCTCTTGAAGTTCGACTTGAAGTTCGCTCAGCTTGTTATTCGCCTGTTTCACGAGCGTCGCAACGTGCGCTAAAGCCTTTCGATCCGTAGCCACTAATCGTAAATTTTCCGCACCGGCTTTGATTTTCAGTTCCTAAGGTACGGTGAAAAAAAAAATAAATAAATAAATAAACAAATTACGTACACAATTTAAAATATTTTGCCTGCAGGTGAATGTATTGTACCATACGTAAGAAAATAAATAACAAATGGAAAAAAGTTGAAGTACGGTTTGTAATTTCTTCCGAGAGAAATAAGGGTGTGAAATTTTTTTTGAAGGTTTAACAACAATAACATACGTATTGGATGATTGGAAAGAAAAAAAAAAAAAAAAAAAAAAAAGCTCTCTAGTCTTCCACACTTCCGTTCAAGTTATTTCCAACCCGCGGATTATTCTCTATTTATTTAACTTTCCTATTTGGTTTTGGAAATTTTCCAGACGCTATTAACGCTCGGTGTTGGTTTAAAAAATTCTTACTTTTCGTATCTCCCTACGAATGTGTTCCCGGAGTTCATCGAGCCGTGCTGGAAGCGGCATTTGGTCGCTGCCGCCGACTCCGTATTTGTGGGACAACTCGAAGAGTACTGGATGGCTGATGTAGTCACCCTGTGAAATATAATTACACATTACAAAAGAGACAGAGATTTCATTTCCATCAATCAACACAAGAATTTCAAGTTACAGCAGCAAAGATGTATAAAATTTCATGAATTGAAAATACTCGCAGTTAATTATATAAACAAGTTTATTTGAAACGAAGTGAGTGGAAGAAGAAAGAAAAAAATTATTTCCATATGCCAGTAAAAGACGTATTCCTTTAAATCGATGAATCATCTGCTAACGAACATTATTTGAAATTATGATATTCTTTCGAAAGAAAAGATATTGAGAATGGGGAAGAAATCAATTATTAGTGAATATTTCAATTTTTTTAAATACACGCACACA
Source organism: Neodiprion lecontei (assembly GCF_021901455.1). Lineage (NCBI taxonomy): Eukaryota > Metazoa > Arthropoda > Insecta > Hymenoptera > Diprionidae > Neodiprion > Neodiprion lecontei. The sequence continues at coordinate 9,030,446 of NC_060261.1, forward strand.
CACACACACCGACACGGATAAACGAACGAATTTTACGAATTACAGGAAATTTAATCGGTATACGGAATAAAGTAAATAATATTCAATTATCACAACGCGATATTTTTTACGTAAAATGCGAACCTACCATGCAACCTGTCGGATTAAAACAAGCGGACCAAATGGATTTCCTTCTCGGCATTTCATAAAAAAAAAAAAAAAATCGTTCACACCTGCAGCGTTGAGTTTGTATTATCAAAATTGTACTTTAAAAAGTGTTAATTCACAAGATGCTCACATTGCCTCATCGTAATAATCACCGAACACACCAAAACCGTGTAAATATATAACATTATTACACATGAATATAAATATCACGGACTGCGCGCGTATAATAAACGAATACGACATGAATTACTTATGACGTCACTCTACAATAAGTATCCAATAACGCCGAGTGTCCTACTTAGTCAGGCACTCGGGTGTAAAACGCGGAGAGTGTATAAATTAAGGAATATTATCATTATTATTAATTTACATCTGCACTCTGGAGCGAAAAAAACGAATACGCGAAAGAAAAATAAAAAGAAAAAAAAAAGGAAAAAAAAAAGAAGAAAGCGGCGCGAGAGACTTTTCGAAAAAATAACATTCACCGCGAGAGTTTTGCCGAGGCCGGTGCGTGTAACACTGTTAGGTAGTTGGGTATAAAATAACAGGAGACACCATGAAGCACCGCCGAGACGACCCAGCTTTGAAACTCGCGCACGACCCGCGATTCGGTGAAAAGATAAGGTTTTATCTGTTATCAGGGACCTCAGATAACACAGGGATTCTCATTTCGGCATATTAAGTAACGTTCAATGTATTTGTAATCGCAAAACATGACTTAAATCAATGAGATGTTTGATCAATCCGAATCCACCGATAAGCACGGGTCAATTAGGGTATAAAGACCGATTGATTATAAATAGTTTTACCGTCATTGCTGTGCGCGGCGGTTTAAATAAAAATACCAACAACAACAGCAATAATAATAACAAAAATGACAACAATATGCTTTTATAACCAGCAGAATAAAATGCACGTAGTTGCAAAAATTGCACACGCTCCCACATTTCGCGTTACGTGTAGTCGGTCTAATCGCGAAGCTCTATAATGGGAGCCGATAATCGGCGTATAAACTTCTTCGAGAAAAGAAGGAGGAGGAAAAAATGATGATGACGATGATGATGTTGATGATGCCGGCACGTGAAGGTGACGCGTTCGTAGCGGCGATGACGAAATCCTCTTAAAACTATATAATTTCGAAGCGGTGATAATGAATATAGTAAATATTAAATAATATCCTCCGCAGAATACCTTTTAAAAATCAAAACTACAATTTCGTATCGTATTTTTCGGATTACACGGAGTCGTCGATAATTAGGTTTTTTCATGCACTTGTTATGGGTGATAAAATGTTTCGTTTATTTAATTATTAACCCTTTGCGTCAAGGTGGTAAGTATTCTTATCATCAATTTTATCATCAATTTTTTTTTGTATATTCAGAGAACTTTTCAACATATTTCTTTGCGGTTCTTTTGCTATCTCTAATAGTATACTACTAGATTTTCAATACTTCAGAGTAAGTATTTCGATATATTGTTAATTGTTATGGTTAGAAACAAATTTATTTGAAAAAAATCGTGAAAATTGAAGGTCTGATTCGTTTCCGAGAAAGTTACCCCTCTACGCATGTACGTGTTTAACATGAATTATAAGACTTCGGGCTCGCTGATAACGAATCTGAGATCGGATTTAAAAAACTCAAGATGGCGGACGAAAATTTCAAATCTCATCGAATACGGAGAAAAAAAATTCTGTTCAGGAGTTTTTGGATTCGCTGATTATGAATCTGAAATCAGAGTTTAAAAATTCAGTATGGCAAACCCAATCAGCGACCCCCAAAACCACTGCAATACTATCTTGTTATAAAAGTAGACTCAGCACAATAATGTGTGACTCAAAATCAAAGGGTTAATTAACTTCTGCTTAATCGTTCTTCAAAGTTATTTAAAATCCATTCGCAAACGAAATCATATCGTATTCACAAATGGTTAACAATCGATAACAATGTTGAAGATGGAAACAATTGAAAAAAAAAAAAAACAAACAAAACAACGACGCGATTTTTTCCGCAGCAATTAGCAGCCCAACTTTTTTTAATTAACCTTCCGCGCGGTGAGTTTGAAATTTGCTAACTGCGTGCGCAGTGAAAGAGAGAAATTCTTTCGACAAAATTAAACCCAACAAAACTCTACATGGCTTATTCTCCTTTTGTTGTAACGGTTGTATTAATTTTTTTCACCAGACTCGACACTGTTCAGAAGGTAAAAAAATAGAAGTAGATATACCGACGACGATAATTAATAATAATAATAATAATAACAAAAGTAATAACAATAGTAGTATAAGTACATTCGGACATATGAAAATTCACCTCGTTTTAGAGAACACAAAGCGACGGTTGGTTAAATCTGTACTAAAATTAAACTGTCGACGACTGCATGGCGAGGAGGGAGAGAGCGAGAGAGAGAGCGTGAGAGAGAGAGAGAGAGAGAGATGCAAGAGCGTAGTTTTCGAGAGTTGAGTTCTCTCCTCTCTTCTCATCTCATCGCCGCCCGAGTTACACGCTTCTACACCGTATTTAATGCCAATCTACTACCGTCTATGCTGCGTATAGAAATGTGAGAACTGGGGCAATAGTCGTTGCTGTCGGCTTTTCACAATCATCTGTAGTGTGCATAAACTCGACACTGTAACGGAGTGAAAACTATCCGCAGTATGCAAACTCCCAGTATTATTAACATAATGTAGCATTCAATTTATCGACAATAGCACTGCATATACGGAAAACGCCGAGAGTTATAATAATAACATCAACAATAATGAATTCAATTCGAGTGAATTGCAAAACGATTTTCACCGACCGTATGGTATGGTATGATATATTATAGATTTTCATTTCATTTACGCCAACGGATTTCAACAAGGATATTTTACATAATTCTTAGGCGTTCGGCGGCGATGAATCGGGTAAACAATTAATTGCGGTAAAAATACACGGGTAATTATACAGACATATAGACTCACTCTTATTTTTTTCATGAATTTTCATGCACGCCTAATGATGCTCGAACATCAATTAAACTTGTCATACAAGCACGTGTTTACAGGTATGTATACAATAATGATGATAATACTGGCATGAGTCACTTTACGCAACGCTGGTTTGTAAGTTCGATGGGTAATCGGCTTTGGAAGAGAGAGAGAGAGAGAGAGAAAAAAAACAAACGTACTATAATTCAATTAAGAGCAAACTTATTGTTGCGTTACGTAAAATTGCCAGACAAATCGCGTGTATGTGTGTTTTTGAATGTGTATGTAGTTTGTATTCAATAAGCCTACTATATTACGATTATGATGTACAGGATGTGATATTATATACACTGAGAAAAATTTCATTTGTTACAGTAACTAGAAAAATTCCGTAAAACAGGTATCGTTAAAAAAAACTGTTTGAATATTGTTGGAATTACGAAAAACGAGGTACGCAAAATCGGTTTCTGAGGTTTACTCTAGTTTTTTAGTTAAACAAGGCTTTAACGTCAATTTATTCTTGCACAATCATTAAATTTTCGGAAAAGTTATAGGAAAATATAGTAGCAGTGATCGTAATGAGAAAGAATAGTAACGGATACTAGACTTTCTGGTAACAGCTAGAAAACTAATTTTAATTTTCTACCTAGAACTATATTTTTTGATTGTGGTAAAAAATGAAAATAGTTAGGAACTGAGCGATAACCGGAACTAAAAATTTCGCTCAGTGTATATATGTATAAGAGTGTTTAAAATAATTTTTCTTTCCTCCGATGTACGATTTCAACAACAGCAACGGCCTGTATGTTTTTTCATTACAAATTGAGGGAGACAAAAATTGTCCCGTCGTTGAACCGTATGTTTCGTGTTACCGAAACACCTTGTTCAAGGGTCATATCAAATACTGGATTAAGACCGAAAGAGTTTGAAACCAAAGACAGAAAACAGAGAATTTCATTGGGTGAGATTGTTTCAAATACCGCTCCAAGACATTTCGTCAGATAACAAAAATTGTGAGGTTGAGACATTATTTAAAAACAGATGTATTTATACTCTGTGACTAAAATCACAAGGGCGGATGCGCCAAAAATCGAGATCTGTAACAAAAGCGCGTATATCAATATGACCATCGTATAAAAAGTCGCGTGAAAGTAAAGGGTTTTTACGACTTTTCAATTGTAGTCAAATGTAAAAATAACTAAAAAATGGGTCATACGCTTTTTTGTGATTTCAGTCAGGTGTGCCTTACGCCCTTATAATTCTACGATTTTTTGCGAACCTTTGAGCCATAGTGGTAAGTATCCCATCCGTTTTTCAAACATTTAGACAACTTCTCAATTATGAATCTGAAGTAAGATGTTCAAAATTCAAGATGGCGTATCTAATATTAACTGTATGGATCCACCATTTTCAATTTTGGTAATTAGACTTCGAACTCGTCATAAGCGACCCGAAGAACCCCTGGGCTCAGATTTTTGTGTAATTTAAGTCATTTAAAAAAATTTAATTCTTCATATTGGATCCGCTATTTTGAAATTTCCGAATCCGAAATCAGATTCGTAATAAGCAGCCCTAAAATCCCTAACAAAACTATATCGTTACAATAGTTTACTCCGAACAATAATGCATGACTAAAGGATTGATCATCCGTCGAGACGCATACGCTCATATCCCCTTTTTTTATTCAAATTCCAGAAGGGCGTAAAATGACGCACACGCCCTTTCGATTCTAGTCACGCGATGTGACTTATACGTCTCGCGTGTCGTTGGAGCAGCAAAGACGAGTGGCCGTGTCTCAAGTGGCGGCAAAAAATGATGTGAGAGGAAAACAAGTCAATGAGAAATTAAGAAAAGAAGAAGATAATCGCGGCACGGTACGACACAGACGTTCGTTATACGTCCATGCGTGTCGGTATATCGTAGGTACGAGACGCTCAGAGAGATCGCTCCTCGCAGTTTAGAATCCCTTTCCTTCCTTTCTTTCCTCCGGACGCACCTTTCGGCTGTTGCCATGCCTCTATTCTGTACCACCAAGGACCCGTTAGGCCTCCAGTCCTCCTCGAACTACTCGAGAGTGCCTGCATGGGCAGACATAACCGACGGAGGGTATTTTCCTCGAGATATTCAAGGTCTTAACGACTACACGCATCATACGATCGGTCAAAGAAAGCTCTTCGGTTCTTCAATCACAACGAGGTTGAAGTTAGTAACGTTATCGTAACGATACATTGGGGGAAAAATCACTATTTTCTTAATTTTATAATGATTTTTAAGGAACTAAGATTTCGAAATATGAGTGTGTTCTGTTTTATTACAGTTTACTCAACTTCAGACAATTCCAAAATGGCAGAATAACGGTTTTTCCTCAGCATGAATAGTTACGATACGTTACCAACCTCAATATGATCAATTAGAAGAGAGTGAAGTTCGTAACGTTGACTTGACGATTCATTTTTAGGAAAATCATTATTTTGCTACTGTAGAATCCTCTCACACCGACTAATCTGTTTTTAAAAAGCAAAGTGTATTCAGATTTTGGAAATTAAATTCTTTTAAAGTCGTTCTAAATTTTCAAAACAATGATTTTAGTTTCAATCTTTCGTTACATTAACGTTACTAACTTCAGTCTGGTTCAATCAGGGCGTCTGTACAACATCAATTTCCGTAGTCTCATCAGGTGTGAGACGCTCCGAAATTTCGGGGGGGGGGGTCAATTTTCGGGACAAAGAAACTGATAATCAATTTATATATTCATGTTTTCAAGTTTTTTCAATTCTGAAGAAACCAATCCAGTTGATTCGGTTGAGAATTTTGACCCGAAACGAAGGCTTTCACACACTTTCTCGTACGGGACTTCCGGTTACAGTACGTTATAGGTAAAAATGGCGGACATAGAAACGTTTGAAACAATAATGATTTGGACAAACGGTAGATGAAAAATTGTTCAACGAAGCAGAATCCGAATGTTTACCGCAGCTGTATCGATACTCATCGTTCTGCTCTTTATCCAGTCTTCTCATATTTTTCGGAGCGGCATTAAATCGCTGGGGAATTTTTGAGGTTAGGCAGACACCGGTCCGAGGATTATTCAACCCAGCGCAAGCCTGGTTGTGTATGCGCATGTATATATAGACAGTAAACACCTGCCTCAAACCGTTGACGATAATTCGAGATCTGGTTTATTGCGGCTTATTCGGAATTAGTCGGTAGGCGTTCGTCGATTAGATTACAGCCATAGAGCGGCCTGGAGCAACGGAGAATGGAAATAATCGCGGTTGAATGAGTCAAGTAGTAAGAATCGAGTTACGTGTGCTTAATTATTGCGGCATGTCGGAAACACATGGTGAAACTGGCGTCCGTCGATTTAAAACGATTAAACGCAGACTTCACAGTGAACGAAGTGATACGCTCCTAGACGTAAGAATTCGAGAGAAAATGAGCAAGGAGGAAAATCTTAAATCCCGAAACGGAGGGCGAAGGTATAAATCGGCGGTGAAATAAGGCGAGGGCGATGTTTATGGCGGCTTGCCAGTAAGGCAGGCGTCCACGATTGCCGAGGAGCTGGTACTCACCTGATAATAGCTCGAGTCGGCCATCTTGGCACAATATTCACTCACTTTCTATCCGCCTTTTGTGCACAAAAAACACCAAAATCCATATTTAGGAGGGCGCACCGTTTTCGCACTCGGCCGTAACGGAGAACCGAACCCTCGACTCGACCCCGTGCGCACCTCGATTATCTCGCTGAGAACTATGTTATTGCTTAATCGTCGAACGACTATTGTTAAACGGGATGAACGACGTGCGGACAAAATGCCGACGCAACCGCATTCCTCCGCACCGAACCCTCGACTGATCGGCGAGCCAATCCAAGCGCGCATCATCACGAGGCGCACTTCCATCCCTACCGCGACTACACCATTGGCTACTTCCCCGCGCCAACATATCCGACACTACAGTTTGAATTTATTTTCACGTTTTACTTATCTACCGCGTGTAATGCAACCTCTTCCACTTATTTACATGTGTAACATGTAACCTGCTAATTCTCTTCTGTTTACCATTTATGCCACTTTGCGATGTCGAGCACCGTTCGTTCATTCAAGTATTAGTTTTGTTACGCGTAACGAGGATACTTCTTACCTTAATTTTAGTAAATACAAATAGTTATCTTACATTCTTTATTATTTGTTTTCTCAAACTTCAAAGTTTTCAACACCGAGTAATTTCATTTCGAAATTTTTAATTCTCGTTATTGCAATTTATTTTATTAATCTGGGACCAGGTATATATCGTTACGGACCGCAATAGGGAAATTTCTTGTGTTTTTGTTTTTCAAGTTTAATAATTTGTATTTTACAGTATATAAGGATGGACAATCCATGAATTTTACACACGTATAGGCATACTGTGAAATTACATTTCCATGTATTCTGGATTGGGTAACGATTTACACGGTTCGATCAATAGGACTGGACTTACATACCTGTCTGGTTATAAAAGTGTGGGAACAAATAATATCGAGCTACTAGCTTATGTGAAAAATAATATAATAATGTAATTTCTCCAAAGTTGATGATAACTGAGCTTCTGCTATTCAAATTTGCGGATTGTAATTTTATTTCGTTGAATTAATGAATGTTAAATCGATTACCTTCCGTTCCACTGTTTAAACTAATCTCACTGTTCTCTTGACTAACAATTTTCTGTACCCACGGGTTTTCGACCAGATTGTACGTCCAAGACGTCTTTGACTTCAAGCAAATCCTACGCATACATTTCAAAACAGGATTCTTTTGAAGGACCATTGTGTCTCAAAACAAGTTTTTCACAATGAGACCTCCATCAAACAGTTTAGCGGTTTTAGGGTTGGTTTTTTGGATTGAATTAGCAGGCCACTTAAAAAAATACATCTGCGACAGGTACCTAACTGGTACTTGGAGAAATAAATTACCGACTCGAAGCAAAAATCTTAATCAAAATTGCGTCTTAAGGCCACGGACAGTTTCTCAGGCAGTTCGTTATGAGCGCAGTTATAAAATGTCCTGTTTTGAGGCAAATACGTACGTTGTTTAGCAAATTTTTTTAAAACCCTGTATTGAGCAACGTTAAGAGACTAGCGCTTTCAATAGTTCCTCCGGTGTTCTTGTGAATAAGCTATTTGGATTTTGATAGTTATTTTTAGGATCATGACAACCGTCATAAAGCTGTTTGTATATTGCACCAATAACTTCAAACGATCGTCTCTGCGTAACTGTTCGATGCGTATTGCTCTGTAACAAGCTGATTTGAGGTAGCAAAAGAATGTCCGGCATCACCAGAAACGCTTCCAGTTTGTTCTGTGAAAAGAAAAGTTAGAAATAATAATTCAGAAATCAGAAATTGAATTTTATCATCGTATGATCATCAGGGAATTACGTGTACCGTGAATTCTTTTACACTCAGTGGATCCATTCCAGGGATCAATGAGAGTGGGCCTTGTTCTCGCCCTTGCAGGATCGTGTATATTGGGCCAAGATTTAAATTTGCAACCAAAGAACTAGCTTGTTCAGACGTCAGAGTATCCAGCTGCGCATCTGCTTGCGCCTGGGGATTATCAACGTTAACGATGTTGTGACTTACGCTTTATAGTATGCAGAAAAATTGATAAGGCATCATTTCTTACCTGTAGTCTTTCCAGTCTCTGATCCATGTACTCGTACAAGGCCAAAGTAGATTGTATTTGATGCATACAGTTCAGAAGATACACAGCCATATCCACGGTTGGTAATCTCGATGCAGTTTCATTAACTTCTTGCAATAACGGATCGATCACGCAGGATACAATCTATCACAAAGAAATCGTAACGATATTAGTTGGGTAAAAATCAGGTCTCATATTCCTGCTGTTGAAGCCAATACTAACTTGAAGCATGTCTTTCTCTCTCTCTTCAGCTATGCTGGCAACCGAGAGAACTTCGTTGAGGAGAGAGAGCAGCCTGGAAACCGATGGTGCTGGAACCAGATCGGTGCCTGGTGGCTCAGCGCGATCTCCCAAAGCAGCTCGAGTTTCTCTCTGAAGTCGAGTAACGAAACTACGTTCACTTTGCTCCAAGAGATCGTTGAGGGTAGTTGTCAACATGCTGTCAGGCACGACTTGCGTTATTATCGCCTGATAAAATCTGATCAATGTTGTTACAGAATAGAAAACTGTTGCAGGAGCTTCCACCGCAAGGATATGTTCAACCCTGGATTTCAACGGGTGGCACAAACCCTCTGTTATATTACCGAGAGCTGTTTTAATCTGATCCGATACATCTGAAAGATTTGAATATGGTTGGATTACCATTAGCAGCTTGTCATGTTTCCAATTTGTGTTTTCATTGGTAAATAAAATCTTGTGGTGTGGAGTACTAACCTGTTTTATCGCATGCTTTTACTAGCGTTAATATATTTTCTTTCTCTACTGGAATGGCCTGGTGTAGCCAGGCAAGCATGTCTCCAACATACCGCTTTGGGTCATGAGCGTGCATTTCTATCGGATTGGAACTACCGCCAAATGCGTGGCCAAGTGTTAGCGCATCAATGAATGATCCAACCAAAATGGATCTCCTGGCAGTACAATACTCGTCTAATACGTATCTGAAATTGGTTTTTACTAGTTAACATTCGGACTGGATGTTCGCTTGACTGAACTATCTATATTATTGATTAATATCTTACTTGTAGAGAACAGGCCGATCTTCCAGCTTGCTCATTGCTTTGATTAATAGGGGAGCAAGCAGCTCATTCTCAATGTGTCTACACTGGCTTTGCGTCCAGCGATATAGCCTTTCCAATGCCGCTTCTTGGAGCAGTGTCATTCTCTGCATAACGTCTAGCGCCAACGTTTGGTAGCCAGATTGCATCAAGATTCGGCAGTTGCTATGTATCTCCTTAAAGAAACAGATTTTTATGAAATTTTCTGTGTCAAATGAGGCACTATAAAAGTTGTTCATTTTAATAAAAAATAAAGACACATTGTGGCTAATCAGTTGAAGAAAACATAGTTTTCTGATACTACAGTCATAGGTAAGACTGTATTAAAGGCAAAGTAATTTTTGCCTCACCTGTACACGATCAGCAACAGCAAAGAACTCGTTGGTAATGGGCGCTTCTCGGGAGGGGCCGTGCAGTATAGCGAGTTCAGACGAAGTTAGTTGGAAGTTCTTGATAAATGTATTAGCGACATCTTGCTGCATTGACAATTTTTTGCTGAAATCACATTAATCGTAAAGTAAAATGTTTTTAATACAATTAAAGCTGGTCATTACGTTCAACGGTGAAAGTTGAGCAGACCTTTCATTTTGTAACTTCGTAGTTTGATCGATCAGTTGGAGTGTCTGTGTTTTGGTGGTTTGCAACTGATTGGTCATAGTTTGGACAGAGGAGTTCATGGCTACGACATCGTCGTATATCCCATCCAAGGCGGATTTTACTTCTCTAAATGCCGATAAAAAGTCTTCGTTAATGTGCAAGCTCCTCCGCTCTATTTTGCTCCGCAAATTTCTTCGCGCGTTCAGTGTATTGTCAGTAAAGAAAGTTGACAGTTCTTTGAGAGCTTCTAAAGTATCCTGTAAATATTCGAGACAAATGGATAAATAATATCGCATAGAAAAATTGGATGGGAAGAATTTTTCAACTGCGTGTTTAGGTTAGAAAAATTCTGTCTACCTTGTCATTTTCAAGTCGAGACTCGAGAAGCTTATCAACACGTTGTATCAAGATGGAGCTTCCCCCCGATACGTTACTTGTGTTCATGTTTTTCTATTGAAATGTTCAATCACTTGCGGCAGGCTGTTCCTGCTTTCAGAAACGTCAACATTGTCATCACAGTGCTGGAAATTAAATGAGTAGCCACGTGATACCCGATGACGTTCGAGTCACGAAGAATACGAGGCTGAACGGAAGGCCAAAGACCGGATTAGTTTCAGGACTAGCCATCCGTCGGTACAGAGAAACTTGGACTAGTCAATAAGAGCAGTTACCAACAATCGGTAAGAGTCATGAAAGTATGGGAAAACGAATGATAATACCAGAGACTAAAAAACCTTTCGAATGTTTTAATTTGCCGCCAAGATAGCGACACCAACTGTATCGGGTATTGACGCCACCTTTATTTGAATTTAACGACTAGGATATAGGCTTAGAAATTCTAATGCTGCCATGGTTGGATTATGTTAATTAGGGTTAGGTTCCCTGTAGTAGCGTATAATTATTCAGCAAGTTCTGTTTCTCATCAAAAATCCATTTGGGATAATTTTTTGAACAAAGTCCCACTGTCATTATTTTTCTTTTCCTATTTACTCTTATGTAAAGCCAAAACAGCAGGTTTTTTTATCATGAAAATAATATAAGGATTGATCGAGGTTTGCTAAATTAATTGATAACATTATATTTCTTTACATTACAAGTTGATAAAAATAGAATGAACATTACAAGCTCGGTTATATCGTAGTGCATGATTAGTAATCCGACGAAAACATTCACAAAAATATAAATTTACAAATATATAATTCAATAAATTAATCATTATATGTACGCAGAATATGAATATGGCGTCTCCGAACCATGCAGTTGTGATAATCGATATTATACGTATTTACATTAACAATAATAATTCAAGATTGAAAATCATGTGATGATTCAACACCTTTTCCCAATACCAATTATAAGAAATAACCAATACATATATTATAAAAAAAAAAAAACTGATGCAAGACAAAAACAAAGAACTATGGTCAAAGAAAGCAGACAATGCGACAAAAGCGAAAAATTTTACATCAGCGCGGAACCACGCCACGCGGAATCGAACCCGCAAGCGTTGTCGGAATCTGAATCGTTTTGAGGCGGGGACGAAGTTACTTCAACATTGGTAACTGGAGGTGGCTGTTGTGTTAATCCGCGTTGCGGAGGATCGGTAACTTGGCCGTGTCCCTGGGGATGAGGATTGTTATTTCTTTGATGCGAATTGAAATCCTGGGCTCGTCTGCTTCGACGTTTCTTAATCGGTGCGTATTTTGGTGGCGGCATAACTTTGTGTTCCGTCTAAACATAAATGAGAATGACTAGATATTGTTAGTAATATTTTCTTTTCACAGTCAGATTCGACCGCGCAAGGTAAAAGAAGCAACGAAATTGAGTTTGAAAGAATTATGAAAAGCCCAAATATGTACACGGCGAACCAATATGGCGCCGAAAATTTGATCAGCTGATAACTTTTGGCAAATTATGCAAATATAAGGCTGCTCGAATTTTATGTTTTGGTTACTATGGACTGGAAAATACTGTAACAGACTAAAAAAGATTGTTTGAATGACAATCGATTACGATTTTTTTCAGACCCAACTTGTCGTCCGCGTCGTTACCTGTATATTATCGGCGGATCCCCAACTTTTGTGAATCTTTTCATTGGTAGCGCTGGCGTTGCTAGTCGCCACACCCAGGAATTGGCTGAAGGCTTCCGTCGTCCGTTTCACGCGGACGTTCAATGAGCCAATTCGTAGGAAACCAATATCTTTCTCTGCGTTCGATCACGTAAAAAGAATGTTTAACAGCCGCAATGGTATAAGTTATTCGTTCATCTTTCCTCATTGGTATGTATAATGTGAATGAGCGCAACAAAAAGCAAGAATAGAGCAAGCAAATGAATTTCAGAGTGACGTACAGCGTCGAAGCATTTGAAATGACAGAAAAAATTTATGGTAAGTTTTACGGTACGGTAAGTTTACGAAAATTGGACTAATAAAACCGTACGGAGAGTTTAAGGAATTCACGGAAAAAACCTTTAATCCTTTGTCTTTTTCCGATTACCCTTATTGGGTTGATTCTTACCTGCATGTTTTTTCCTTGCTTTTATTTCTGAAATAGAATAAAAAATTATTTTCACCTATTAACATAGTGATTCAAGGAAAATCGTTAGGTATACAAAAGGCTGCGACACGAGAACTAAGCTCAGGCCATAGTTATGTACAAAGTTCGTGACGATGAACGTAGTCCACGAGTAACATTCAACGAACCTCTCTCTATACACAATACATATACAACCATTTGATGGGAATGATATGTATTAACGATTAAGTCAGCAATAATCGTTATATACAATAATAAATGTTCGATCGATCGTAAAAGAAAGCAAACATGTTATTAACATTTGATCAATTACCAAGATAAAATTTTTTATCAAGCCATTTAGTATCGATCTGTAAATTATAAGCAATTAGTATCACGATCGCAGTTAATGCGTTAACACTCTTACACGAAAATGAAGAGTTAAGAAAGCTAATTTAGCACAGCCGATATCGCGTAATCACGGTACTAGATACGTGGTATTACACAGGTATAATATTTTGTGTATAGATTACATCCTGTATTAAACATGTAATATTTGGCAATATAGATGCGGAGATTTACGTCATAGGTGACATGCCTGTTAGAGGATCAATAAAATTATATGGTAGACGAATACCATGAAAGCTGAGAATAAAGAGCAAAGCTATATTGATACTGGATTGCATTTGGAAATTATAGAATCGTCAAATTTTTGTTTCCTTTTTCTAATTTTCCAATAATTGAGCGAAGGAAATTAAACAGCCTGCGATTATCGCCGTGCATTATTTAAATCCTGATATTTACACTTGAATTTTTGCCTCACAGTCGCCTCTCGTTATAAAGCAGCATATTTTACTTCAGGCTCGAGAACTTTCTCCATCTAAGTACCTCGATTCTCGATGAAAATATTGAATTTTTATTTTCCAGAACTCCGTCTTCTACAGTCTCGCAACTGGCTTTATAACGAGAGACAATCGTAACTTTTTTTTCTGCGTTATTTCTACAGATTAGAGCCGAAATTAATCGTAATTTCCTTTGCGAGAAGGACTCTTTTCGATCACGTAAGAATCCCTAGATTTATTTGAGGAGTTGTTACAGGGGATGTGTGAGGTTGAGTTATAAAAAAGATATGCTCATGCATTACTCTGCCGTATGAATGTGATACGGGGATAAAGTGTATAAGTAACTGATAATCATGCTTTATTAAATAATATACGCAGTGTTTACAGCGTTTCAAAGGATATTAGGATCACCTAAGTGATATATGCATATATTAGTGCGTGGGTTACATACTACTGCCACTCCAGTGCTCGTCAATCGTATTACACAACACTGATATCAACTATATCAAACGAAGCGTTAAAACGAAACATTCATAACGTACATTTCTGCATCTAATTGCAGATTTGACACGAGTAATAAGAACGGAAAAAAAAAACGGAAATCGCAACTACTCACACCGTTGCGTAATGTTATTAATTATGTACACTGTAGTCCGTAGTATTAATACTACTGGTAGCATTATACAAAGAAAAGGAAGAAATGTAAATAAGTATGATAGTCGATAAATCAGCAGCTCTATTGCGGTTTAAATATCAACTGGCTAAAACAAGTTGTAATAACATTATTTTCAATTCTTAACCGTGATTTTTTATAGCTTAAGTCAAGAGTAATAAGTGATTTAATGTTTATTTGTTCACTTTTTGAGCGTGTATACTTTTAGACAACACTTGTAAATTCTTTTAGAAATCTCTTGGGTTTTTTTTTTTAATACTGATTCAATATACTGCAGTATTACATACACTGAGAAAAATTTCATTTGTATAGTAACTAGAAAAATTCAGTAAAACAATTATCGTTTAAAAAAAACTGTTTGAATATCGTTGGGATTACGAAAAACGAGATACGCCTAACTATTTTGCGCTATCGTCGATCCTTTTTTGGTAATTGCAACGCAAAATCAGTTTGTGAGATTTACTCTACTTTTTTAGTTAAATAAGGCTTTATCGTCAATTTATTGTTGCACAAGCATTAAATTTTCGCAACAGTTACAAGAAAATATGGTAACAGTGATCGTAATGAGAAAGAATAGTAACGGATACTAAAATTTCCGGTAACAGCTAGAAAACTAATTTTCATTTTGTACCCAGAACTATATTTTTCGATTGTGGTAAAAAAAAATGAAAATAGTTAAGGACTGAGCGGTAACCGGAACTGAAGGTTTCTCTCAGTGTACAAGAAGAGCGCATAGAGCAGTGCATTATCGAATATGAATAAATAAATAAAAAAATCATGCCAACAAGGAAACAACGAATGAAAAATTGACATGGAAAATAATGACCGACAAGTTGTAGGAGGTGAATAAAAGTATAAGTATTTCTGTATATATACGTTACTTCAGGTACGGGAGCTACTTTAACCGGGTGCGACTCAAGCGTTTTACTACTATAGCAGAGATGCGCTTCTCATAGTCAACTTGCCTGAGCGTGGCCGCAGCAGTAATCCCTACAACAGAAGATTACTATTCCAGAAACCCAAGATACTCACCAAATACCCTCAACCTTTAACAAATATCAAATTAATCATGTAAACTTATTATATTATAATATAGGTACGTAGATATTTTAGATTTGTTACAGAACTAGACAGCGTTGAAGGCATTATATACAGATATGGCTGCCTTTCGCCAACACCTGGCGTTCCGGATCCCATAAATACCCAGTTAATTACTAATTAAAATATTGTATAATATGAAAGTAGGCGTATAATAATTCGAAAATTGTTATTACACGCGCCCGCATCCCATCCAGAACACCACGTATACACGTATAATATATATTCAGGTATGTAATACTGATCGAAAACATCGATTGCGCCGTGCAGAGAATATAATCGTATAAAAATAACGTTATACCTATAATAATAATAATACAGGTAGGTGTATAAGCACAGAGGTAGTATAAACGAGAAAAATATTAACCAAGATCTCGCCAGTGCAACGGAAATTCGGTGAAGAAAGCCGGTGAGCGGTGATAGGTGCATGCGGGCATGGGGCGCCGGTTGTTAGTGCTTGATATATGTATAGTGCCAAGGTGGTGTAATTTACTGGTGCAGGGTGACGGGCTCGGTGCCGATGCATGCGGAAATACGGTGAGCGGCGATTGCCGTGTGTTAGTGACCGTAGGAGGGGGGAGTGAGGGAGTTGTTAAGTTTTCTCGCTTTCGGCGCATGAGACTCGCCCGCGGTAATTCAGATGCCCGCGACCTGCGCTTTTTTCTTATCTTTTCGCGAGGAAGCGGTCGGGCTGAAGTTCTTGCGGAGAAAACTCGGACCCGACAAGAGGGTCGGTCGCCGATTTTGGCGGTTCTTCATTTTCGCCGGTAAGGTAGCGCGCTTCATCATGTCGGCACGGGAGGGGAGGAGGGAGGCCGTTGCCGGCGCACGCATCGAGGCTGCGCGCAGCAGATTGCCGCCCTCCTCATCCTTCCCCCAGAATAGGTACTCACTGCGGAAGGTGTCCTGGCTCACCGCCGCCTCCTGCGACGCCAGATACTGTCTCGCCTTTTTACCGCTGTAGTCTCGAACGTCCTGATTCGCCCCTGAGGAAAAATGGAAATGAATTTATCCCGCTATTCGGATTGTGTTCTCGTCGTTCATATCGAGATTGCCACTTGCGAATGCGCTCTCTGGTGGAAAAAAAATTAAACTAATGCAACCAGGCTGAAAGCTGACACGGTTGACCGTATTTTTTCACGTGTGGATGGCAGAACAGGTATATTATCGATCACGTTTCATTAATTTATGCGAAATGAGTAATTTGAAATCCCGAACATTACGATTTGCCTTCATTAAAATCAAAAACTTAGGTTATGTGGTGATAAGATGGCGCCGGCAACCAGGCTCTGACGTCATGAGAACATTTTCCAATGGACGAACGCATACGAGAGATGTAGATAGAGTGGGTGAGACGTGAAATAAGATGCGAAAAGAAATAGAGAGGGAAGATCGCTTAGTGCTCTTTATCTGTCTTCTACGCATGCGCAATAAAGCTTCTTCGGTGATTGGCTGATGATGAGTCATAGTTAAACGCGCGAGTTTCAAATAAAAACGAACGAAAAAGTAACGTTATTTAAATACTCAGACTTTGCACATTTTGTATTAACCTTTTCAAAGAACAAATACTTTAAATTATATTTCAAAATACCTTGTTGAATCAAGTTAATGCGTTTAAAACTGCATGCGAAGATGTACTGCGAGAAAAGAATAGAACTACACACTCTGAACCTGAAAGTATGGAGGAAAGTCATCTCGTGATATTCGAATTACGCCAAGCATGAAAGAATCAGGCCTTCGAATCATGGATTTTGCTGAAACTTCCAGGGGTGTTCCTTTTGCCGAAAATATGGAGCTCGTGATACGTTCACTTTCATTCACTGGGCCTTTCTTCAAATTGCAAAAGAAAAATATTCATACAAATTGTTTCATTGTTGCTGTGAAATGAGAAAACCGTATGCAATCGAATCTATGAGATCGAAAATTAACACTCGAAGAACAAACACACCTGGACAGGTTTCGAGATATTTATCACGGCGCTTTGCTTCTCAAACTGCTATAATTATTAATCAACCGTAACCCGAGTGAAGAGAGGCCCATTAGATGAAACTAGACGTCTGTCAGTTTAAACAAAGAAAACGACCGTAGAAATTTGCGCAGATCTATGATCCAGAGATTTTATTATACCGATCACCTCGTTAAGTCCTACGAGAAAAGAATTGCTGGGCGTAATCTTAACGCGGATAAGTTTTCGCGTTAGGATAAATTTTGCAAAGACCGATGAATATGAAAGAGTATCTGGTGCTGCGCTAGGCGGCACTCTTTGATATTAATCGCGAGCCATTTAGGATCGGCATAAGACAGGTTCTGCAGCTGCCACGATCCATTGAGGAAGTTACAATCTATTTTTGAGTCTAACGCTGGCCGTTGGAGCGGCAGGTTTTAGTATATTCGTGGCCTCCTGCCAAATGATCATTGATGTAATTAATTTATCACTTTTCCTCGGAGAAACGGGCAATCGATTTATATTCTCCATTTTCGTCAAACTATAATACTGGCTGTGCGCCGAATGATGAGACATTTTAGTAAATGGTGATTTCTATAATAATATTTATATCTAATATACAAGAAATGTATAAGACTGCACTAATTTTGGAAATAATATTGATACAGAGCATAATGTAAGTGCCAGAATTCTACTCACTGAAACGCACGAGCGGTATTCAACCTCTGTGTGTACATTGAATTGGAAAACGTGTCATGTTTCAAAGCATTCTAATGCCCGTTTCAAACCGTTTCGTTTTGTAGAATGCATTATATCCTGATATCGTATTAGAAACTAGGACAGCCAGCATAACGAGGTATATCAATATCTTGTCGGATCGGAAAACGGAAGTGAACAGTGAGAAAAAAGTTTCAAGAGCCGTAAGAAAAAGTCCTTTTACAAGAGTAATCTGTGGGTTAGAGTTCTCAAGAGAAACGACGAGCAAACAATATTTGCTGACAAACGCGGCCTGAAGGCAGTGAGGATTTTATCAGGTTACGGGACATCGACGTTGTAGCGCGGCGCTAGGAGTGCCTCGTCAAATTGATTATCCGTCGACGAAAGGCAAACAGGGTAGACGAGAGAGGTGCAGAGGTGGGAAGTTTGGTGGCGGAGGCGAGGCCCAAAGGCCGACAATCAAAGTCGGGTCTAATGGGTATCGAATAGGTGGACTCGGATATTGGCCGGCGATAAGAAGAGGACGCGTAATCTGTAGCAAACAGTCGGCGAAGCTTTGAGCCAAGCCGGCAGGGCGAAGAGGGGTTCACTCTGTTTGCGCTGGGGCCAAGCCGACCTGTCAATCACTGCAGCAGCTCGCCCTTTGTCCGAGTGATTTTCAACCCGAATCAGTGCAGCAGCTCGCAGCGGTGACTTGAGTCACTTCAACTCAGACCGTTGGGATTTTCACCGTTTACACGACGGCGACAACCATCGAACAATAACCATCGAACCCAACGTTTCAAACGATAGCGACGATATACTCACCGTACACTTGGACCAGAAGATTAAAGATGTTCTCGTGGTCGAACTGCATCGCTATGTGCAGTGGCGTGTATCCCTGAAAAGGAAAACATCGTCAGAACTTGGTGTAAAGAATTCACACCGTGGCGGTTCAGATTACAATTGACATCACGCTCGGTGTAATCTGAATTCAAAATAGTTAGACCAAGGTCCGACGGACAAGTTAGTACACATATGTGTACGAAACGCACTCTCTGAATAACCAACCTTCTATGGCCGACCCCAACCGGCGTCGGTTCGTAATGAGACGCTTAATGTGAAGAAATGTAAAAGCCTTTTATTCATCAATAAATATTATTCATTTTAATATGAACGTATGTGGGATTTTATTTCGGCCAGACGGACGAGGAGCCTAAAGCTTAAAAGATACCACATATTTTTCATTGACTGATTGATTAAAAGTTTATTACGATCTGAATAAAAAAAACACCATGGGGTAAAATATTAGTATACTGTTAGAGGAAATCTCTTCAACTTCATGCTCATCCTCATTTTCTCTACATGTATCGAGAGTTCTTTTGGAAAGGATCTGCTTGACTATTGCAACTCGTCTAGTTTATAAGCGTAGCCAACTTGATATGTGAAAGGTTATGGTTAACTATCACTAGTCAATCGGTCGATTCTAGGGAATTTTTTCTCGGCATCGAAGCTTTGCGTCAAGCTGCAAACACGGATGTCATCCAATGAAAATTAAGCACGTTGAATCGCGCGCGCTACGAGCATGTTCTTTCAAGAAGAACTCTCGATATAAAACCCAACGTCTTCTGTCTGTCTGTCCGTATGTATTTTCGATTATAACTCCAGAATTAATGAACCGATTTTGATTATTTTTCTTTCTGTGGACAGCTACGATATCAGGTTTCAGGCTCTACTTCGTTACAATCAGATCAACGGTTTTTTTGTAACTCAATTCGAAAGGGGATCACACACTCATGCAAACGCTGACTAAACTCTTACAGATAAAGGAACGTCACGTTGAAGAGTTTACAGGTTTTCGATGAGCTCTACAAAAAAGTGCGCAAAACTAGACGTCTAGGTTTAATAGTTTTGCCACACGAAGTATTTGAAAATATTTGCGTATCGAAAACATCTTTGACACTAGTAATTGTCGCGAAAAAAACAAAAAAACAAAGCGAAATTGGAATTCAAATCGCGTTCTGAACGTATCAACCATTCAAAGGTACCGATAGTTCATTTCACGCACTCCGATATATATCCGGATGTGATATGCGGGCGTACGTGACGTAGGTGAATGGAAAGTGAACGTATAATGCCGGAGTGAGAATTTTCAGCCTATACACGATACGCAACAAGGAACGAATGTACAGAAACATTTCTCGTACTACTTTCGTCTCTAATTCCTGGCAATTCCAAGTCTTGTGCCTCGGGGATATTAAGATCACGATATACTGCAAGACGACCGCGTTGCATACCTGCAATAAATGTATTACACATATTGCCGCACACATGCAGAGACAATAACGGCGAGTATCATTAATCCCTAATTATACAACAAATTTCGCAGCAACACAGACCGTGCGAAACTTTGCATTTCCTCCGGATATATAATAATATCCCGTAAGGTGGGTATATGGGTAGAAAATTACACAGAAACTCAATTAGAACAGGAAATTGCGTCTGCCAATCCTATCGGCTTTCCATTTTCTTACGCCAAATCCAGTAATTATACCCTAATAAACTTCGCTAATTTTGCACAGTTTTGCTCAAGTATACCGTACTATAATTAATTAGGTATTTTAATGTTTAAAGAGGCTGGAGTTCTGCGAAATATCTGTCCATTTCCTATCTCTCTCTTTCTCGATCCCAATCGCATCTCTTTCAAAGCCACCGAACGACAATACGGGAAAATTGATATCCTGTCACGCGGATACGATAAAGGTGGGAAAAGATGGAATCGCATTAAGTGTCGTGCGAGTACGAGCAGCTATTGGTAACGATATTATCGGTGGATGGAAGGAAGAAAGACAGGTGATTTTCTTCGGTATAGGTTACCGGTCGCAGAGTAGCAGCTGCAGTCTTCCGCGTCTCGTTTGACGGGCGTCGTTCGGCGTCGCGACGCTTGTACAAGTCGGTCCGAGAACCGATCGAGTTCAGAAATCGATTCGAAAATTTTCAGATCCTCTGTGAGAAATCCGCGCGTTTAGAAATGTCGCGATGATATTCCGGCCGCGTACAAAGCTCGCGAAATTAAGACAAGCCGCGCTGCTTGGTGCGTAACGCGTAAACCGCAGAGAGACGGGACCGAGATGCGTAGAATGTAGGTAATCCGGTAGGTGAGTTGCGGTTTTGTTCGGTACGCGACTCCGAATTCGTCTGCGGTTTATACCGCCGGTCCCAGGCCGATGTCCTCGGAGTTCAGGGCTACAAATTTTACCCACCAAAGAGATTTTCGACACCGAGACACCCGCGCACAGGAGTGCCGTGGCCTTCAGGTTTTAGGGTATTTTGGTTTGGATATTTGTACTTTTCTCGAAATGGACGGAGGTCAATATTTGGATATAAAAATTTAAGGGCTATAATATCGAATTTTTAAAAAAACTAAAGCTTAATTTATAGAATTTAAAAATGCTGAAACAGAAATATAAAGAAGTAAAAAGAATAGAAAGATCAGAGTGCCGAACTGTAGAGTCGTTGGAATTAGATTTTAGACAAAATAGATCCTCGATTTTGACGTTCCACGTTCGGACCTCTTCATAATTTGACATACGGTACTCTCCGACTTTCCACATTTTTAAATTTTATGAATAAGATTTTCCCGTCGCTTATATTTTCTACATTTTAATAACTCTACGAATTAAATGTTCACGTTTATGAAAATTCGACATTCTGGTCATTCTGTAAATCGACAATTCTAGTTTTTTTTTATCCCTACTCGACGAAATTGAGAATGAATGGGGCTCACATTCTAAATAGAAAGATAGAAATGATGAAACAAAAAAAAAAACATTTCATAAAGTTCCTGTGACGTTAATTGCGAAACAATTTGAGAAAATGTTTTATAACTAGAATGTTTGAGATGATCAATGTCCTATTCCAGAATATTTTCAGGCTCATTTAGTAGGCAGCATAATTTTCACCTAATTTTTTTGTTGGATTTATAAATTGAGAATAATTGTATCTTTGGTATGAATTTATGGAATGAGAGTTGAGCACTAATCAGCTCAACGATAATATTGTACCTACGAATGTGATGGATGAAAAATGAATTACACATGCGCATAATGTACCCTGATTTTTTTTTTTCGTTTTCTCACTTATACACGAACTGCGCACATCATTTTTAGCAAACAAAATTCGATATCGGGCTACCAACTGATCGGTGAAGTGCAACAGCAGGAGAAGGTCCAGAAAGGAAGGAAAAGTTGAGGGTATCGGATTTAGCGAGAGTGGACGCGGTTAGCCGCAGACGCGAATGTATCGTCATTATTGGTTTACGCTATATAGGCTCATCGCATTAGAATATAGCCGCTGGGAAAATAAAAACCTCGGAATCGAATTTTACATTCCCAAGTTTATGATCGACGGATTCGTCACGGGCCGTGAAGCATGAAACGTTTACCGTGTGTTTCTTGTAATTGCGGGAGGATGGAAATTATTTGTAAGTCGGATAATTCGACGGATTGAATTTCAAACGGGAATGATTATGCAGTTGCAAAATTCACAGTTACTTGAAATATTTGATGCTGAAAATAAGAGATCTCCTTCAGAAGCGACTGCTGCACTGTTAATTGAAACAAAACTCAATCACATAATAACTAGGCTGCGTTGAGAAAAATTTCATTTGTTACGGTAACTAGAAAAATTAAGTAAAACGGGTATCGTTAGAAAAACTGTTTGAATGTTGTTGGAATTTCGAAAAACGAGGTACGCCTAACCATTTTGCGCTATTGTCGATCCTTTTTTGGTTATTGCAACGCAAAATCAGTTTCTTCGGTTTACTCTACTTGTTTAGTTAAACAAGGCTTTGACGTCAATTTATTCCTGCACGAGCATTAAATTTTCGCAACAGTTGCAAGAAAATATAGCAACAGTGATCGTAATGAGAAAGAATAGCAACGGATACTAGACTTTCCGGTAACAGCTAGAAAATTAATTTTCATTTTGTACCTAGAACTGTATTTTTCGATTGTGGTAAAAAATGAATATAGTCAAGGACTGAGCGGTAACCGGAAGTAAAAATTTCTCTCAGTGTATCTGATTCGAAAGGGGCGTAAAACGAAGAATCGTTTGGTAAAAAAAAAAAAAAAAGAAAGTGGGAAATAAAATTGAAGTTGCAGTCGCATAAGTAACGGTGATTTTTTATGTCCATTTCTTTTTTTTTTTTTTATACCAATGCAACTGCGGAAGGGTCCCTGTTTCGAAAGTATAAGACATTTACATGGGTTTTTCAAAGCCGTGAAATTTAGTCAATTTTAAAGTCAACGAGTATCTATATATATAACATCGGGCCTCGTTGCGCTATGGGGTATAATAATAAGACCGTCATCCCGGCGTTGTCGGGGGGTGAGGATGGGGTGAAAAAAGGGTGCACACGCGTATCCTTTTCCGAGTCCAATACCGGCGACACGTGCGCCTGCGACAAGTGGCAAGTGGAAACACCCCCGGGGGTTGGCGAGCGAGAGTCGAACGCGTATAGGCCCCCCCCCCACCCCCCACCCCCACCCTCGCGGGGTTTCATATATCTTTTTATACTTTTGACAATATTTTAAAGTATAGCATTGTCTGCGTTCTAAAGTAGGGGGTAAAAGGGGGGAGGAGGAGGGGGGAGGGAGGGAAATATTCTCGCGCGAATCTGGTGCAGCAGCAGCAGCAGCAGCAGCAGCAGCAACGGGGCAAGTGGCACGGGGGTGCGAAAATAGGACAGCTGCCGACCGGCCACCAATATCTCGACGGGCGTATATCACAGCCACGGCAGCGCAGCGGCACCCTGCGCGGTTCTCTTTCACACAGCTTTTGCTACCTCGCTCTTATGTTATATACAGTAACGTATATAGGTATAGGTTATACGTACGCGCGGCCACGACGCGGCTTTCTGGATTTTTCAATTTTAATATATTTCTCTATAATATCTTCCAGGTTTTACGAGCCGCTAAATCATCCCGTCTCTTTCGCGTTTCTATTACCTATATCTGTGTAACCTCGCCCCCCTTTAGGTATAATACCTACCGACTTTTACCCCACGTCCTCACTTTCGCTTGTTAAATAAAATCCCTTTCATCTACGACACACATGGGGAAAATTGTTATGGTAAGGTTTGTGGATTTGATTGACAAACGTTATATGCTCACGGAAATTATCGAATATTAATAAATAAATACATACTTGGATGAGGAAATTACGCAGGTATAAATGCGATGTTGCATTTTGTAAATTGATAATCTATTTCTAGTATTTGAGTATTTTTTGAGGCGATCCTGTAAGGATTATTGTGGTTAAACTGGTGACGGGGTGGGGGTGAAAAACTAGAATGCCGGATTGATAGAAGGATCGAAATACCGAATTTTCAAATACGTGAAAGTTTGATTCGTAGAGTTATTAAGATGTAGAAAATTCAAGTGTGATAAATTCAAAATATAGAATGGTAATATCTAGAATCTGTAAACAATTTTATATTACAGAGACGAATTCTGACGATTCTATATTTTGGCATTCTACATTTTTAAATTCTATAAATCAAGTTTTCGCTTCTTAAGAAATTGTCTTAATTATTAAGAAGAAATTATTTCGATAAAATTCCGTCCAGTCATCGCTTTTGGTTCTATAATTTTTCTTTTAACCGAACAGTTCGACGAATCTCACCATTTCATTTATCAGTAGAAAAATGACTTGCGGCTTCGAAAGAAAAAAAAAGCAGCTGAATTTTGTCGAAACATTTTCTCGTTATCTTTATTCTACTTATTATTATTTCTAGCTTGTTCATATTTTTTCCGGCATCCTCGCGATTACGAATTTTGTCAGAAATTTTCAAACAACGCGAACGATGCGTGCGCAGCTCGAAGAAGTTTCCCCGTTCTTTAATATCCTCATCTCTTTTTCTCGAGAAAGTCGAGCCGAGTCGCTGCGTATGGTGCAAGTGCATAAAATACTGGCACCGTATATTTTACGCGAGCGCCACACGAGCGCCTTGTCGCATCTCGTTGTTTTTTGTCGCGATTACAAAGAGTTGCCGATGAGCGATAAGTGCAGCCTCGCTGAAGGAATGAAAGAAAGACGCGAAGGCAATCGACGTTAGTCTCGAAGATCGGAGATCGACGACCGTATAAAGGATACCGGGATCCCCGGAGAGGGTGGATAAAATAAGGGCAAAGAAGATCATCCGCAACGAATTTGTCATCCTTAGAAGTAGCGATTTATTCGCGACAATAAAACCTACGATTCTTGCGGAACAACTTAAGCGGGTTCATTAATGGCTGAATACGGTTCGAAACAAATGGCAGATTCAATTATCGTGAAAAGATGTCCCTTCAGATCGAAAGGGAACTGTATCGAGTGATTAAATCGGGTGAAATCAGTATGATTACAAAGTCACTGTGAGAATTTAAAAAGTCAGTTTTTACAAAGCTTATTTTGGAAGTTCTTAAATTTTTAAAGTATACCGTTTGTAAATTATTACGCAGGACGAGTTTGATGTTCGACTCCTGAGGGTTAACCGGTTGAAATTGTCTCAAATTTAAAAAATAGGTACAAACTATTCTCACTATCAAGTAATACTGCTGTAAAATATATCTTTTTTATTCTCACTTTTTCGACTAATCTTCGACTGGGCACTTTTTTCCCCAGTTAAGGCTTGTCGAATATTTCTAAAAAATTCAGGCAATCGGTATCAGGTGCCTAATTGATGTTCCGATAGTTCGCATTGCGAAATTTTTCACCAGTTAATTAGTAGAAATCGTTGGGAAAAACTCTATGTTGTCCAGAGGAGGATTAATTCCGCGGATGATATTACGACGAGAAAAATACACGTGGCAAGGTTTACGAGTACGTCGAGTTGAAGCGGCCGGCTAGGCCGGAGGGATAAATAATGCCGGACTCTAGCCGCATGCACGAGGTTCTCTTATCAACGTCGAGAGATCAGAGATCTGCGCGCCAGAGCGGCCATTATCAAAAGGCCTTTCCTTCCCTCTGGACGTTTTCCCTGTGTGCGTTATTTACTTTTGTACGTTTTTTCTTTTTTTTTTTTTCTTTCTTTCTTTCATCTTCATGGTTTTTTTCCCTCTCGTCGTCCGGTTTTCTTTTCGGATTCCGGTATATTCCATGGTTTGTACCGCGCCAGCTGACCATCGTTGAGATACCACAAAACGCGTTGCAATAAAGACGTGTTTCACAAGGCTTGAAAATTCCGCGCCTTCTGGCTTCGGGGCATACGCAGTGAATTAATTTTACACCGATTCGTATTTACTGTCATGTATATCGCGTTATTATCATCGAGAATCGGCAGGTGTTGAGGTAGATTTGATTCAAATCTCGGAATTGACACGATTCTTTATAAAATAAAAGTTGATTCTCTCTTTTTTTTTCGTCAGTGCTCGTTTGAAGTACAATTTTACACATTTTACGATAACGACCGTCGTCTTGCGAATTTATTCCGATGCCTTTCAAAGCGAGCGAAAATTCTCTAAATCGTTAACCAGCTGTGACTATCGATTACATTTATTAGGAATTATTATACATGTATGGCAGATGTATATTTGAAGAGGAGAATCGTAGAAAAACCACTCAAAACCTTTGCCAATTCTCCTCTTCATTTAATTGTGGCTCCCTAAGCGAAGTTCTTAATTTATTATGGTAAAATTCAACCTATTCAACCACTCGATTCACAATCAAAATCCCACTCTGAGCAAGTTTTAGACGCAGAACTTATTCATACTCGGTACGCTTCAATGGGTTAAGAAATTATATACGTAGATGAAAGAATCTTTGTAACAATGTATGCACGGTCGTAAACTTCGATTATTATACGTCGTCGAAATATCCTGAAACGTAAAGAAGCTTCACATATATACGTTTTGAGTAAAGAAAACTTTCCTAACTCGAGACAAAATCCAAGGGGTGTTTCACTCAAACGATTATCGCGTCAATATCATTAGAAATAATTTGTTAATCTCCGAAATCACCCTGACGTGAAATCAGTAATATCAAAAATGAAAAAAAAAAAAAAAAACAAATAATAAAAAATCTGCATAGGTAATCATCGGTTATAGTAACGAAATTTAAAAAAATCGTGACAAATCATCTGGTCGAGGTAATTTCTCGTAATCGCTTTATAAAATTTGAGTAATCATAAAACATGTAATCACGGTGTAAATTTTTGCTCAAGTTTTTTCACCCCTTCGCAAAAGCTCCGAAGAAGCGAGGGTCCAAGATCGTCGGAAGTTGGAGTAAGACAGGAAAGACGTCGAGGTGTGACGGAAGAATCTCACAGGTGTGAAAACGTGTGTAATAATAATGATTGGTGGCTGAGGTAGGGAAGGGTGTTTCATCCGTCGGAGTTGACACCGAGGTGACGACAGCCCGACTCGGATTACCTACAACGGGAAACAGACGAGGCAGCGGGGCTGCTCGTCTCTCGATTCGAATTAGCCGGAGAGCGAAGACAGGAGGAAGACAAACGCCGAGTCGGACAAGGGCGGCAAAAGCGAGCCGGAGAATTTCCTCGGGCCCCGAAGCTCCGGGCTTCGGGCTTCGGGCTTCGGCAGATGCCCTGTTTGTCGCGCGCCGCTAACGAGCCGAGCCTTATATAAGTCCTATGAAGAGTAAAGCCGGGGACCACACACGTCTGATCCTATCAGCCGGCCGCCGCCCCCCAGACTCTCGGGACGACGACGTCGCGACGCCCCCGAGAATCGTGCACCGCGTGCCCTGCGTGGTAACCGTGGTGAACCGACGGTAGGATTTCGATCGGGGAATTAACGTCTCGATGCGTTTTCGACTTCCCGTTTTCCTGATTTTCGTAGAAAAATAAAAAAAAACAAAAAAAAAAAAACAACCAGTTATTTTAGGCAATCGCGACGAAAATTGAAAGTTCAGTTTTCACCGGATTTCCGCGTTTTCAAGCTTGGACAATCGCCTCCGATCATTTTCAGATGTGCTATCAAATTTTTTGTCCGACGACGTCTCGAGAAACGAGTTACAGGATTTCAATGATTTTGGTCTAAACCGACGCGGTTTTTACAAACTTCGAACTGATTAGATTTTCGCTTTGATCCGTTCGGTACATTTTCAATTATTTCGATACGAAAGTTTCAAAAAATCAAATGAAAATTATGGTATCTTGAGAATGGATAAATGGATTTGAATGAAAATTGATACCGTTAGGTTTTTTGAGGAATCTAAGGTCCGATTTGCAAAATTTAAATTTGGCGTATTCAATAAGTTGCAAGAAAAAAAAAATGCTAAAGACATTTAGATTAAATGAAAATTAGTACTCGTCTGTTTGTTGGTGGGCTGATCGCAAATCTAAAGTCAGATTGCGAAATCCAATATAGCAATTCAATATGGTGGAAAAAAGTCTAAAAATATTCCGATTTTGGTAGAAATTGGTAGGTGGAGGTTTTTTTGGGGTCACGGATAACGATTCCAAGGCCAGACTTCCAAAATTTGCATCACTAGATCGATTATAGTGGTTAAAAATAAGAAAATCGTCATATTTTAATTATCGTACAACACCATTTAAATTCCAACGATTTTGAATAATCATAGATAATGTTTTCGAAGAATCGATACTATGTTTCATAAAAAATAATACTATTTGATTCAAACTTGTGTTTGACAGACTTACCCCATTCTGCAACAAGATCATCAATTGATTCGATATTCGTGCACGATGAGCGGGAGATTGGAGCGACGGATGAAACATAAAAAAAAAAAAAAAAGCACAGAAATCAGGTAAATTGTAATATGTATACATGTATACTAGGACGGTCCGGAAGAGGGCCTTTTTTTAAATTCCCTCTTATCCGAGATTCCTGTACTTTTTCACTAAAAAATAGCACACGCGAAAAGGCTGAGCTGAAAAATTTTTTTTAACAATGCCTCGAAGACGTTGAAATTTCGAAAAAAGACTATTTTCGGGAATTTCAAAATTGAGAAATCCTTCGATGGTTATGTTTTGTATTACGAAACAAAAGTTTCTGTCAAACCTGACATGCGTGAGATTCTTTTTAGTGTGAAAAAATGTTTTCAACATTTAAATATTAAAATATTTCACTGCTTTTTACTTTTTTCGCCAAGCGTGAGCCACTTTTTAGTAAAAAAAGTACAAAAAATCTCGGAGAAGCGCGAAATCTAAAAAAGAAGGCCGTCTTATGAATAGCCCTGATATATATCTACGTATAATTAACAATAAAAAAAAAGTCAAAAATTAGAGAAAGAAATAAACAACGAAACAAATTCCAATCTAAGCTCACCGTGGTCTCGTTGACACTCTTGATGTAGTCCTTGTAGGTACCGGCGATGAGTTTAACGATGTCCTCGTTCCCGTGTTTCGCACCCCAGTGCAACGCAGTCTGTAACAATAATAGAACTCCGATGAAACCTCGTCGTATCACCGAATCGTAGTGTGAACGAAGAAAATTCGCGCGGTGGTTTCGTCGCAAGGGACGGAATGCGGTGACTCGAGTCTGTTTCTGCAGCGTCCCGACGCCTCCGACGCCTCCGTCATCGCCGTGGTAGAACATAAACGACGCCTGCGGTGTAACCGCACGGTAAAGACACGCCTTGAGCAGCTGTAGCGTATTTTCAGAAACACGCACGGAATATTCGCGAATTAAATTATCGAGGACATCCGCGACGGATAGCGATTTTCCTTTTAATCCGCAATTTTTACTAGTCGAGGATGTTTTGTGGCCGTATCAATAATTTGCCAGATTTTGTAACGAATGAAGTACTCTTTTTTTTTTACCCGATGTAATAGAAGAATAGAAGACTTGCGTCGATTCGAATAGAAATATGTAAATATATATATTTGTTTTCTTGTTAACATCCATGTAAAAATGGTTAGGCGTACCTCGTTTTTCGTAATTCCAACGATATTCAAACAGTTTTTTCAACGATACCTGTTTTACTGAATTTTTCTAGTTACTGTAACGAATGAAAATCTTCTTAGTGTTTAAGATCTGTGAAAATAGACATCGTCTTACCCAGTATAACTAAGATCTGAAAAAATTGCAACGGAAAAATAAAGCAAAAGACGTTCGACTCGATTAAGAAATTTCCATAAACGTGTAACGCGTATACAGGTATGTACATATATAACGTATGACGATTGTATGCGAGAAAAAGGAATATAGGAAGATAGATACGTCATGTCAGCATCGCGGACCGGACTGCAGGACTGCTCCGTGTCTCATTAGCGGTTGGAAAAACTGGCGTCCTAACGAGGCGACGAGCCTAATCACCGAGGACGGACATCCCGGCAACCAGTGTTTGCAGGGTGCAGAGGAGGGTGGAGGAGAGCGAGACGATCGGCGTGCGTGGGTGTCTTTTGCGACAAAGAGAGGAGAGTCTCTCGACAAATTAACGGCCTTTGCGCGGTCGGGCGAATAATAACCAGGGCGTTTTATGAAGATATGATGCCGGCGCTAATTCGCCGTCCTCTCGTAATCCGGAACACGTTTGCATCCGTCTACCTGATGACGGTGCAAGACGTGCACCGTACACTTGCATCCACATTTTGCATATATACTCGTACGTATGACAAAGTAGTCGCGGGAGTTTGGAGGAACGAAAATTGCAATTATAAGTAATTGATTGCGTGGTTAGTCGAATTGACGTAATTAAACCGGAAAAAAGTCGAACATTATTATGGAATTACTCGGGCATGTTCGTTGTCGTATCGGGGGGGGGGATCAACTGTAGAAATGTTTCCAGATTTGTTTTTCCTTCGGGTACATTTTTTTCAGTGTTCAGTGGTACTCCTTCGAGTTTATTGTAATATTGCGGGAATTCATCTATTGATAATACGTTATTAGTGTTGATTAGATGCTTCTTCGTTTTTTTTATTAAAATTACGAAACTCCTTTATTAACTGATTTTCAGTTATTGAGAAGATACAGATTTAGTAAAGCTGTAATAAACTACCTTCTTGCGTAAAATCCTGATTTTGTAGACCGGTGATAAAAAAATCAGTGTCATTAACGAAGATTTAAGTCTATTTGAAAGTATTTTTAAGGTTTTTTGGATTAAAGAATGACTCTGCAACTTGAATAACGTTTTTATAAAAATATTGACAAATCAAGAATTAGAATCGTACAATGGAATCGGTGACGGAATCCAAGTGAATTCTTGCTACATTAAATCGTTTCGTACGAAAATTATTCCGGATTTCAAAACTGAACACTTCCTGTCAATTAATTATACAATGCTCCAATTTTCTGAGACAGATGAAACGTAGATACTGGTTCGTAAGGAGCGTAAGGTTTCTTGCGCTTATATTTTGCTTGTTTCTCATTTTCAATGAAAATTTTCACTGAAAAATTGTTTTAGCATCTTCCTTTACAACTAGCTAGCGATGCGTCGTATGGAAAATTCAAAGACACATTTTCGTAGAAAATTGAACGCTCTATAAAAATGATCTCTCATCATTTTATGATAAAACTACTCGTGCAAATGTTATTTCAGGTGAAAAATTATTTGAGGACATTTAACAAATTACTTCACTTTTTTGACACACCTTAATATATGTATAAAAATTTATTCATGATACTTCATATATTTCAAAACGTAAACAAGTGAAAAATGAACTGAGTGCGATCTTTCACATAACGTAAAATGCTCATCTTTTCACAGAATCTTTCTTTTAACCTGACCAAAGTTTTCACGGGTTGTCGTGGTGGAAAATCGCAAATTAATTTTCTTTCCGAAACACCCTATTATATACACATACATTAATTTTCATTTTCAACAAAATACCTGTAACTAGTAGATTCTATTTGAAATTAACAAAATACATTTGAAATCACATCAGTTCTACACCTGCGACGAGGTACGAAATATATGCAATATTTAGTCACGATTTCATCACGTCGTGCTGTCAAATACCTTATATATAACCGGGTTTCATTTACTCCTCGTAAACGAATCATTGAAACTCGGTATTAGCGTCAATAACCTAAATTCCCGACGAAGCTTCCGGTAAGTCGCGGGAAATCCGACGAATAATTTGAAAACACGTAACGCAAAATTGACGCGGCCAATTAAATTTCGCTCGACCGTTTCCTTCTGAAGGAGAAAGGAAAAAAAAAAAAAAGTAAATAAATAAAAAAATTCGCATCGCGAGTCGAAATAAAGTCAAGAGGTCCGCAATGCGAGGATAGATGGAGAGAGAACCTTACGAAAATCGTTACAGAGCAGCTGCATCGAGGCGTTCCCTTAATTTGTGAATACCACGTCTTCGAGTATTCGGCAGTCCCGGTATGCGTCCCAGCTGATCACCCCGGGAAATAAGTACGAGAGAATATAAGGGAGGAAGTCGGCAGCACCCCGCGTGCACGGAGGCATCCAGAAACGGTCGTCTTGCGGCGGTCGGCGCTGATTAAGCGAGAGCTGGAGATGTATGCGAGCGATATAGATATCTCGGAGGAGGAATTTGCGTTGAATTAGCGTATAATCGGCGGGCCGATCTGCCCGTGCGGAATCCGGCCTACGGTTCGCTACACGTGTCCCGGGGCTGTATTCTCCACCGCTAACACAATATTTAGTGGTTCGTTCTGATCCTCCCGGCGAGTTGCGGCGGGCCCTCGGGCCCCGATTTGGACCGATACTTTATTCTCCCAGGGCGCGGGTACCGAGTCTTTTCGAAACCGGGAGCCGCCGCTCGGCAGCCCCGCGACCTTTGCGCGGCATATATGCTGCGTTGCTCCGTCGAATATTCCCGACGCGGTATTTCCTCCGACGAATCCAAGAGATGCCGATCCGCCTTGGATTCTTCGTCGGGGCACGGGAATCGGTAAGCGAGCGAACCGCTCGAGCGGCAGAAAACAACGCTGGATCGCCACCGAGATGCTGTAATAGGACGCGTAATGATCGGAAAGCTCGAGTGCTCGCTGATTACGGTATAGCTTCGAGTTATTGCGGTACGAAAGTGACCGGCTATATTTATAAGGCAAGCGTACCAGTTGCAGACCTTCTTTTTTCGTTGTATCTGTTTGATCCTTAGTCGTGAAATTACCAAGAAATAAAATTGCGGTGTCTAACTCTCTAGCAATAGGTTGCAGTCATCGAAAAATTTACAATTTGTCCCGTAAATTAGGTAATTTTGGGAAATAAAAGGATCAATAATCGAGTCTAAATGTGTCAATACCTGGTACAGTTACTTTATATCAACGTGTACGAAGTGGAGAACAATGACTGATGATGAGTGTTTAAGTGTATTCTTCAATGGACTATAATTTTATGAAAATCCATCACTCGCTACCTGATGCTGAATTTCCGAGTTGACCACAAAAATTGTTCTATAGTAGTCCGAACAGGCTAATTTTGGTCCGTTTCAATATCGCCACTTTTTAAAGTGTAAGCATTGCTACATCGATTCTTCTTCTTCTTATTCTTGTTATTATCATTACATTCCTGGTACCAGATGCAACATAAGAACAATTCGTGATTCAAGTCTGAGTTAGGTGCTCTTGATTCTAGATTTTCGGAATTTGTTGAAATTTCGCATGCAGTTGCAGCATTCGTTACTTTTCAAAATTCGACCAACTTTCGGCGAATTCGATTTGAAATATCAGGAAATGCCAGAATCTTCCACATTACGTAAGTATCGGACGGCCCGTCGTGCGCAGCAAAAAATTGATGTTCTTTTTGCTTCGGTAACCGCTTCTACGATCAGTAATCGGATATTTAAAACATGACACCGATCTTGATTTCTGACGTTTTGCATTTGCAACGCCTTCTTCGACGATTCGTATCCGCGCGTTAATTCAAGATAAAATCGACACCACGGTTCGTGGTTCCATGAAGTCAGATTTGACATTTCTGTAAATAGACAGCCGTACCTACTTCACCGTGTTCTTTGTGTCGTAGGAAGAGGCGATCGTTGGTCGTACGGCATCGTCCGCACGTATTGGCCGGCGATTCAATCGCAATTATTCCAAGAAGTTGGAGAGAGTGGCGCGTGCCTTCCTCGTCTCTTCTTGAGGGCCCGGAGGAAGGACGTCGGCACAGGGGGCACGACCAGCCTCCGGTCACGCGTCGCGTACGTCGCTGTCAGGCCCCGTCAGGCCCAGTCAGGCGCCGCGATGTCAAATCTAGAGACGTTGTCCGTCGTCTTGGAAGGCGCGTGCGGCGGCGCGTGTCTTCAATCGTTGATTAGTCAGTCCGACTCCGTCGAGTCGGTGTTGGGAGACACTGCTCGTCTTTGGGAATCGATCGACGGATCGAACGAGATCGAATCGTCGCGTAATCGAGCGGAGATCGAATCCGCGGTGAAGGAGGACTGAAGTCAACGTCGGAAATTCAACGGCATTACGCATCGATCGTTACCGAGGTTTCCGTAGCCGCGTTTTCTACCTCCTCGGCTTCCGAGACCTTCCCCATCGAAGATCTCGCGGTACTTTGTCGCGGAAATTAGCAACCACTGCTGTCTGACAATGAAATATTGTCAACGCCCACGCCTAGCTGTGCGGTGCAAATTATTCCTGAGTACCTTGACGCAGGATGCGGGATGCAGGATGCGGAATACGAGACGCGGTCTGTGTTATTAGCATGTCCTATCCTCGTCTCTCCATTATTAACGATACTATTGGTGCTTGAAGCAGAAATGGCGAGCGATCAAATTCACGTGAAATTCCCAATAGTTTAGAATTTTTAATGACAATTACGGATCTGCGCATGAAATTATCCGAAACAGTCCGAACTTTAATGGGTCAAAACTTCCAATAGTCGAATTTCCAAATGTTCAAAAATACGAGCATTGAAATAAATTCGATTCATGAATACTCCAGAGAGACGAATGTTCAAATGATTCCAAGTTACCGAAAGAGTAAAATATGATATGGTCATCGGAAAATTTTTAGTAGAACATTGAGGATGATTTTTTTCAATTTAGCCGAGCAACTTTTTATTAGATAAGAATTATCTGCTATATACATGTCCGATATGTCGTCGAGTCTGAATGATGACTGAACGATGTCCCACGACCCATTATTTGCTGCGTAAAAATCGTGAAATACGTATTATTTGACTTACAAGTAAGGTCGATCTCTCCTACGAGTATGTGACTGCTTTTGTGGTATGTTACAGTAGACTAAAAGTTAAGCGACACTAGAGTGTTCCTTTTATTTAGCGTGTTGACGAATTTTTTCAGATTTTCACCTCAACTCCGTATTCAAGAGACACGTCTTTCGAACATATTCTCGCTATATATTTTATTGTAAAAGTAATAATGTTGAAAGAAAAAAAAAAAAAAAAGACCGTAACCGCGAGGTTTTAGTGGGCAATTAGTGCGACTATCTGAGAAAAAATTCGCTTAGTTTTCAGTCTGCTGTAACATATTACAACAGAAATCAAATCGGAGAGATCGACCTGGGATACCTTCGTTGTCGGAGATGTATGTTTGAGGTCGGAAAACGATTCGCAAGACATATTTTAATCGTATTTCTGACGAATTTCAGTGTAGCGGTGTCTCGGACTTCAGACCCTCCGGTACATAGCAAAAAAATGTTTACGCTACTGCGTTTCCCCCGCGTAATTGTTCCTACCATATTTTTTCGCAATTTCTGAATGGTATAAAACCAGCAATGGCCCCGCCTTCGTTGGGTCAGGAGGAGCCATGTTTTAGGCACGCTGCAATACGCAGTTACACGGTAGAGTGAACTCGGTGTCGGAGGGAAGCAGCGGCGTAGCCGTACATCAAATTACACAAGATCGCATTGATCGATCGGGGGTTCGTACAATGTTATCCGACAGGATCGGTGCACGGTTGCAAATTTCGCGGTGTACGGATAGCTGCAACTGCCACCGGTATCAACAACAGCCCGGACTTTGCCGTCTGTATTCAAATTGAATAATTTTCAACGCCAGGTTACCACCGACGCTGTTGTTGCTCCTCGTGATCGCGATCCCACAACGGCAGAAGCACCCGCCACTAGAGGATGCCCGCGTAATATGCGGATTCGCTTGGTATTTGTCTGACGTGGAGGCGAACCGTCACGCCTTCGCCTCGCTTCGACCATTGCGATCCTGTCGCGATAAAAATTATCCTATATGGGGTATGCGCTTGGTTTCATCGATGGCGGAAACATTCTGATGAAAATTTTCTCGATGCAAATTGCACAGCTAGGTGAATGGGACCGAATGCGTCGGTCAACTTGGTATCATTATTTTTGAAAGAATAAGTCAAATTTCTCAGGCTAGGGAAACCGATATTCAGAATATATTGAGCTTAAAGCCGTTTGAGAGATATTTTAGTTTCTTCGTTATTAGCAATCGAAGAGAATCACGCGAGAATGAACAATCCATCAGTTTTCAGCTGAATATCAGTTGATTTCTATTGCTAAATTTTATCAGGATACTAGATTCGATCATTTCTTTCCGATACATGTATACATTTCAACTGAAATCTCATATTTTTTTTAAAAAAACTCGTAAACAATTTGACAAACGGTGAAGTATCTTCGGTAGACAAAGTTTCGTTGAAATATCCTTCGATCGTGAGAAAACGGCTTCTTTTTCGAAGTGCTAAAGTGGCTGATGATTCAATTCAAACTAAATATAATCTCAATAACCACGCGACAACCGAGTCATTTTGTCAAGGAAATAGCAAGTTGTTAACTTGTGTACAATTTTAACAAACTTCCGTTGATCAACGAACTAAAATTAATTTTAAAAACGCTGAAATTTAGTCCGTTACGTAGCAGATGATTTAGTTTTTCATTCGTATGGAAATTCCACTTGTGCACACGACACTGTAATCATATACGTAGAACTTGACATGAACTTCTGTACTAATCGCGGAATAATATAAACAATGAAAATAACCTATCCATGGACATGGATTTTGAATTATAAACTTGGAACTTTCCGAAGCCTATTACCCGAGCCAAAAGAAGATCGAACAGACATGCAACTTCCACCGGTTTATGTAACGTCGAACCAAGTTCCGGAAAGCTACTATACGACTGAATAATCTGCAAGCATTAACGAGCGTTTCGAAAGAATGACTCGAGAGACAAAGAAATATTTCCGTAATGGAACAAACTTGTCGACATTTCCTGCAAGTAGTACGTCAGGTGGTTCGTCGCAGGAAGAGCGACGTTGATGGCAGTGGTTGGCGGTTTTCGTGACTCTTCGCAAAGCGATAGCTGTTGCAACGCAATGCCGTGCAGTACGGATTCAAACAACTTCTCAAGCAGGTGAGTGTCGGCCTTACAAAGTGCTTCCGAAGGAGAAGGGTCCACGGAGCAGAGAAACTCGCAGGTGGTTTCCGCACTGAGTCGAGACGCGACAAGGCATTGCCATCAGGATAGACAAAGTCCCGGTGGCTACTGGACAACCACCATTACCGATGGGCGCATTAGTAACGGCCATTAGCCGAACGGAGTGCAATTTAGCGACCGGATGATCATCGTTTAACCAGACTGCGCAGCACCGCCGCATCTAAATCCTAGCGTTGAGTACACCGGCTTCGGCTATGACCGTTCAAATCCTCTTCATTTATTCATCTGTGTAGAAAACGTATAATAGAGGTACCCGCTACGAGGGGTTTTGTTGCCTTTTTCAGCTACTGCGAACCGCCAATCTGTTATGCTCCAGTCCCGCACAATCGACCTCAAAAACCAACCGCAAAATGCCTATTAAACCGTGCTTGCTCCGCTCCCACACTTCGCACTCACCGATAAATTGCGGTCTTTGTTTTTACCTGTTGCAAACTCGATCCGACGGTTCGCCACTTTAATAACCCCCAACCCCGCGCACGTTACAATTGTTAGAAAATGTACTGTGGCGAATTCGACTATTTTGCGGAAAGGTATACCAGATATTCATTGCCATATTAAATCTGCCAACGAAGTGAAGAATTGAAACTATAATACGACTCACGGGATATTCGCCGAAAATCGTTACAGTATTCAGTCCAATTTGGTTGTCGGAACCAGGATTTGATGGACAGTGATAGACGAGATGTGGAAGTGTATTTATCCCTCACGTGACCATAGCTAAAGATTCCGTCTTTCAACAGTAGACGCACAATGTTCTGCCTCAACAGCTGAACACGATTTTTGTACCTTTTTGGGTCTCGAATACATTGTTTAGCGTATCTCGTCTCATTGACTTTAGCTCGAGAAAGTCAGCCGGTACAGTTGACCTACAACGCAAGGGTTGGATTTAGCGTAGTATAAGGTCCAGAAAGGAAGATCAAGCGCGCAAGTAGTAAAGTTCAGAAGTGGAAAACGGATCTCTCTGCGTAATTCGCATCACGACGGATTAGCCAGGTCTTACAATTAGCCGGAACTCGAACAAGAGATCGAGGGAAGTAGGTACACCCAGCCGTATAAATTCTAACCAGCAAGAAAATTCCCTAGAAGTTATACGAACCCGTCGTGGAATATCAGGGGAGACCAAGACCCGGCCGATCGGGGGTTTTCCCTGGTCCGCACAGGGGATCCCATCCTCGGTACCGTGGTAGAAGCTCAGTTTCGAATCCGGCCGGAGCCGGCGAGGGATGAAGGGGTGAAACTATAAGCCGCTTTCCAGCGCCCCGGAGGTTGGGGGCGTGGGGAGGACGAGGGCGAGGAGCAGCAGGAGGACGATTAGGTAAACCTAGGATTAGTCGGGCGTCACTCTGTGCCCACTCCGAAAGAGAGAGTGAGAGAGAGAGAGAGAAAAGGGGGTGGGTGGAATGATAGAGAGAGACGGCGGGTCTCAATTGCCACCACTAATAATGTTCCCCTGATTTACATGATTGGATTGGCATTACGAAATTGAAACTAGGGACGAGGAGGTACTCTGAACACACACCCACACTGCGGACTCGAGGAATTGGCGAGTCCTCCGCTGAATTTATAGCAGCTATGCGAGCTGGGGTAGCAAGTCTGCGGTGTTATGGGTGCATCTTCGTGTCTACCGGAGGCTTAGACCGTCACATGCGGGAGCTGCGGGCTGAAACGAGGTAATTAGTGGCAGGTGTCGTTACCTCCGATGGATATTCTGATACTTTTTCTAGCCGTGCTCTTCGGCGGCTGTATAATTAACCGCGATTAAAGCCGATTAACAAAGGTCTGCAGTTGTTTGATTGCCCGAGATGGATTAACCCGCTAGCTTCGATCACGTACGAATGATTCGAAGACGATAAAATGGTTGATCGTCAATGATGTGAATTTTTATTATCCTCCGATATATCAGTTGCATTTCAATTTTGAGATTATTTGAATGCACGCTGTTTCAACAATGTCAGCAATTGTTGTCGCGTTTCATTTTCTACAAATCTGGATTTATGTACATTCACTGGTCGACAGCTTTGAACACTTGCAATTTTGCTGTAATTTCTTCATTTTCACATCTTTATTCTACTTCCATTGACGGGATACCGAACCTTTAAGTTTTTTTTCTTTTTTTTTTTTAAAACGATATAACTATTTCAAGAAAACTTTGAGAAATGGTAGAGCTTGCAAATTGTGCTTACGCGGCATTAAAAAAAATAACAACGAAAAACCGGGACTCAGCCAAACGGTAACGTGCATTAACCTCAAAGCCAGAAAAAATCAGCTGCGAGTATATATTTACAGTGCTTCCGTCAATTTTTCCAAAATTTTATTAATCATCATAGAAGAACAATTGCAAGCTTTCAATCCAGGATTTTATTACTCCAACGAGTAAAGAACTGTAAAATGCCCCAAGTATTTCAAACGGTTAATTTAGTACAAAATTGCAAACGTTATTGAGCGCGAAACTTTCTGTCAGATCTGAAAGCTCGATTAAACGGCTAAAATACTATTCAACGATAATTCTTATTCTCAAAGTAAAATATACTGCACAACCTACGACTATATCTTGATCCAGAAGATCTCTAAATCGGCAAGACCAACCGTTCCTAAAAGATGCTCAAACTAATGTCTTACAGGGCTAATAAAGTACATATGAATATTGCTATCGCAGGACATTTGTTCCCCGTGAAGTCGACGGGCCCGTGAATTTTTGCCGCGATAATAATTCATAGATCGAAAGGAGTTGTAAAAACAAAAAGAGGAATGATTGAAAACAAACGAGAAAAAAAAATAAAAAAATCAACCCAAGTTACAAATAAAACTAAAAATACAGACATTTATGGAAAAAAAAAGAAAATAAGTTGCAGTTTTCTCAGAGCAGAGGGGCCCCCTAGAGAAGTTTAGTATAAATTCTTGTATCTGCCGCACATCCCGTATAAGATCGTATCGTATCACCCGGAGAGACCGCGCGCTTGCCGTCCTTTGTAGCTTCTTCTTCTTCTTCTTCTTCTTCTTCTTCTTCTTCTTCTTCTTCTTCTTCTTCTTCTTCTTCTTCTTCTTCTTCTTCTTCTTCTTCTTCTTTCCAATTTTTATTTATTTTTTTCTCTCATCGTCCTGCAGGAGTGTCTTCTTCGCGTATTTATGCCTGTCCCACGCAAAGAGGGTGAGGCCCTTGGAGGGCACGGAAAGAGGCAAGAAAGGGAACGGGGGGAAACTGCGACGTCTCAGGAACGACCGAAAAAATTTGTTTTGCGTAAGGCATGTACGAGCAGGAGAGTTCAGGATGGGTTTGCTTTGTTGCTCGACACAACACGCATACACTCTGATTATACCTTACACACCAACTCGAATCGGAATTCTTTTCCAAAGCGTAAGCGATCGAGATTGACGAATTTATCGATAAGTAAAATTTTAAGTGCTCCGATGCGTCGGAAAAGTTTATACTCGTAATCGAGTATCTGCTTTGTTAACTCAGTTTTGTGAAGAAAATTGAATGCAATATCATATTTTGTCAATATGGACAAAAATTTGGTAAAATCATTTCCACTGTATTGCTTGTGTGGGAAAATCAATTACCAAGTTCAAAAATCTCCTGAGACGATTTCACGATTCTCACAGTCTTAATAGTCATCAAAACGCTCAATTTTCTAAAGTTCCTAAGTTTTATTTTCAGGTATCCAAGAATCACAAATCATTTTTGACTCAAGGATACTTAAAAATTGTCAAAACTTAACGGTCAACTTCGCTACGAGCCTAAGTCATAACCATCATTCTTATCTGAAACCATGTTCGCAAAATGTCCCCTCCTCTTTCGTAACGTCAACATTTAGAGTCAGCCTATCTAGAATCAATCGATGACAGATTATATAAGGTCCCGCATGTCCACGGTCCCCGTAATTACCATGATTAGAATTAATGCCGATTCCGCCGAGAGCCTGTGGTGTATAATACTTTGTCGACGAAAATTAGTCGAGAGGATGAGTGTAGGCCGAAGCTCGCGTGTCTGTCACAAGGAAAAAGGATTCGTGTACGAGGCAGCCGCGTATAAGGACTAATTCGAAACGTTGTACACCAATTACCTCTGACTCTCCGCGTGTCCTCTCGTTGCTGGGGCGCCTCGCAAATTGGATAATTCGGAAGCGTTCCTTCAGCACGGCAAAGTCCCTGCTACATCCGAAACAGGTCCCAGGCAACAGTGCGGCCGGTTTTTGCGGTGACGGAACGACCGCCCTGCGGGTCCGTGCGTTTCATCCCCGATTGTGAGGCGCGGTAGGTGAATGCGGCTGTCAGCACATTCGCACACTTTCTCGTCTTTGTGTCCATGGCGAGGAGAAGAAGCATGCACGGAGGGTCCGTAAAATTAGGGAAAGAGGCCCCTTTCCCCTCCCTCCCCCAGCCCCGTTAGGGGGGGATGGCGCCTGGACGGTAGTCGTAAATCGGCGACAATGCGACCGGCGTGCCTTTCCTGTGGGCACAATGGAAGAGACAGCCGACTGAGGTCCGAAGAGATACCGAAGGAGGGACGCCAACCGAGGAGTTGGTAGGTATCGTTGTCACACAGAGACTGCCCTGGCACAATGGGCGTCCCTGACGGTAATCGCTTTCGTTTACCCGGGATTTAATGGTTTATTAAACGAGAATCGAGGATAAATGGATCAGTGGGCCCGTTTAGCGACATACCCAACAATGGTAATCTGGTTAGGCCCAACAATGCCCCGCTTATACATGCGCCATTTAACCTCAAGCCTAGCCAACTTTGTTCCGTACTTCCGTTATTTACCCTCCACGACAATGACGGCTCGGTAATCCGGACGTATCGGTTACCGAAACGATCTTATCTTCATTTTCTAAATTCCTAGGCTGATCGGCAATAGCAACCCAACTAACTTTGGCCTTTCAAGAATATGTTTAAGGTTTTGGATTTATGGTTACACTTCCGATGAAATCATTTTCGACGACTGCTTCTTACTTCGTTCCATGATTTCGTATCTGCGCGAAATTTGGTGAGAATCGATGATCCGTATCCGTCAGGTACCGCGTGTAACGTGCCTACGAAGGTACATCGACAATCGTTCAAGGTAACGGGCTGAGCTGGGGCATCCGGTAGGGATCGATGGGAAAGGAAGGGGGTCATTACATGGAGAATTTTTTCGGCCTCATCTTCTGGGGCAATTAAATCGGCCCGGGCCATGTCGAAGGTTCGCCTCGAGTGGGAGTCATTCCCACGAGGACGACGCACCAGATAACACTCAACGGTCTTCTTGCCCTTCAGCCTGATACTAAATAATTCAACGATCACTCGCGCGGATATCATTGCCATTCATCTCGATCTCCTCGATATCACAAAGACTACGAATGATAAAACGAGTTCGTCGAATTTCAACTAGCGTTGAAAAATACAGCGTGTCAGCAAAGAATGACTTATTTGTTACCAAATCGCGAATGAATGACTCGACATTACGCCGGGTGACCGAAGCGAGTCACGGACCGAGAACGGACAGGTGTCCTTTTCGTAAAGCCACGAAGGGGAATTAGCAGTCGAGATTCGCTGTCGAGGCGCACTGGCGCTAATTGAAAATCACGCACGTCGTATTTGTTCGCGAGAGACCTGCAGCGGCACCAGCAGCTCGGCCAGTGCCGACGTATCGCGTAGAGGTACGACACGACATGGCGAGAGGGATAAAGAGAGAAAGGGAGTTTATTCTATTATTTCCATTCCACCACTCGTAGTGTTCGGCATTGTCCTCCGAACAACGAGGCGCATACGTGACCAGCTCATTTAACACAATTACCTCGGTGCGGGTAACGTGACTCAAATATCAATTCGTCCAGGTAGACTTTA
Source organism: Neodiprion lecontei (assembly GCF_021901455.1). Lineage (NCBI taxonomy): Eukaryota > Metazoa > Arthropoda > Insecta > Hymenoptera > Diprionidae > Neodiprion > Neodiprion lecontei. Next base: position 9,073,813 of record NC_060261.1, read on the forward strand.
CGTTCGGTAAGATAGACTCACCTAGGCGTCTCACATGCCCGACACTCTACACAAATAAGTTCGTACATCGGAAACTTTTATGGGAACCCCCATACGCGATACCTTGAACGCACACGACGCATTGTGAAACCAGAATTAGGGAAAATGTCGGCGACATGGAACACCCAAGAAAAAGTAAAAGCTGCAGCGAATCATGAAGGGACCATGGAAAAGCATTTCTTTATTCTTGTGAAATGAAATTAATATTCAATGTGGTATGAGTTTGTTGGAAAGAAATGAACTTGAAATCTGCAGAAAGTATTTGGTTACAATTGCGTGGCGTGGATTATAGTACTGAATGTACGAATCGCACTTAAAGTCAGATGCCCAATTGGGAAATCTTCGGAAAGTCAACTGATGTCGTGTGGATATACTTGTAACCTTTGAATTCATGAAACCAAACGCTATTATGGTGTTTGAACAGTTCCTAATGTGATAGTAACAATCTTCCACTTTCTGCAACTCATTCCATCAAGAATTTAGTCGTTACTTAGAAGTATGGTGTAGTACTTATCAATATTACCCGAGAGAAAAAATCACGAAAGTGCTAAACCATCAATATGTCAGAAGATCAATACGGTTCAACTATATTACACTGCATGATCAAATGTTCTGTAACATATTGAAAATCCAGTCAACTTGACCGGAAGTCAATTTCCATAAGGATTCCGCGGGGTTCTGTGGTTTGAAAACTCGAGAATTCTCGACTGTTTAGCGCAAACCGATGAATCTACGGGCATCTTTTAAAGTTCCACGTACCTACTCTGCGATTTGATCGTAGAATCAAAACTCCAATAATGTCACACGATGCGATTTATCGAATAATTGGTCGAACGTCAACGTCGAAGTACGTCGTGCAGAGGTTGGATTCAGGCCGCAAGGGTGAGGCGTTACAGATTTTTGTGGCTGATGATGGTTGCCCCTTTGCCGTGGCGAAGGGTGTCCAGGGGTGGTTTCCCGGTGGTGAAGTAGTGGGCAGCAGGCATCTGGCGTGCGGTGAGCCGCTACCCGCAGGCGCCGCGTATCCCGTGAATCACCAGGATCGTATTATCCCGGAATACGCGTTCGCTTCCGCAGCCACAGCCGCGACAACGACCACGGCCATCGCCGTCACCAAGGGATGGCCGACTGTGCCATACGAGGCCATCGAGGCCACGGAATGGTTCGAATAACCGCGCTACGGCGAGATCCCCTGAATTCTGCGACCTGGGTATTGCTTTTGAACCTTAATCCGCGAGACCTGAACAAGGTTTTGTCTCGTTTGATCACGTGGGTAAACTCTTTGTTAGTACTTCTGAAACGTACCTAGCGTTTCGTCACTTTTAAACAGGTATAAGATCAAATTTGCAGCATTTTTTACGCCAAATACTTGCTTGATTGCACTGCTGCAGACGAGTTTTATGGGGAAAAACGGTGAACTGATTTAAGACGTGGGATCCACGGGTGATCTACGACGGCGGGAGGGTGGAAGTACCCGTAAAGAAGGGGGGAGAGAGCGGTTGTACGCGATGATTCGTATAATGAGGTTGGCGGAAGAAAGGCTACATCACAGAGGCTGTGCCGCCGGGTAATTGAATCGTTCAACTAAGCCCGAAATATCCCGATCAAAACTGCACTGCAGGGATTAAACGTTCAGCTTCGATTACTTATATTGTATAACCGCAGTATCACTAATAGCTAATATTACGATCACAGGGGGCCGCGCGTATTCGACCGATCAATCGATGGATCTCCATTTTCTCTCTCGTCTAATAACCGTAATCACCCCGTACGTGTCTCCCGGCACACTTTTAACATGTTCAATTAAAGAGCGTTTTGCAAAGTGCGAGTATCATGCTTGGTAATCAAATATTTGTTCAATATGACGGTAGTATGTGTATTTTCATTGATTCCGTATTAGAACCACACGATTGCTAACAATCTATCCGTAAAACATAAGACTCCTGATACTTACATACTGGATTCCAGTCCATGGCCATGAGAACGAAGTCAGTTCGTAAAGATGTCGAGAAAACCAACATGAAACAAATAATTGAAAAAAGTTATTAACCATCAATGGTAATTTTTCACAAGATATTGGTTATTTTCGATTAATATGGTGCCAAATGTACGACTGAAGTCCTTCTCCAAAAGGATTTCAGTTGAGTGGAACTGGTTTGCAGTGACTGTTCTTGAGCAAGTAGTTTGAGACTATTGTGTCGTTCGGTAATAGAAAGTATCTATCGTAAAAATGTGACCGCAGTGAGCATCTAACTGGGAAAATTCATTGCACACGAATGTAGTTCTTAGAAAAAATAGTAAGACTAGTCAAATCAGCCGAGCAGGCTCGTCGATCGTGCATTTTCCCGTTTGATTTTTACCTACAGATCGATATCGATCTGTTCCAGAACGTCTTGCTGCTGTTCGGACAGCACGAAGGTTTACGAGTTAACACCGATATCAAGAACAATAAGCGAGATCAGCTTTTACAAAAACGAAAGAAGAGTTTTTCCACAATGTATATACCAAGATGGACGTGCGGTGTATGGAGACCAGCTCGCAAACCTATATGGAGTGAAAAGTGTGTTTAACGATCCATCATAGTCCTACAGGGTCGACTGAGCTATGATTTAATTGTCACCAGTCAGTCAAGACGTGTGTAGAGAAAAGTAGTTGCCCTTAAGTGGTTCAAAAGTATGCGTATCGGTGTTGATCGGAGTTCTCGAAGTTGTGAATCGAGGCGTCTGATGACCCTCAGGGGCTAATGTTCCGACAATGAATGGTTACGATGTACAAATGAGCTACCTCGCAATTATGAAACACGAAAGTACCGTTGTCAAACTTCCCGCGAACACATGTCGCCATAGTGATATTATTATATTACAATTTTTATACGGAATATAATTATACGCCTAATGTTACACACATGCCGTGGGTTGTTCGGCCACTCGCACACACACGCGTCTTCTTAAATTATTGTTACAGTGTCTGCGGTACCGTGTACAACGCGATCGCGTAGAATGACGGACGAACGCTGACACGCACCAGCCCGCCTGAAGGAGGACTCGTTCTCCGCCGTCGCTCTGTATAATTTGACATGTTGTCGTACACGTTATTATTCAGATAGATCTTTAGATACCTGAGTGAGTCCACCACCCCTCACCTTCCTCCCTCCCTCCCTCACCGTCTACCTCACCCTCATACGACCCTCCTCTGCATTCGTCCCCCCGCCCCCGGATCCGCCATTGGTCTTTGAAACGAGGTGCTTATGCACCTATGATTGCCCATTTGCACGAACCTGCATAACGCAAAGACATGTGTACAATTTATAACGCTACAAGATTTCCTGCAGCAATCTCCAACCCCACTGGTTCAATCTACACGTACGTCCAACCCTCCTTTTCATTTCGATCCTCAATCGAACCCGCGATTTTTGCCATTTTTTGCAAGAATTCAAGAGTCTTTGATGGTTGAGTGAACTTTGTCTTTCCCGTTGCATCGATTTTCATTATAAGATTTTAGTCCATTTTTAGGACAATTTGTGATTCATTTAGATAGTTTTTACAGGGGAAAGTTTTCTTTATTCTGTTGAATGAATTTGGTTAGAAGGAAATATCACTGACTCGAGACATTTGATTACTAAAAGATCACTCGTAGGCCAATTTATGTGAAATCTGAACAGACAATCAGGCATTTCGATCAACTTTACTGCACATCAAGTATTTGTGCAATTCAGCCGTTAATAGTATATCGTGTATCACGGAGGAAAACTCAGTCTTTTCGGGCTGAGCGTAAGCTCGCAATATGAGTCGCAGGTGAGCCGAATACGAATATTGAAAATACGTGAGGCGAAAAGGTCCTTGTTAGAAACAGGAGTATGTTACGCTTTTTTTCACGAACCACGATATTGAGGTTAGGGTTGCGTAATGTAAGATTTGTTCGCGCCAGCGCATGCGCGCAGTGCAGAACAGACTACTTTCAACTCCACCGCGCATGCGCATTCGCAGACTCACTCGACCGTCATAGAAACGGATACTTGGTGTACGGAAAACACGCATGTAAAGCTAGAGAGCTAAAGCTAGAGTTATATAAATAGATTTTATCAAACACAAGTAATTTACTCCTTTATTCTTAATAGTTTCTAGTATTTCTAGAAGAATAATCAAAGGAAGTCACTGAATTCTGTAGCCAGTGCATAGATCACAATTATCTCAAGTAGGTTAAAACGAACAGACAAGTATCAAAAAGTACGTACTCAAGTTTTAAACTGTCAGTAGCCGAGGAGGACAATTAGCACAACATCCCGGGACAGTTGGACAAGGGTGATACGAGAATTTGGGGGTTATATGGACACGAAATTTGTACAGCAGTGGACTAATTTCGTGAAACGATGTAGAAGCTGGCAGAATGGCGGGTAACTCGTTATCCCGGAGCAGCTGCGCTGACAAATCAGTAGCGGATCGTGCGAGCCTTTGATCTGGCAAAATTTTCTTCACTCGTACGAGGGTTCCGATGGTGCGTGTCGTTCGAGTTGAAGATTTCTATCGCTTTTACGCATACGTGCGCGGTACGGACGTGTATGTACATTTCTCTCGAACCACACGTGATGGGAAAGTGGTTCCCGTGTATCTTTTCGCGATCGTAAATTAATATCCAGCTGAGGAATCCCGGACTCGAGATAAACGCGGGTATTATCGGTATAACGCGCCCGGGGACAAAGCGAGCGAAGAGTTTCCGTAAAAATAATGAGGGGTAAGTTGGGAGTAATTAAACCCTGCCAGATCCCACGTTCCTCTAATTAGCCTATATGTACATAATGCCGTACGTGTCTATGGTTACGACTTCATAATTACCAGCAACGATTATTACCAGACGGATTGGTATACGTATGCTTATGCACGTATTTAGTACAGTCATGGACATTTGCGTCACGAACGCTACTTGACAGATGACGTTTATCACTTAGCTGTAGGTACTTTTCGTCTCCCTTTTCGTTTCGTCCACTTTCCCCTCAACCGCACACGATATTTCTTCACTCATACAGCCAGTACATTCCTGATAATTAACCTGTAATTAAGCAGTTTGTTAAACGAACTCGGAAGGTTCGGTTCGCTAGGACTGGTGTCCGTAACCAAGACGGATCCACCTTTTCACCTACACGTAGACCTGTCCATCCATACTCTGGACGATGCATCGTAACCTGGGTGGGATAACGCAGTGAAATTTTAATTTACGGTCAGCTACTCGACGCCGTTACGACTCCTCGTAAAGTAGAATAAAATAACTGAAATAAGCTGACTGGGATAATTCGAGACACTATTTTCATTATTTCATCGCTACCTGGGCACATGTGCGATGGATATTATACCTATGGATACCGATATGCGATGCGATCGTCGACTTTATCTCTATAGAAATTACTTCGGAGGATTATAGTAAATGGATGAAGTATATTATCCCACTTATGCATAAATATGGACACCCCGGATCCTTCCACCTGCCTCAAGATACGTCGAGGTTACCTAGCGTACGCACATATTCACACGCGCACACAACTCTCTGATCGAATCGAAGATTCGAGAAGTCCAGATGCGAAGAACCAATTATTTATTACGGTCTTTAGTTGCGACTCGCAGGTCGCTGTCAATCCAATTCCCTTCACAATCCGGGGAAGGATTTACAGTTTATAACAAGATCCGAACGGATATCGCGATCTGTGTCCTTTTCACTCCATCGCATTTCTCGTTCTCTTCCCCTGGGAAGTGGCGAAAAAATCAGGAGACGAACGAGCCAACGTCCACCTGCTCGTGTCAGTGGTAATGTAAATATCCGGTCGGACCGGACAATCGAAGAGGTTCGAGACATGAGAAATTGGAAAATGAAAACAGCATTTGCACTTTTGTTGTTGTTTGTTAAAATTACCGTACGAGAAGATCGAATGGTTGAAATATCTGGTCCGTTTCATTCGGCATCATCAATTTACTTGTGTCTTTGTTTATAACGATATGGATATGGTTTGAATGGAAGCGTCGCGACGCGGTCATCGCTCCAGGAAATCAACGCAACGCGCGCGAGGTTCCTCAGGTGAAAACATAAATTAAAATATATTAAAAGAGCGATTATATCCATCAAGGTCTGGCAGGTGGGATGAGACGAGGCGCGATGATGCTTCGTCATTAAAGCCACGGGACCTGCTCATCGCCAGTGAACCCCAGTCCCAAGAGGGCACTTTGAATTGAAGAGGGACGCAGTTATGCCGCGCAGCGGCGGCCATCCGACGTCCTGGTCTTCGGTTAGAAATTTAAATTGCCAGTTTAACGCTCGAGTAATTAATAACCGACGGTCTATGCTCCACGGCTCACGAAAAGTCCAGTGCCCACCTTGTGCTTCTATAATCCACCTTCGATATACCTACTATACTCTGGTTTACAACCTTAAATGCACCATAATCCCAGCTACACGCGTTCTTTCTTCTCGTAATATACCGTCGAATATCTGTTACTTCTACAACGCGCAATCATATCGCTTATAGTGTTGCTCAAATATCTGTTTGCGATACATCGCGATGCTCAAACCTCCTTTGGATGTAACGAAATCACCTCACATGTAGTTTATTTTATTTTAGGCACTGAAAGATGTTTCCAACTTGGTCTGTTCTCAAGTAGCACGCTGTCGACGGACATTAACGTGATCGATTTGATGATTTATCGATCTTCTGAAGAAATGGAACATGGTCATTCCGTACACAAAGGGACACTCAATCGAGACTTTAAATGGACTGAAGGTTGACCGTTTCGTTCGAAGATCCTTAAATTCATTGACTTCGATAAGAAAAATTATGGGGCCGGAGTGTTACAGCTTTTGTATCACCTGTGCCAAGGAGCGTTGAATTGATTTAACCGTTTTGGAAACTTGTGAACGAAATTACATAGGTAGAAAATCTAAGCTGACGCGAGGCATCGAGATTAAAAAGAAACTGGCGTAGGGACAGGTTATGTATTCTATTGACGCAAAGGGCGTGGACCTCTGCACCTGCATTATCCTGCAGCAGGAGCAGAGAGAAGCAAGAGTAGCAAGCCGAGGCAAGGCGAAAGATCTCTTGGAGCTGATAGAGGAACCCCTAAACATCCACCATTATATTAAATTGTGTATATTTCCCTTGATAATTACTCGAATTATAAGCATTATGTAAATCGTCATACTATGTTAATGCTACGGTGTATTATATGAAGGAGGCCGTGAACAGTCTCCTCTTATCCCTTTTCATAGGCTCTGGGGTACACATGTATACAAGCGGCACTACGCTATGCTTACATATTAACTTCTTTTCGCCTTCCTTCCATTCTCGCGGGATTACAGCAATTTTGTTTAAGCGTGTGCTAAATGTTATATTATGCGGTTTTTATACCCGTTTGTATAAAGGTAGGCAGCCTGTCCTACCAAGGGACCAAAACCATCGCGTATAACGAATTCTCAACGCGCGTGGATCCTCAGCTATACCTACGCTTTAGAAATGCGCACACCTCTATTTACATAATATTTTAGATCCTTATCCGCGATACGTGTTAGTTCCAGACTATCCGGATAATTTGTAATTTTCTAACCCTTTCATTCCTCGGTCCATTCCACCACCCGATTTGACTCGATCGTGCCTCACGGTGTTTGTTCCTTGGCCATGTAAAATTCGGCATGTCTCATCAAGTTATGTTGTTTTTGGTCTATTTCGATGATTCAAAACGTGTAAAATTGATTAGAAACACACACAGGCCTGGTAGCATCTAACAATAAGTAGTCTCAAAAAATTGAGAACAATTACTTTCAGACCTATAAAAAGTTATTCGAAAGTCACCGACCAGAATTAATTGTTGATGTTATTCATCTCGCTAGAAATAACCTTATTTTCAATTATGTCCGAGTACACGGATTTTTCTTGCTTTTCATGTCTTTTTCCACATTATAAAAATGCGTCACTCTACACTGTACACGATATTTGTTAAATTAATGACATAAGTGAAAAGTGACTCTGATTTAGGACTTTATTGTCTTTTCGGGTGAAACATTTCGATACATAAACAATGAGAAAAGTGATTACAGTTGTTTTTCGGAAATCAATCTTAAGGTGATTTTCTCCCTAAAAATAGTATAATACTTAATAAACGAAATCTTGTCTAGTAGATACCTCGTGGGAAAAAAAGTGAAGCCAAATTTTTTGTGAACGAAACTGAATTACAAACGGAAAAATGACTCAAGTGACTGAATAAAAGCCCTGTTAGCACACTAAAAGTAATCACCCCCCCCTGCGGGTTTGAAGATTATTGAAAGTATCGTGTTCACCTAGATTCAACCCGTTTACGATGAACCAACGCACATTATACTTGTGACGAATAACAGTTCAAGGTCCATGGGATTTCGTATCTGACGTACAATTTTTATTCAAATACACCTTAAACACAGTTTCACGATTTCCCCAAAACCACTAGCCGTGGTCCTTTATATCCCGGTTAGAAATAATTCCCCACGTAGCTGGGGAACAGAAATAAAAACGACGACACGTGTAATCCGTGGACATAATGTTCTGTTTGCGTCAGGAACATTTATGTACGAACACGGGCGTGTATAATGCCGGAGAGATGTAGTGAATGAGAGAAAGAACCGCGTTAAGAATGAACTGGAATAAATGGTGCTCTCCGGGAGTTTGACATCTCCCAGGATCGGGCGAAGCTTGGTTATAAACGCGTGATCCTGAATGCAAATGAAGTTGTTCGCCTGTCATTATGCTAATATAAATAATGACAAGGCGTTATGGCTTGGGCACCAAGATATATACGCCTCGAAAAGCTGACTCCGCGTACCTGAATCCTTCTGTTCCAGCCTTAATTTTATCGAAGGAAATCAAGTAAAATGTCGAAAAATCATGGCTTTGATAAACTTGCGAGCAACCCTTCATCCCCCACTCACTATCAGCGAATGACTGACTTTACGCTCCGCTTAGCTAAAGCTCGTCATATTTCATAGGCGCATTTTTGTATCATTCGTTTCACCCTGCGCTTCTACTCGCAGGTATCAGAACAGAAGTATCTTCTTTTTTTGACCGTTTCGCTAAGTCGCAATGTAAATCTACACGTGTTATAGCCGCCTACTTTGTACTCACTTTATCTGGTAATCTGTGTCCCTAAGGGACTCACGGCGGCAAGCCGGACACTGTTATTTTCATATACAATATACCTACTGAATTTCAGTGCTGCTCACTGCAGATCCCGGAATCGTATGGTCGAAAAAGTTTTGCCTTTTTTACATCTCTTTTTTGCTGTTGTAGATTTTGTGCTTTGTTGAGAAATAGATATTGGATGAAATAGAATGGAAGAAAAATCTGTCTCAGTGTTTATTTCGTTCTCGATGTTCCGAAGAAGTTGAAAAATCACATGAATTCAGCATTGTCTCTTAATAATCAATTACAAAATCAAGTGCAATGTCTTCTTTTTAACCGCTGACAGGGTGGCGACAATTTTGCTCAAATAAAATTTTTCGACTATTCCAGTAAAAAGTTCATAAAACCCTGACGTTTTCCCACAAACCTTGGGTAGGTAATGTTTGGCAGCTTTTATCGCCAAAAGCTCCAGAAGTTGCGCTTCTTGAATATATAAATTTAAATTTAAAAACACACAGTATTGCTTCGTTTTACAAAAATAATTAGAAATAGAATAACACAATTTGCGAAAGTTAGCTTAAGGGGAGTTAAGCATCGAAAAATTTGGAAAAACTTCGTTTTTTTTTATTCTGTTACTATAATCTCTTGCAAACATTTTAGCCCAAGAAAAATTGAAAAATTCGCAAAATTGAGCTCCGGGGGATCAGGGTGGCTTTGACGGTTCAAAATATGGTAAAAGTTCAAATAAATTTTGTAAACTACTGAAAAATCATATGAAATTTTCGTTATTTCTAAGTTGTTTGTCACACTTTTGGTGATGAAAATCAGTGGAATATGTAAAGAAAATATTCGCAAGAAATGAAGATGTTGAGCGTTGAATACAACCATGTGATAAATATGTACACGCGTTTTTCTCCAAACAACGTTTGTCATTAGCTTTGCCACGATAACTAAAAAACGCTTCAAGATATCGCCTTGATTCTGTTTTGTAAATGAAGATATCAACTTTTTTTACAAACTGAACCTGCGTCTAAGTGAATCAAAATTTTATTAATGTTATTATTACAACAAAAGTCATTAATTTCTCGATGTTTTTAAAATTGTAGCCGGTATTTTTTCAATTCTCATGCTTTTTAAAAAACTTTAGGTTCAGCCTGTAGAGAAACATTCCCTGAAGAGAATGCCGCGTGTAAAATTGCCGTCAACTCTAACCCGTTCACTCGTAATCGTGGCAATATGTTTATCCGCCCATATCTCCCTTAAATATTTATATATTTTTTAAACTTTAACCACTGAATTTTATAACCAAAACTCCAATAAAAACGTTGCACGAAAGAAAATGCATGCAAGTTCTTTCGGTTCTTCATAAATACCGTTTGTATTTTATTATCTTTTGGCTTACTTTCGCTGTCCACTCTCCTTAACTGAATTTACGAAGCACGGCTGAAGTTTCAAAACGTTTCATAAAAAAAAAAAAAAAAAAAAAAAATAACGTTCTTCTCTACGGTCCATCACAATTCCCTGACTATTGCCGATTTTTCCGGCCTGTCGTCGGCACCCTGGATAAAATCGTTAGATCGGTGAATATGCGTGATATTCTTCGCGTGGAAAACCGGAAAGGTAGGGAAAAGGAGGTCAAGGGGTGGACGTTGGGTATGAGAAAAGAGCGCCGCGACGGCTGGGAACGCCGAGACGTAACTTTACGAGCTGCGGATTCAGCACGCCGCCCAATTACACCTTTTTCTCAGTTCTCGACGAAGAGCGCGCCGCCGTCTTTTAATGGGCAGTTAGTTCCTGCCCGGCTAGTGTCTCCGTAATCCGGCCTTTTAATTGCCGGCACCTATTGTGTCCGCACCTTGCCCGCCCTCCGTTCTACGAACAAGGGAAACTATGCACGGATCCCGACAATTCTCCGTGTAATAATTACATTGAATCTACGGTAGGATGAAAAGTGAGCCTTGAAGAGGCTGCAAAATTAATACGAGAAAAACTGCATTGCGGAATAACGCGGGTTGACAAAAAAAATTTGTTCTCGTCTTTTTTACTTTATATTTAAACGGATTAATTTTTGTTTCCTTACATCGAATAATATCCAAAATCTTTATTTATTACCTAATTATAAAGTTTGCTTTTGTCTTTTTTATATTGATAAGTAACAACGGTCAACAAGAATTTTGAGTCTAGGTTCTAGATCTTAAATTTTGATTTCTTCCACGTAACTAATAAGGGGAAAAATAGTTTTGTTGGATAAAGTTTGCTTTTTTAGAAGCCGGTACGATATTTCGGATTTTAAGAAAACTTACCCATTTTCTCAAACATTTATTGTAAATAACAAATAAACAAACTTCAGTTCTGCAAATAAATAATATAATAAATTTTTTTTTAAATTTCATTTTTATTTCTAAATTCATCTTATTCCCGTAAAGATTTTTTTTGTTTTTGAGTAACGCCCTTTTAAATTATAAGAACAGTATTTTACTGTTTCTGGTGCTTGGAAACCGAGACTTTTTCAAGCCTTAATTTCATGTGTCACGGCGACTCAAATTCAACCCCATTACTCTATTCGTAATATGAGTCGAGCGATCGAAACGTGTGGAATTTACTATTCTACTCTGCTTTTAGTCAAGCAGCTATACATGGGATCTTTTAAGAACCTCTTGAATCACATTTAAGAAGGCTTTACTGATTTTTTTTTGTGTAAAAGAAGTAAAAAAAAATCGTGTAAATATTTCCGTATTTATTTCGTCTTTCTTTAGATTGTGCAGCATTATGGAAATTCGAAATTTTTTGATACTGATTGACCAGATGAAACGGCCTAATTCCATCTTTCCAAATTCGACATATATACATTTTTCATACATTATAATAGAACCATCGTAAGTCGCAGCGTAGGTCAATTTTTCAAAAATACAAAGCTACAAGTTTCAAAAGGTTGGTAAGTCAACAATTAATAGTATTTCACTTATTTTACCATGAAATAGACACACATTGTTGATTCATGAAATCATAGATTCTCATAAGAATCTAATAAAACGTAAAACTACTGAAATTGTAGACCGAAGATTTCATTTTACAATGACATATTTTCTCGAAAAAACAAACAAACTATTCTCTGCCCTGTCATTGAATCGTTTTTTATTATCACATTGGCAAAATTGATTTTGATTAGAAAAATAAGTAATATTATACTTACGTTGCCAAAAAAAAAAAAAAAAAAAAAAAAACAACAAAAATCTCGTCGCGTGAATTTATCGGAAATAATTCTCTTATCGATGTAATATTGAATTTCTACCGACCAATTAAACCTTATCGTAACGAAGAGAATGGAACAAAATAACGCGACGGTCGGAGAGAGCAGCCCTTGCAATTACACAAAAAAAAAAAAAAAAGGGTGGGTCGGAGGCAAGAACGACAAGTTTACTCCGAGCTACGAAGGTACACTTGAAGCGACCGAGGTTGGGGTTTGTTTTACAAACGGAACACGAACCCGTGTAAACAAGTTATAAAAACGTCGCTTGGTTAAAATGTAAAATATTCAACCGTTAGTTTATCGCTTGTATTAATCAGCGGGTTGCGGCGTTGCGACACGCCATATTCCTCCCCCCCGGCAAAGTGCCCCCTTCACCCCCCCCCCCCCCCCACCCCCACCTTCGACCCACTCACCCCTCATCCATTTACATTCATAATTTATACATTTGTTTGAGGTGCCTCATGTGCACGAGGATAGGAAAACCCTGGGGAATATAAACCCGCGGGTGTCCGCCATGTTTAGGGTCTAGGTTTGACTTTCGAGGTGCGTATGCTCGTTGAAAAGAATTTTGTTCGTTACGGTTACTGGAAAATCATTGTAAAATGGGTGCTGGTGCAGTAGACCTTACGAGAAGATAACTGAAATTTAGTTTTAGTCAGTGTTTCGAAAATTTTCGTGGTTATTCGAACGTTAAGTCAGCTTCCTTAGTTGACTAAAATTTTTTAAATACAATACAAGTAATTATTATTAATTCGTCGACGTATCTGGATCAAATTATCGCCGAATAGTATAACGGAAAGATATAGTACCAGTGATCGTAACCAGGAAGGTACAGGATTTTCTGTTTAGTGGAAGGTGAAATTGACTTTCACACTTCACTCGGAACTATAATAATTTCTCGGTTGCTGTGACAAACGAAAATAGCCAAACGATCGTAACGAGAAATTTCTACAACAAGCTCTGTTGTTATTTCGAGTTTTCGTTGCGAGGACCCCGGCAGGTAGAAATCCTAAGCCTGTGAGGAGGATAACGTTGTCCAGTGTCTCGTAGGAGTTGGAGGAAAGAGCCGAATCGCGTATAAAAGTTATTAATTTTTGTTCGGGGGTCCGCGACGGGGTTCGTCCGCGTACATAGTTTGGGCCCCCTCGGGCGTGTCAGCGACGGCTCGCGTCGTTTAGTTTCGAAAGAAGCCTGGGCCTTACTTGTGAGACAATGGCCGCCCGCGGGGATGATGTCTCCGACGACGTCTGGGACCCCCGTAGCGACGCGGGCGCCGTACATACCTCCCTCTCTCTATAGAGACGTCAGTTATCATTCCATCATTTGAAATTAATAACCCGAGCCTCGGGCAGGCCACCGTTCTTCGATTTGCAGGGTTTTTTTTTTTTTTTTTTTTTTTTATTTAAGCATTTGAAACCTACAACAAGGGTTTGTTCAGCTTTTCGGTGAGGCAGATTGCAATGTTATTGTGTTGCGTTGTGTTGAGGTTTTCTATTTGCATTATTTGACAATCAGTTTTTCATAAGTCTAAATTGTAAGATCGCGCTTTTTAAGGTGATTGAGGATTATTGTGCAGGCAGGTATGTTTGGTTCGTAGATTAGTTCGTCAACGGTCAAGGGTAAGTGCAATTTTGTTTTAGCAAGCTGGTGGATAAGTTTGATTCGTTCACCGTAATATAAAGAGCATTGCCACGGTGTGTGATTAATGATTTGAATTGCTGTTTTGCATTCGCGTAATGGTGAGTTGACGACGTTTATTCGGTGTAAGGAAATGTGCATACGGTTTTCACTCTTGACGATACGCCGTATCCTCAAATTTAGTCGAAAATCGGGAGGAAATTGATAATTTGAATTACACCTTTTGCGGTAGGGCCGTTTGTACGATACGAGACACCTTTTCTAAATCGGTTATTCGATATTTATATTCAATTTTTGAAATATTCCTGTAATTTTTTTTTTTTTTTTTATTTGGGAGCGCTGTAAATAAACAGTGTTGAAAATGCCTGTTTTTACAGAATATATGGAATTGTAGGAAGGTTATGGGGACTAGAAAAGTGGAACTTGGTAAGCGCGGGGTTTCAAAAACAAAAATTCAAAGTAGCGGACTGAAAATATAAATTTCAATTCATCCTACTCGATTGAAATTTGTCACTCGGGGGTTTGCGGGCTCGCTGAAAACGAATCGGACGTCAAAATTGTCGATCCATTCTTATTTGGTGACCCAAAAACCCCCTGAGTATGTATTTTCGAGCCATTCCGATCGCTTTCACTTTTTCAGTCCACCATATTAGATCCGACATTTTGAATTTTGTATATTCCTCAAGAGACTTCAAGAACCCTTGTATACCCAGTTTCAAGGAATTTAATTGCAAGGAAAAATGTATGCTTCAAAAGGTTAAACAGTGCTGCATACCTAACGATATTACGTGTGAGTAGAAAAAAAAAAATTAAAAGAAGCTAATTTGACGAGATAAAAATTGCTCGCACAATACAACGAATGTTTCTTAAAGAGTGGATAGTTCTTTTTTTTCCCCTGCTTTCGAAATATTGTTAGAATCGCGTTTTAGTTTTCATCTTGTTTCACTATTTATCAATAGGCACAAGGTATCGATTTTGAGATTAAACACTCCAAAGTTTTAAACAACGATATTTTCTAAAATCACTATCAGGTAATTTTCAGTAGAATATCCTTGTAACAACTCACTAGATTTCACGCGAGGTCACTAAGAGTACTTCAAAATAACTGAAAGTCGCTGAAAAACACGCGCAAGAGTATATAAAGTCATTCAAAGTTGCCTGAAGTTCTGAACAAGTTACTTCAAACCGCTTGATAATCAATACATGAAATAGTTTGAAGAAAGTCGAAATCAAATGAAATCGTTTGAAAAATCTTTCGAAATCTTTATCAAACGTTACTTGCATTGAATTAAAAAATCAACAATTGAAATTCTTTCAAATTCGTCAAAAATCAATTCTATATTATGATTTATCCACGTTTGCTTGCGGCGGAAGAATTTGAATCTAAAAAAGAAAAAAAAACAAAAAAATTGCGACCACCTAGTAAAAATTCCGAACGATGCTTTATTCACACGCTCAAAGGCACAATGGCAGAATGGCCCGAAACTCGACTTGTTCGTTGCTTATTATACGTATAAATTTCGTTGCACGAAGTGACGACCATTGTATACTTAGGAATAATTCAAACAGCTGGATATATATTGCGTGTACAGATATTATCCGTCGCGTTTTTTTTTTTTTTTTTCTTTTTTTACTTCTCTTCTTTTCATTACATATCTTACATTTATGCGTCGCTTCGTCACTGCCCCGTGATAAATATCAATAACCACGCAAGCTCGCTCGTTCGTTGGCGATAAGTGCCTAAACGATTGCGTGGAAAGACGATGATACCGCGGCTGTTAAAGATTCAAATTCCGTTCCGTTACTCACCGAGTTCTATTCGAATCCCGCACTTCAGAGATATCGTTTTTACTACCCAGCATACGGAGCACTGTTTTATCTAATGGGCATATACAAAGCGGGATAACTTCATGCCTGACTTCGTGATTATATTATGTACATATATATTATCAATCACAGAGTGAGATTGTGTAACGAGATTTTAAAGCTTCGACGTTACTCGCACTTCGGAATGTCTTGCGATTCAATTTTTATTTTCATCGTCGAGGGGTTGACTAAAACTGGTCGGTATTTTTGCTCTGGGAATTCCAACAGTTCAAGATTACGTCGTTCGATGAAATCGAGGATTTCGAATTACATGGAGATGTTACAGAAATTTTTTTAATATATCTTAAAAAGTTCCAAAAAATTCACGAATTTGAATTGGCCTGATCGATTCCTTGATTTTGCCTTTAAATTGGAACGAATTGTTAATCATTGTGTGATACAAGGGCTTTGAAAGACAGAATGAACCGATTTCTTGACGCTATAATGTAAAAATCTACAAGTTTCCCATTTTCGCCTGTTACCTTATTACATGAAAATGAACAATTAGATAGTATTAAAAAAGTGATTGGTACTTACGCCCTGCGCCGATTTCGGATGGTGGACAAGAATTTAGGGTCACGTCCAATTCGGCGAGTCCAATATCCGACCGATGAGATTAATCGCAGAGGATGGAATATAAAAAACAAAGAGAAAAAAAAAAAAAAAATCGGAATAAAAAACTTCGTAGAAGTGAAAATGTTTTTAAAAAAGATACACTGGGTAGGTTCCGTTTATTTCACTTACAGAAGATGGATCCTGGAACAGAAAAGAAAAAGAGAAAACTTGAGTCAAAAGAATTTTTGAAAGAACGTAGGAATCTTGCAGCTTATATACCGCATGATCGCATAAAATATCGGCGGCGATCGGTTCCGTAGAAAATTACATACATTCCTGTAGAAATATAATGCAGCGTATAGGAAATGTTTGAAAAATTCGTTTGGAAATAAATAAATAATAACATGGTAAGTGATAAAAATGAAAATTAACCCTCCTCGAGACTCATTATCCATAAGCAATAATTAGAATGTAATTGTAGCGCCGGTTATAGAGTCGGAGTCGAGATTCCTGGCGTCCATGCATCGCTGCATAATGCGAAGAAGACGTTCCTCCTGCGATCAATAATTTGCTATGCATGCCTCGATCCGAAATTGCATTTAATTTGAGACAGGAGTTTCAGTCTCGCGATACCCTGCATAAATATAGATGTACTTGTTAAAAAGCGATTTTCGCCTGGCCGTGTCTTAATACCGTGCATATAGTTATTCACGTATATACGTCACGATATAACAACATTCTTAGAAAATTGCAACAAGCGTTATTCGCGTGTATAACAACGTCGGAACAGTTTGTATTTTTACCACCGACTTCGGCACGTGTCGCATAATTACCGCCGCATTCCGTCGCACATCGCTAGTGCCGCTACGGCAAGGATTAAGGATAAATTTCGTAGCCGTATAATAATAAAAGGTTTGCATTTCGGAGCCGGCGTACCGCAATTAAAAGCGTCGAAAGCAGTGCTGCGCAATAAATCATAAAGCTCCTCGAGTATAGAACAAGGGTGGAAAATAGGGGTGTAGATTAGGGGTGTTTAAACACGCACTGGGAAACCGACGGTTGATAATTGCCGCGGGGTGACGATCGATTCTTGACTGTCGATTAAAATCTGTACCGCGTTCATCGTCGCACAATCAAAAAATATAGTTCCAGGTGGAGAATGAAAATTAGTTTTCTAGCTGTTACCGGAAAGTCTAGTATCCGTTACTATTCTTTCTCACAACGATCGCTGTTGCTATATTTTCTTGCAACTGTTGCGAAAATTTAATGCTCGTGCAACGATAAATCGACGTTGACGCCTTGTTTAACTAAAAAAGTAGAGTAAACCTCAGAAACTGATTTTGCGTTTCAATTGCCAAAAAAGGATCGACGATAGCGCAAAATGGTTAGGCGTACCTCGTTTTTCGTCATTCCAACAATATTCAAACGGTTTTTTTTAACGATACCTGTCTTACTCAATTTTTCTAGTTACCGTAACAAATGAAATTTTTCTCAGTGCGGATATTGTATCATATTTCAATTGCCGCAGCTTCTATTAGAAGTCAATTCTTTTTCATTGACACATCTGCAAAGTCGCGAAGCGTCGACCGAGCGGAAATCATGCATCGACGATGAACCGATTCGCCGATTTTCCTTTATCTCCCTCCTACTGTAACCTGCCAGATCGCGAGATGGCTTAATGATATTCAAATTTATACGCGGTCGTTTATTGCCCACGATATGGAAATTTTATCGCCAAGGCATGGTTTATAAATATCCCGCGATCCACGAGCACAGTCGACTTCCACGTACCTCGCGGCTCACGGATACTATTCCTCTTTTCATTCTCGTTTTCATTTCATCACGGACATAGATATTTCCTGCGATTTATTCAATACCTGTACAGCAGTTTTAATTGAGCCTCTCCGTGTTTTTCTTCGGAAAGACAATTTGCCTCGTCGATCGCGTTGATGAAAATCCAGAGCAGAATTGCAATTTCCAATATAGGTCCAATTTTGTAGCTCCGTAGTCTTTTATTTCATACTACGATTAATTTCAACGGAGTTTGTGTTTTATTGGTTGAACCAAGCTCAGAATCAAGCAGCGGATGATTAGCCAATTGCTGCTTCAATGAAACTTTACGTTTAAACTCGAAAGCTTGATATGCGAAAAAAAGCGGTTGTCAGAGTAACAGTTCCGCGATGTTTTTATCACATAGCAATAAGTACAAAATAACTTGGACATTGAAAAAATCAAGTATACCCGACGGGTATAATAAAATCTTACGTACGACGGCATTGATGAGCTTATTGATTTTAAGGTCACGGATGTGTTTGTTTTTTGCTTAAACACAAAATGAGAAAAGAAAATTATAAAAAATGTGTGCAGTCTTCTAACTTACATAATACTACTAGTGAATGTGATTTTTCTTATGAAATTATGGATGAACGAGGACGCATAGTTTGCAGGTCTTTGTTTCTTAATTATAAATTGTATCGACGTATACTTTTATGTATCCGAAGCGAACAAAAGAAGAAAATGCGCGATATAATTTGACAAAAGTCGTAACTGTTCGTAATACAACGAAAAAAAAAAAAAAATGGGTGAAAATGAACTACTCAAATCAACGATCGTCACGACTAAGCGTCAAACGAAAAATTTAGTCACTGCAATTCAATCATCGAAATTTTTACTCAAACAAGTTTTCAGTCACGATATAATTACCGACGTTTCAATCGCAGCTATTCACCTGATTCCATCGATCATTTTTCATCCGAAAGCTATTCAGCAATGCAGACCGTTTCGTAGAGCGTAAATCGGAGTAGGTATTATACCTATTACACTGTGAAACATGGTTATAAATTTACTACATATCGAGTAATCAATTTAGTGTCGTAAATTGCTATATATTTATCTTGAACTTGTAATAAAAAATTTTGATTTTACTAAAATTTGTAGAAAAAATACAAAAAAAAATAAAAAAATAAAAATTGATTTGAATTTACCGAATTGTGTATTAAAATGATTGTACTTGTAAATTGAATAAACAGTGAATGTATGATGAATTCACTGTTCCGTAACCGAATAAAACTTCCAATCCACACTGAGAGAAATTTTTAGTTTCGCTTACCGCTCAGTCCGCTTAACTATTTTTATTTTTTACTGTACTGTAACAAATGAAAGTTTTCTCAGTGCAGTGTAGGAAGTTCCGTACAGAAATTTTTAACAGTGGAGCGTAAGATATCAAATCTAGGATGTCCGGGTACGTTTTTCAGGTCCAGTAGTGTACCGCAGCTGCACTGTGCCTAAAAATATGTAACATCTCTGCGTGATATAGGTGTACCTCATCTGCCAACAAACAGCATGATCTCCTCGTGCTACAGCGATTAAAAAATCAATCAGTAGGGTAGCGATCAGATTTTATAGGCAAATCATCCGCAGGGCAAAAGCAGCAGCAGCGACCCAAAAGAAGGTGATTTGATCAGGGAGAGGTCATCGGGCGGGTTCAGAGCGTGTAAAACTTATAATCAATCAAGACCGCAACGCCTTACCGGGTCGTATCGAGGTCGGCGGGGCGGTTTTACAGTGTAAAAGTGAAAGATCCCGCGCAATTACGCGCGGTTGCGCGGTAGTTGCAGCATCTGCGGTCTCAACTTTTGCCGGCGATTTTGCGCGCATCGTGGTTCGCGACTCCCTCGCTTTGTTATTAAAAGTCGAGAGAGAAAGAGAGAGAGAGAGAGAGAGAGAGATAGAAAGAGAGCTGGATGTTAAAACTCCCGTGGGAGCGGGCCGACGCGATCTTGCGGCTTGAGTTCTCCCTTCCTTCCTTCCTTTATTCGCATCGTTTATAGCTCTTCCCCGATCCTCGCCGATTCTCTTCCTCCGCATGCTTTTCTTTTCTTTTTCTTGCTTTTGCTTTATCTTATAGGTGTGTATATACCTCGTTGCCGGTAGTCCCGGTGTTCAGCGGCTTCGGGGAAGACGGAGAGAACAACAACCGCGGGACTTTGCACAGGTAGCGGTGAACACGTAGCTCTACCTCTATGTATATACATGTATGTATGCAGGTACCTCGATCCTCGTTCTATCGCGTAATTATCGTAATCTTCTACGGGAATAATCTTCCTCGATATCCGGCCGGGCTGCCAATTAGCTTCGCGTAAACGTTTGGAAAATTTTTCCAAAGGCGAAACTACGGCCAGCCGCTGATGCATCGAAACGTTGTATCAAACGAGCACGCGACTACTGTCAAAGATTTTATAATCCGAATGGATAACGATTCGTTCGACCTGAAGGAGAATCCTTTTCCAGTGTATTCCGACCTCGCAGGTGAAACTGCGAAACCCCAACGAAAATATGCCAGGATTAAGAGTCGTTGCGACGCGATCGAGTTTCAATTGGCTGTTTAACCGTCACGTTGATCCGTGGCCGACCAGTCGCCAAAGACATGACGGTAATTTGTTACATTCTCGTGCAGCGTCACCTGACACAAACAGTCTTACGCGTGTGAAACGAGGTTAAAAATGTTTGGCATAAAGCGTAATATCGGTAATATTACGAGGGAGTTATACCGTAATAATATAAGTCTCGTCTGGGAGAGATTTTACGAGGAGCGATGGTGACCCAAGGAGACTTTACGATCCTCTAGACGTCGTCATGTTCTGGGCGGATACAGGCGTCTGCAAGGTGAGTTCTTTGACTGATTGAGAATTGCAAAACTCGTAAGAAGTGAAGTATCGCGATAACATTGGTATGATTATTTTCCAGTACACGAATAACGATGATTCTGCCAAGAAGACAACCTTACGGTAACGATTTTCTCCGGTTTCTTCGGAAGAGTCGATGACCCGAAGGATCGGAACCGAAACTGAGTTTAAAAATGGTAACCCGAAGTACCAACACAAGTCCGTTCGACGCGTTCGCGTTCGTTCCCATGGGAGAGTATCTGGCGGAAGAAGTAGCAGGTGGTAGGGATGAGGGAGTTTAAGATTCATCTCGCGACTCGCCGAACCTACTCGAGGCGCTCGGTCGCGGGTTCGGTTTTTACCGCGTGGCACGGCCGGCCCGCGGAGAACGGTTGTATCATCTCGAGGATGCAGCCTAGCTCGGAGGTGCAGTGAGTGAATGGCTATTAAGATAGTAAGGCAGGCCATTAATAACGTGAGTAATGAATCGTCCTGCACGGAAGTGCGGGCCCGAGTTGAGATGGCATCGAGATAGGCCGAGTCCTGGGTCCTGGTGTCGCGCGTCCGCCTCGCTCCATTCATAAGGGGCCTCACGGCCCAAAGAGTTGAGACACCGGACAATGAGCACAATACGGTTTCGGAGGAAAGGACGAAAGGAAAGGGGATACGGAGACTGGCCCGAGAAGAGAGACTGACTCTCTGACCTCCTCTTGCTCTTGCTCTTGCTATTTCTTTTTCTATTTCTACTTCTATTTCTCTTCCTCTTGCCGCCATTGTCAGTCCCGGAATGATAGACGACGCCTGCCGCCACAGAATTTTATCAGCTCACCGTTACATGTCGCGGACGAACGGATTTCTCGCCGCGGGTCACATCGCCGCCATTTATTCATCACGCACGGGAGAGGATTACCATCGAGATGGGGAAATCGTCTCGTGGAATCGGCAATTACACCATTTACGACACGATCTCGACATTTTTATTTTTTTTTTCATTCTTCACTTTTCGAACGTTACAACGTGCATCGCGAAGTCATTCGCTCGTTGTTTCGTACCATCGGAATCGGGATGTGGACAATTTCAACAGGTTCAAATTGGTAACGATACTTTAACGATGAATGTTTAGGAAAATTGTTACTTCGCGGTCTAAGGATTGTCTGAAATTCAGCTAGTAAATCGTAACAAAGAAGGTATGTTAGTATTTTGAAAAGTCAACTCCATGAAACTCCTAAAATTGTACAAGGATTTATTCCATGATATTTCGTTACGTTAACGTTACTAACTTCAACATATTGACAATCACCTGTCGGGTGTATACGTTGGACTATTTTTTATCCATATATTCCAAGCCGTTTACATCGCACATCCGGTACTAAGCGGTGCTTCCCAAATACTGTAAACGACGATTGCCATACTTGGGGAACCACGCTTCCCGATCACTGCTCCAATACGGCGATAAATCGACGCTTCTCACAACGGTTTGTAACGGAAAATTGATCGACGTTTACTTTCTCTCCTTAGCAGAATGCATTGTAAGTATATACTCGGTTTCTTTTGCACAAATCGTATATTAGAACGATTTAGTTTCAACTGCGGTCAGTGGGCAATTTTAATTTTTTTTTTATAACACACTGCAATTTGGAATTTCCCTTTGTTAGTGCTTCAGTTATGCGTTGACACCGGATGTGAAATCGGGGTTAGAAAAATACCGCAAGCTTGGAATTGGAGAAATGATTTTTCCTTTCTCTCCTCAGGGAAATGCAAGCATTTGTCGTAAAACTCGAACTGATGAATTTATTTTCAGGAAAAATTGCTTCGAAACATTGAACCGATCACGATGAGATTCAGTTGGAAAATCAAATATTCCATGAAAATACCAATGAAAATTTTCAGACTTTGAAGCTGATCGAATCACTTTAAAATAGTTAAAAATCCAACAGATTTGTTTGATTTTGCTTCACAATGGCTTATTTTGCTGAGAAAATTTATATTCTTTACAATTCTAAAAATGAACTTTTTGTCATCGCGTTAGTATCTGTAAATGTATAATTTTTCGATATTGCACGAGTGCGAGAATTTTTATTGAAGAACAGTAATATCAAATTTGCTGCTGTCAAATCAAAAATCTGTATTAGAATAAAATGAGTGAAAAATATTATACAGTTTTCGTAACGAAACAAGTAATCGCGGAATGCAACATCGAACAAATCTACCAATTTTTAAACCCTTTTAAACAATTTAAAGTGAAAAAAACGATATCGGACGTCTCGTTTATAATTTTGGTATTCGTTTCTGGTAAATTTTTTAAAAAATCGTGATTGTACCATACATCCGAATGTAAAAATCCTTCTTAAAAAAATTGATATTTCGTGAATTTGTTTACGATAGATTCGAAAGTAACGATTCATTGCACGAACGAGTTTATCATAATTTTTACCGATCGTCATCGCGATGCAAGGTTGCAAATTTTACAGGTATAAAAAATCGACTAGCCGTAGAGCGACGTGGTATATAATTCCGTGAAAAAGGATGCTGACTGAGGGTGCGCTTAACCATTCGGGGAATAAAATTAGAATAGAACGACGAGAGCAGCATGGGGTAGCAGGTACAGGGGTCAGAAGATCGGAGGGTGAGAGTGGTCGGAGAGACAATATTCGAGTAGCGCGTTGAAACTGGTGCAGAGTTATCTCGTTTCACTCTCGTGGGCGGATCCACCGCGGATGGAGAGCTAATAAATTGTTTGTTGTAATTAAATGAGTTTCGGGTAGTCTCGTGTAGGGTGGGCGAAGAATGGCCGGGGCGAGTCGGTCGTCTAGGGCACGCGGTGTGCGTGGCGATGCGCGAACGCGATGCGTAGGTGTAGCCTGCGCGCACACCGACGCGCGCGCACGCACTCGCGGGTTGGGTCTACCTATATAAAGGAATAAAGATGAACGGCCTATGGACGGGCCGCTATCTGCGCCGCTGGAACAGAAACACGCTCGCGGCGCGACAGCTCCTGACAAATGACGGGCCGACCCGACCGACCCGGGCGCCTGCCTCTTCCCCGTCGGTCGCCCCGCAGCCGCAGCCGTCGAGGACGAGGACGAGGACGAGGACGAGACCCGGCGCATGATTAAACGAGGAAAACGAAATTGAGTGGCGAATAAAACGGGGCGAGGACCCCCGCCTATTAGCCCCTCTTACCCTCCGGCTCCCGCGGGACCCCGAATTTAGGCACTTGCACACCTTCCCCCTCCTCCATCACCCTTCCTTGCAACCTGAATGCACTGCATCTCGACCCCTGGCCATGGAAACGGGGGGGGGGGATGTGTGGATGGAGCGGAGAATGAAAGGGTCGCTGTATCGAATTTTTACGGAGGGGAGAATCTGTTTCATTGAATTTCAAAATTTATAAAGTCGAAATGTAGATGATGAAAATTATAGAATCGGTAGGATGAAGGGTCGGGGTTGGGATATAGTGAGGTCGGATAATAGAAGGGAGAAAATATTATCGAATTTGAAAAATCGCCAGATTCTGTTTGGAAGAATTTCAAAAGGTAGAAAGTCGAACTATAAAATAGACCATATGTAGATAGATCTAAGTGTAAGTACAGAGAGCCAAAATTTATAATCTTTGGAGTAAAGGGTGGAGGTTAAAATGTAGTAGGATCGGAATGTAAAAGGGATACAATTTAATGAAATTTTCAAAGAAATGAGAATCTAAGAAATATTTTGACCATTCAATATTTTCCCTTCTTTTGTATTTTGACTTTCTAGATTTAGAAATTAAAATAAATAGATTCCCGTAAATTGATTTGAAAATTAAGTAATAATAACCGTGTCACTGCGACATATTTCAGCCTTAAATACTGTATTTCGACGATTTTGCCATCCGTTCGTGTATAAGATCCCTCCGTAAAACTTCTACAAACTTCTAAAATCGTAATCATAAAAGAAAAAGAGGATTCAACGGAACGACGTTAAATTAAATTAAAGAAACAGTCGGTCCAATAGAGCTTCAAGAATTTATTCCAAAAATCTTTTTTTTTTTTTTTCTTTTCAAAATTAAGAATAATTTTTCCAACAGTCTGTTACTATTCATCCGGTATACTGATCAGTGTTTTTACAGTACAAATTACACTTGTTTACCAGTTTTTAGCAAGCTTCGAATCTAATCAATTAACGATTGCCAGTCGACTGCAGTTACAGGTACGTGCAATATCACGCAAGTCTTGTAGGTCACCGACATTGTTGTCGCCAAGAAACATCAGTAATTCCAAATAATTGACCCGTAGTCTATACGATCTGCATTTTAATCCGGAAGGTATACACCTACTCCCCAGTCAAGGATACGTAATTCGAGTGCCAATTGCGGTGAATGCACACACCTGTACGTCGTGGTAATACGTGAAAGTCGTGGCGCCCGCGAGGGTTCTACTGGGGGGAGAATAGCGGGTACATACGCGTTGTGTTATAAGGAAGGTATAGGCAGAGGTATAACTGCAGATGGGAAAAAGAAGCCGGGCTCCATTTGCCCGCACACGCGCATTATTGCGCGCGGCGCATCTTTTATTCATCCGACAGAGTGGAGCCTTAATTTGAATTGAATAGGATTTATAAATTATTTCAAATTATAGTCGCGACGCACGGACCTGAGTCGAGCTCCCTCAGTAGTTACTAGCCTCCGTATGGGACCAGAAACAAGGCTCCAGGTTTGTCGGACCCAGACTCGAGAGGGCCAACCAAAGGCAGGTGCATTCTCTTTCGGACCCCGAAAATCTTGCAATTGTTCGAAAATTCGTCGTAGCCGGTAGTACCTAGCTGTCGGATATGAGAAGTGGTTCTTCGCAAAGTTTTCCACATGTCTTGTAGATCAGGGACCCCTGATCTTGTGACCCTCAACCATCGTTACAACTTGAAAGCGTTCGTTATGAATGGGGAAAATTGGACGGAAAGATTAGAAAATATTAGGAGTAATGGACTGATGTACGAAGACATCGAATAGTAGAATGAAAGAAGAGAAATTTTTTATGACAAAGCTTGAGAAGCAAATCACAGTATCAGTAAGTCATCATTACAGTTGGACTTTTCTTTCTTACTTGGCAAAATCAAGTCAACTGATTCAGTCAATCAAATTCGATTTTTTTTTTTCTTAATCATGACAAGAGGGTACACTAAATGGATGCTCCGTAGTATCACGAATTTCATTTCTTGGCGCTTAACTGACATTGTCTACTTGTTAACTACATTGTCACTCGAAGAGGCACCAATAATGACTGCAGCAAGATAGAAAGAAGACAAGTTAAAATTCGTCAAGTTACAAGTTTTACATCTTACTATTTTCATCAAGCATCTTCGAAAGTCGAAGAAACATTGCCGTGGCTGTTATTGTAAAAGGAAACTATGTCCTCCGATGAGATTCTATTCTAAGTCTACTATCGACAAGGCGAGATATTCAACACTGATTGACTACCAAGTTGGTTAATTTTAACAGTTAGGAAACTAGTTCGGAGTCTCTATACGTGAATCGGAAGAGGTAGTTTATTGAGCCCGGAGCCCACGTAGAGGAAAGTTGTGCGTTATATAGTCGTGCAGGGGTGACGAAAAGGGGATTTACCAAGGGCCGCGTGTGGATGTGGTTCGGGTTGGGGTCGGGGAGACGCAAAGGGTGACGGGGACGTATGTATCAACGTCGAGGGGAAAAGAAGACTCGAGTAATTCATCCTCGCTCGGCAATTAGTTTAAACCCAACTTAAACGGCGCCCCTGTTTAACCAAGAGTTGTTTAGACACGTCGACGAGATGAGAGGAGAGAAAAGGAACCGGAAGACGGCTTTATCTCCTCATCAAATCCTCATAGGTTCAATTTTTTCCACCAAGTTTTTCAAGCTTCCCAATATTTTCACCAGGAAATAGACCACCTCGATTTTTCAAATTTTTAAGCAACCAAAAACAAGTTAGAAAATCGAGTCTCACTGCGTTGGTTACCAATTAGGCAGAAGAAGAAAGAAGCCTGCACGATATCAAGTTGCGTACATTTTTCAAAGACGGGGTAAAATTAATTGGAAAGTACATCTTCAAGGATACCTAAGTAGTATAACATGGCGAGTTCTGCGTACAGATCTCGATACCGACAGTTTACTGACATTTTTAACCGTTTCACAGCTCAGACACAAACTGTTTTTTCTCCAATGATAATCAAGAAAGTTGACCAAAGTGGGGATAACCTCCACCCGAAAAAAGGGTTTGCGTCTGAACTGTGAAGCGTTTAAAAATGTCGGTAACATGTCGGTACAGGGATCTGTACGCAGAACTCTCCTCGTTGTGATACTTACCTAAACAAATTAATTCGAGTAAACTTCCATGGTTAAGAATATATTTACCAGCAATATCAGAAATGTTCATATCGTAATCGCAATTCAATCGTTGGGATCACTGTTGTTCGCATTTTTGAACGAGTCTGCAGCATCGATCCTGACGTGACAGCGCAATCACATCTCACGACTGGATAGTTTATATATAACTTGATTCCGGCGTGTCTTGACGAAGTGAGAAGGAATCTTACTGTTTTCCTTTTCTTTCGATTGTCCTTTTGAAATTCTTCTACTTTTCCTCCGGCGGTGACACGAAGGCGGCAGAATATCCTTTGAGATTGACTTTTATATCGATATTATATTGCACTATATACACATAAGCATGCAGAGAATGCTCGAATAGCATCGATGACATCCGGACTGAAAACGTTGATAATAAAATACAGAGCGAGGCTGTCCGGCCGGAGAGCGTAAGGTCAGGTTTTATTCCCACGGGATTTCTCCTCTTCCCTTGGAGACCCGCAGCGTCGGCTTTGATGCAAGAAGTTCGC
This sequence comes from Neodiprion lecontei, assembly GCF_021901455.1. Classification (NCBI taxonomy): domain Eukaryota; kingdom Metazoa; phylum Arthropoda; class Insecta; order Hymenoptera; family Diprionidae; genus Neodiprion; species Neodiprion lecontei. The sequence goes on from NC_060261.1 coordinate 9,101,795, forward strand.
GTGGCCGCGTTTGTCCTCCGGGGCCGACATCCGTAACATCCGTTCTTGACGGTCGTCGTTCGCTGAGAACGGCTGTATATAATGAATTACGCATTTGTCAATGCCGTGTGCGATAATGTCATTATATTATAACGCTATACGGTGTTTTGTGACGCTGCCGAGATGCCTCGCTTGTATTCTTTACACGAGACGCCGACCTTTTCCAGGTCACACACAGTGAACCGCTTCGGAAAAACTTTAGCAGAAATGATAAAACACGTGCCAAAATACTAACATGTGTATATATGTATATATATACACACACGTACAACTCGATTAATTTGTCGTTAGAAAACAGGTTGGCAAACTGCTGATCGGCTAGCGGACCTTCCACGAGACAGGATGTTCCATCGTGCAAGTATATAAACGAGAAGCGAGAGAATCCATTTATTAACGTTCGCTATAAAATAAGACTCCGTGGGCGGAATGGTTTACGAGGACAACAGGCGTGTAAGATCCTGATCCTGATGCAGGTAGAGGATGGAAATACGCAGGGCGTTTTATACGCGCCTGAATGGATGAAACCGAACCGCAGCAAATGATTCATGCACTATGTAATTAAAAATCGATCAACCTATGTGAAGAAATGATTTTGTTTAGAAGCAAAAGCGATCATTAACTGTACCTTAAATTCTCCGTGTCCCGTTTATTTGTGGTAGAAGAAGAAAGGGTGTGTATCGAAAAAATTCAAATCCCAACATGGGAAAACTCTAAAGTTACGCATGTAGCACTAAAAGTACCAGTTTGTTTCAATTTTACTTCATAATGGGCTACTATTAACAAAATGAATAACATGACTAGAGAAGGGTCAAGAATAATGGTAGTGGCCAGAACGGTCTGTAAAAAAAAAGAAGCTTGAATCAGATACTTTTTCAATGGCATAATGAGACGGGATATTTGTTTGAACGCAGTCGAGACATTATTCCGAGTGTGAATACTGGACAAAAGCATTACCTATAATAATTCACCCTCGTTTCCACGGTTTGAAATAATTACCAATCGGATAGTTGCCGCATGGGATCCGGCGGTCATAACGCGGTATAAGAACCTACTAGATTCCAGAATCTAGTAGATAAGAATCATGAATAAAATAGCAGACGTGTATAAGAGAGCTAATCTTGTAGAGTGGGTACAACCGCAGCAACGAGAAGGAGGCGAAGAAGTAGGAGGAAATAATAAGCACCATCATGAGCCGTACTAATAACCGAGCTCTAGGTGTAGTAGGAAAAAAAAGCACCGTAGGAGTAAGTGAATACAGACGTGAATATGCGCGTACACAGATAGCGCAAGGGGAGGTACAACATACCTAGACTTCATCAGGGAAACACACGTACAGACCAGTGGCCACTTGCATGGTGGAGGGTCCCCTTTCACTTGCCGCGCATATTACGCGGAACAAACAAACGTTTAACAAGAGGATAAAATACGCCTGTATATTGCGTTAGTTACACTTACAGGTATGTAAATAAGTGTGCACGAAGCAACACGAAGGTCCGCACTTCTCCCTCTCGCTCCTCTTATGTCCAACTGTTTCCTCTATTAGTACTCCGTTCTATCCGATACGGTGGTGCTCTCTTCTTCACGAGAAAGAATTAACGGTGCGAATTATTAAGGAAACGCTGTTTCTTTTCTTTTCTTTTTTTTTTTTGTTTACTTCACGGACTCTTGCAGATGCCGCAACAGCGCTTCACAAACATTTTACCACGTTGGGTTTATCCACAAACTGTCAGGCTGTGCACACGAAGCTTCGCATCGGGCGCTCATTCATATTCATATCGTACACACTTATAGTAATGCAATATCGGACCCTCGAGCGATGTCACTTGGCTTCTTTTCTCCCTGCATGGTATCGATATTGTACCTCGGATTTTAATTCAATTCACCGTAAGCAGGTGTCGGCACGGTGCTTTATGAGAATGGTGAATAATTCATGGGTTTTTATTTGTTACAAATTACGGACAGGATAAATTTGTCGTACAATTTCATTTTTCCCCCTCGTCATCTCGTCTTATCTCCGAACGATTTAATTGCCCCAAAGTACAAAGGTACCGTAAGACTTCCGTGGTTTCACATGCGTCGCGTTGAAATTTAGGGATATACAATTATTCGCGAACATCACGAACGCGCGGTACATCATCGAGTTGTACCGTAGGTAATTCCGATTTTCGAAAACTTGCGGAACGTCGGGGTTCCACCATTCACCATTGGACAATTTATCGTCGAGGAAGTACCGCGCGCTACAGACTATCAACCGAATGGAGCACGAAGAGGATGCATAATGAGGATGCGGTAATAACGTGTCGACGATGTTTCGGTTCACCGGTATATGTGTAACAACTGGGTTTATACTCCGTGAAAAGCTGACCATGGCCGTGGCTTGGCGTCCCGCAGCAAACGTCCTTCTTACGGCAAGCCGATGCCCACGCAAAGCGAAATAGTAGCACATCGAGCAGATCGACCAGAGTCGTCTATGGATGATACAGGCGTTGGTGGTTGGTCCCATGCTGGGCTAGGAAGCATATATCCTCCGCTATCTCAATAATTATCGCGGCCATTACCGTCACGTGGCGCTGTCGCTGTTGCTAGTGAAGCCAGCAGCAGCGGCACTGCACCAGCACAACCCGCACTCACACCAAGATTCTTGCTTACTACCCACAACTTCGCTCTTCCTACCCGCCTATTGCGGTTATACATCCACACTAGCATTCACCCCGTTGCTGCTTTATGAATACGGTCATTATAACATGCGTGCAACGACGTCGTCGGAGTATGGGTGCAATGAGCGTACCTTGTGCACATGAGGTGAGTGATGTAGGTATGCGCACTATTATAATCGATAGCCAGTTATCGGTTTGCTCGTTTAACCGTCTACCATTAATGTGCTTCATTGAAAAACACTCGGGATGCCAAATTCAACGACATTGACACGGTGAGACGTTGAGGTGTGGTACTGCAATCAAGGCGGTAGCAATGAAGATTCTAAAGGTCCTGTGATGACACCATCCGACTCTCTTATCGACACGTTACTTCTCATTCGACATGTGTACAGACCTCTGGCAGAATCGTTTCATCAGTCCAAATACCGTCGATGAGGAACTGTAGGATATCGAATATATGACCATTGCTGATGTTTCGGCAAAGTTTTCCGACAGTTTTTCATTAAAATGTCAGTAGATTGAACCACGGATCATTGTTGCAGGATGCATGATACAATATCATTTCTATTATAGGTACCTACTCATTTCCGAAAATATTGAAGCACAAGTACCGCGGGGACAAAACGTGATTCCAGCTCGAAGAGGGTGACTTTTGCATTGAATTACATTTTCAATTATGTTGAAAATTTTGAGGAGCACGTTTCGTCAGTAACCCCTGGCTCATTCTCAACCTCGTCATCCAAGCTTTCCAAAGTGTAACACGGATCGGCCGTACATCAGTAAAATCTATCACGTGTCTGTTCGTATGCGTACGTGCAACGTGTACCCGGCGGTAGAGATTTGGGTACAGGATTTAGGATGCGTAACTATCGAGGTTAGCGAAGCCTCGTTATTGATGGTGGCACTTAAACCGTCATGTGGTAACGATCGTGATCAGTAGTTGGTAATAAGTGATTATCCATACACATGGTACACGAGAACCGATAAAGTGTTGAGTACCGAATTCAGTGCTGATCGTAACATATTTTCTCAATTGACGGAATCTCGATAACGTTTTGCATTACCAAAATGTGAACAAAAATCTACCAGTGCCAATTCGTTTTACAACAACTGGTGTTTTTAGTTCGTTCAAATTTCCTCGTACGTAAGTGTCCAAAATTTGTGTAGGTAGCAAGATGCATGAATTATTTTGTTGGAAAAAAGAAACACCTTGATCACGCTCGATTTTTTTTCTACCAAATATTGAATAGCTTATAACTTTAACATGCATCCCACCGCTGAACGATGCCGGGGAATTTTTTTTTAATCCACCGTCAGCTGCCGCTGGATGATCGCGGGGTCAAAGGTCACCTCAGGTGAGCGAGTATATTTGGGGGCACGTGCAAAAGCTCCGCGCACGAAGAAAGCTGATGAGGCCAAAGTCGGGAAGGGAAGGAGGGTCTGGTGCTTCTGGCGAAGAGAGCAAAGAAGGAGCGGAGAAACGGGGGAGAGAAGAGGGCGAGGGGGAAGCGGCCAATTAGCTTAAAATAATGAACATGTTTCGGCGTCTTTTGTTTCCGCCGTCCGCCTAGACGGAGAGGACCGCCGGGTTAGCCGCGAGCTAACGCTCCACAATGGAAGACTTTGTTTTCCGATTTTACCACACCCCGATCCGGGCTTCAGACGATGTTTGCGCCGTTTTACCGCGATACCATCATTTTACGCCGGTATAATATCGCGCTTTTTTCTTTTCTACACCTCAATTTTCTCCGTCCGGTCAGACAGAGAGAGAGAGAGAGAGAGAAGGATGAGCATCGAGCTAACAAATCGAACATCGAAATCCCATTCTCGCATGAGGACAAGAGTAAGAGAAACAAAAAAAAAAAAAATGTAAGGCAAATATGAAATTTGTAGAAAGAGGAAAATAGAATTAGCTTACGTGTTTTCTTTTTTTTCGGCATATTATAGTGAATCTACTTAGTTGTGAAAAATAATCTGAAATCAATTTTAAAGGAACTATGTCAGAATTCCATTTTTTATAAGAGGCACTTCAGGTCATATACCATGACCTTTATCGTTTCTAATTTCATTTTTTTTTTTTTACATGAAAAAAAAAATTAACTTTGTGATTATTCCACGATTGGTCAGATCACTTTCAAGCATTCTTGATTGGGACAAAATTTATACAATAAACACTTTGGAAAGACAAGAATTCTGGGCTTGTAGCAAAGATGGGCATAAATTTGCATTTCGAAAGGTACGATACAAGCAACCCGATTGAAAAGAAGGTAATCCAATTTTAACATGGACAAAAAATGGTCAGCATGAAGAAATTGTTCATCGGAATTTGAACACGTATGCAACAAAATGCGGACGCTGAAGTTATTTCTACTTCTGCTAACTTTTTTTCCTTTATACATAATTTGCTGGTGTCTTCCAAAGTACATACATCGTCCATTTTCGATATTGGTTAAATTTTTTAGCCTTCTTACAAGGAATTTGCCGTGTTAATTTCATTAGAATCAATTATGGTTGGCAACAATTTCGCGATTCGTATGATTATTAAAGAGGTGATCTGAGAAAAAAAAAATGATCTCGAGTTTTGTGAAACGTGTACTTTTTTTTTTATTTTACCACACGGAGAGAATAAAATCAAAAATGGCAAGTCATAGCCAGATAAAATTGATCTGAAACATTCCACATAGAGGCATTAAAAAAATCATCGCTCTGAGAAACATTTCAAACTTATTGAACTTGTCTTAGTGCACCATTTATAAAGTACTCGAATAACAATGATGTGACAATGGAAAAATACATGAATTTTTGTATCAAGGTTCACTGCAACGAAATTTGCTCCCTACATAATGCAGCCAATTTACCCAGTTGAGTTAAAAATTCTTTCCAAACACAACGTACACAATCATTTCTGGTTTTACATAATTTGAATCGAACCCTTTAGACATCAACGCGTGCGAATCAAAGAGTAAATTACAAGGTTCGAAGATGAGACAAAGTTCACAAACTTCTCGGCTCGGCAAGAGGGTTAAGTAAGTAAGCAAGTAAGCAAGTAAGTAAGTAGGAAGGCAGGCAAGTAGGCAGGCTGCAGGTAGTCAGCATGGATAGGAGGATGGAAGGAGGAGTCTCGGAGTAAGTAAGGACTGCGTGGCAAAAAGCGAACGCGGCGATCGAGTGAGAACGATTCAATCAGGAGGCACATAAATCTCTCTTGCCCGCGGACATCGGGTCGAAGTCTTTCGTCCCGTTCCCCATTCGCCTTCTCTCATCCCGCTCCGTCCCCCGGCTATTTCTGCTTCGCTCTCGCTCCTTGGACCGCGATCCGCGATCCGCGACCCAGTATTAATTATGCGCGATGCGCGCCGGCGGGCATTCCGCGACTGGTATATGCCCGCGTCCCCCTTTTGCCCGGCAGTATTTGCGGGCATTGTTAATCCGAACCGCTCTCCGTCTGCCACCGAGTTTCGCCCGGTTCTTCGTTCCTCTTCCCTGCAAGCTCCATCCTTCCCCACGACCCCCGCAGCGGTACATATGCGTCGTCGATTCCTGTTCCCTTTTTACCTCCCGCTCTTTTATTCGCCTTGTTTCCTTTCTCATTTTTCCTCTTTCCCTTTTCCTCACCTCGCTCTCTGACTCCGTTGCCTCGTTTCTCTGATCATCAGCCGGACTCTCGAGTCCCGGATAAAATGTCAGAGTTTACAGGACACGCGAAGCGGTTCAAAGCGGGTCCTCCGGGGCTTCCGCACTGCGGGGCGCGTCCTGATTGGCTCTGTAAAACGCGCTTCACGGATCCGACGTTCGGGAAAAAAGCTCGATTTTATACCGCGCCGTTGGGTAAAAAAGCGCGGATGTGCAGCGAGGGGTAAAACGAGGGCCGGATATCTTTGGATAAACGAATGCGGCGACGCTGACACGTTAATGCGTCGCGACGCCACTTCTTTCGTTCGCCCGGGCATCATCGGCTACATAATTGTTACGCCCACGAGACGACTATAACCGAAGCCGAAGGAAACGAAATTTTCACCGAAATACCAGCCGCCCCTTCTCCTCCGCCATCTCCGACGGCTGCCCGACGATGATGCAGTTACGAAAGCTTTACTCACGAGGACGCAATTCATTCCTAATGTTCTACTAATGACGTTATTCCTGGAGTTATTAAGCCGAACGGGACGCGGAGGGACGAGTTTATTGCCACGACGGTAAAATACAACCGACGCAATTTACGAACAGCTATACTTCTTGTCCGTACATCAATTTGCGCTTGCAAAAATTTCACATTCTTCTGCTGGGATTATTCTCATAACCTTTTGCAAACGCGACAAGCAATCGTGGGTAAAAATAATTATCGCAAGTAACAGACAATCTGGGAATGTCCTTACAAACTTCTTTACGTTAGGCAAAAAGAAACATACCGAACGATAAGACTTGACTACGAAAATCACAGCACGTCGTTTTTCATTGGCTTCCGAAATGCAGAAAGCAAGCGAGTTTAATCATTAAAACTCATTTTCAGTTTCTTAAAGCGCTGCATCGCTGTAATAAAAATTTCATCGAGATGCGGGACAAGCGGTTCTGGAGATATCGGTGTAGTGATGAAGAGCTGCGTTATAAGCTGCGTGAAGTTAACCCAGTCTGACCTCGGGGAGATCTGTAGGGGCCAAAGATTCACGACACGTCTGCTGAATAAACAAATGAAAATTTACCCTAAACACTCGATAAATTAAAATTAAAAACACGTCCTTGAGAGACGCTAGGTGTTTTCTCAAATAATGGGAAACGCTTCTTCTTTCACCTTTCAACGCTGAAGATAAATGCGCTTTCTCAAGTGATCCTTCCTTTTTTTCTTCCACTTTCAAAATAAGCATGGATTACACGCTACAAGTTTTGTGTTAAACATATATGAATAAACGACAACGTGAAATATCTGACCATTGTATTAACTTGTTTTTTCAACAAGATCAAATCGCCAGCAGCTTGTACTTGTATCAAAAAAGGTCAACACTCTGAGTTCAACATTGACAAATGACGAAAACATGGAATATTTCGAAAAAAAAGACCAGTATTTCCAACCAACGTAAGGAATTATCCATGATAAAAATGACGGTTCAGATTTTTTGAGATCCAATACGTTAGTTGGCTTATCATTGTTAATTGGAGGCAGTCTTTCACAACACCAGAAACGACTAATTACCCGTATTTGAAAACTCAACTCGGTTATCGTAATGATCCAATCTGACCGTTTCTCAACTAAATCCGAAATATCGTTCCAAGAAATCTTACATTTGATCTGTTTCTTTTTTTAATAATCAATCAAATATTGCTGTTCGGTAATAAAAATCAACGATATCAGGTGGCACTGTAAAAATGACCGAGCCAGTATATCTCGTTCATAAGTCAAAGTTGAACGCCAGCGTTTTCAAAGCGTGGCTCGATCACTCACGAAATCACAATACACAAGGATCCAGGAGTAGCGTTGATCACAGTGTTCCATGCAGACACGTTGCGCCCATCATCCAGGCATCCGCACACACATACACACACGCATCTTATATCTTCATAGATACGCAGGTACAGACTTAACGAGCGTGAGGCAATACTGTTATTATATCCAGCGAAGCGTTCCCCACGGCAAAGTAAACAGTGTTAAATAAATGGTACTCTTAAACCGATATATTATTAAGCGAGAGCCTCGAGGGTGCCGAGGAGGCGAGGAGGCGAGGAGGCAAAGGCAAGGAGGACCAAAGTGCGGGTCCTTCGCGACGGAGTGATGGACTGCCTCGCGGCTGATCCTCGGAGCGGTTGGGATGGATGTTGGATCGCGAGGCGAAACTTCGAGGGCGGCTGCCGTGTAAGTGGATGTTTTGACAGCGCGTTGCACTAATCAGTCTTTGCACTCGTACGTCTGACGAATGCGCGCGTGCATCCAACGGTCGTCTCTTCCCTTTTGCTTCTCCGATGCCATCCTCGCTACAACTGATCTTGACGACCGAGAAGTGCGACCCACACGCACCCATCCTCTGAATACGTGTGACACTCTCTGTGTTTCCCGGAGGAAGCGCGGCTCCCGACCGAGAACGCTTCTAAGTGATCTAATTGCGGACGCCGTTTAATCTCGGTTAGCTATATCATTTTCTAAAAGGTTCAACCCGACGATAATTTATCTACGTCGATTCAGCAACGGTATTAGAGAGTTTCTCCTGCCGACTTTGGATTTTCAGAAGAGTTCCGAGCTGGGATGTATATGCGTTTCTTTTTTCTTCTTCATTTTATTTCACAGGCGATTTCCGAAAAGGAAGAACGAAAAAAATTGTTTCATTTCCAAGGCGATTCACAGTTAAGATCCCGCGATTTTGTGGCTCGGTTTTGTCTGGTGTTAGACGCTTGTGTACGGTTTTGTATAGTTTGTTAGTTTACTGTTTCGACGTCCGTCCTAGTAGTTTGCGTTGCGTTCAGCCCGGACTAGACAGCGACAAGAACGTTTGATTCGAGACACGAATTCAGCATTGTGTATCGCTTAATATTATGAACTCGGTGTCAAACTGTTTCCGTTGTAAAACACAGCGTCGAGTAAAAATTTCCCTCAGGATTAACGGCCGGTCGTTTATCAACCTGATTTTCAATTCCCCCTCCGTGCATCGACACAGTCCCGTCTGTCCGTTCGAATAAATTCCCACCCAACACCCGAAGGCGATACTTATTTTCCGCAGGCTGAAACGTTTGGAGATCGCAAAGGTCGAGGAATACGAAAAGACGAGAGAACGCACTCTGAATTCAGGGGACAATAAACCCGTTGGAAGGTAAACTCGTGGGTTAAAATTTGCCGTCGGTACGTTGTAATAAATCGCCAGTGGCGAGAATATTACCGCGGACAGTACGAAGACGTGTACATATTTTGTAGGTATAATACGAGTCTAGAAAAGTCGAGTGTGATGTGTGGATGCGACGAGAGGATTACACGTTTGTTTTCGGTGAATTTGCCGGAGGACTGTAGCGAACTCTGCACACGTGCCAACGGGGGTTGGATGTGTGTGCCAGAAGTGGCGGAGTTTCGGTATCAACACACAAGCTCGAGGAGGCTTGCCGCGAGAATGTTGAGCGAGAAGACAAGCCGAGACAACCCAAGACAAGCGGAGACACGTGTAGGTCGGAATGGAGAACCACGCATCCTCGAATCCACCGATCCAGCTCAGTCATGTACCGCTGCATACTCAGCAAGCGCGGGCTTAAAAGTCGAAAGTTAAATTTCTCGCGACGTTCAGCTGCGCTCGGTTCGTCAACGCGGACCCTCCGCGCGAACTGCGAGAGACAAAAAAAAAAAACAGGAATAAATAAAATAAGAGTAGCGGGAATGAAAGAAGCACGAGGGTGAAAAGGATCGCTGTTTTTTTTTTTAACATCGCGAAAAAATCGTGCTTTTAACAAGAGTAATTCTAGTCAAAGCTCTCCGAGGCTTTCTTATACATAGTTTTGAAAAATGTTCAAGACGATCCGAAAACAAATCGGAAGAGAATATTCTGATCAACCGAAATCGATGTCGATGGACTGATAGTCCCGAGTTCGAAGTGTACCAACGTCAACTGGACGGAAGTCATGTTTAAAGTCACGCGTCACTGATTCTCTTGAATTTGTATCAGTGCTAGTCCGCGTCATGCAAGATCCTCCTCCTTAATCTTCTCGCAATCGTGATAATTATGAATATTTTTCGAAGGCCTCGGCAGTGAGGGACGTAATCAAGGAAGAGGAAACCGCGGCAGTTTCGTCGTTGCCGTACCGCCGAAAAGAGCTATCGTTGTCCGCCGACACGAAGACAGCGTGGTTAATGGCGACTATTACTCAGCGGATTGAATGGGCCGGAGCCCTGCGCGTGACAAGGCGGTAACGAAATACCAAAATAACGTCACCGATAAATATATATAGTTACGAACTCAGGAGTGGGTGGAAGGGTGCCAGGCGTCGCGTATAGGTATCTTTCCATACTCGCTACTGCAGCCGACACTAGAAGATTCCAGATTTAACCACGGGAGCTGCTCCGAGATACCAGACGCAATACGATCGCTCTGAGATCAACTTTCGACTTGGTATATCGTCCCTACGACCCACCGACACCTCGCGCGTCACGAGAGATGAAATTGCCCGGGGAGTGAGTGGTTTACAGGGGAATTTTTCATGCTCGTATTGTGAACTACTGTTACGAAGAGAGTCTAGTGGGCACCGTAAACGGAAAAGGAACTGTCGTGCCACAGTGGCGATCATGCACTAGCCATGGAACAGATCTTGGAACTAGGGTCGATCAAGGTTCGTAGACAGGCGACTAGAGTGTGGAGGTTTTATACTACAATCTGACAATGCAATCGCAATTTTTGTTACCTTCCCGCGTTAAGTCGTCTATCTACGGAACTTGGGATTGACGATGTCAGAAGATGGTCAGAAGGTGAGAACGAATACGGATACCTGTTGCTTCTATTGTAATGGGTTTAGGTGAAAACTGTGCTTTTATGCTACAAGGATTGAACCGGTACCTGTAAACAAACCTAGCCATGAAGCAGTGGAAAAATTCAAACATACCCACTACACTGGGATCTCATTTTTCGTTATAAGCGCACCGCAGCTCAGCAGAAACGAGACATTTTGAGATTAGTGGGATCTACATGGAGCACAAGATACGTGACGTATCCTATTGATCGGGACACTCGATGGACATTGAGAAAGATTCGTAATGTCCAGGTTACCGCATGTACCGCGTGATTCAATCGGCATGCTGGTAACGGAGGTGACTTCCAGTGGTGGGTATCTGTCGAGGATAGAAGAAAGAGCTCGTTTCGCGGCGGTTTAACGAACGGGCTTACGATCAGTTCCCGCGAGTGCGGAGATGAGTCCTGTCCTAGTCGAGCGTTTTGCAGCGTCCTGAAGAGACAACGGAGGCTCTAGATTCTAGACTCTTAGAATCCCGGGGACTTCGGTCTTCGAGGAGTGATGGGCTCCTGGGAAACGTAAATTACTCCAAAGGGGGAGTTGAGTTATGCGACGGAGTGACGGAGCGCGCCAGCTGAGCAACAGCGCCACTGGATAAACACCGCGGTGTGAGTCCCTCTCACTCTTTCTCCTGGTCTCCTTGCTTTCTGCCGGTGCTCCCGATCCCACTTTTCATCCTCTCTTTTCATCCAGGCCGTTTCTTCTTCACCGACAGCGAAAAAGAGAGAGAGGGAGAGAGAAAGAGAGGCGGAGTGTGACGCGCGAGTAGCCCGTATCTTTGTAGGACCGCTAAAACTTAACCGCCCGTGGACGCGCCGGCAATTACCCAATCATGTCAGGGAATGACGGATCGCGCTTGGTCCAGCAAACGAGATTTAGGTTATAACATAAAAGTAAAGAAGGGAAAAAAGAAGGACGCGGGGAGAAAGAGGCGCGGCGATTTAGCCCCCGATTGCTTGTCATCGGGTTCGGTTCCATCCTCTTTTACGCTTCCTTTTTCCCCCCCGTCTAAAAACGTCGCGGAACTCGAGTGATCAACGCTGCCGAGCAAACAATGCCGCAGAGGCTTGTGATCACAGCATTTTCTCTGAGAGAAACGAGGCTGGCTGCAACGATTGAACAGCTGTTACACCCGGACAATAACGATTTAAGAGGGTTGAAGATGAAAGAGCCACTCCAGTCACTTTCAGCTTTTATCGTCGACGAAATAGACGCGGTTTTTACCTACCCGCGCCTCCGGACGAAGCAAAGCTCAAGTCGTCGCCATGGATGGCGGTGGCTCTTTAAAGCGAAGAGCGACAACGATATAAAACCGGAGTAATGGTTTTCGATGCGGTGGTTTTAGTGGGCATTTCAAATTTAATTCCGTCATCGACGACTAGGAATTTTCTACGGTGTCTCTTTCTTTTTTTTTTACCCGGTATCAGCGATCTTCCCCGTTACTTTTCACCTCCGTTCTCTCTTCGAAGGGCGCAAGCTTCGACTTTGAGTTACTATACGGAGCCTGGCTGTTGATCTGACGAGTACTCGAAGAGGTATGCCGAACGAGCGGGTCCTAATTACGCGAAAAATTTTCTGGCGCAGTAGCCGGAAGCCGGTTTGACTCGAAGAGGTGTACCACTTCGTTACGCCGCTAATGGGTTCATTAATTAGTTTCATTTAGTCTCGCGGGGTAGAGTAGTCTTGAAAATCTCGTCCCTGCACGGGGAATTAAGTGAAATAATTAGACAAATTAGGGCTCTCCCGATGCAAGGAGAAGAAGGAGAAGAATGAGAGGGCATCGCGGAGTGCGAAGCCCAAGGAAGAAGGATAAGGAGCGAAAGAAGAAAGACGGCGAGAAGAGGCCAACCGGCAATGCGGGAAGCGGGAGCCGACTGGAAGGGAATCATTTGTCATTAGGATCCGCTATTAATTCCTCGTTAATTCCTCCTTTCCTCGTCAAGCAAGATAAACGAGTGGCTTCTCTGCGGATGCCGCGTAGCGCGTCGGCCGCCCGATTCGTATTAGGTGTATACCTACGTTACTGAAGTACCGTAGCCGGCCAAGGAAAACCTAACGAGAAATTCATTAACAATGCAGAGCTCGAGAATTTACATCCACCGAGGGGAATTGAATGATCAGGTGATAAAACGGCGGAAGGAATCTATGTAGAATCTACTTATTCGTGGTGTCCGATAAAAAATCAGTTCAAGAACAATTTCAAGGACATTGAGAATAGAATACTTCCAGGACACAAGAAAAATTCAACGATAGTCTCGAGAACTTTTGAAGGAGAAGCAAAATTCAATGACACTTCCAGGACCATTGGACACCGTGTTCCTACTTCGTCCGATCCAAAAGCGATATTTTGGTTCGCCCGTCGATTAGGGCCTCGGTTTTGGTTTGAAGAAAAAATATGTCATCAAGCGTGTGCCTCACTCGAAGTCTCGAGTGCGTGAGCTAGCGAGTGAGGACCCTCGAACCTACTTCAGCGGCGAAGAGACCCTTGGAGCCTGACCCTCGCCCCTTGCCAAGCCTTTGCTTATATCCCCTGCGTGCCTCTGAGTGCCTATCATATCTATAACGGCTCAAGAGTCTCAACGTTGATAGCTGAGCTAATCGAATTTACAATGTATAAGCCACGCTCGTCTTGCTGCACCTAACGTCAATATTTCAATGTGGATATACGAGTGACAGTTCTGGAACACTTTCTTCCTCACGTTTATTGCTGCTGACTATTCGCACCTATTAAGTTATTTCCCTCTTCAAAGTACTGCCGTACCTTCCGACCACACCTCTTTCGACGTTGACTGAATTATGAAGAGAAGTTATGGTCTGTTACACTAAATGGAAATATCTGTCATAATAATTCTCAGCAGATAATTTATCGATAAAATAAACAGAAATGTGATGTTATGAAATGTCTGCTGGGAACAGTGTGCATAAATACTCTCAATAACTTTTCCATATTAATTTTTGGTGTAGAAACACACTCGTGAGAAACTACTTGGCAAAAATTTACTCGTTTTAGAGTCAAGTATGGCAGCAATGATTCTCGTAAAATTATTCCATATGTCATTCGACGTTGAAACTGTTGGCATTTTTTTTTCTGAATTCCCGTTCGCAGATTTTCTTCATCGTTTTAAATTACATAGAATACGGTTTTGGGAAACTGCGAGTAAACACTTGACCCGATAATTCCAGATCTTGGCAAGGAAATTTCATTATCAAACGGACGTATGGAAGCTGAAGAATGTACTAATCACTTCCGTGAGTGGTTGATACGCAAGTGATCAGATCTGATGAATATGTTTGAAGTTTTGCAGTGATTTCGAGATCCAACATACTCTGTTCTAGAATTTTTTCTTACAACAGTAGCATTTTACAATTGTTTGCGTCAACAGTGCCAAAAAGATGAACGTTGAATGCTTTGCGAGTGAAACCCATGTGTCAACTTTTATAATCAAAACTTTTGTCAAGCCTAAGAAGAGGATATAGTATATTGAATATTGGTACTATTCAAAGAAGCAAATAAGTTAAACATTCCGCAATGCCAATTCTTTCCATAGATTCAAGACAAAGAGACTTCGGAAGACATGATACCCGAACGATTCTCGTATGAAGCTGAAATTCTAAAACCAAAGTAAAATGGTCCGATGGTGAGTTTTGAGCCGACTGTTCCATGCCTGGTAAAAACGAGACCGTCCAGATAAGGCATAAAAGATGTTGCGCGCGAATTGGGTATAAAGACATCAGTAGCTCACTCGGAGGACATCAGGAATGACTATCTCTATAAACGACCGTTACAGTGGTTGACCAGTAATTACTCCTGGGCCAAGTATCGAAATGAATGTCTTTTTCTTGCTGGTACCAAGTAGCCGGATCGCGGCGCTTACGGAGCCATAGATCACCGAGGCCGTTTTATCCGAAAAAATGCCTTCTCATATTCCTCTTTTTCGTGGGCCGGAATACGGGGTAATAATTTCTCGTTCTGTAACCAAGCGGTGTCGCGTGTGTGTATATTACACCGAATTATGTATACTGCACTCGACTGTGTAGCCAGCTTGACTGGGCTTGATGTGGCGAGACTAACCGAGCTACGGTTCGTTGACGCTGTCACCACGGCCCTATCTCACTCGCGCCTGGCATACCTCGATACACATTCACTGTTTATCCCGGTGTGCGTAAGACGCGCAAGAAAGTCGTGCCAACCGAGTCTCGGCCCTGTTATAAACCATATGAACCATAAACTCGGTGTCCGTATACACACGTCGTGGTGAATAGGTCGAAAACGGTCGGTCAAACTGATAGCGCGGAGTCTTTCATTCGGGGCCCTGTGTAATAACCTCTCTATTTTATTGGGTGTTGCAGCAGTGTTGACAGTTATGAGACGCGTTACTTCTTACTTGTTCGGAGAGGCGCGCGCGAAGACCGAGAACGGGTCGAATGAATGGATTGAACGAATGAATGAATTGACGAATAAAGATGCTTATCGTCTTTCCAGAATTTTTATAAACTAACGCCAGACCGCCGGTTTGCCGGGTGAAAAATAATTTCCCCGTCCTCACTCTCTACCCGGTTGGCACTGCACTCTTAGTTTATAACTCCGACCCGGATGCGGAGGTTTTGAAATGCGAGACTTCCGGTTCACTTTGATTCGATCTCGTACCCAGTTACCGGATTTAATTGGACGGCACTTGAATTTGTCCTCCTCCCCTCTCTCTCCCGCTTCTGCTTCTTGTTTTTAGTCGTGGCCAGCTAGCCGGTGATCGAGATCTAGAGTAATTAAGATGGCGGAGTATCTCAGTCGCACGCAGAGTCTCTTGCTGTCATTTTTCGTCCGCTTCTCTCGCTCGCGGATCGCGCTAGTCCGAGCGAGACGCCGCGAGGCGAACGCGTCGCGACGCCGTCCACCCTTTTCGGATCGGTGGTTTGTCATCCGTCAAGACTGAAGAGCCTCGCGAGGCGGAGGTAGATTGCCGGACGCGAGAAAGACACCTGCCGTCGGGACGTCCCGCTCTCAAAGACAAACGGTAACTCCAACTTAGGGGCATCAATTATACCTCCGTTTATACACCCTGCCTGCCCCACTCTCTCTCTTTTTCTCTCTCTCTCTCTCTCTCTCTCTGCACACATCCGACACCTTCCAGAACCACGGACCACGTGTTTGTGGGCACAGGGTGCTACAAGCAGTGGCGTAACTTAAAGGCGTGCGACGTTTTCCCTTTTTTCTTTTTTGGAAATCATATTTAAAAGGTTATTTTCTGCTCTTCAGTTTTTCAAAATGAAAACTGTGAAAATAGTGCTCGGTTTCAGAGCAGTAACTGCGTTAGTTTCGGTAGACAGACTGCGCAACTGTCTTGCGCGATAACTTCTCGCTTGGACCGCATTTGTGCTGACGCGCGAGCTACGGGGCGGAAAGTTATGGAGAATCGACTGTGACCGCCCAATCTGTGATTGATTTACACTCAGTTAGAGTATTCCATTAATTTAATGGAATAGAATAGGTATCATTTTTTATATACCGATCCAATTTAAGTGCTAGTCGCAAACAATATTCATGTACGTTTGAATTGGGAATTTAGATTTTACAAAAAAATCAGCGGTATGCTCTGAGAGAGAAGAAGAAAAATCTAAATCGTCGAATAGTAAACATAAATCTGCGGGCTCAAAGATTGATAACGAATTATATCGTCACAAACAGTGTCGAATTCTATTCTGCGTTGGTTGAAAATCTGCTCAGCTATTTGTTTCTTTCTGAAAACGTTGTCCAACCACAGGATATATAAAAAAAGCGGAATCTATGATCATAAATTCACCTTTTTCAGCCATTCGTACTGACTTTGATGTGAATTTTTATTCGACCAATTCCTAGCACGTCGAACATTGATTTCGAAATATATAAATCAAAGAATCGCAGACTTTCATTAGCATTTTGCAAAAATAACGAATAGAACAAAGAATCGCGGGGCTATAATCGCGAGAAGGTGAAAATTCTTACGAAGCTACACGTCGTTTGCCTTCCGATTGAAACAGGCTGCAGGAAAAGAAGCTAAAACCTCTCCGCGTGTGCGTGAGGGTCGGAAATTTCTGGCAAGATTCAAACGTCGGATCGTTCTCTCTGCCCTTCTATCTCTGTCTTTTTCTCTCGTTTTCACTCGCGCAAGTGATATTATTAGAATCGCGGCCACAAATAATTCCTCCTCTCATTCTTGCTCTCCGTCTCTCTTTCCCTCTCGCGCCGGTTCGGGCGGGTTGTCTATAGAAGCGGGGATCATCCCCGGCTTAGAAGAGTCTATTTATGTTTACCAAATGCACGGATAAAACTAATTTATACACGTCACGGGTTGACAAATTTTCCGAGCTCCGTTCGCTCTCTCTCGCGCTGATGGCCGCGTCGGAATCGTTTTCTGTCCTCTTCTGCTCAGTCGCTTCAATCCACCGGATTTTATTATCCATCGGCGGGATTATCGGGGGCTTCGAAGTCGGTCAGGATGGACCTGCCGCTGCACCCGGAACCCCGAGCGATTGAAAGCCTAATAAATTATCACGCGTCTGGGGGAAAAATATTTCGCCAGAGATAAATAAACCAACCAATCTGTGCAACGGGAAACACTTCCGGTAATCCGGTTCGTCTACCCCGATTAAAAAACTCATCGTCTCTCTGTCCGTCACTCCCCTTTTCATTTTTATTTTTCAATTAAAATTGAGGGAACAGAGAATTGTTTTTTTTTTCGCAAATATCTGTTACGTGTTTTAGACTGTTGCAATTTTCGGAGTGATTGCTAAATCTTCCTGTCACTGGAATTCGTTTTTAGAAACAGTTTAAAGAGACTGGTATAAGAGTCGTACCTAATTTTGAGAAATCACTAACGGTTTGAAAAAGAGACGGGGAAACGAAATTTTTGTTTCGGAAGAAGTACGATTTGTTGCGAGTACTTTCAACTTCATAAAATTGAATATAAATACTCACTTTTTGAGTAAGAACGACATTTATCACAATGTCTTTCACCTCATACGATCAATCGTAAGATTCCTTTTGTGTACAGTCGACAAGGCTATTACAAGTGTAATCAGAACTAGGTATACTGTCAACCGATTTGTAATTTGTCCACGAAAATTCAGTCCTCAAGCTCATAAACTACTGCCGAGAATAATTGAAACGCAACTGGATAGTCTCGCGGTTTACCCCATTTCTCAAATTGAATGAACACCCTAGCAGCATCAGAGTCCTCTAAAGATCAAAAATGGTGAATGGTTGAGCAGAGTGAGTTGAGAGAGGAGGAGGAGGAGGAGGAGGAGGGCGCAAAAAACGCGCGAGGCATCCACAGAGGCTCATTAACCGAGCAGGCTTTAAATTGGCCTGGATAGCTGGGGCAGCTTCTGGAGCTACTTTTTAGCCGGGCTTCGGTATTTATGCGTGGCCGGGTCGGCGCGGGCGGCTGCATCTCAGTTGACACGAACCGTACAGGATCATCTTCACGGGTCGCAGATCTCCTCCACCTCGGTTATAGAGGCCTTCTATAAGTGATCGCAGTCCCGCATCTGGAGGAACGTCGTTAACCGTTCAATTTAGCCGTGATGCGACACCCGCGAAGCACGCTGGCACCAAAGTATTCCGAGAACCTGTCGCATACTAGACGAGGAAGTATATTACTCGGCTCCTATTTCCCGGCCAATTTTCGACCCTGTGAATCCTCACGGCGAACCGAAAGCCCCGGTCTTCTCACGTCTGCTTCCACTCAACCGCCGCAGTCATTGATTCCGAAAATGTTGCACAACAGCCGAAGCGCACCTTCCTTTCCTTTCCATTTTCATCTTTATCTTCATCTTTTTCTCCTTGTCCTTCACGTTGCGGATTATACCTACCTGCGACGTTCCAATGATTTGGTTCCCAATTACGTCCTGACCCAATGTTCCAAATAACCTGAACGACGGACCCCAGCAAAATACTGGCGATTCAACCACCTATACTTGAAACAATGAAAGTACACGAGGGTTCAGAATAGAAGAAACGAATCTGTCCGACAGATCCGAGTTTGTTGCGTACATACATAATGATGTATACGCAACGAGCGAGTCTTACGGAATCGCAGTTCCTACCAGGGTACAAATCTGTGCAGCAAATGGAATTGGCCACTTGTGTGTGAACATGTTACATGTTACATGTGAATTCCATTTAACGCGTCTGTATTGCGTGCGGGTGTGACATGCATGAAGGGATTGCACGAGCGCAACATAATGCTGTATACGTGGAAGAAGAAATACTCGTTGTTCCGTCGTTACGGTGTAGACTTGAAGAAGGATTCGTGGAGATACCTCGGTGCTTATGTGTGCGCGCGTTATACGGACGTACACCACCTACTTTAGCGCGGTATCCGCCGAATCGTAAATATATCACTCGCTATCCAAGGGATCAGATATATACGCCGGTGCATAAGTTATTATTACCTTCACCGGGGAAATGGATAGGCACCATTATTTTTAAAAGGTCATATTCTTGATTTATTGCTCGACGAAGCAAGCCGGGGTGCACCGTGGTTGTAAGGTATATATATATACAGTATGTGCCGTACGTACTTGCTTACTCTCATGACCGTGACTCGCCAGCCGTTGCACCGACTTCCAGATGCTCGGCTAACTGTCCTCGGTCCCGATAACGGTATTATCCGTACTCCGGTCTCTTGCGGGTTAACGCGGGCACGTGACCCCGTCGGAAATTTGAGGGAGTCAAAAAAATTCAAGTTTTTCACCTCATTTCACTGCCAGGAAATATTAAAAATCTACTCGTATCGTCATGGAATTTAGATTCATAGAGACAAGTTTAATGGAGTTTTTGATTCAAACCAGGGAACACAGATCCGTTACCACAGATATATATGTATAATTATATATATATTTATCTCTCCCGAGATCGAATCAAATTTTCAAACCAGTTGAAAATTTCATGGATTTCAGAACAAATGTTCAAAATTTCGAGTATCTAAAGATTCTAACGATGAGTTGACTCCATTTTTTCCCTCCTAGATCCCCAGCGCAACTGAACATTTTGAAAGTCTGTCAAGAAACCAGCTTTTCAAAATATCATTCCGTGGATGAAACTTATATGTTGGTGGTTTAAAATAGGTTTTTTGTTCTGATGAGATAATTCTTGCACAATTAATTCTTTAACCCCATTTGATACAGCTGAAATGAGTTTTCGAACACGCGTAAGTTGATTTCGAACGTGTTTTTTTTTTTTTTTTTTTTTTTTTTTTAAGGAAAGCATAACCTGTTCAACAAGAACAATTTTTTCGAGGTATCAAATTGAATTTAAACACTTGCCCGATGAACCAAAAGAAGAGTAGACGAATTTCGATGTTTTGATTGTTCAGAACGAGGAAACGAGGACGTAAGTCGGCATCCAAGCATAGCGGAAATAAGAGTAAGTATGAATCGAGGTATGCAAATCTCGGACACGCGATTGAAGCTGACAGAAGCCGGTGCGGTGTAATTTTGAGAGTATCGCGTGTGCCGGGTAGCGCGCGTTGCAGAGGTTCATGGATGGCCGATGTTCGCACGCAGTTTGTAATAGGTGTACGAGGAGAGAAGGTGAACGCGTAAGGAGAATGAGAATAATAATAACAACAACAACAACAACAACAACAGCAAGAGTTGCGGAGGTATAACGAAACGAGGAAGAACCCGGAATGTTGTAATTGGCGGCAGAAGGCGCCGCAGCCGCGGGCCCGATGTCCTCGATTGATAGCACCGCGTTAATGATCGGTTTATGCCGGTCGGCAGGGCTGCCGTTTCTGGCATCGAGGGTGCGGACGAATACCGATTCTCCTTCCTCCTCTTCTTCTTCTTCGTCTTCGTCTTCCTAAACGTCGTCATCCAGCTGTGCCTTCAGCCTCGTGGATCGTGGACTCGGCTGGTTGTGTTCGACGAGTGGAGTGGTACTGCACCCAGAGAAGACCGCGTCAAACTATGCAAATTGTATCTCGTCGACAGGTTCAAAGGAGGAACAAAAGGTCCTCGCCGAGGTCATTTTCACCGCGGGGGTTGACGCGGCTGACGCAGCGAGATTTGGTCCTAGCTGCCATGACTCGGTAAAAGTTACCCACATTGTTCGACGGAAATTGATCGACTCGCGGTAATCGAGTACGATCTGCCCGAAGGAAACGACGCGTTTTGGAGGTTCGAGAGTAAGTCCCAAAACTGCATTGGTACCTACGTCGCCGCTGGGGTTGTTGCATGATATGGATCAATGCTGCGGGATGCGGTGCACAGGCCAAACTGTGCCCGAGTGTGATAATTGGACAATCGCTACTTTGCTATTTCGCTCCACGAGAGAGCCGGGTATATGGTGTAATAGGGGTCCGGTGCAGCAGGTGATAATTATCACTATGCCGCGCGTGCATCGAATGACACGCACGAAACGATATTCAGGGTTGAGGATCCACGCACATACCCGTAATACCCGTAATACCTATAAAACGGTATGAAAAAGGGCTCCGCGGCAGGGAATTTTTAACGAGCCCGCAATTTTTTTGTCGGTTCCGCAAACTTCGTTGGAAAGGAAACGATCGAGTCGCACAATGTTCGGCTGGCAGAGGAGTCGTGGCGAAAAATCATGTTTGTAACATTTCTCGGTGAAATTTCGTTACTTTTCGTTGCTGGTCACTTGACAACAGGCAACATTTAGTGGAGGAAAATTACGTACCCAGGACCGATTACGAGGACGGTGAACAATGCCAGCAAATACTGCCGCATGCGGCAGCGATACGGTTGGCTCCTCTAATTAATTTATGTACAAGAGGAATCATATGTTGGAATTTTAACAGGAAAGGGGGGAAAGATAGGCGCAGGTTGTCCCTGCGAAGGAGGGGAACGCCCGGGTGACATATGTGAAACACATTGTAGGTGCGCCGGTATCTCCGTGTTATACCTACTCTCGGTGCTGGTTGATGTTGTGTGCGCCGATGCCAGTTTCACCGCGTTACCGTCTTCCCTCTAATTTAGCTGTATAGTGTCATGCGGAGACCCGGTCTGGCATGTTTTGATACAAATTAAGCGGGTAGCGAAGAGGTTTCGGCTTCAGGGGCGCCAGGAAGCAACCCGCCCCACACCGAAACCTTCGTACCGACGCACACACGCGGACTTGTAGACATATCTGTGCAGCACACGGGTAACCAACACCCTCACGGTCTTATGGCTGCACGGATTTTCGAGGAATGATTTGTTAAACGTCGTTAGGATAGCGCGTGACAGGCGGCGAGGGAGTGCCAAACCTGGAAACGATTTATAACCCCGTGATACTCGAGCCGTGCACACAGCCTCTTCTGCTTTCGGGGGATTTCAGATGGAGGAACGCGCGCGGGCAACGATTCGTAAAATTAGCCCATCTGATTTTCATTTGATGCAAAATTTGTCAGGCCTGTGAAAAGGTGTTTGAAAAAATTGTGTCACTTAATCATTTTCTTGAGTGGGTACTGATTGATACGCATACCAAAGTGAAATTTTTCCATCAGCACGTGATTCGGCTGGTGATCTCGAGTCGTTTGGATTCCAACGCTATTCGTCACAGTCCTGGTCTGGGATGAATGGACTCGGGCACGTATGATGGGCCAGCCGAAGTCCGCGATTTAATACCGAATACTTGTCTGGTTAATCGCCGACTCCACGGGGCGACCTCGTCGAGAGGGTGGAGCAGGCCGACGCCGGCTAGGCGTCGAGGCGTCGAGGGCTTCGAGGGCGTCCAGGAACGCGTTGCAGTCAATTAATCAAGCTCTCGTTGATTGGTTACCTCGGTCGCGTCTTCAGCTTCCTGGTATACAAAAATCTACGTCCCCATTTGCAAACCTACCCAGAATACAAATGAATGCACGTTGTATCACGTACTATGAAACCTTTTCGCTCAGTTAACAGTCGTTTCATCAAGAAAAGTCGTGGATTAGTCAAGACCGCTGTTCTTGGATCGTAAAACTTTGCCAAAAGTCCGAAAACCACGACGTTGTTCATTGAGTCCGCAAATCTCGGAAAAAAGATTCAGCCGTGACAGTTCGGGATACATAATAAACGGTTTTTCTCGTCTATTTTAACCCTACGTCAATTTTTCGAATCCATTCAAAGCCTTCGACGAACTTCTCGAAGCTTGTTGTTGGCAACGTCAAGTTCGCGATGGCGAATTTCATTCCGGCATAGTTTAAGACAAGGGGCAACAATTTTCGTGTCACCAGGTACGTGGGTGAACCGAACTGCACGCAATAGGACGCATGTCATATACATGCGTATATTTGTATACCTACTCTTGGTCTTCGGGATAAAATGTCTGCCTTGGTAACACTACACCGTAGTGGGCAGTCCCGGGATCGACGTGTGGTGGTCAATGTTTTGGGTGACAGCTAGCGTCCCGTGTCCCGGACGAATTCCCGAAGGAACCAAGAGGCGGTCCCGGGTACAGAGCGCGGCTTTGCAGCAGCCCGAGTCTCTCTTAGAAACAATTCAACCAAGCGCACACAAGCGTAGCGCGGCAGGCAGTTTACACCAAATAGTCAACTGGATGCCTTCGCGGTGACTCAGGAATTATCCTCGCGTAGAGGAGCTGCACATGCTTCACGCACGTGTTGCGTTTTGTGTTTCACAAAATTTTTCACATTCTAATACAAATTTTTCACTTGCTTACACGCTTCTTCCTTTTTTCTTCGTCATCTTCTAGTTCTCCTTCGTTTCTTTCTTTCGTTGCGACATCTCTGCTCAACTAGATCATAGCAGATCGTAAAATGAAGGTATACGAAGGTGCTGTTTGATTGGCAGTATTTGCCACTATCGTAGCGATGAGATTCGATGGTTTTAAGATGATTTGTGAAAAGGTAACGTTGCTGAAAATTCAGGTTGAGAGACGAGGGGCGATGAAGAGGCTGGCGCTAACCTCGGCGAGTCCCGGAGGACCCGGAGTCTGAAGGATCAGTGAGGCTGAAGGATGAAGGGGAAAGACTCGGTGACAGTTTCCAGAGCCTAACCCGGATACACCCGTCACCCGAGACGAGGTTGTACGTCGTGCTGGTAATTAGGAGGTTCTCCGCCTACGTCGTACTACCCTAAACCTCAAGACCGAGACCCCGACCCTAAACCTATTTAGTTGTTATATACTTCCCAACGTTCTTTACGCCAACCCCTCCGTCTTCTCAGTCTTATTCTCATGCGTCGCTGTTAAGAGATGCCTCTTCGTTCTAAGGCATAATAAACACTCCAGGTTTATCTCACTCTTAATGTCCTTCGGCAAAAGTTGAGCCCAAATCAGACCACGAGGTGTCTTGCACAACGAGTGAGAAATTTGATAGAAAATAATGACGTCGCTGGTTTATCACCATGGATAACTCGCTTTCATTCCTGAACTGGTAGAAAAATCTGTATAGTACCAAATGAGCGTCTAGTTGAATCGAGCATCATCTACTAGACGCAGGTAAAGTTGGTGTATAATTTCATATCGATACCACGACATCAAATAAGACAACGAGATATTAACACTTCCCGAGTAACCGTTTACTTGGATGAAGTGAATTTCTGTCTCAGTGTAATGCCTCGAATTTCTTGAAAACTTTGGTGTCGTTTCTCAGAAAGTTAAACCGAGTTAGCAGGAATCCTGTTGTAGACGCCATGTACTATCGTTGAGTAGTGTGTTATACCTCCCGAAAGCTAGACAAGAAACGCTCGCGTTAGTGAATTAGGAAAAGCACATATATCGCGGCGTCGAGTGGGTATAAGCCGCGTGGAAAGTCGCGGGAGGCGTTACCGTGGGTGGGTATGCAGCGTCCGCCTTCCTCTTGGCGAGTCCTCAAGAACACGGCGGTATATAACTGCAGAGAACCGAGGAGAGGCGGCGGAGGTAAAGGAGGAAGCCATGACGTCTAGAGCCGGCGGAAATATACCCCGCATACTGCTAATCACCATAAAGCTTCGAGCTACACGTGTTACGAATTCCCACCGAAGAGAATTCCCCCATCTTCTCCTCCTCCTCCTCCTCCTCCTCCTTCTCCTTATCCGTATTCGCTCTCTGGCTCTCCATCTCTCTTGGTCTCTCTCTCTTTCGGGAAAACGCCTACCGCCTTAACGTTTCAGAGGTGCGTATCTTTCCGCACTATTCTCAGCTTTCTCGTAATGTGTAACCATGTGTACTTATTGCATATAACGAACGAAATGTGGTTCGGGTACTTAAGTCGTTAATTCTTTAGTTCGTATGCGAGATTTTTGCTTTTCTATCTTTCAAGTCAAACGACAACAGTTGACAAAATATCTATAACAGACCCAACGTATATCTAGAATTACTTGCTGTTTTCTTGTGAAAAGCTTTCCGTCATATCACGATATCGATAGAATTGGATCAAAAAGAAGCGAGAATGGAATTTAGTCCAAATCCAAAATCGTCGGATTTTTTTCAAATTTCTTCATCATTGAAGAGAACTCAGATATATTCTTGTTTCTTAAATTCAGTTCCGTATAATCGCGACAAGCTTGTGACATTAAATCCATACTATATAAGGAAAGTGACTTAGGACAACTGGAGGTTTGCGAAAGTGCAATTTGAAGAGACGTTTATTACTTAGTTCGAATAAATTTTTGATTGACATACGAGAGACTAGGTCCAATTTGTGACGCTGGTGTAGAATGTACTACAAGCTCTCGACGAGGTCAAAGGGTGAAGAAATTTCATCGAGATAACGAAATGGTCAGAGAATTTCACGAGCCGTCGATGCCTACCACCTGTCCAACAACAATGTCAACGCTAATAATTTCAGTACACTACAAGCGAAGGGTTCTCGGGTGAATGGGTTTCGTGGTTGGAGCGAAGTAAGAGTCCGGTTAGAAAAAGAAGAAATGTGGAGATTCAAAAGAGCGCAAATCGGTCGGCATCGAGTGTTGAGTTTTTAGAATAATCGCACGCCTACGCGAGGTGGACGTAAGACACGGACTTTAGAGATAGAGGAGAGGCTCGCTGGGTTCTCTGCCCAGTGGAGTATTGGGGTGGCGGAGGAGACATTCGTCTCACATTAGCATATACACGCCGCGAGGCTCGAAGCCCCGAAGCTCCGAAGATCGGAGTCCCGCGGGAGCCCCACCCAGTCCTCCATCCTCTCTGTTCCACGGCGTCGGTTCCCTCTCTTCAGCGCGTTTCTCATTCCCGCACCAAGGGGTCCTCCTCACAGGGATCCGCCGTCCGCTTATGGTGGGCATCCGAACCCGCGGCTGCAGGGTTTTGGCGAGGTCGTGGAGAACGACCATCGAAACACTGATATTATGTGTCGAGTGTTGTATGCGGGGTACCTGGATATGTGTAAACGCATATCGACATTCTCCCAGCACGCATGTATTACACCCCGGTCCATACGTACCTGCATACGTTTAAGGTTGAATAATTATTATTATAGTTTATGAATCGCGGTACGATCAGAGACCCTCTTTATTCATCGACACTGTCAAATTTATACACGCCTTGTGTTAGTAGTTCGCGTTGGAGATTCATTCCACGCTTTATACTTTTTACTCTTTTATATGTTTATTCGATACAATATCATATCTGCTCCCAACCCGCGGTGCATGCACCAGAGCATATTTACGGCCCCTGCACACAAATATCTTCTCCAATTCGAACCGGCTCCTCATACACTCTCTGAAAGAATTACGCGAAATCTGATTCAAGATGTTCAGAGATAAAATTGAAATCGGTGATTAAGGTTTTCGAACAGCCTTGAACTTCTTTTAATCAGACGTAAAAGCAGCCTTCATTTCCTCGCATTACCAAGTAATGTTGAAACAGTTGTGTAAATTCGAAAACGTTTCATCGATCATTTCAGAAACACTGCATTCAAAGTTAATGAAAAATCTCCCTCGACTAATCAATGGAAAATGTGTTTATTTTCAAACTGAAAACTCGCTTCTACGCGCCAACGAATGGTGTAGAATAATGGTGAGTTACAGAGCGTATGGCAATGACAAGAGGACTCTTTGGCCTTGGAATGTAGTTAAGTGTAGAACTATGTGGATAGAAAAACAGTTTCCAACAAAACTTGCAATTCTTTCTGGAGAAACAATGACGAATAGTCCAAATCATGAAAACTAAGGTCCGAGAGAGAATAGGAAGGAGATTTTGAAGGTGCACAATAAAGCATTTAATCACATACCTACGTCTCGGCGAGTCCTCGGTTGGCGATATCTCAAGCGTTTAGTCGTACACGGTGTTTGGTGAAGAGACCCGGTCGTATATTGATAGAATCTCCGATGATCGTAGGTCGGTATGTATTCAGGAGGTCAGCCTGTGTATCCCGGAGACAAAGTTCCCGGATCTCGAAAAAGGCGTCAATGAATGGTTCTCGCGTCGGTATATTTACGGCCGTCCAAGACTCACCGCTATCGCGACACTTTTACCGTAGCGATAACCGCACCGTCCCGCTGCCGAAGCAGGTCCCGTGGTTGCCAGGGATCCAGGTTTTGTTTTAGGTAGATGCAGATAAGCGGATATGAGCATATGGGCGAAGGCGAGGACCGAGCGACGGATGAAAGCGTACATAAGTAGCCGGTGTTTAATTAACCGAACAAATCCTCGGCTGGTAAAGATAACAAGAGAAGAACGAGCTTTCACTCCTCCATTCCCCTGCAGTAAGAAGAGCGAAATGAAATTTTGTCGTCATCGGTATGACTTTTGATCCGGTGGAAAAAAAAGAAGTAAAAACTCGATAAGAAACAAAGAGCAAACTAGCGAAGAGAGTTGAAGCGATGGAGGGGGAGGAGAATGGAGAAGAGAGGAGTTGAGCCAATTAGGTCGGTTTGTGCGAGCGGGGGCAAATATATTCAAGTGGATGGAAAAAAAGCCCAATTTGTAAGTCTCGGGACGAGAATTGAGACCCCAGGCTGCTGGTCCGCGCCTAGATCCAGAGATATGAACCGAGACAAATAGATGCATCTCAGTCGAAAGGAGATGAGAGACTTTCTCACCGGATTGTTTCTTCTTCCTCTCGTTTCACTCCACACGTTCCCTTCTGCCTCGCGATACACGTCTCACTTGGCAGTCGTCACTTGCGTGCACGTATAACCTAAGTAAGTCTGAATTGACTACAGGGAAGAGAGAAAATTGTCGCATCAGCCCGTTGCAGAGTGAATGAGAAGAAGCGAAAGAGCAAAAGCTACGGGTAACCTTGTTCTAATCTAAAACCCCCGCCCTGCAAGCAACCACGAGTCTCTTGGCTAAGTGCTGAATAATCGAGGAGAAGTGGAACGACATAAAGAGTCGGGGCCAAATTAAATCTTTGGATGTCGAAGCAGTTTGCAGAACGGATAGGGAGAAGAAAAAAGCAGAAAAAAAAAAACCAACAACCCACTCCCAAGGTGGGTAAAAAAGTTTACGAGGGTCTACCGTCGGCCGGAGAATAAGAGAAGAAGAGGGTGTGCAAGTGTGGACTTGTTCGTGTGCTAGCTTGGCTGTAAGTAGAGCGAGGAGAATGAAGGGCGAAGGGGGATTCTTGCAGCACTCGGCCGCAGATCTTACGGTTGGCTCCTCGGCGATGGTTGGGTCCGAAATACTTCTTCGGGGCCCGAGGGGACACCCCAGACTGCTGGCTGGCGCCGAGAAGCACAAAGTCACGAAACGGGTAGTTGTTAAAGTTATATTGCTGGCATAAAACGGCGCAAATGCCACAAAAACAATACAACTTTATTGAGGGGGTTTTTAAAATTACCGAAAGGAAGGCTGTTTGGGAACGGCGGCAACGTGTTGGGGTTTCGTTTCGCTCCGTTCTCTCGACAGTGCGATGTGCCGATGAGGCAGCGCGGCGCAACGCAAGGCAACGCAGCGCGCCTGCCTGGCATTTGTCAAAACGCGTGACATTTTTACGAACGACGTGTTTTTGAGGAACGACGCCAATAAAACGTCGATAAGTCTGAGATGGTGCTTAAGAAATTTCCGTGGAGCTATACGTGGAAGGAGGAGAAGGAGGAGGAAGAGACGGAGACTGCAAAGCCTCTGAAGCAGGTATCTTTTTCCCAAGAAACTGCTACCCCCCTACATCCATCTCCACATCACCCCTTCAGAACGAACCCTCCTCGGACTTTTAGCTAAATATACAAAAACCCCGTTATCCTCATCAAAAACAAAACCACCGTTTCATTTCCTAGTCACGTAGAGTTAGATCCCGGGTATCACTGTTTGAAAAATTACGCGTGTGTATCACAATTCGGACGCCATTGTCGTATACGATAGAAAATACGAACGTCGATGGCGGATGGTAAACAATTATTTATAGTCAACAACAAGGTATGTAAGCAAGAACTCGATTGTAGGTATACACGCAAGAAACCGCGTTACGTGAGTAATGGCTTGGCACTAGTGTACAACGGTGCTTAAAGTGGTTGAATAAAATTTGAATAAAATGTCGGCATCTTTCGGATTAATTTACTACGAAGTATAACCGGACGGTGAGCTCCATCGACGGTACGATAATTCATCTACCACACCTTGAACGCCGCCCAGTGCGTAAGATCGATTCCAAGGTTTGACGAATTTCTCGAATCCGAGAATACATCACGAATGAAGATCGAAAGGTGAACAATAACGAACCGATGCACGGATGGATCGATCGGTGTACGCGAATGAATTTTCATTGTATCTTCCGACGATGATGGAAAAATTATTACACGCCAGAGAAGAATCGGGGAAATAATACAACGGGCCGAGGTGTTGCCACGTCATGAAGACGTAAAATGCCCTTGGACACTTACAGCGACGTATTTACCATTCATTAATTCACTCGGTCCATTGACGATCGGGTTACCCCATGAATGGGCGCTTCTATATACTAACGTAGTAAAGATAGGATCATCCGAATGAATTCGAAGGGGGTTGAGCAGTCAGGTTATGGTGTTGACAGGGGGGAAGAAGCTGCAATGGTCGGGTTCTTCTTCCAGGGACCAACGACTAGCGGAGTTAACGCGGGAGACCATCGAGGCGGACCTCGTTCACACCTCCGCCTCTCACCTTTTCTTTACTTTATTTTTTTCACGACTCGCCTTCCCTACTCTGCATCCTTCTCATTTCATTCTCCTACTCTTTTCACAGGATCACGGATCCCTGCTTGTCTCTTCTTAATGGCGCTCTTGGCCGCCCGCATCTTCAACTAATACTTCAAAGTGTACAACAGTTAATTCTCAACTCAGGTCAGATAAAACGTACTTAACTTCTTTTGTCCCCCGTTTAGTCAAAATTCGTGAATCTTGTACGGCCGAAGACAACCGAGACTGATGTCTGGAATACAAAATCATTACCAAGCAAACGATTTTTCCTGAGCTAGTCTCGTGAAACCAAATTTCGTAACGCTTCTTCAAAATCGGTCATGAGAAGCAAAGTTCAATATGCATGGCGGACAAATTCCCGGATACACGGGACAACTGGGAACCAGGCGGGAGGTGAATTCGGACAATTTGTGAGAGGTGAGGATGAGATGCGGACAGCGACGGTCCGACGCCGTGTACGTAATGGGTACGAACAAGGTGCTTCGCGTGCCGCCATTACTCACGTTTTCTATCCTCGAATTAGAGCTGGATGCGCAAGTTTCCGTGGCGTATAATTCGACGGGGACGTCGTCGCTGTGGTCAGCGCACTCTTCCAGGAGGGTGACGCGCGGGGCTGGCCAAGATTTTAACGCTGGACCACCCAGCCGGTGTCGGCAGCGTTAGCATAACGCGTGGGCGTCATTCTTTCTCTCCTCTCCTCCTCTCCCGATTCTTTCATTCATTCTTCCTCTCCTTTTTTTTCGGTTCTCGTTTCTTTCTCCTCTGCCATGACCCCGCGCTCTTCCTTTTTATACACTCGAGGTTGGTCGCATCGACGCCGCCGCCATCCTCGTCCTCCGCGTCCTGATCCTTGGCCCGAGACCTGCCGCCATTAGACAAAGGTGTATAAAGGGTGAGCGTGCGTCGGGCGCCGCCTGCGCCTCGGCCTTTCGGGCTCGAAGACCTTCGTAGGTAGGTATCATTAATATACGGTCCAGTCACCGTGTAACTGATCCGCCATTGTCTCACCGGATGAATAAATTAACCCCCGTTCGCCTACACTACTCCAGGACGACCGACCCCTTCGAGGTCCTCCAGATATCCTCTCAACGCTCTCAAGGACCATCCTATTTCGCCCCACCCGCATATATGTATATACCTCCATCTCACGGTGTTCAACGGCACGCGTAATCTATGACGTATCGCCTCATTAGGGACCGGCTATTCAACCTCGGTCATTGACGAGCCGTAGGGCTGTTTCCTGCTTCAAAAAGTAAGAAATTTTCATCAAGATCCTTGTCTGGAAGTGATTGCAGCGATCTCAAATCCCGCAAATGTTTAGTTACAGGCTTTCTTCCGCGTGCTGGTTTCAAATGAAGTCATTCCAACTTGGTCCATTAACAATTCAACCCCGCCGTTGGAATACTACGAACGTTCCACCCGAATATATACCAAAAACCGTGAAGGTAATCACTCCAGTTTCGGAATCAAATCGAACAAACACCCTGAGCGGATTTTTTCCGCAATCTCGCAACTGCCAGAAGAGCCGCGGATATTCCTTTCGGCTTTATATTGAGGGTCGAAAAAGCACTCGATTCTTCTTGACGGAACGGGACATTAGCCGGAGGTTGGTGCTGGGGGTTGGGAGGGTTGGTGGTAGAAGCCAGAGTCTCCGTCCGCAGGCGTTCATTAATCAAACGACACGCGCTAATGAACCAGCCACCGCGAGGAAAGCCCAGTTGGGCCTTGAGCGGAGTCGGTAGCCCCTCTATGTGTGCAACGGTTGATCCTGCTTGTATGTACAACATACGTCTCCGGCGGCATAATGCTAACTTCGAATCTGTATCGCTGCGAGGCGATTGTTCGGTTGATTTCGAAGGACCTGTTCGAGCTGACTCGTATCGATACCGTACCGTAACGTTGATATACACGTCGATTCATCCATCGGTATTCGCCTCTATACCTGGTGAACCGACTTGAAAGGTTGACGAAAAAGTTTTAGTGCAAGATTCGAAACATTTTCAGCGACGATGAGTGATCATTTTGAATCACTGATGTTCCTGAATGATTTGGTTTACATCTGCTACTCAATCCTGTACATTTGGAGAGTCGGCGAGTCTTCTTCCAGTCGTTGTTTTCCATTTTAAAAACTGGATCTTGTGCAAGTCTGTCTTGTTCAATCCTGACAGCAGTGAGGTTGATACTTTTTTCTTTGAACCTGACCGAAACGCTCGAAATGACGTGAAGATCTCAATATACATCAAAGTGTGATTTTAAATACTTTGTAATGGCTCGAAGTGACTTCAAACGGAATAAGATGACTCGGAATGGATTTCAAGCTAGTTCAGAATACTTTTTGTCAAGCTGTAACGCAATTCCTAACTGCGCTAGTGATTAGCCTCGTACATATTCAAGAGGAACTTCTACTTGTACTGCTTGAACGAATGTCCGAAGTGCTTTCAGTTCCATGAGATACTTTGTCAACGAATACACGGTGGAGATGAATTTGCAGCACGAACACACATACAGGCAAGAAAAAAAAAACACGCATTGATGCAAACAAACAATACACGAGACACGGCTGTGAGTTAGCCGGCGCTTAGCCGCAAGAGAATAATTATTTTGAGCCCTGGACTAAACAAATTTCACCATTATCGGATGACACAGGCCTTCGCTTTTGTGTTTAATTGATATTTTTTGTAATACCCAACGACCCCTCGGCAACCATGCAGAATATCGTTCATGATCCGTGGGACCTAGCGATGCCAAGCCCCCCCGCCTCTCCCCGGCCCTTCCCTCTTCACTCTTCGCCGTCCAATCCTATCGCCCCTTTCGCCGTAACCCCCGCTTGGATTCAATACGGTGAACACGTTGGCGAACAGAAGCGCATGGATATAATCCGGGAATCGACATCGGACTCCTGTTAAAATATTTCGTTGGAAAATATCGTCGACAAAAGGGGGAGGGAGGCAGGGCTGCACGTTGGGACGTTGGCTTCGCTGATCCGTTCCCGAACTGCCTCTCGACGATTTATATACCGAAATGTATATATATATACATGGAGAGCGATATTGGATTTTTTACGCAACTCGACTCGCGAAACCGTCGCAGTTTTACACCCTAAAATTTTTTATTCCGACGTAGGCCGACACAGTGTTAGTAGTACTTTAGCAGAAGTTGCGCATCTATCCACCGAATAAGTTAGACGCCTGATTTGTATTCACTGTAGCATTTGTGGCCACCTTCGTAAAAATTTTTATTCAACAATTCAATTATTAATCTTTACAATTAGTCGATTCATGACTAACAGCCGACTATGAGCGAATTTTTGACACAAATTTTGAATACATGGTTTCCGTAGTTGAAAGCAGCCATTTACCATCTATGGTCATATCCTCAGATTACACGTAACGAACGTTGATAAAAACTGATGCATCTATCCTACCCGGAGCATTTAATCGATGGAAGATGAGCTTGAATTTTGACTGTTTCCTTGAAGAATTCTACAACATTCGACAGCGCGTGGGCACCAAGCGAGATTCTACTGGCTAGCGGCCATCTTGTTTTCCTGTATCTGATTGCGGAGGAGCGAGTGTGAGAGACGGGAAGAGACGAGAGAGAAGGATGAGGCGGAGGGAGAGGGGAGTCGGGGAGAAGGCAAGAAGATGGGTGCCACAAGAATTTAGCGAAATCGGTTGAAACTACGATCTGCGGCCGCGTTGCTGCCGGATCAGAATTGGAAGGGGGCCAGGCACGATCTCGTTTGAAACTATCGTTCAGATTGCACGAAACCGCGACACGATTCCCACGCTGAACCTTTTCATCGGGCTCCATAAGAATGACCCGCAAAAGTCTGCTTCCGCATTCCCCCGACCGTCACAGGTTGCAAAATCTGACGCGTTTCTTCGAGGATCTGAAAGAGCGATCGGTTAAGATAAACCGATCAATTGAATTACGAGTGAAGTTACGATGTCGCAGCAAGTATGACGCTGTTCGTACAAGTTTCCCGAAAAAACAACAAGGCACGCAGGTTGAAAAGCATTCAGATTCATTGTCCCCGAGAAAAAATGGTCTCGCAACTGCAGGGACTGATATTTTCTCCATCACCATCACCGATCTGATCTACAGTCCTCGCCACTAACGAGCGGCCAGGACGATCGGCTGGCAACGGTTTAGCCTGAATTTTTATGAGTTTCACCATTTGGACCTGATTCTTCGGACGGACTTCCGGTCGCCTGTATACCCAATCACTTATGATCATGAAGAACTGTGATTCAAGTTAACCATAAATATACGATGATCAGATTTCAGCTGGTAATTGTTACATTCAATCGGGCCATCTTGTTGGGAGAGAATTGTCGGGATGAACAATGTTTCTACTGTCTACAGAGTCAGAAATTCAAATTTTGGATTAGGCCCTGAGAAAATTTGAATAATTTTTTCTTCCCAGTATACATCGCCAAATTACATCCCCCCTTCAAAACGACGATGCCTTAACTTGCCAGACAACAGACTTCCATCAACCATGAGTCGATTTTCTTTTCCCCCATTATACTGACACCTTAAACGCTTCAAATTGGACGTGTGAGGTACGTCGACGTATCGAACGTCGGCGTTAACGAGATCGGTCAAAGAGAAGACGCGACGTAAAGAAGAAAGGAAGAAAGAAAGGAAAGTCCGAGGGAAATCGAGGAAAATTAAATAAGTGAGGGAGTTCCGGTTGGAAGTGAGCACTCAATGTCAGCATTAGCGGTAGGTCGTTCCTCAGGAAGTAACATCGCGTAATCGAGACTCGTCTAGGCCGTAGTTGCGCAGTCCAGGGCCAGGGTGCAGCAGAGTAGCCAGTGGCAAAGAAAAGGTGCAGGACATCGAGGCGGCACTCAGTGTTCACGATGACAATAGCGCGGTAATGACTCTGTGACTCGCATTAAAAATGAAACCTGGATCCTTATCCATGTCCTTATCTGAGCCGGCGTGACATGATACCACACCGCCTCCCGGTTTATATGATATACGATCAACTGCCTTTTCGTCGCAGGCCACGCACCCGGCACCGCGTAATTACCCTAAAAAATTCGACCGGTTCACCCAGTCTGCCCGCAGTCTTGGTGCCTCTCTGTCCTCCCCTCCTTCTAAGCCCCACTCGCTGGTACCTACCTCTAACCGCTTTATACGCCGGCGGGTATAAATGACAAAATTGCTCCCCGTTGACATTGAAATATTAATGAGGTTTTTTAAATTCATCAACCCACTTGTATGTGTATAGTATTACCGAAAAAAGTTCGTCCGCCACCCTGCAGACGGACGGCTTCCACCGAAACTTGTAGAGTCGTACCTCCGAGCACGTGGGCATCTCCTTGTTACACGCCATATTCGACCATGATACACGTGAACGTGCCTCGTTCTGCCCGCGGGACGGCATCGCCTCTCATGACGTCACAACGACTCACGCCCGTCTCTCTCCACGTGCAGTTTATTATCTATTTATTATTATTGTCTTGTTGTTATTCAACGGAAGGGATTGACCGCAGGGTAATAAAATATACGATTATTCAAAAACCCTTCCGTCTTTGACGTCGGACCGTTCGAGAGGATCGCTCGCTTCCTTCCAGGTGCATACTCACTCGACGAACGAGCTGCTTAACCACCCCGATCAGATACACGCGACCCGGGATCAGGCGTGAATAGGGAATAGCCAAACGACGTCTGGAATTACCGTTAAGATCTTCAAAAGCCCACACCGAGGAAATTCCGAGGGTCCGTCAGCTTTATGAGTCATCGTCGTGATCGGAGGATCCCTTCCGACTTCGCGTTACTTGGCACTTTACGTTTCCAGGTGACAATTCGGTTATTCGTCCGGGAAACAAAACCGGGTGTCCGGACACCCTGGAAAAAATTCGAAGTCGAAAATCTAGGTCGACCAGGTCCGATGTCGTCATGAGTTTCACGTCCGAAACTTCGAGCAGAACGGAGCCGTGTTGAAGAGAGTTATACAGAAAGAAAGAAATGGACATAAGCATGAACCGGGAGGGCGCGTAACGAAGAACACAACAAACAATGGCTTTGTTTTCTACGCAAACGTGATACACCTGTAAAGGTAAAAATATATCTCCTCGTAGATCGACACGCGATCCGCGAGGTTTTTCCCTCTTATAATTCACCGCAGCGATCCGTGAGCGTGTAGCACACAACTACCCGCCTAAATGTACCTACGCCGGCATTACACTGACTGGCAGACCCGTATTTCCCAGTTGTGAAAACAGACAGAGGAAAGTAGAGAAAAAAAAAAAAAAAAGGGAAAAAAGAAAAGAGAAACTGTGGCAGTCATTCGGTGTTTCCTTTTCTTTTTTTTCGTGCGTACATTTTTGAGATATCCTGTTGGTTTTTTTGTTTTTCGTTGTGATTATAACGGCCATGCGGATACAGCCGTGGATCGATGCACTGAGAAAAATTTCATTTGTTACAGTAACTAGAAAAATTCCGTAAAACAGGTATCGTTGAAAGAAACTGTTTGAATATTGTTGGAATTACGAAAAATGAGGTACGCCTAACCATTTTGAGCTATTGCCGATCCTTTTTTGGTAATTGCAGCGCAAAATCAGTTGTTGAGGCTTACTCTACCTTTTTAGTTAAATAAGGCTTTAACGTCAATTTATCGTTCCACGAGCGTTAAATATTCGCAACATTTGCAAAAAAATATAGTAACAGTGATCGTAACGAGAAAGAATAGTAACGGATACTAGACTTTCCGGTAACAGCTAGAAAACTAATTTTCACTTCGTACCCAGAACTATATTCTTAGATTGTGGTAAAAAATGAAAATAGTCAAGGACTGGGCGGTAACCGAAACTAAAAATTTCTTTCAGTGTGTAAAATTCTCAAGGAAGCAGAAATCGCAATTGAATCCGCAACAACGGTTGACCCGTTGATCGAAGAAGCGAGAGGCGAGATAAGGGTGGCTCTATATCACTAGGTGTTTTGTACTCATTGTCGGTAAATTACCATCGCAGCGATGATGATTTACATAACGAGAGATCGGGGCTGATTGCGCCGCGCCGCGCCGGGGCCTGAAGGCCCTGTTTTATGTCTAATCTTTATGCCCTCTTGATTCACTTATTTTGTAAAGCCGCTCTTGCGTGTGTGCGGTGCGTCGTACCTACGTTCACGCATACGTCGATCCGATCCAAGGAGCGGGGAACAAGGATCTCTAGTCGGTGTGTTGAGCAAGGGACGATGATACAGCTTGGCGATAATTCAGCCAACGGATGAAGCGAACGACCGGCCGACCGGCCGACCGCGGCGTGTCTCCTTAATCTTCGTTTAAATACCAAAAACTTTGGCGGTTTATAACACAGAAGGCGTACGGGGAGTAGCTTGATACGCGTCCATCTACCTGTTATACAAACTCGGCCGTGTGACACGCGAACGGACAAACGTCAGGCCACTTAATAAATATATAACAGTGGCTCGTTAGCCTGTCCCAAAGGCACAATAGTCGGCTATACACACACGTGACAAAATCGAGAAGGTAATAATTTAAAAGCACTTATGAAAACCGCCCGGTTGCTTTGCGATTTGACAGCAACTGCTTAACACGACGGCTAGGCTAATTTTGTAAATTATATTATATACAGTTTGTGGGTGTGCGTATGTATATTGGATGTATACGTATGTCAGACCGGCTGTTCAGAAAACTGTTTGTGCGCAAAGTTCAAAAATCTTCGGTTAACTTTGAAAAAAGAAGATCCTGAAAGTTTCAATGCTTTATCTTATCATTAAAGGGTATCCGTAATTTTTATTTTATTTTTTTTTTTAAATTTTTTATAGACTAATTGCTGGACTATATTTTTTTTTTTTTTATGAACGCCATGTCGAATATTCCATAATGAAAAAAATAATAATGAAAAACTGAAAATATTGCGTAAAAAGTATTTTCAATCTCAGATTTATTTGTGTACCATTTGATTTTTTTGAATCGTTATAAAATTCGAAAAGATCAGAGTCTGAAAACCAATATAATCTTATTTTATAAGGAAAACAAAAATTGAATTGAAAATTGAAAGTTTGAGAATCTTATTTTTCTAAAGTTAACTTAAAATTTTTCAACTTTGAGAATAAACATTTTTTTTTTTGAATGGCCAGTCTAATATATGTGAGCAAACTGAAATACTTGATCTTTATTTTCCATAAAATATCTAAAATAATGGCAATTAAAACTCTCCGAATGCCGTACTATGCATTTTTCCATAGCATAATAAGCTATGGGATCATAGCTTGTGGAGGTATTTATCCTGACAATCTAATGTTATAACAACGATTGTCAAATAGAATCTTGAATGTTATAAAGAAAAATCAATTCACGGTGCTCAAAATTCCCTTAAACCTGAAGCAACTCTTTGTTCTTGAATTTTTGAAATTTCATTATCATAAATTAAAAGATAAATTTTTAAACTCTGACAGTATAACCAAGCATAAGAGCATTCAGATTACAAGATTTAAGACTGTGAGTAGTAAGAATAGTTATATTAACAGGCAATTTGCTGATTCAATGATTTACGTAATGATATTAAAATCATCAATAATGAAACGCGTGTTAAAAGTAAATTAAAGCGATAAATATTGTCATTAATTACACAATAAATAGCTATAATCCTATAGATAAATGACAAATGAAACATCGTGCGCTGAATTTTACATATTTTTGGTAACTTATAAATTTATTGAACTGTCATCAATGGATATTGCACCAGTTCAAATTTGTTTGTACATCTTAATAATTATAGTTTCTCAGTTTATAGTCCAGCCCAACAAACACGTAATAACATTTACCTCTGTTGGAATTTACTGTATTTATACTTGTAAATTTTATACTGAAAACGAACAAACAAATGACGAATGAATGAACGAATGAATACCTACGTAAAATTCAAAGCAGATGTCGAGGGTTTGTTAATTCTTTCTGGAGCACGGGAAAAGGCGCTAAGAGATACGGTCACCGGATGTCGAGAAAGAATCACAAGTTTCAAGGTGCGCTGGTTACGCGGATGCGGTCTAACTCATTACGCGTGTCTAACCCGGCTAATTGGCGTCTACAAGTCAAAATTGTGCGAAAGCCTGGGACAAAGCAGCTGAAGGAGAGGCGAAGTGCGATCAAAAAATAGGAAAAGAAAGGCTGGAGAGAGGAGGGGGGAGGAGGAGGAGGGGACAAAAGGGGAAGAAGAGGAGTTTCGGGGATAAATTCTGGCAAAACGACACTTCTCGACAAAGTCTTTTGTTTTTTACCTCGGGGCGGAAAGGGTCAGCCATGCCACCCTTGGCGCGTGGGGTTTTAGGGGGGGAGGGAGGATCGGGAAACGGGGGGCGGAGAGTGAAATTTTAGATTTTCTCGCAACAGGCACCCTTGCGAGCTGATCCCGGGGCGAGATGACGCCTCTCTGGCGCCTAGCTATGTGCCACTCGTAAAATCTATTCTTGACCGAAATATCTCGTTTCTGGGTCCAAGGACACGACTAATCTTCCCCCCTTGCCGATCCTGTTTCGTTAACTCGCCGACACGAGTGCGCAACAGTCCTGAACGCCTACGGATGCAAGTCGACTTCCAAAAATTTTTAAAACCAGGTTTTTTTTCCTCTTCCGCGTATTCTTTCGTTGCAACTTCTTTAAGGGGACCGTAGAGGTTCGAGATTTTGAAACTTTGCGGAAGTTTGATTGTTTGTAACAATGGTAGAAATGAATATAAACGGATCCTACTTTCTCGGGTGTTTATTGGCATATTTGGGAATCATTACGTTGTATGATGGCATGGTTCCGAGGTCAATCACATGGACGGTCCGACGTAATTATTTCAACGAGGTGAAATTGGGTTGTACGACGATTTCAACCGAACAGATAATCCAATCCGGAGTCTCTTTGTTTGGATCTCTTTATTTAGGACCCCTCTCTATAGATCCCCCCTTGAAATGTGATCCCTAAAAAATTTTGTCACGATTTTATGATGACAAATGTCCAGATTTCTTCTTAACGCTGCGTTTTTTGATCACCATTTTTGTATTTTTCGTCTGATCCTCAATTTTTCAGGGAGGATCGATAGACATGGGTCTAATAAAGAGATCCAGACAAAGAGACCAAACATTCAAAGTCGAGTAATTTAAGATAATTATCAAGAATTTGAGACAGTCATTTTTTGGTTCTTCGAAAATCAATCACTAAATTTACCATTTCTCGTCAAATTTTTGGATAAAATTACTCTTACTTCTGTGATTCTTTATGACAAAATTCAAAGTAAAAATAATTTTTCAAAAGAGTAAAAAAAAAAATCGCCTTTCTGAGGAACTCGTATGTTCAAACTGACAAAGCAGGATTTCTACTACAGAAAAATGAGAATTGAATACCGTAAGAATTATGTTTCAGAATTTAGAATCCTGCGGAAAGTATGAAAACAAGCAGAATAGTCTAGTTGAAAAGAACATTACACTCTACTAGACTCTGAGTCCAAACATCTGTACCTTGGAAATTTATCGTCGGCTGAAATAAAGAACAAAGCATCAAAAACGTGTAGCAAAATCGATTTGATCTTTTCTGTCTAGGCGGCTGATTGATCAGAATTACCATTAATTTCAGAAGCTAAGATTGCCAGACTCTTCTAGGAGTTTCCAACTCGGCGAGTGTAAATGTCCAGATAACTTTCGTCTCGTTATAATTTAAAAAAAATGAAAAACGACAAAAATTTCAATTAATCGTTACGAATCTTTGAATCTGCGGGTTTTTTTTGCGGTTACTTGCGCGTCGTTTTTGAGGCGAGATCGAAATTCCGAATTTGAAAAGTTTCGAAAGCGCCAAAATTTTAAATTTTTGGTGGCGAAACTTAAAACAAAGAAATCAAACTTTGACGAAACATCAAAGTTTCGAATGATCCTAAAAGCTCAAAGTTGCGAGAGCGCGAAAATGAGAAAATTAAAAAATCTGAAACACCGAAATTCCGACTGAACGAACATTTTCAGTCCCGTGAATTTCTGGCTTAGTGAAATTTCAGCACTTTGATGTTTCTTTGTTTTGGAATTTCGATATTTTTACGTTCGGAATCCCTTTAATTCCGATCTCGTGTTTTCTGATTTTTTACTCTCACTTGTTGAGTAAGCTACACTGAGTGAGTATATTTTAATTTACAGAATTTCATTCTGTCGAAAATTTAATTTTCGGAATCTTGCGTCCGTCTTGAAACTTTGAGCCTCGGTCTTTCCGACCATTCGAAACTTAGTCCTTTCCAAAACGCTTTCATTTTCTTTACCTCAAGTTTCGCCATCAATTAATTCGGAATCGGGCGCTTTAACGGAACTTTTCAAATACGCAACTTGAACACCGCCCCGTCGTTTTTTCCAGTACCTACAGATATCCTTCCAAGCCAGCAGGAATACGGCAGGATCACCGTCTAGTGCCCCGGGGGTTGACAGGTGAAGATGAATAGAAAGAGCGTATTTAGTCGATTCGTTAGGGGGGAGTATTCGGTAGTTCGTTACCGGGGGGCCATTAGCGGGCGTAACGCCTATCGTAGGAGCGACGAAGGACTAAGTAAACCTCGCTAACAAGGAGGCGGACCATCGGGGCAGAGAGAGATGATCTACGGAGGCTCGTTCCTATTATATTCCATACACCGGATCCGGGGTATCGGAGTTGCGCGCAGGAGCGAACGCCCCCGAATATTAACACCCTGATTTATGCGTGTAATTATCTTTTCTTGCTTTTCTTAGCTGCCGCCGAGTTTCTCGATCATCGTTGCGTGTACGATCGTGTGGAATTACGGAAGGCAAACCTTGCGGCGCCCGCGGCAGCGATCTTCGACGAGCCGCACAGTCCTTTCGACAAATTAACCTCGTCCTTTGATTTATGCCCTCGGAACTTATCCTTACGATTCAAGTCTTTGCCGGACAATCCCGCATCAGGGAAATCGATTCACTCAATTTGGTAATTACGTTCTTATTCTCCGATCATTTTTATGACTCCTATCCTCGAGGCTGAGTCGGGAGGATGTATAAACGAAGGATTTTTAGAACGGCGAGTACTTGGCAAATTTGAATAATAATGGATAAAGCACAAGTTTCACAGCGCTGCGATTTTGTAGTTTTCGAAAAAAAAAGTGATTCGTTGTTTTTCAAATCGCGATTCAAATTTTATCGACAGTGCAACGGCGGTTTTACCGTTATTATGAAAAAACTGCTACAGCTGTGGAGAAATCGAAAAACGAATCGAATCAGATGAAGTTCCAAATCGATAAACTGAACTGCTAATTACTTCTCTCTAGTCTGTTTTGGCAATTACACCTGCACGTGAAAACTGGTAAAAATTTCACACGCTTGTATGGCTGAAGTTAGTTTCACTTACAAAATAAAGATCGAATGAAATGAAATTTTTTTCTTCGATGCAGTGACGAATAATTGAAAGAACGCATGTATTCTTATCGTTATCTCTCAAGTATATCGCAACCGACGTTTAAGACCCGTGACTTTTAAACCAGGGTGATAAATAAGAAAAGCGATGAAACGCGGCGTTAAGTCATCTTGTTATTTGGTACGGTAGTTGGTTTGTTGAAATAAAGTTTATAGATCGATAGCCATGGTGGGCGGTCCGGCACTCCTTAAATCAGCCGGTGGCTTGTTTGAAAAACGAAACTCTTTATGTTTAACTATTTCTCTCCGCGTTAGTAAAGTCTTATCCTCTCGCTTTATCACTCTCTTTCTCTTTTCGTATTGTTTATTTGTTTGTTTAGACCAAGTAATTAGAATCCGATACAAATGGTTATTATTTATCGGGGTAGGGAGAGACGCGGAGAAACTCTCCTGATTGCCTCGCGCGTTATTAAAACCTCGAAGGTAGCGGCACAGCAGCGATTCGACCAGATAAAACACACGCTTATAATATTCTCGCGGGCATTTCGAAACCCCGATACATCATCGCGCAGAGTATTTTTCTCCTCTCGAAACTTATCTTACAATTAACCCCAGCTTATTGTAGATTCAACAACGAGCCAACGGAGAGTTCCCGTACCGTAAAGTAAGAATAAAAAAAAAAAAAAAAAAATTATGATTACGTACAATTAACGCTGTT
Source organism: Neodiprion lecontei (assembly GCF_021901455.1). NCBI lineage: Eukaryota > Metazoa > Arthropoda > Insecta > Hymenoptera > Diprionidae > Neodiprion > Neodiprion lecontei. The sequence goes on from NC_060261.1 coordinate 9,145,060, forward strand.
CAAATAAGATTTCGCAGGATTATAATTGTAACAATGAGATTAAAAAATCATTTTCCAATTTCGGATATAAATAAACGAACAAATTCGTTCGACGGTTAAAATCGGTACAAATGATTTAAATTTTTCGTCAAATCGATCGTAGGCATTGATTTATTCTTCGTCGTTCATCCGTCGAAGAAGGAATAAATTGTTGGTAGCCATAAAAGCTGGAGGTTTTTTTAAAACGGAGATTATTTGCCTGGCTTACGGGGGTCCCACAAATACCAGCCAAATCGGCGATGGTGTAACGATCAGAATCGATGAATATGCAACGTTTTAAGTGATGAAATTGCCTGATACATATACATATTACTATATGTATATATTAGAGCTATTGTACATACCTACAGTTCTACACCTATATATATATATATATATATATATATATATATATATATACGTATAGAAATTTTCGCCGATAGCTTCGTCGCGCTAATTAAATTAACGCCGCTGTTGATCGGGGACCTTTACTCCCGCGCGTATATATCGGGGTCTGCTGGTGTGAATAAATAATTTTCAGCAAGCCTGCTGCTGCTACGGTAGCAGTGTTCAAACTTCTTCAAATTTCAATGTATTTTTATAACCTGGGAAGTATTAGATGTATTCGATGTTGAAAGTAAGATTCGACAAATTTCCGCCACGAAATTTGTAATATTAACGAAAGATCTGACCCGACGGCAAATGTTAACGAAAGAGCCGAAAACAAATATTCCTTAAACCGCCGATAAGCACGATTGATTTTCTCTGCCATGTTGAGAAATGAATTAGATATAAATAAGCTCTCTTGCTTTTCTATAATTTTTCAGCTTACATCTGTACATGAAAGATCTAAGGATTTTGAGAAAACTGCTTACCTAGACAAAATTATTCAATTTTAGCTTCAGATCCGGCGGAAAAATTTGCAGAATTATAATTCTACTGCATTCAGATCTACGAGAAGAAGAAAAGAACAGTAAGTGAATGCACGATTATCAAAAAATTGTCTTTCATTCGTTTTTTCTCTGCTTCGAACTACCAAAAATTTCCTGATAACTCTGAACAAGAGAATTGAAATATTGGATTCAATTCTTTTCAAGCTTCAGGCTGTCAGGCTGGCCACAAATTTTTGAGAAAAATAATTCCATGACATTTTCAGGTTTTCCAGAACCCAAAACCCACTTTTCCCTGACAATTCCCCAGGTCCAGTTAGTTACTAAAATCTAAATCATTCGCCTTATCAACTCTGTATTCGTTTAAAATTCAAGTCGAATTGACAAAAAATATAACGTACAAATAAGAAAGTAAATTTGTCACATCAAAAAATATTTTTCAATTCCTATAATGGAAAACTGATATTTTCAGTTTTGCTCAGGACTAAAATAAAAATTTCCTGATATTTCCAGGTTTTTCAGGTTTTCCAGATGCTTGGCCACCGTGACACGTACATATGCGTGTATACGCATGTATACACACACATATATATATATATATATATATATATATATATATATATATATATATATCGGGGATTGTGTAATAAAAATGGCACCGACGCAGATATATGCTTATCGTTGCATGTAATCCAGAAAACACGTTTGGGCTCGGCCAATTTATCCCTGGAGGCCTTGTGCAGCCGAGTAAAGCCGAGAGAGCTGGAAGGGGTGGCTTGTACGTTGGAATGAATTTACCCGGTGTACCAACCCTGCCTGGCCCTGCAGTGTACGGAACCGAGTATATATCCGGAGCCGCAGTGGCTGCTCCATACCCTGTTTTAGGCGTCTATAGGAGTGCGATATTCGAACGGATCCATCCGGGCGAGCGGATAGGATGACCGGACAACCCCGTCAGTCCGTCGCCACCGCCGCCAACCACCAACTCACTCAATTCTACCCCCAACAACACGAATCCGAGAGAATACCGTGCCGCGTTTCCGACACACCTAGTTATATAATTCACCCACCACCTACCGTTGCTCGTTACAAAATATGCTGATGAATTCGCGGTGCGATGGCTCGGATCGACGACTAATGTCGAACGGTTCCTGTCGCCGCTAGGGTCGTTCGCCGAAGTAATAAATAATTTTTATTTTACTCCTGATTTATCGTAAAACTGTTGTTTGCGATGAAAAATAAATCCCCTGCAAATTTGAACTAGATCGAATAAGATTTAGAAGGTTTGCTATCGAGTTTTCGTACTTACATTGACAATAACATGTAGAAAAATGCTTGACTCAACTCACCGTCAATTTTGCGTGAAAATATAGACGAAAATGACAAATATCAAGAGACTGTTTTTGTAGGCAACAATATGTAGAATATTTTCTTCCGTTTAGCATATTTTGAAAATTATTGTAACTTGTTGTAAAATTCTCTATATTTTCACGCGAAATCGACGGTGAGTCAAGGTAAGTATTTTTTTTTACGCGTTATTTCAAAGTAAGACCGAAAACTCGAAAGCGGGACCTCTAAATCTTATCCGATCGGGCTGAAATTTGTGGGGGTTTGTTCTTCACCGTAAGCAACAGTTTCATGAGAAAGCAGCACTGAAAAAAAAAATTATTTTTCTGGGTTTATTACCACAATGATGACTTGAGTGTTAGAATGAGAGAATGAAAGAATGGAAGAACGGGGCTAAGTCCGAGAGGACAAGAGCCAGATGTAAGTCTGTAGACATGGAACGGATTGTATCGTGGATGAGAGGAAAATAAAGATTGTTTATAAATATCAAAAAGTATGCGATGGCAAGTTCTTTCCGTTCTAACGGTAGAATTTGGGAAATGTGTTCCAGAAACTCTTTTGCCCATTTCTTGACCAACGATTTAAACTTTTCGGAGTTTTCATCGTTCGTACCTAATAACGGTCAATCCGAATTCTTTCTTCATCTTTCGGAATTTCGATCCGCATCAAAAAGTAGCAAATCTGTTGTGTCTGGATTGATTTTAAACGTAGGGCAAGGTTTTCGGAGAGCGTAAAAAATCGGGAAAGCTATTTTAACCCTTTGAGTAATCGTGGTATGCTCAGCGTCTCACCTCAAAAATTTCCATATCCCAGCCTTATGACAATTTATTTACAACTTTAAATGACCTTTATAACTTCGCATGGCAATTAAAATATGTAAAAATCTAATTTTCGGCTGGAATAATCAAATTTTCATATTTTTTTCGATTTTACATTCGGCGTATTGTATCCGCCATCTTCGATTTAAAAACGATCAAATTCGTGATCAGCGACCCCAAAAACTCTCGAATAACGAAATTCAGGCCAAAATATCGAGTGAATGAAAGGGTTGAATACAATCGATGGTCATGTTGGAAAGAAAAAGGCTTTTACGACACAATTGGCAACGGGTTTTCGAAACGAGAGATTTCTTCATTGTGCGTATAATTTGAGCGTTAAATTACAACCGATTTCAGGAGAGTTATTAAAAGGTTAATCGACTCACCCTGAGCCTGGCGAGACGTGGTTCTTCGGCAGCAAGTTTGGCGAGTGTCTGGTAATCGCCCTGAGCAGCACGTACGAGCCATTCCCTTGACTTTCCATCCAATTGCTGTAGATCGAATAAATTTTACGTTAATTCATGCGTGTCACAAATATCCACTCATCATACGTGGCGCAATAACGAACTTTAACAACGGACCAATTAAGAAAAATTAATTGAACACACCCCTGGTGATATTCGCCGGTTCGTTTCAATTCAATTCAATCCAATTACAATGTGTTTACGGTATCTACGTGTATAGGAATGAAAAACTTCGTTTCTTTCGTGCTTGGTGTATTCAATTCTAATTAGTACATGTATATGTATGTGGGACGCGTTTCGTTCACAGTAGCGTTGTTCTATCGGCCAACAACAAATTACACCTATTATTAGACCTAATAAGTAGGTTGAAAGAAAGTCGAATGTATATTTTGACGAATTAAACGCGGAATCGTTCGTCCCATCTTATATTCTCCAATTACTATCTGCTGTTATACGATTTCTCGAGGAGGTTGGGTTAAGCGTTATAAACTTTTTTCTCTCGGCTGACAAAAATTGATTGGAATTGATTTTAAACTATACCACTGCAGCAAGGTTACGTCCAGAAAAAAAAAAACCGATTATTTACTCAAACATCGGCAATTTTCATTGTTTGTTATTTAATAAAAATTTGTATGCAATATACAATATTGAATAGTAAAAGAGAAATATCAAAGTAATCAATCTAATCATTCTACTATGAGCAAAACTTTTTTCTTAACCCCAAAAACGTACATCATGTCAATCCATTTGACATATGTGATAAATTGCACCTTTAACAAAAATACTGAAACGAATGTATGCGTAGTTTTTCTAAATGTCCATTGAAATGCGGTTTACTATTGTAATTGGATTGTTTGTATCAATAGTGACGGAATATAATTATACCATAAGGAATAAACTTACCGAAGCAACGGAGGCCCTGTCATCTTCGTCGGTTCCCTGGGGAGAAAAAGAGAAAAAAGGATATTATAAAAAATTCTCCAGAAGCATCGAGTTGTTCGAAGTCTAGTTATACTAGTTGTACCATATCTGCATGTACGGTGTATTACCTGTAAGCTCTTCATTTATAGGCGTTATAACGAACAGACTTTATGGTTTGTCCGAGATAGTCAATTCCTCTCCCTTCCTCCCACCCTTTCTCTCTGGTCATCACGAGCCAGCCAGTGGCATTAAAACTTTCTTTACAAGTCACATGAACGCAGTCATACAGAGAATGGGTATGAAATGGTAGCGTTTGACCGGCAGAGCGTCGTAACGTCGTCGTGAAGGATATGGCAAAGGAGTTCCACCATACGCTGCTGGATGGCCGAGCAAGATCCAAAGCCGAGAGGAACGGACGGAGTAAAGGGGGCGAGGGATCGACGTAAAACAGCGGGATACCGCGTAGCACAATCGTGCTCGACCATCAGATTGATATATGGATCCAATAATTGATTCTCCGAGGCGAGGGCGCGAGGTTAAGCAAACTTACGCAACCTTGCTCGATCACCACTGTTATACGCACACGTCTACAACAACGACCAAACTATGCGTGTAGTGTCTAAACTGTGCTGTAAGATGCAGAGAGAGAAGAGGATGAGGATTGAAAAATCGGTTCAGTCGAATCGTCTGCAAAAGATGCGACGAGCAACGATTTCTTGTCACGACTGTGTTTTTTCGTCGAAAAAACCTTGACAAGTTGTCTACGAGTAGACTTTGCGGGAAAAGGTGAACGTGTGCAGATTTTAGGATCCCTGAAACTCAGTTCTAATCCACTCATCACGAGCAATTCAAGGAAGTCACTTCAAAGGAACAACGGATAGGCAGATAAGTGTACGGTAAAACGACTCGGTTGTCTTAATTGGGCTCCAAGTTGATGGATGGGACTGATGAATCTTTCACGGTGAATAGCATAATTTCGTGGATTCGGTTGAAATGACCGAATGTTTAGTGGAATGAACACTACATAATTGAAAGTGAAAGTTTGGACTCAGTGAAAATGGTAATTTTACCACCATCATTGGGTTCAATATGCTCGCGTTATGACTCGATGCCGTTGGACGCGGAAGAGTCACTTCGTATCAGGTTAAGGAATCGCCTTTTACTTCCTGCTTTTAACGATGAACTCACCCTGTTCGAGAGAGACGGAGGGGGTTGAGGAAGGGGCAGGAGGGGGGGGGGGGGATTAGAGGACGGCGGCATAATGATAGATATGCACCGTGCTCATAGTCGCAGCGATAACTTGAAGACAAAAATATGCATATGCTTAGGGTGGACGCACGTGTGTAACCTGTAAGAATCTTCCTACAGCGGGTGCACAGGTGTGTTGCGATGAGAGCAGCAATGGCGTCCGGTGTAGCAGTCGTTAATTAATGTTTGTACTCAAGAGAATAGAGATAAGATAAGAGGAGGACGAGTCTTTCATTCTTCCTCTTGCCCCCCTCACAAGCCCTTCCGTACCTCCTTGACGTCTCCTTGAATCAGACCCGAGGACTGCCACGTTGAACGGCACCGTACGATCAGCTACGGCGTTACGAGATGCGTTCGCAGATTTTTTAAAGTTAGTTTAATTAAAAGCATACACACCACAGGTATAAAGGATGAGGAGAATGGAGAGGGTGGTTGTATGGAATGAAACGCGAATACGAAGATCTTCGCTCGTTCCGCTTCATCCGCGATGGACTTCATAAGCGAGAAGAGGTGCTCGTTTCATCGTTGGGGATTGAAAGACGCGTCGTACGATCCGGAAAAAAATAAAAAAAAAAAAAAAACCGTCAAAAGTTCTTCGCTCCGGGTTACGTCGGTGTACAGAGTCTGAGTCGGCTACGTGAATGGTCCGGTAGGGTGGGGAAGTAGGGCCCGCGGAGTGAGGCCCCGAGGTCCCAGGAACGCTAAACGACTACTCATTCCTGTTAAACTGTTTGTATTTTCACTCGTCACGGCTTCAAACGCTCGGGTTCTCAATTTCGACCCGGAAGATGACGGAATCCAGCTTCGACGATCAAGGTACACCGGTTCTATCCAACTTCGTTACCGTCATGTCTTTTGTAGCAACGACATCCGGTCCGCGATTTGTACAAAGTAGCATCCTACATCCCGTTACCTCAACTTCTACGTTACTCGATGCATCGAAACGGTTCACTTACGATGAATAAAATCATCCACGACTGTCACGATTTGTATATTAGTGTTTCGAAGACTATGCTTCGGTTTGCACTTTCCAATGACTTAGTAACCCAACCTCGATTTTGTCCTCACATAACCTGCCAATTGATACCACGTGGCGCCACCAGCGTCAGTTTTCATCGACGTGCAAACGGAGGTGGCGCCATCTCGATATGCGTTTCTCGTTGCTCGATTAGATCGTTTAACAATCGATACACGATGTAGATCGCGCAGTGCTACGAAATGGCTGGAACCAGCTGCGACTGAAGCGATGTTTTGGATCAATTTTGAACGACTTCAATCATCCTGACGTGGTTCAGGTGGTTGGTACTAAATTGAGGACCACTGACCCCCCGTGGCGCGTTCCCAGCTATGGGTGTGCGACGCCTAGCACCACTTACACACACAATCCCACATCCGATGTTTCGTGGTGTATCGGTACGTACGCGTGTTGGAGGTACGGAGACAGGGAGAGAGAGAGAGAAGGGACCGGGGAAGAAGGGAGAGAGAGAGACAGGGGGGTCGGACGCAGGTCTATCCTACATCAGTGATTCGACATTCGTATTTTTCAATAAGCAGTTGTTATTGCCTGCCCCAGCAAAGATCGAGCCGGAGATAGAGTCCGGGCTCTTGGCACACGGACGACGAAGGTGGGTCGGTAGGTATACCTCCAACCGTTCGAGATTGGCTCCAATTAAATACCAATCGAAACAAATTAAACAACAACCACATAGCCCGCGCCGTCCGACCCCTCGCCGCGAATTAGTTTAATCTTTGTACAAAGAAAGAAAGAAAGAGAGAGAGAGAGAAGAAGCATAAAAGGAATACGTCATAAGAGTGCCGTCAACGAGTAACTAACAAACAAACGGACGAGGTAAAAATTATAAGAAGTCAATCATCGTTTTCAGTATAAATGACCAGATGAACGGTGAACTCGATTTTTTAACACTAAGCGCCTAGGTGTGTATAAACAATGATCAGTTTCAAAACACGGCGTTCTAACGAGCCTGAAAGTTAGTCTCAAGTTGGATGAACGGATGATTGAAGGCACAAGTATCCGCCCATCGAGCACAAACCCCATACTCGGGAGTTCGAGGTGAGGGTGAAGAGGTATCGGGTAAAAACGAAGGGTCCTCCCGAGCACGGTTCGAGGTGCAGCCGGAGCGTACACGCTGATTGATTTTTAAACGATCCCCCAGATGCGAGCCGCACCGGGGTTGAAGATCCGATGGGATCGGTACCTACGTATGAGAGAGAGGGGACACTTGTAGAGACGGTATCTCGATCGTCGGTGAAGCGAGATATGCAAATGCGGAGGACGGCAGGAGTGCATCGTTCCACGGGACCCCGACACGCGGGTATTATGGACCATGAGGCCCCAAGCGCGGACGGATCGAGGGCCCAGAAAGAGCGGAGCCGTCCGTGGCACGGGCTCTCGAGAAGGTAATGGCGTAGTTATCAGATAAGCTTATAGGACGGGGTTAATCCTAATGGCATCGCGGTGTTGTTCCCTGGGGCCTTAGGCCGGGGCCCGTCGAGTCGATCGGGCCTTACACCGTCGCTCCAAGGATCCTCTTCTGCGCGTGTGCGTGCGCATAGAGGACGTCCCGTCCCGCAGAGCGTGAGGCCGTTGAGCGCATGCGAAGATCCGGCACCTTTCGAACACTCCTTCGTCTACTTTTTCTTCTCCTTCTTCTTCTTCTTCTTCTCCTTCTTCCCCCCCCCCCCCCCCCTCCCGCCCTTTTATCATACACTACTATAATTAATATTTTAATTGAGATCACCGGGAATTAATTAAGCCTCCACGGACGCTGCGCGCGATCAAATCCTTACGCTGCAGTGCTGCGGGCTAGAAGGAAGAGGGGCGGTTAATCGGCGCTGAACCTGTAGTCCTGGGCGACAACGCACAGGTGCAACGGACAGGATAGGGTGGTATCACCCTGCAGCCACGGCGCATTCCGAGATCTCTAATTAACTTGAAAAATTATTACACTCAAGATCTACCTGCTGACTGAGTTCGGGTAGAACTCGGGTGCGTATTATACGTATGTACGCACGATTCCGGCGCCAGGGACGATGGCGAGGATGAAATTCATTCCTCGCATTAAATCTCGACTTTGGGGTTAGGCGGACCGCCGAGATTTCGAGCGAGAAACAAATTACTATTACTGCCTTGATCTTTCCAACATTTTTCAAACAAAGCTAGGACTGTCTGATAATCGATGGTATAAATTGAACTCCGTTCGTTAAAACTTTGATTGAAATGAATAGAGATAATTATTTTCCGATTACTCTGAAGGATCGTTAACGCGGATAAGATTCTTGAATTTTTAAATTTGTTTTTCTGCACAACCGTATTTCAATTCAGTGATCAATTCCTGTGAATTTTATAGATTACGTACAACCGATGTTAGAGCTTAAGGTGAAAATTGGTAAAAAAAATCAAAAAAAAATCGCAGTTTCACTTGTTACCTTCTATTCCCTTTACAATCGCAGATTTCACCTATTTTTGGAAAATCATTCTCATTGCATGATCAAGTTTTTCTTTTTTTTTAACGTATTCGATTTTTTTTTTTTTCTTTCCTTCCCGCAAAAAAGGTGCCGCAATTGACAAATTGGTTCGCACGCATGGACAAAGGTGTCGTTTCGCGTGTAGTATATCCAGTCACGGGACACACGTACTAACGCGCAGGATGAAAACGCGTGTTTTTAAAATAACGTGCAATGTTCCCGGTTCTCGTTATTGTACGACGAGATAATTCAGCGACGAACACACTGAGAGAGAAAGAAAAAAAAGAGTGAGAGAGGAAGACAAGCTCGAAGGTGCTTGAATTAATTTTCCAGTATATACATACGCCTGTAGTACGTAACGTGTGTACGTATCAGAGACTTGGAAAATTTTGTACACCTACGTTTTGAGGTGAGCGTTCATGGGACACGGGCCAAGAGTATGAGTATAAACACCCATGTGGTCGCGATCTCGTTGTGTGAAAACGAAGGTGTATGTATGGGGGGTAGGTCGAAGGCACGTACAACGAGAGACTGGAAGAGAGAAAGAGAGGGAGAGATAGAGGGACGTGGGGAAGACACGGTGAGGATTCAACGGCAAAAACCGACAATTAAACGCACGTACGTCTGCAGCAGTCAGGAGAGGCGTGGCCCCCGCACAACGGGGTGTTAAATGCCTGATTGTGCCCTCTTCCTGGTCCCGAGACGCGTTTAACTCATGCCAAATTGCGCGTCGACTGTACTGGATGAAATTAAACATCGTTTCCTTTCTCGGTTATATTTTACGATACCAAGTCGTATTTAGGGTAAATGAACCAGAAGGTTTTCACAACCATTTGCATGAGCTTTAGAAATTTTATGAAATCTTCTCGGTAGGTGTACTGCAAAATCTGTTTAATAAAATTTTACACAGTATCGTATGAAGATCGTATATAAAATATTGAGCAAAATTTTGGAAACTTAGCAGTATATTGATATCCTTGAAACCCCTTCCAAATAACTTTCCAAATCCTAGCCGTCACGATTAACCCGTTGAAAAAATGAAGATCAAGAATGCTGCTTCATCCGCAGTCTGATCCCCGTGTCGTATCCTTTCACATGGAGTCTCTCGTTTTCCATCGATCGCAAATTTTCCTTTTCTAATAGAGCAGTGTTTTTCAAGAAAAAAAAAAATCTGGCGACACCCGAGGTCCATAATAAAACTATGTCAGCGATTTCAAAGGATTTTTAAAATCAACCCTCCTGGGTTGAAAAAACACTGGAGTAAAGAGTGGCACGTAAAATGTAACAATCGGTTTTGCGAGTCGGAAAAAAATTAGAGAAAGGTCGAAATCGATCGGGGCTAGAAGGTCGGAACAGGAGAAGAGAACACAGAGTCCAACCCCGAGTCTTTGGTCCTCGACGAGTCGGAGGAATCGTTTTAATAAGCCGACACGGACGGGCGGCGAGCCTCGAGGGGGCGTATAAATACATTCGGCTGTTTCGGATGCTGGAGAACGGAGAGAGAATGGCGAAAGGGGGGCGTGTAACAAGCTGGAGGTACTACTAGGAGCACGAGGATCCTCGAGAGGTCTGAAATTAGCTTTATTATAACCAGGGGGCCATCCATACAAAAGCAACATCGGGCAAACACTCGGCATCGTGCATAGACACACATATAAGTACACCATATATGCATACCTAACAAGGGAAAACATTTCCGCAGTCATGAAATAGGGACGCGGTTTCAAGCCAGTCTTCAACTCACCGTGTGATCGCTGGATCTTTTAGGGAACAGTCGTTCTCCAAGTACCAATTTCTATAAACAATACTTCTAAACTTTTCGGATAACGTGGTGAACGCTTTGATAAGAAACCTCGATTTTTCTCCCGAGTTCTCGAAAGCCTAGAACAGTTCGAAAGAGTTAAAAGAAGAGACAAAAGGTGTAAGTAACAATCGTTCGCACGGAGGGTTAACTCGACGCGCGCAATTCGAACGGATCAACCCTGATGCACGGCTTTTCTAGCGGCACAAAACCATTGCTGCAAATGGGGCGAATAGAACGTGTCCGGTACGAAATTCCCACAACGCGAACCGATATTGTGATAAATGCGTTTTACGCCGTGCTGTATACCCGGTATTCCCTTGAGCAACTCGACTCCCGAACAAACCTCAATTGTTCCGAAGCTGTGTTCATTCGTTATAACTCGGTATCTGTACGATGCAACGTTATGCTGCCGCAGGGTGAAGCGGCTAATTAAGTGTTATGCGAAACTGTGTTTGTTACTTCGGGGATTCTCGAATCCACTCGGTTTTACCCGGTTTTGAAAGAAATTCGAATCTAACGATGGGATGTATTTGAATTTTGTATACACGTCGATGTTTGAAAAACTGTCTCAACCTTTTTGGTAATTAAGTTGATACTCTATCCGACTGTTATTTTCAATCTTGTACTCATAGGTTCCATTTTTGCCAACGGAGTGGTCGCTTTTGTTCGTCTGTATTTTTCTTATGCTATCCTATAAACACTTACAGTTTTGCAATTATTGCAGGCGCAGTGAACACTCGTCTAAAAGTGCGCAAAAATGTATGGGTTTGACAATTTGTGTAGTTTGAAAAAAATGTCGACAATTTCTTTTCAACTCTTTTTGTACTTTCTAATCCTTTGTCAAAACACGAGAAAAGCTTGTTTTCCGAGTCTATAGATAGAAAGAAATGGGCGAGCTGGCACGCACGAAAATACAAATATATCCGTTAAGCCCTTCGGGGGTGAAAAAGTCGGAGTATTATTGACTAAGGTGAAAATTCGTCAAGTGGACATCGGTCGGCGTTTCGAAGTGAAAGCAAACTGGGGTTTAAAATTTGATATATTTAAACGTCGCGAGGGATGTTAAGTCACGTTCTACCTTGCAGAGAAAATAAGGGAAGTAAGCGTTGGAGGAAATACTCACACAAGTCTCTAGCCGTGACGTATAATATTTTCCGTGTAAAATTACACACGCACAGAGCTACGCGTACGTCTTATAACTCGATCGTTGTTTCCACCAGATGCAGAGATTCTCGTTACAACAAGAATTCGGGGCTTTATTCTCTCGAATAAAACACGGCATAAATCAGAAAATCAAAAGACGCGATCTGGCTACGAGCACGCTTTGTAACAACTAATTAAATTCAAAGCCATAAACTCTGAAAGTGTTGCCGTGAAGTTTACGAGCTGAGAAATTACAACGTCGCAATTTTCATTTGCACGAAAATGTTCGCTCGTACCTTCCATTTATCTGTTCAAATGCAAAACAGTTAGCCAGCTGCTTTGACGCGGTTTGAAATTTTCCACACGTCGATCGGTGAAAGGACAAGGACCAAAAGAGAACTTGAAGAATTAGAAAAGCATTAAGCTGAGCTTCTTTTTTCGGAATTGAAGAGATTGTTTACGAAACCTCAGGGCGTATTCCAGATCTCTTGATATCTATGGATTTCGTGATTTTCATGAATTATAAAGCTTCAAGGGGACTTTAAATTAAACAAATCACTCAAAAAATTGTTCGGTTTATTCTCAAAGATAGGCAGGAAGCTGCGGTTGATTCCATCAATGCATCGATTCCATCCGTGAACTCGTTGGTTTACCGGAAGGAGGTGCAACGTCAGATTTCGCGTGAAGAACGAGACACTTCGACTCTTGCAATAATCGACTTGTCCTGTTTTTCACGTGTCTGCGAAGTCCCTGCGAGTCGGTTGTGCAGTTTTTGAGTGATATGTTTGATTTCAAGTCTCCCTTAAAGCTTCGTAACTCGTAAAAATCGGGCGATCCATAGACGTAAAAAAATCCATCCACCCCCCTTCCGAAGCCTATATCTCGAAAACTGCTGAGTTTTGGGACTTGTGTCCGTGAGAACTTTTGATCGGGAAAATATCGACGGGTCCTGTGAAAACAGACGTATTTCGGCGGGCGGTTTAGAACCAACGTATCTAAAAAAAATACCACAGCAAGTGTATACAGAGCTTTGCACACAACTTGTAGCATCTTTTGAGATACGTTCGTTTTATTTGGTTCTAAAAATCTAACGAATTTGACAGGGAGCCAAATTCCATTAGGATGCTGCTGGGTCCTTTCCCAAACATTCAGTGACTCTAGTATCGACCTCTTCGATAAATTGTAACGGTTCAAACCGATTATATGTTCCGTTTTGGTGAGAACGCGACGCCATTTGAAGAAATTTGTAATCCAAGGGAAGTTTCGCTTCTGGAAGAACGAGGGGTTATTTACCAGGAAGGCGTTGTACGGTGGCCCATGATGTGGAGGCGGAGGGCGTCTACGGTAATAGATTATGCAATCCGAGAGGAGAGAGATAACGGCTCGCTGATTTATTCGTCGGGTATGGGCGTCGTCGAGCGTTCATTCGTTCGTCCCGCGTTGCTGATGGCAATTCCAGAGGTCCTCACGTTGGAAGTCGGGCCATGATGCTGCCGATGACAGGAAAACTCTCTTCGGGTGATTCAGAGTTTAGTGAGCGGGGGCCCCGCCTCGGCCTCGGATAATGCAGCCCTCGGAATTCGCGTGTCATTATCGTCGTAGGACCGATACGAGGAAGTTAATCAGCGTTCGGTTAACAGCGAGTCCTGCAACGGGTCCGAAAAACAGTACCCGAAGTCCAATAACTCAGTCCGCGGAGAACCGTTTTCATATTTTCATGTTTTCCGTTTTCTGTTTTCTATGTAAAACACGAACGCGTGCGAATTAGGGTAGTCAGGCACTCGAGAAGAGAGAGAGAGAGAGAGAGAGAAAAAGAGAGTTCTAGTGTGATAAATTCGAACCTTCATCATTTTAACAGCCCCCGGCATAGTTGTTGCTTCGATGTTGAATCTTTACCACCATGCAGTTTTATTACCACGCTCTCGACTTGATTCATTGCGCGCAACCGATGCTCAATTTTGCACCGCTGCATATCAGCAGTTTGTTCCGGAGGAATTATTTATGAAAAAAAAAAAAATGTCATATAATTTTTTGCCAAATATTCACCGCTACTTCATACACATCCACTTTATAAACAACATTTAACCACAATGTACGGCGTCTGACTTCAATGGGATATCAAACTTTCTAACATTATTGCACTTCTTAAACAAAAGTATTCATGATTTTTACCCCACATGTTTTACCATCATCGTTACAGTTGAACTATAAGTTTAGTTTTGTTTATTTTCATAGGCGTTTTAGGTTTAGGAAGTTTTTAGTATGCAAAGTTGGTTTACACAAGAATCGAGGGATATTCTAAATACCGAAGCTGGAAGATTGAAAAATTGTGTGCAAAGATTTTTAGCGTTTATAAGGCATTCCACCCTGAATTGACCTTCGTTTTACCCTAACCATTCGCGATTTTATTTATTTTTAAGCATGGTGTAGTGTAAGAAAAAAAAAAAATGATCCATCACCGAGTTTTAGATTTTTTTGACCACGGTTTTCATTTTCACTGTTCCCAAAAACACGAAACCCCAATTTTCAGACGAATAACCCTAATCGATTGGCTTGAGAATGTTTTTCTCGTGAATTTTTTGTTAAAAAAACGAAAATTTTGAAACCAAGATGGTAGCGGGCAAGCTTTTGGTTAAGAAGCTACATGCGAAACAGGTAATTGAAAAGTGAGAAAAATCGAATTGAATAAAAATTCGTATTTTAAAAATTTTCATTCAATTCGATTATACGTTGATTTGGTGTGGAATGCTTCACATATAACGTACTTACGTAACGACGAATTGCATACCGTACGCAATTTTTCTTCTTGCGATTCAGAGACGATGAAAAGATTAGATCGACTCGAAGATACACGGGGATAAATTTGGCAATCGTAAATCGATATTAGAGCCGGCTGCAGGGGGTGAATTTCGAATGATTCATGCAGGCGTTGGGCGATACACAGAGATCACGAGGTTCGGTCGCATAATGTCGGTGAAATTTTAACCGGCGATTAAACATCGACCGGGTTAACATCTACCGTCGAATTATGCGAAACATGCGGCATGCGGAGTCGTTGCTCCCGCAGCCGCCATGCTTCGTCATCGTGTCCGAGCGCGATATAACTCGGTGATTTCATCCCCGATGATCGCGACTCGCGATATAACGCTCTCCGCAAACCGCCTAATAACTCATCCGTGCCGCGGCAATGTCCCAGCCCAAACCGAATCTACAACGGCACTCGATTCCGTTCATGCTGCGGAATTGTAGGCACAGCCACTTGTAATGTCTACGTGTCTACGTGTTTCGGGCTACGCGGTTCGGCCGGGAACTTACAAGTGAAAATTTACGTCAAACGGGATGTTTGGGGTGAACGTGCAGAGTGATCGGAATATTTGGGGTTTCTGGTCGAGAATTTTCGGGGAATCCGGCTTTACTCAAGACGAGAAAAGAGTGTCGAGAAATCGGGTCTTGACTGTATGTAACTTTAATTTGAGGATTATTTTTGTGAAGATACTTCAGGTGCCTGCTATTTGTTTAATTGAAAGACTGTGCGATTAATATGTTTACTCAACTCGGGAACGAAGCTAACGATAAGTTACATGTTCAAAGTATCCACTTTTAATAAAAAGAAAAATTATGTAAAAGTTTTCCTAGGAAGATACTCAAAGTTTAATTATTCAGTTAGCTTTCTTAGAAAAGTGTGCAAGTAAATTTTTTTATGGAAACAAAACTGGATGAATAATTTAATTAACAATTTGATGGTTTTTGAAAAGTTTTAGAAATTTCTTGAAAATTCAAGAATTCCCGTGAATTCCTGAAAATAATTGGTTCTAGAAGCACCGCAACGTTTCCAATAATCATATTCGCCGTCAACGTCTCGAATCGAGTTTACGGTGAGTTCGAATATAGCGGATAAGCGGGAGTTAGAAAAGCTCAAAGCTTGCTGCACGTTGACTCGCATATGTATACGGTTATACTCATCGTGTCTCTGACGATTACGCAGGGTATGGCAGCATCATGAACCCAACGATGTATCGAGTGTACACTTGGCCGCAACGATTCTAAGATGGGTGACTTTTTCGACCAGTCGATTACGTTGGCAATGCCGAATCCGCCCGCAGCGCCACCGCCGGCCGGCCCCGAAACATAATCAATCTTTGCAGACATAACATAACTCATGACCGTCGTTTCTGATCCAAGAAAAAAAATTCGACGGTAATGGGTTATGTTACGTTATGTTTACAAAGGTAACTCAACCGAAAAATAGAAAAATTCGACAGTCATCGTTTATGTTACGTTTAAAAAGGTAACCCAACCCAAAAATACAAAGTTTCGGCAGTCATCGGTTATGTTACGCATACAGAAATAACGTGCCCCAAAAATAGAAAATTCTACGACCATGGGTCAAGTTTACGAAGATAATCTCATTGAAAAATACAAAATTCTAGTCACGGGTTGTGTCGTGTTTAGAAAGATTGAGGCTGTTTCGCGGCCGGCCGGCGGCGGCGCTGCGATTTGATCGAGCATTGCCAACGTAACCGACTCGTCGAAAAACACATCAGTTTCAGAATCACAGCGGACAAGTGTACCGACAAGTTAGAAGTGATGCGAGAGCTGCGCGAGAGCTTGAGGGGAATTTTGTTAAGGTAACGAGTTTATTATATCCTCTTTAACGTTATTAACACGGCGCTAACGAACTGGAACCGCAGAGTCACTCCCAGATCCCTCAGGATCATCTTGACTCGCGGCATCGCGTCACGTCGCGTCGCGTCGCAGACGTGGAAATGCTCTCTCTTCTCGTGCATCATGCGCTCAACCGGCGTGTAAGTATAAAAAGGAGATCTGGCCCCCTCCGCGCCTCTTCGTCGCCCGTCCGCTGAACTAATTCCGGCGCGTAATCTGCGGCCACCATCTCGACGGATTAGCATTTAGATAGCGCGCACCTCCGCCGCTGTGACCCTGTTTATACCCATCCAGGGATCCCCGTGAGTTCGATTTTCAGTCCCGAGGGTTTTCCCCGCTACCCTTGGACAAACACCGACCGACTCCTTCTGCATCCCCGTTCAACCCGAACGGCCGGCTCATCCCGCGGACGTTTTTTGCAATCTTGCGCAGTGGCGAATGCGCTTTTTCATTATTTTCTTTTTCTTACTCGTAGCTGATTTACGATAATTGAGATCCGGAGAGATCGAACTAAGCTCGACTTGTTGGTACTTACAGTTTGTTGTTAAACGAATTGTGTTCTCTCACGTGAGAATTTTTTTTACTTCAATTTTGATACGAGGATAAAGCAGAGACAATCAAAATAATCAGGTAGTATTTATTCTCTTTTGCCAAAAAATCATAATTGCGAATTTAACGTGTAAACTGCGATTGAAATTCAATGGCTTTGTAATATATCTAGATAGTGTAATCTTAGCACGAATGAGGTTAGAAATTTTTGGAGTTTTATGCTTACTGAACTTTGTTCAATTCTATAAATATGCCCGATTATTTTCGTGGTCGCCGCTTTGTACGCATTTAATAAGTTTACGATACGTTATGATCAAACCTTCTTGTATCTTCTAATTCGTATAATACAAGTTGTTAACATGAGCCTGAAAAAAATATCTCCCAAGTTGATGACATTTGTTCGCTATTCAGTCAAAATTTCTTGAAAATTCAGAAGCCTTCGTCATTCAAATTATTACCCATACGATGTTTTTATAAATTGAATAAGATATTTGGAAAAAAAGTACAATAAACAATTAAGAATTCATTTTCATGAAATCGCAAGAAGTTCATTAGCATTTACTTTCAGACTTTCTTTACATTTCTAAACCGTTTTAATGATTTTTAATGATTTTCAAGCAGTTTACAAGAAAATTAACTCTAATGCAGGTTCAAAGCTATCTGTTTATTTGACACTTAGGATATTTTCGATTATTTGTTGGACCGTTTCGGCTATTTGCTAACTTTGGTCGATCACATTATACTTGTTCGACAACATTAATCTTCATTCTGTATGAATATTTATAATGTCAATTTTCGGTCACAGTCTACAATGTTAGAAAGATTTTTATCGGTGACTTGTTTCTGGGTCAATCACCCATTTTTGAAGTCTGACTTGTTTCAAATGCGTTCAAAATCACTAATTCTGGTAAGTGTTTTTTTTTTACTAAATAATCTCATAAATATTTAGACTTGTGATAGCAACCCTTTTTTTCAAAAAAGTTTTACAAGTTGTTAAAAAAGTACGAATCGAATCGAACAACCATTGCATTGATCTGAAATAAATTGACGATGTTCCGGTACGTCTTATTCGAATATAAAAAATCATAGAAAGCATAATATGCACTTGAATGTTATTTACTATTACAAGAAGAGACGTCTACTTTTTTCCCCCAGTGTGTAAGAAAAATTCCCTAATCTCTCGAGAAACCCTAACTTGCGAAAGTCACGCAAATTCAAATAATTGCGCAACTTCCTACAGTTGTACCCGAGATTCAATAATATGAAATGAAAAAATTGAAGAGAAGAGAAAAGAAGAGGAAAGGAGACGAGACGAAGGAGGAGAGGCGGAGGTGAAGCGAAGTGATTCGGTCGCAAGGTAATTTGTGCTCACAGCGGGGTTGAGCAAACACGCGCCCCGGGGGAGCCAACGAAAAATTAAATAACCCGATGACTATTCACATTCTGTTTGACCGCGGAGGTTGAACGGATGCGGCCATTCCTCGACGCCGGATGACGTAGCTGGGACTCGGGGACCGCGAGGACGACGAAGTCGAGGACGAGGACGAAGACGTGGACGTGGACGAGGACGAGGACGAGGACGAGCGCCGGCCTCCTGCTGACTTATGAATACAAATAGCCGGCGTGCACCGCGCGACTTGAAGATCAGCCCCGATAAGCCTGCGCGGCTTTATCCGCTCCTCGAGTCCGAGAAGCGACTCGGTCTAAGAGCGATTCAGGCCTCGGCGGCGTCGCGACGCCGTTTGTGAAACTCCGGCGCAGGCACGCGCGCCACTTTCGAAATCCACCGTGCATACGCCGGCCATATTTGGCGCGTATCAACGCCGGCTATAGGCGTGGACATAGACACGCTATCACAGATGCGTGTAAGATACCGTGGAGAAGGACACCGTTGTTCTTATTTATTTGTTTATTTATTTCATTTCCTTTTTTTATTCTTTTTTTTTTTTTTTTTTTGATTCTTGTCGGTACGAGTTGCCGCGTAGTAATTAACCCGGTCACTTTAAGACGAAAATATTGACTTGGAATGTTTTTGTTCGAGTAAAGAAACGCGTTTTGGACGTGTTTGATAAATTTGAGAAAGATTTCATTCGTTATAGTAGCTGAGAAAAATTCTGTAACGCAGGTATTGTTAAAAAAAAAAAAAACTGTTTGAATATTGTTGGGATTACGAAAAACGAGGTACGCCTAACCATTTTGGTTATTGCAACGCAAAATCGGTTTCTTCGGCTCACTCTACCTTTTTAGATAAACAAGGCTACAACGTCAATTTATCGTTGCACAGGCATTAAATTTTCGCAACAGTTAAGAGAAAATATAGTAACGGTGATCGTAATGGGAAAGAATAGTAACGGATACTAGACTTTCTGGTAACAGCTAGAAAACCAATTTTCATTTTGTACCTAGAACTATATTTTTTGATTATGGTGAAAAAAAAAAAAAAAAATTATAGTTAAGGACTGAGCGGTGATCGGAACTAAAAATTTCTCTCAGTGCAAACTAAATAGTGGCAATCGATTCGTCAGAAGATTTGATATACCTGGCAATTATTTAATGTAAAATATATCTCGAGAAAATCGTAAAAATGAAAATCAAGACTGAATTTTACAGTGTACAAAAACCAAAAATTTAGAGCAGTTGTAACGTTTCCACGATTATTTGAACAACGATTAGGATCATTTTTATGCAGCAAATATTGGGTTTAACGAACGCATTTTTTATTACAATTCGATCTGGGATGAATACAGCAATTTTTAGTTTTGAAAAATGTATGATATGGATTTTTAACAGGTATGAAAATAGAAAAACCGATAAAAAGAAAATAGAAGAAACCGACGTCCCACTCTGAATCTTGTGTGAAAATGTTTTCAATTGGAAACGAAATGTTTTTATTTTTTTTTTCTTTCTCGTTTCATAAAAATAAATTTGGCTGTTTTTGAGGTAGGTTTAAAAAAATCATAAGATAAAAGCGAGTGATTAGATGAAGTTGAAAACTTTTTTGAAAGCTTTTCAGGGGTCGTACTAACGTAGGAAAAATCCTTGGTGAATCGTTTACCGAGTTGGCGCGGAATGTCCGATCTATACGATTGACGAGACACGTGAAACATCGATGATCGGTAATAAAAATTCGCACGAAATAGGAGAAAAAAAAAAAAGGATTGGTTTCGAAGAGGGGAAAATCTGAAAATACATATGTATACGTATATCAGGGTGTTTTAGAAAAAAAAAAAAATATATATATATATATATAATTTGCTAATTTCCGCCGTTCCACCCCCTAAAAAGTTTGTCTGTGCGAAAAGACGAACGTTCCACGTTACGTGCAATATGGCGGTCAGTTTTGATTTTTCACTCATTTACATTGCTCCACATCTCTCTATATTATTACACACAAGTATGTGACCGAGAATTAGAAAAAGAAAATTAGAGACCGACACCCGCGGAGAGAAGAAGCAGACGTATCGAGGTTGGTTCGCCTTGCAGTTAGTTCGTTGATCGTTACTCGCGTGACTTGGGCATATTTTGGTCCCCCGCATATACCGCCGGCAGTCCCCAGCTCGAAGGAATGCCATCGCTCAATCACTCCGCTCTAGCCGGCTTTTTGGTTATACTAACGAGAGATATATCCACGCCCCCCTTTTCCTTCGACTAAAAAATACAACATCCCCCCTCCCCTCCCGCGTCCTTCTTATTTTTATTTTTATTTCATTTAATTTTTTTTCACCCCCAGCGCGCTCCTGCGATTCCACCAAAGACCCCCGCCTCCTCTTTTCACAACGAGAGATACTATCTTCTGGTCATCTGTGGCTAATGTCGTGTAAAGGATGTCTCGAGTCGCGACCCGACAGACGCAATTGACAGGTCTGTGTCTGACTTTACGGCCCGAGTGTCAATTTTATTTATGGGACCGTGTCACCGGTTGTATTGACACGTTGGCTCGACATTATCGCCCGAAGAAATAATTCTGAAGCAATTGGTCGAGTTTCGATGCGATTTTCAATATTTTGTAGTTTTCATTCCCGGCTCGACCGTAATGTTCAATTTCGTTTACCTGAAAAGCGGGACGAATACGGCAGATTATTCCTTCTTTACTTTTTTTCCCTCATCTGTGTTAAAAATAGTACATTATGTAACAAGGGAATAAAGTCGATTTTTATTCCTGTCTTACGTATAAGACTTTATTTCCGACTCAACTCTGGCCGCGATGTTTATTTGAAAATTGGGACCGATTTAACTGAAAAATGTTAACTTTATGACAACTTTATGACTGAGTCGGGAATAAATAGCAATTTTCTACCGCATTTTCTCGTTTTCTCTATTTCTCTTTTTCCATTCCGAACTACATCTCTCCGCGTTATTAGGGGTGTGCAAAAGGTCTCGACGTTGCAAGCAGATGACGATACCTAACGTTGATTCTGTTCGAGACTTTGCTCTCCTGTCTCAAGCATTTCTGTATTGCACGTGGTACGAAACTGACCGATCTAGACCGAAAATAGGTTGTTCTAATCGTGGAAGTTTGTGCAAAAAATGGAAATCGATAAAGTGCACATTCGCAGTTGCATGTTGTCGCAATATTTAATCTCGGTAAAACAGCCGCGGAAGCAAAAAGACTAATTTGTTCTGCATGCGGAGAATCTGCCGTGAGTGAAAGTAGGTGTCGAGAGTGGTTTTCAAAATTTTCAAGTGGTAATTTCGATCTGTCTGACAAACCACGTTCTGGAAGACCCTATCAGCTGAAATTCGATGATTTGTAAGCACTGCTGGATCGAGACGAATATCAATCTAGTGTACAATACAGAAATGCCTAAAATAGAAACGCAAAGCCTTGAACAGAACCATCGTTGGTTATCCTCATTTACGCGCAACGCCGAGAGCTTTTGCACACATTTTTGTGATTCAAAAATGAATACTAAAAATCTACCAAAAAATATCTAGGTATTACGTAAAGATCGCAGAAGAATCTCTTTCAGTTTTCCTAACCAAAACAGATTCTTTAAATATTGTAAAACATCGGTAAAGTTAAAAAAAAAAAAAGTGTCAAAATGTCGAAAAAGGGCCTTTATTTAGCACGAAAAATGGCGCCACGAGGCCCATTTCCACGACAAACAATAAGAGCCTTAACGAAGAGTTTGAAAAATGTTCGGGACGAAATTCACCCAGAGCGACCGATTAGGTTCAAGTGGTTAACTGTCCAACGAAGAGTAGTTTTCTGCGTTCAAAAAAATCGTACGCCAACGATGAAGAAAATACAAAAACTTCCAGGACGCCTGCAAATTCCCTGACGATTCCCGGTTTTCCACATTTCCCTGACAGCCAGACACCCCGGAGGTCGCGGTCCCACGACCGGACCACCGTGGAACCTCGAAGACGAGGCGAAACGGGGCCGCTACGAGCTGCGGAACGCGCCGCCTGACCCAGAAGAAGAGAACGGGCCCCGCCCGTCCTCCGTTGGCTCTCCGTATACGCGTTGATGGCTTATCTCGCACCGCGGGAAACCTTTCAGACTCCCGTGGACAAGCCTCGGGAATATTTACCCCGGTAATAGAGCCGCACGCCTCGCGCACCCACCGCAACCTCCTTTTTTCCCACCCTTTCCCTCCCCCCCTCTCTCTCACTCTCTCTCTCTCACTCATTCTCTTTCCTTTTTCTCTTTCTATCCTCACTTGCTCAAAATCCTAGACTACTCTCAATTTGTTGACTGACAAGTCAGGATTCGTACGGTTTTTGGGGTTTTCTGAGTATTCCAGCCTCAAAATAGGATTTTTCCAATAACCTTTCGAGAAATATACACTGAGACAAATTTCATTCGGCATAGTAACTAGAAACATTCCGTAAAACAGGTATCGTTACAAAAACTGTTTGAATATTTTTGGGATTACGAAAAACAACGTACGCGTAAACATTTTTGCGCTATTGTCGATCCTTTTTTGGTACTCTACTTTTTTAGTTAAATAAGGCTTTAACGTCAATTTGTTATTTATGTATGAGATGGAATTACACATCACAGGCTTCATATTACATAAATAGATATGATTATAGACCGTCGAAGCTGCCCCCCCCCCCCCCGCCCTTAAACCAGATTAATTTGCTAACATTTTCAGAATTCAATTGAGTTGCAAAATTCTAGGGTGCAGAAGCGCAAGAAAAGAGTAAAGACCGCGGGACACGGGCGTCAGGATCCGGGGTAAAAAAGAAGGAGTTTCAAACGAGCTGGTAACGACACCAATTTAAATGATAATAACACACCTCGAGCTTGTTACACTCGCGCCTTGGAAATGATCTTGCATAATGAGAAGCGAGAAATGCCGCGCATCCTGCGAACTCAGCTACGGGTAAATAACATAACATATATTCTGTAACGTATATATATATATATAAATACTCATATGTACAAACTTAAAACCCAAAAGAGCGAAAATAAGAGCATTTAACGGCCGAATGACCGGCACCCAGTTTCCTTATTTTAATTTCAACCATTTTACGCGGCACGCGAGCTGCCAGCACTTACTTCGTGCCATTTGGCAATTTGCAAATACTCCATTTTTTCCCTTATTTTTATATTTCACTTTGTATCCGGATAACGGATTGAAAAACTTTTGTGACAAGTTTAGCCAACTTTATGGCATAAATTAGATCCAAGTGTTCGACTTTTTCATCAGGTAAACATCGGAACAATTTGTTTGCCAATGCCTTTGCCAATGCCAATGCCTTGATCCAAGTAAATTTATTACTTAGATTTTTCAAGATTGGATTTCAGTGCGCCTTACTTGAACAAATTAAATCGTTTAAATAGCACAAAGCAAATCAGGGTAAACGAATAATTTCTCATCTCAGTAATGACGAATTTAAAAACAATTCCCTTCTTTTTTTTTTTTTGATAATGAGTGTTTCTAAGGATCACTGCAACACGATAATTTATGCTGTAAAAAAATTAGGAGAAAAGCTGAATACATATTTACTTTTCTTCGCTCAAAAAACTACGAGTATAAAGAGGTTGGAGCAAAAGCTCCCCCCTCCTCTCCCCCCCCCCCCCTCTCTCTCTCTCGACGCTATTAGGGAGTTCACCTGCTCTCGAGGCAGAGGTTGGCACGAGGCGGGTAAAACCTGGAGCACGCGGGTCCTGATTAATGACCGAAATATTTCTTGAATAAACAGGAGCGATGTATGTGTACACACGGCGTACACCTTCGTACATTACAGGGGCAGCCAAACCCCCCTCGCATAATGGGAAAGACTAATTGCCGATTCGACAACAACAAAACTAGATTTAGATTAAGAGATAAGGTAAAAGTTATCCTACAATAGAGGGATATCGGTTATCCGCACATTGAAACGCGATTAGTCAATCCTCGGCGAATGGATGATATAGGCGAGGTAATTATTGAACATGATTAACCCTTCAAGTCGTGTTGCTAAGTATTGTTACCATCTATTTTACATCCATTTTTTGCGTGTTTAGAAAACTTTAAAAGCATATTTCTTTGCGGTTTTTTGCTATTTCCGATCGTATATTAACAGGTTTCCAATACTCGAGAGTAATTATTGCGATATAATGTGAACTGTTGTTGTTGGAAAAAAAATGTTTACGAATATGAAATAGGATTTCAAAAATTCGAGATGGCGGATCCAATGTGGCGGACGAAAATTTCAAATTCGATCGAATCCAAAGAAAAAACTCTGATCAGGGGATTTTGGGGTCGCTGATTACGAATCTGAAATCAAGTTTTTTAAATTCAATCAAGTTAGAAATTTTCGTCCGCCATATAGAATTTTTAAAATCCGATTTCGGATTCGTAATTAGCGAACCCGAAAGCTTGTAATTTAGGTGAAACATGTACACGTGTAGAGGGGTTCGGAAAAGTATTATTCCTTCGATTTAAAAACACTCAACAAACAAAATCTTGTCTAGCGGATACTGCGTGGATAAACAAAACTGAGCAACCAAATTTTTTCTGCACGAAACTCAATTAGGTACGTCCGAAAAAGTGACTCACACTGAGAGAAATTTTCAGTTCAATTACCGCTCAGTCCTTGACTATTTTCATTTTTTACCACGATCGAGAAATACAGTTCTAGGTAGAAAATGAAAATTAGTCTTCTAGCTGTTACCAGAAAGCCTAGTATCCGTTACTATTCTTTCTCATTACGATCACCGTTGCTATATTTTCTTGCAACCGTTGCGAAAATTTAATGCTCGTGCAACAATAACTTGACCTTAGAGCCTTATTTAACTAAAAAGGTCGAGTGAGTCTCGGAAACTGATTTTGCGTTGTAATAACCAAAAAAGGATCGACGATAGCGCAAAATGGTTACGCGTATCTCGTTTTTCGTCATTCCAACAATATTCAAACAGTTTTTTTAACGATACCTGTTTTACTGAAGTTTTCTAGTTACTGTGACAAATGAATCTTTTCTCAATGTAAGTAACGAAGTTTTCAAATTAGTGGAAAGTGACTGCGTTAAAAAAAAATAAAAAAATAATAGTGCGAAGAGTGACCGACTACCAGCCTTGTCAGAATCGTACTTACGAGAGGGAAAAAAAATCGATGAGAATCATCGAAGGAAAGTTTCGCATCGACGAATGATCCGAAGGGGCTGCAGAATCGGGGTGGTCGGAGGTCGAGGATCGGTAACAAGGACCTTCCTCCTTCCGCACACAGGGAATATCGGGAAGGTGAACGACACGGTTAGGCCTAAGGTCGATAGCGACAGGGACCTCAGTCCTTGAACCCGGCACATCGAAGGAAGTTGGGTCCGGGTGCAGATCGCGCAAGCTGTGCGTCGTCTGCTTAACCCTCTTTGCATATACATTCTGTAAGATTACTTTGCGCGGTTTACACCCTCAGCCGGCGGGCAAACTACCCCCAAGTATTCGCCTCCCTAATGTATGCGGAACTATGCTGAATTCCAAGTTCCGCACGGCGAACTCAGGGAGCTGCTGGAACCGCCCGACAAGACAACTCGAGGCGAACACGCGTGATCCTAATTAGAAGGTCCTCCCGCCTCCCGGTCCTACGACCTTACCGACCCCGGGAGCGCCAATGGGAACGGCTGCGAAAATATTCAGGGAAACGGGAACCGAGGTGACGGATTTCCCGAGGTTATGGATAACCCGTGGGTTACGGGACGCTGAAGGGTGCTGTTACTTGTCATTTTACAACACACCCACAGGCCTTGTCGAACCAAGTTTCCCACACGCCTCCACTCGATACGTAATTCGAGCTTCGTGTCCTTGTCCGGAGGTTCGTTTCTCCCTCAAGACGAGGTCGCGAATTCGTCGTCGGGCTGGGTTGATATTTTCAATTTGTAAAGTTTCCAATTTTTCAACGCCTAAGCTCGATGTGAACAAGTCGAACTTTGACGAAAAATCGAAGTTTAAAAAAAGGCTCAAAGTTCCGAATGGACAAAACTGATGCGTTTTTTTAGAGGATTTTTGTAATTTTTTTAAATTGACATGCTCGTTTTTAGAAATTGATGTTTCTTTAATCAAAAAGCTACTTCCGTCCGATATTTTTTATTTTTTCCCCACAAATATGAATTTGAAACAAATCCATGCCGCTATCCCGGTATCGCGTAGCTCAAAATTTGGTACTTGATTTGAAATCCAGAGATGATTGACAATCAAATGATACCATTCGTTATCCGGATGAATTTTACATTGAAAAATCAACTGATAAGCTCAAGGGATATTAAATTTCAGAATTAATTTTGACACGTTTGTTTCAATTCTCACTCATTGAAATTGCAATTTTCGCAAATCGGTGACACAATTTAAAAGTTAATCACAGTGTTGCAAATTGAATTGCAGTTCCGACCAATTCTTTCAAATTTTCAAGAAAAACGATTTAAAACAAGTCCGACATAGTGCGTTGAGTAAATTGTAAGAGAATGAAATTCTGTACAAGCAATAGACGGAAAAAAAAAAAATATACGACATGTGTTAGCAAAACAGAAAAAATAAAAAAAAAAAAAAAAATTCTCGCAAAGCCACACCGGAAATCGTCGGCGTCGATATAAAGGAGAGACCACACGTGTAAAAGAGTGCGGACCGGATCTACGTATAAATTCGTCGAGTAAAACCACCCGCAGTTTTTTCCCCATATATGCGTGTATATATATATATATATATATACACCAGATATACCGATTACCATAAGAGTTACGATCGAGAGAGTCGTCGGAGCGCCGTAAGTTGCCTGGGAATTATCGCATTACAGGTGAAGAAAGAAGGTGGCGTATAAGTTGTAACAGGGTTTGTAATACCGCTCATTGTTCGTCACGAACCTTGTTCTGAAAAGCCGCAGTCGCAGGTGCTGCTTCCTCGAAGAAATTAATTACGAAAAATGGGAAAAAAAAAAAAAAACAAAAAAAACTTGGAACCACACGAGAAGAAAAAAAAGGAAACAAGAAACAAAAAGAATCCCAAGGAAATTAAGGTATCGACGATAGCCATGGTTGGTTTATTTCCGAAACTTTTTTCGACTAGTATAGTATAATGATTGAAAAAAATAGAACACACAATTGGTACAATATTATACGTAATTTCAACTTGCAGAGCCGTGCGATTAATCGGTTAACCCTGAGTATCGAGTAACTTGTTTGTTCAATTGATCGAATAATCGTAGATTTGGAATGTAGATTGTTGTTTTTTTCCCACAACTGATCGGTCAATTCAGCCATCGAATTGTAGATAAATCGTGTTTCTGGATAGTAGAAATTAATCGGATGAATAGTTCTTCCGATTGATCGATTAATTCGATGGTTTTGATCGACTAGAATTATTATACAATAATTATGCGTATTTTACGAATCAAAATAACGGAGGGCCTCGGAAATGAATTCTGAATTGAAACGAAAATGCATGTGAAATAGTTTTATGCGAATTTAGAAAATAAAAAGAAATACAACGAAAAAAGAAACAGAAAAAAAAGTGAGTCTGTTATACCTAGTCGAAAATTTCGAACATCTGAAGAAAAGGAATCACACAAGTATTTTTTTTTTCTCTCCCGTACCGATGAGTGGAGTTAAAATTTCGAAAGCGCCTAATTCCGAATTATTTGGTGGTGAAACTTGAAGTAAAAAAATTCAACTTTCACGAAAAACAACAAAGTTTCTAACGGTCGGAAAGCCGATGGCTCAAAGTTCCGAAATGCAATATTCCGAAAAGTAAAGTTTCGATAGAGTACCTAAACATATTCACACTGTGTAGTTTGCTCAACGAATGGGTGTAAAAGACCAAAAAAAATGAAAAATCACAATGACCAGGATTCTGAAAATAAAAATATCGAAAATTCAAAACGTTATACAGATCAAAGTGGCGATTTTCACCAAATCAGAAATTCAACGAACTGAAAATCTTTGAGTTTTCAAATTTTTACACAATTTTCGCATTGTCGGAACTTTGAGCGTCGGGTTTCGATCTATTCGAAACTATGATTTCTTTATTTTAAGTTCAGCCAGTGGAAAAACTGAGAATTTGGCGCTTTCGGCACTCTTCGAATTCGTAATATCAACCCCGCCTCGTGCCCATGAATCGTATCTGCACGTAGTTCGGCTACGATGCAATTAATCGATTCTTAGTAAGCGGACAGGTATTATTGTAATAAGGCAGACGGCACGCGACAGAGCTACCGGTATAATCAAAGATGTATCCGCCGGTTGTGGGACGATCAATTATGCAGGGGAGCGCGTCTAGGAGAAGACGCGAGAAGACGGAGAGCCGGGGGTTCAGGGGTGAGAGTGCATCGCGCATATAAATTACGTCCACTAAAATTAACAGCGAAACACTGCGATCTCTGCTGTCCGGGAGGATCAGAGGCTGCACACGTTTAAGAGAAAGAGAGGATGTCCGGAGTTTACAAAAGTCGCATCCTTTGGTCCCTCGGGCTGACTAATTATAACCGATTCCCGGTTACACGTTGGCATATACAGACAATAAAAAACTAAACAACGTGGGTCCAAATTTCCCTCACAAAGTGAAAAGAATATGCGAGGATTTTCTTCTTTCAACAATACGTACTAATTTTCATATATTTTTATAATTTTTGATTTTTTTAAAACGAAAGAATATAAATAATAATATAGAAAAAAAAAAAAACAATTGGAACTTTCTCGTTTCGATTTTGTATCGACCGAATGCTTGTTATCTCTGGAAATTTTGTTACGACGGGAAAAATAATCGTGATTGAAGAAAATGTCTCGCGTCAACGGTGTTGCAAAGTTGTTTACAAAATTGTGAAAATTTTATAACCAAAATCTATTTGAAAAGCTTATTATTTCCAGTTTTAACCACACACATATGCATGTATATAATGTGTGAGGAAAAACAAGAGAAATTCAAACGCGGAATACTTACACGTTTGATCAAGCATACGATTGTAAATACATGTAGAAATAATAAAATAAACAAGCGACAGGTAAATAATTAAGCGGAACGTATACGCAGACCGTGGGAACTGATTTTAACTAGACAAGATGGTATATAGAATATATCTCTCCATATTATACATATGCATAATTTATAATAAATGCATATATATTTGATTATTTGAGCTGTAAAAGTGAAGGATAAAAACCTGCCCAAAGATAACTAGAAAGGGGGAAAAAAAAACCAAAAAAAAAAACGGTAGGAAAATTCAATAAATAAATAACTAAGTAAATAACTGGTTAATACAAAAGTCCAAAAATGAGTCACACAGTTACCGAAATTTCAGTTTTCCGCAGCATTTAAAATCTTCAAATTCTTTTCGCAGTACATTTGTAAGGATAAAATAGCCACGAGTGTATTTAAACGACTATGATATTCTGTATAATTAATTAATATTTGAACGACTGTGATAAAAACAAAAAAAAAACCAAAAAAAAGAAGGAGAAAGAGGTTCTTCGCCGCGGCGGAAGAATGTAAAATTATAAACACAGCACCGGCAATTTGTCAATTCTGAAACTCTCTCGTTGCATCCTGATTTGCCTTTTTTCCATTTTCTTCTATCTTGATATTTTATTTTCTCGATTATCACAAACGCAACCGAATGAAATCGTCTGATCCTCGCGTTTAGCCGACCAAATCCTGATCACGTATCGGTCGCTTCTCATACAGGCAGATTATGCATTGTTAAAATATTTCTTTCGTCCGCTTAATCGGCATGCAAAATAAACTTCCGGTTTGATTTTTTTTTTGTTTTTAATTTTTCTCATAGTTATTTCGACACAAGGAAATTTTTTCTTCTTCTAGGATATTTCAAATTTTGGCCAAATACGTCAATTGAACAAACAGAAAAATAATGACTGCATGTAATATTTTTCGACGTTATTTTTTAGCTTACGTAACGGTTTTCAAGAATATTCACATACGGATGTATGATCTTCAATAATACGTGTAACAAAAATTATTCGTAGGATAATTATCAAAATTTTATTATTGTCTGGTGAAATTAGATAAATTCTGAGTGAGAAAAAAATAAAAATAAAAATACAACTCCACCGAAAAGAGTTTGTCATTCGTGGTTTCAATTTTCATTTCTCTTTTTTTTAGTTCCTTTTCTTTCAACAGCTTGTAACCATGAACGTGAAACCGAACTTATTCGAAAATCGATAAATAAAACTGTAGTGCTCGTGTAAGAGTAAAAAAATTCACGTCCTTTTGTTTCTCTCAAATTACGAAATTCCTCCTTGCAGGACAATAAATATGGTTGAAAATAATTACCTTGTCGGAGCGTTTCTTATTTGGTGTGGTCGAGCCATTGACTGGGCCCTGAATATCGGTCTCGCTAGCCATCCTGTTGAATCGCTGCATTCGTTCGCGGACGCTCAGCTGTTCAGCCGAGGCTGTCGAAGAAGCGGGACCACCGTCCTCCTGAGTTTCAATCAATTTTCAGACTTACGCTTTCATTTGCAAAAGGTGTTTTATGTATTTCGGCGGTGAAAACAAGGCGATCGCATCCACCCTCATGGAGGAAAAAAGTGAAAGTATCAAGTTTCAAAATCGGTTCAGACCGGTGAAACTGGGTTGAAATTCTGAATTTTTTGGTGGCAAAACTTGAAGTAAAGAAATCAAACTTCGGTGTTTCGATTGGTCCGAAACCCGACGCTCAAAGTTCCGAAAGGACAAAATGCTGAGAACAAGAAAATGTAAAAATCTAAAACGTCAAACTTTCGAATGATCGAAGATTTTCAGTTCCGTAAATTTCGGACTCGGTGAAATTTCACCACTTTGATCTGTCTTTGCTCTGGACGTTGGATATTTTTATTTTCGGAATCCTGGTCGTACCGATTTTCGGTTTTTCTGATTTTTTACACCCACTCTCGTTGAGTAAGCTACGCTGTGTAAATATATTTTAATTTTCGGAAGTTTACTCCGTCGAAATTTAATGTTTCGGAATTTCGCTCTGTCGGAACTTGGATTTTCGGAACTTTGAGACGCCAGATTCTAGCCATTCGAAACTTTGTTGTTTCTTAAAAGTTTGATTTATTTACTTCAAGCTTCGCCATCACACAATTCGGAATTAGGCGCTTTCGCATGCATTGTACACATTAAAGCTGTCGCAGGACTATCTACGTAAGATATTGAAACAAGGGACACAAGCACTACAGTACTAATATTGCGCATCTAATACGGTTTAGAAAACGAAGAGAAATTTAAAAAAAAGTATTTTATATCGCATATTATTTCTCAGAAGCAGTAAACAATAATCACTGCTAAATGATGATTTTTCCGCTTTTCTCGTGTATTTGTGGGTGTAAAAAAAAGAAGACTCAGAGCACTTTCACCCGAAGCTCTTCACCCAACGTCTTGAATTCGCAAAATAATTCAATATTTACACACAAGCGATGAATCGTCGCTCTATTCATGATTCCAAATATTATATACATACACTATTTCGCAATGTTAACACGTCGTCTCAAAACGTATTCAAAATATCCAAGAGATTTTGGAAGTCAAATGAAAATCCGACACGTACGATACTGCAGGTATATATGTGTGATAAATATGTACATTGTACAAATACAATGGAGCAGTGAAGGGTGTATTATAACGGAAAGTGGAATTCGTGACCGAGGCATATATTCTACAGCGTATCTTTTTCCACCCCTCGTCGAGGAAAAAATAAAAAAAAAAAAAAAAATTAAAACAAAAGAAAATAAAATATATCCCAACAGAAGCACGTACGAACGGATCGATCGGCGCGCATGCAGCCGCATTAAACTTTGAATGAACAGAGACGAAAGCGAAGCGAGATAGACAAAAAAAAAAAAAAAAAAATGCAATCAGAAACCAGATCAACGCAGGAATAAACAAGCGGGGAAAACAGTTTTTTCATGATACTTTTCATCACCGTCTGTCGATCCTTGCGACAAATTTTGGCGATGATCCCGAAAACGTCCGAGTGAAAAATCTAAACTTGGCAATCAAATGAAAAAGTGTGGAGAGAAAAATCAGAGAAATAAATTTCTGAAAAAAAAAAAATCCTACATTTTTGTAAAAAATTAATTTATAAACTGGGGAAAGTATGATCGTTTATTTAGAAACAGTAACGAGGTGGAAAAAGTATATGTTTGTCGATGAAACATTTGAAAATTGATTAATTTCCGGTGGAACGGGAAGTTGAAATTGAACGGGATATGGAAATTTTTGTTGCTCATTATTTGACTGTAAAATACACCAAGTTTCAAATTTTTTCATTCAACCATTTTCGAACTCATCGCGCAATATTTTCTGAAAAACGTGTTTTTCGGATTCCAGAGGTTCGAAATCGTGAAAATTCGTTGAAATTAGTGAAAGTGATCGTCGACCGAAACCAATACTTGTCTTGCATCACCAATAGGTGATGAAAAGTAAAAATCGCGAGACATAAAATACGAAAAATGACTCACCCCTACGGCGGTTTCATCGTCGACGATTTTCTCGCCTTCCGGCAGGACGTTTTCCTTGTTGTTGTTCTCGATTCGAAGCTTGTCCTGACTCTTACGACGCGGAGGAATCGGCGGCGAGGACACGGACTGATTTTCCTCGACGACTTTTCCCGATCCATCATCTCCTCCCAGATCCTGCCGATCCCGAGGATCCGCCGATCCTGAAGAAGGACTCGCTGCGGCCGGTGGCGGCGGTCTGTAAGGAGGCGGCTCGCGAAGAGGCGAAAGAGGCGTCGAAGGACTGCTTGGAATCGGAAGCCCAGATTCGGTCAGGGACGAGGACGACGTCGAAGTCGAGAGCGGAGCATGTCGGTACTTTTTTTTCAGGACTAGGTACTTTTCACCCTGCGGCAGAAAAAGCGTGTTCCGATGTATGTGTTTTTTTTTTGTTTTTTTTTTTTTAATTTTCTTTTTTTGGTTCTTTTTTTCATTTGTGCCCGAACGATCATCGGATGAATAACGAAAAGATGTGCGCTATTGAAATTGATTATTTTATAAACCACACGTGTTGCTTTTTTTAAATCCTTTTGTGGTATGAGGGGGCGGGGCCGAAGTTACGAAAACGCCTAATTCCGAATTATTTGGTGGCGAAATGTGAAGTGAGGAAATGAAATTTTGAAGAAACAACAAAGTTTCGAATGGTCGGAAGCTGACGGCTAAAAGTTCCGAAATGCAAGATTCCGTTAAATAAAGTTTCGATAGATTAAAATTCGGAAAATCAGAATACATCGACACAGCTTAGTTTACTCAACGAGTCGGTGTGAAAAATCAGAATTACCAGAATTCCCAAAGAAAAAATATCGAAAATCCAAAACAAAAAAAGTTCGGAATTTCGCCGTTCCAGATTTTTAAATTATCTCATTTTCGCACTCTCGAAATTTTGACTTGTCGGAGTTACGCCCTTTCGGTATTTTGCCCTTTTTGAGCCTCTCAAATTCGCAATTTCAACCGCACCCCGATGTGAGAAAAAAATCGTGCTCATTGGTATTTGTACACAAGTGCTTGTACTACGAAAGGAACATTTGATCACAACGGAGCTTTTCAACCAACAAAAGTGTTAAAAACTCGACGACGTCTCGTTATAATTGAAACTAGTAGACGCAGAAGCATATTACAGTTATTATCAAGAATTGTAGTATCGTTAGCCGTAATCAATGGAGGCCACTACCATGAGCCTGCTT
Organism: Neodiprion lecontei; assembly: GCF_021901455.1. NCBI lineage: Eukaryota > Metazoa > Arthropoda > Insecta > Hymenoptera > Diprionidae > Neodiprion > Neodiprion lecontei. Next base: position 9,179,503 of record NC_060261.1, read on the forward strand.
CAGATGGTAGTCCTGAGAATCTGCAGCTTTCCGCAACGCGTATTACTCGATTTTCCTCACGAGATAGGCGGGTCGCTGATCGTACCGTATTTTTGATATCTGATCAGTGATCGGTTCGAGGTGTTCGGTTGAAGGTGCGAATTACGCTGTCGCACGCGATTCTTTGTCCGCGGTGAAGTTTGCCGCGTAAAAGAACTCGCGAGTACAAAGCGCCGAGAACGAGCGTTTGTAACGTCGCGTGAGTCATGAGATACGCCGAGTAGGTGCGGTTCGTATGTTATGTATAACGTTACGAGTGTAGAGCGTCGAGTGATTTTACCTACATGCCACCCAATCGCTGTTGTACGTATAATATACATCGTTGCCGAGTTCGTTTGCTTGTGAATAAGCCGAGGGAAATTTCTAGTTCCGCTCTACAGTTCCCTTACTTCCCTTTTTATTGTTTACTTAAATACAATTAAAGGTACAAAGTAAAAGTCAATTCTGTAATCGTAACCATAAAATCTAGCGTCTGTTCTTGTGTATTCCTTTTGGTTGTGATCATTCGCGTACTGGACTTTTTTGTAACTATCGCTATGTAACTATTGATGTTGGTGTAACGATAAATTTTAAAATAAAAAAAAAAATTTTCAAGTAATACGGATATTTTTCCTGAAAGTAGATCGGGGGAATAATTTCATATTTTTAGCGACCGCGATACTGTTTTAATCGATTTAGGTTTACTGTTTTTACGATAATTTGAAGTTAAAAATATGTGTTACCTAAAGATATAGAAGTAAAACAAGCAAAGTAAAAGTTTATAATTCGAAAATGGAAAAAACGAGTATTCAAAACTGCTGTTAAATATTAGAGAAAATTTATGTACAGCTTATGGGCTAGAAAAAGAATTTTAATTCCGACACCTTTGAAAATCGACGCAAAATCGTGATACTATCTCCACAGTAATAATTAAGTTTGTTTCTATGCTTCTTTGATATCTACTAGGTACTATGAAAAAAAACATTCCAAATAATTTCCAACAACATGCCTTCTTTCTATGACGATGACCGTACGATTTGTTATTAAATTATTATCGCATCGAATGAAAAATAAAATGATTCTACCAATTCTCTAAAGATTCATGTAACCTCGTGAAAACTGTCGCAATTATTTTTTTCACCGTCACCAATATCGGTCCTAATTATCGTAGGTATTAGGGTGGTTCTTGTTTTGGTCAAGTCGAAATTTCTTCGCGCCACTCCCCAAAAGTAATCAACGAATATAGAAAAAAGAAATCTGTCTAATTCCCCGAATTTTTCCGATAACTCTAACACGCACAAAAAAGATCACTTGTAAAATTTTCGTAAATCTAACATTCATCACGTTGTCAGCGAAGAACTGTCTTAATTCTTTCGCTGATAAGAGCATTAAATTTCCTACGAAATAGTGAAAGGAATTTTTTTTTATCATATACACTTCTGAAGTAATAAACAATTTCCTTAAAAAAAATTTCAAATGGATGCAATTTTCTGTATCCAAATTGGACTGCTTGACGGGGCGCGTTAGAGTTATCGGAAAAATACCGGGATTTAGCCAGATTTTTGTCTAAATCTGTTAATTACTTTTGGGGAAGGGGGGGGGGGGGGTGGGTGGGTGAGGGCGAAGAAATTCCGACATGACGAAAATAAGAAGCACCTTGGTAGGTATAATAATCTAAAAAATGGGTTGTACCGAATCCCCGAAAACCATACCGTAAACCAATACGAGACAAATTTCATCCGCGTTAGTTTCGAATCACGCGGTTTAAAATCTGACTGTTAGAAGAAGAGGCGGCAACGCCGCTCGCGGCGCGAGAAACGCGCGTGCAACAAGTCGCTGCAGGCGTGGATGAGGAGGGGGGAGGGGGGAGGTGGAGGAAGGAAGGGCATGGGAGGAACTGTCAAGTAGCAAACGGCTCGGGGAATAACTCACCTCCTCGTTCCTGATGGTGGCCAGGGAGTTGACGTACTCTTTGAACTTGTTGCGGGCCTCGACTGAAAGCAGAATACCGAATTGTCAAGACGTTTCGGGGATCCGAGGCGAGTTTAAGAGAGTTTGCGCTGCTCGTCTTTCCCTGACGGATCGCCTCGCAGTTGCCGGTGAACAAAACTCGGCGGCGCGATGCTTCTCGAAACTCACCTCGCGTCTCGGGGTCCGTCAGGAACTTCTTGAAGTGCTTGACCAAGTCGTGGTTACGGGCCGTTCCCCCGTTGTCGAGCAAATACTTGCGAATCTCTTCGAGCGACAGCTCGCTGGGCGTCGCCATGTTGGATACTGAAGCGATCGCAGCGACGCCAAGCGGACGAATCTCTCCCTAGTCGACTCGCTCTCTGTAGTCGATAGTCGCGTGTTTTTGAATAACTACGCAAATCTAGTATTTATAAGTAGATTTTAGCGTTTGTTACTAAATTTTAAGGCTGCGGGTGATTCGAGTGCTCGAATCTAGTAAGAATCTGGTATTGATAGTCGGATTTTAACGTTTATAACCAGATTCTAACGCTCCGAGTAATCGGAGTACATACTTCGAACGCACCTGTGGAATAACAACGCGCACATTGTTTCGTAAGTTTTCCAAGCTGCCGTAGTGATTTCAAATCTCAACAAATCTGAGCTCAGATTTATGAAAAATCTATTATTCGTAAGTAGATTTTAGCGTTTGTTACTAAATTTGAACGCTGCGGGTGATTGGAGTTCTCGAATCTAGTATGAATCTGGTATTTACAATCAGATTCGAGCGTTTATAACTAGATTCGAGCGCTCCGAGTAATCGAGGTGCATACATATTAGAAATCTGTAGAATGATAATAAATAAAAAAAAATTTGACGCTCACCGCAAGACTTGTAACAATTGCCGTAATTTCCTATGCTTCTGCCACGGAATTTCTTAAACACTATCATGTGATTTCCACCGACTCGCGACGATGCAGAATAATTTCAGCTAGCTTGATCGATTCCTCGTTATTTCAAAGAATATTTTAATCGTGCAAGTTCCTTTGATTGTAATTTTTTTTTTTTAATCTTAACCCAAGGAATCAATCTATCCAAGTATAATACAAGTTATTCGCGATTTTGGCTGAATTCGGAAAATTGAAACGTGAATCTGTGAACGCATGATCAAATGCAACTTATAAAACTAATGGTTAGCAATTAAACAATGCAATAAAATTTCGTTTACGAGAACACCTGTGTAAAGAAGGTAGTAGAGAAACAATGTATATTATTTATAATTGGATAATAGCTGGACTTACCAGATTCTTAATTTCACACCTCCTAGGAGCGGTTTCTTCTCCTATAACTGCATACCGTGCGTTAATTTTTAATAACAAGTCAATTACGTACATATTATACTTTATTATTATTCTCTTTTCATTATACTCGACGTGCAGTTGTGCAGGAACGCTGTAGTAAGTGGGTGGATATCATTATTTTAATCACTATATCAAACCACCGTTTCTTCGGAATTACCGCGGCCGCGTTGTATACATACCAAACGTACATACTACACCTTGTACATCACACCCATTACAGTATATACCTACATACCTGTAACATATGTATATCACGCACATGGGTATATTTTACACACGCAAAGTATGCAGCGAACATCGGATTTAGCCCCGCGCTCGTATAACACGCCACATTCCAGCCAGCGAGATCTAGACGTTGCGATTCTCGTACTCTATGTCCATTTCTATGCGAATCTACGTTCGTGAAGATCCTCGCTGTACACCTGTAATCAAACACCTCAATCCGCGGACGGTTTAACTCAATTCTACTCCTCCTTAAGGTGGTACCCTGGAGTCGATGTATATATTTCCAAATATCAAAAAGGGTTCAACAGCCCAATTATACACGAAACTCTGAACAGAAACACTCCAACACGTTTTCCACAGATGCAGAAATAAAGAAATGGCGTGGATTCGACGAAATCGCAGTTATAAATTGGTAGAATTTATACCATTTGTTTATTCCTGCGGCAAATGAAGGTGTTTCGAAGTGTTTTTGTTCAAAATTGTGTCTAGAATGGGGCTGTTTAGCCTTTTTTCACGTTTGAATTACGTGGACTTCGATATTCGGAGATATATACGTCAAAGTCAAAATCGACCAGAGGAAACCTTAAGGAATGGTCATACTTACATTGCAGCTTGTGCGGATGAAAAGTGGCGAAAGAAAAATGACAACACAAGCTATGAAAATAGTCTATTTAATTTCAGGTTAACACGACTATAAATAACTCAGGGAAAAATGAAATATGTATAGGGGGATGAAAATAAGTCTGTGTGAACTCTAAGAGCAATTATAAAGGAATGATTCGGATTCGGCGGATGGGGGAAGCTGGAGAACCGGCTAATCCCAATCTGTCCCTGCCAGTTGGCGAGCATTCGCGAGCCGAAGCAGGAGGACAAGAAGTAGTAGAAAGAGGAGGGTTGGCGGACGACTCGTCGGAATTACGCGCCTATATTTATTCAACGCGTAATTACTAACTGACGCGATAAATTTTCCCCATAATTTACAACCGGCAATATCTTCACCGGTAGCATATAGCCCACGCTTCCCGGCGAAATGAAGGTGGAAGATGCAGAGGCGATGAGGAAGAGGAGGAAGAGGAAGAAGACTCAATTTATTAACACTCCGCGTGCATGTGCGTTATAGGTATAACTGTATCGGGGAAATGGAGAAAAGTGGACGGCTGAGCAATATCGCGTTTAAAACTGTATCAGCTGATCGCGATGCAGCCAGAAATACGCAGTTATTACGACGATTCGAACCTCGTGCAAGCTTTTCGCTCATATTTTATCTTGTTTGATTAGTAACTCGTGGAAAGTACAACGATGAACGACCTTTATAAACAAAAATAACTACCGAGGAGCGTAATGTCGTACCTATACGCTCGAAAAACAGTAGCAGACGGAAATTAGGCGGCTAAGCAATATGGCGGCGAAAACAAAACCAGCTGATCGCGAGTCAGCCAGAAATACGCAGTTATCACGACGATTCGAACCTCGTGCAGGGTTTTAGGCTCATATTTTACCTCGTTTGATTAGTAACTCGTGGAAAGTACAACGATGAACGATCTTAATAAACAAAAATAACTACCGAGGAGCGTAATGTCGTATCTATACGATCGAAAAACAAAAGCAGACCGAAATTAGGTGACTGAGCAATATGGCGGCGAAAAGAGAATCAGCTGATCGCGATTCAGCCAAATTTACGTAGTTATCACGGCGCTTCGGATTTCGTTGAAGCTGTCAGGGTCATAATTTCGGGTATCGAGTTGGTACGAAGCGAACAAAGCGATTTTCGTAATTAAATACCACCGTCGAAGATCACGCAGACGTAGTAATTCCTTTCGAATATCGGGCAAAGACCGAGGAGTAAATCTGTAACAAGAGAGAAACCGCACGATCGCTCGCGTACTCGCGGATCGGGTAAGGCGGCGGTGTGGGGAGTAACAAGTCCTATTATTATACCCAGTAATTAGGAAAACGACCTTACTAATCACACCGGCGAAGCACACGTCAAGGACCGGGAGTGAATGCGTGTTGCACGCTCTCCCGCGGGCTACGGGTATAAGTTCGTTCTCGTGTGAGTGCCTCCGCGTCTAGGCTTGCCTGCCTTGCCTGCCTTCCCGGCTGTGGTGGAGGCCAGCGGAGGCAGAGAACCCAGGGGCAGGAAGCGACGTGGTGCCTTTGTAATTAAACTGTTTTCATTAAAATATTCTAATGAAATAATGAATAATAATTGCCCCACTTATCGGCGTTAGACTCGCACACGCAGACGGACGTCTGTAGCGCAACGCACGCATGCAGAAATATGGAAGTAAATTTCCGTCATCCCCCCAACTGCAATTCAATCAGCCCTGTTAACTTATACTTTCACGTTGAATTTTCAATTTTCTCAACGATTAGAAATTCACGCGGCAAAGTCTCCGACGCTTACGTCTCGGCGAAATTTTAATATTCAGAATACTGACGGTGAAAAATATCATAGCTACCCTCGACATTGCATTATAAATTTTCCAAAATAAATTTAATATCTGATGGTGGTCCACTGTTGTTGCAGCGATATGTCGACTCAAAATGGAAAGTGATTTTTAGTCGAATCGATTATTCTTCTGCCTTTATGCATTTGGTAGGAAAAATTCGACACAGGTTAAATCAAAGTAACTATCTTATTGTTAGACATATTCACAGACCAAACTATTACTAGATAATTTATTGATTATAACTAACAATTGAATTAGTTTAACTTGCTTAAAGTACAGTTGTACAAATGTGAGGATATAACATTCGTCCAGTATTCCTGAATAAAATTGAACTCAAAATCTGACAAACACGATGAACTTCGAGATGCTTTTTATACAAGAGAAAATGTCAAGTTACGGGAATATTTATCTCTTGGAATACTCCGCAGCGTCAATTTTATTTGCATATACTAACCAACAACTGTGTTTCAAAAATTTAAAAGATCGATCTACAAAATACGTATAATATAGCTCATTGAATATAACTAAATCGAAAAGTATATAAAGCGTATGAAAATGGCAGCAAAAACGTGGAGAAAACTGAGCGTCAAATAAAGAAAGAAGCAATAAAAGGAGAAGTTTCCATCGACACGACGGCGAGTTTCTCATCGCTCACGTCGCTAAGCTAGAGGAGGAAAAAAGGGTGAGCCGAGACGAGAGAGGGGTAAAAACGGGGGGATGAGAAGCGGGGTCAGGCTTTGGGTCAGGCCGCGAGGAGCGGAGAGTCAAAGACAAAGGGCCGCGGCGCCCGGAGGTGCATCTCCGCGGTCCCGATATCATCTACCCGTGTTTCCCGTCTTCCCGTTTCTCCGCCAGCGGTTATGCTCGCGCTTATGCATACGTAAAACGAAAGCGAGGTTGGCTTATGGCTCTTGGTCCTGCGGTCCTGCCACTTGATCTTCCGCGTCAGGATTTCGGTTGATGCACTCGCCGCAGGGCGCGAGATACCGCCTGCAAAATTGTGCTGCTGCTGCTCCAGATTGCACGCCTTTTACGAAGCTGCCGGTCTTGAAACTACGTGTGTGGAGAAATTGCCAGGTGTCTCGAGTTCGAAAAATATACTTAACATCTCGAGGGTCTTCAGGGTCGTGCACCGAGAGAAATTTTTCGTTCCGGTTACCGCTCAGTACTTGAATATTTTCTGTTTTTACCACAATCGACAAAATATGGTTCCAGGTAGAAAATGAAAATTAGTTTTCTAGCCGTTACCCGAAAGTCTAGCATCCGTTACTATTCTTTCTCATTACGATCGCTGTTGCTATATTTTCTAGCAACTGTTGCGAAAATTTAATGCTCGTGCAACGATAAATTGACGTTGAAGCCTTGTTCAACTAAAAAAGTAGAGCAAACCTCAGAAACTGATTCAGCGTTGCAATAACCAAAAAAGGATCGACGATAGCGCAAAATGGTTAGGCGTACCGTACTCGTTTTTCGTAATTCCAAACGATATTCAAACAGTTTTTTTAACGATACCGGTTTTACTCAATCTTTCTAGTTACCGTAAAATGTGAAATCTTTCGCACCGCAGTTTCGCGCTGGCTCGATAGGACTCGACGGCACAAGGTACACACCGCTTGGTGCAGGACGCCGACGAATTTCGCGTTCCGTCTCGTTGAAGAGAGTCACCGCGGATAAGAGGAATGCGCGAGAGACGCTCCCCCACATCGCATCGATGCGAAACATTATCACCGTCTAGTTTTTTGTAAAAAATTCCGGTGCGCCTGGAGTCAGTGGTGCAGTACGTTGTATATAGAAACTGCGAATGGTGCAGCGGAGAAATCTGGTTCGAATGCCGGGGAGATCCGAAACGCCTCTCTCGTCTCTCTCCTTCTGAGATACCGGGCGGATCTTCTGCACGTTCGGATCGCCTCTTAGAAACCGCGGCAAGGATCGGTTCCTTTTTTTTCCTCTTAATTAACTGATTTATGCGGGCAAAAAACGTGTTTTGCGATATATAGCATGGCAGTATGTTGGTGTATACGCGATCGGCGCCGCAGCGGATGGATGGACGAATGGACGGTCGAATGGATGGACGGACGGATGGATGGATGGATGGATGGATGAATCCCTCTCGCGCGGCCGACGGTTAATAAGAGAAATTACGATTTTTAAGCACGTACCAGCCACTCGCATTTCCACACATATACACACATAGATGCAAAAATGCGTGTAGTATATACAGCTACATCACCTTTCATGCGACGCGGAAACAATAAGAATTAACTTCTTATTAATCGTCCTGCAGGCTGGACATCGAATCCTGCTCAACTCTTTTTCTCCTGCAGACCGCCGGCTGTCCTCTCCTTTTTCCTTATCGTGTAATAGAGACAAATTTTTACTTTTTGAATATAAAAGCGTGATCGAATTGTACAGCAAATTGACGGTGTATTTATACGGTTAGAATCGACGAATTGAATGAGTTTTTTTTTTTTTTTTTTCCTTTGTCATTTTATATCTTATTGTTAGTATTAATTCGTTGAGTGAAAAATTAATTGGCGAGTTTTTGTTTTCAATTTGATCCAAGAAAATTGGAATCAATTTGACAGGTTGAATTCAATTAAAATTGTATCTCCATGTAATATGTAAAAAAAGAAATAGTGAAATACGATTGCATAAAACGTCTAACGAAAAGGAAAAAATACGACACAATTATTTCAAAACACTCCATGCGCACGCATTTGAGAAACAAGAATTTTTCCACAAGAATGACAAAACTTCGCTACTTGGTTTCATCATTCTTTCTTTCGCGGGAGATTGAATACAGCAAGACGCGAGAGTATTTATAGAATTGTAAAAGATCAGTGCAGATGCGTTTTCCAATTACTTCCACCTTGAAGGGAACTCCGAGAACCGATCAGCGTGTGCAGAGCGAGCCATGAAATCGTTTCAAACTTTGTGAAATGGTGAATATTTCACGATTGTACTCGTTTATGACGGTAATTAATAAAACTTGAACAACTTGTTGAAAACATTAAAAACGTGCTTGTAGCTGATTATTCTTGCTCGTATTGAAGTTACGACAAGATGTTTCTTACAACCGAACCCCATGTTTCTCAATTATTTCATCAATCTTTCGACCTCTTCTTATATATACTGAACACCATAAACTCTGATGCAACTTCTCAAAGCTTTTCGTAATTTCAACCAAAGTCCAATACATGCGATTCGAATAACTTGAAGATACGACGTTCCCTGTTAAGCCCCGATCCGAGGGGCTAATCACTCGTCAAATCCGGTGTAGGTTTATCTTTCCGTGAATCTTGTAAAGTCTCTTGAAATCTACTGAAATCCACTGAAATCTTTGAAATATTTAATAATTTTTCCAATCTTTGAAATCTTTTGAAATCCCCTGAACTCATTGGAAATCCCTTAAAATCTTTAAACGTCTTTCGAGCTCGTCCGAAATCTCGTGTAACTTTTTGAAACCTGTTGAAATCGTTTCAAATCCTTGAAATTTTGTGAAATTCCCCGAAGTCATTGGAAATCCCTTAAGATCTTGAAATATCCTTCGAACTCATCCGAAATCTTATGTAATTTTTTGAAACCTGTTGAAATCGTTTGAAATCCTTGAAATCTTTTGAAATCAGGCGTAAATCAATTCGACATGGGATTAACCCCCCGCCCCGATCACTGACCCTTTAATTTCCCAAGGCTACAGCCCGTTTTGTTTCATTTGCCTGTCACACGCAGGAACCCGGGTCCTGTTGTCCTGGGAACAAGCTTCCGCGCGTATATCATAGCGTGTAGGGGAAGCCCGTACGTATACATGGGTACACAGGCATGTAATAATGCCTCGACATTCGAGCTGTGTCTTCGTCGTCTTCTTCTTCATCTTCCTGCTGCTGCTGCCGCCGCTACTCATTTTCAAAAGCGCCGCTCGAGCTTTTCGTATATTAACGTCACTCGAGGACTCGAGGTGAACTCGCCAATGACGGGAATCGCGAATACGTAGACTTTACACCGAGGCGTGTGCAGTGACGACGAGATTTGTACTTGTCGAGTAGCGGGGACACCGCGAATTAGCCAATGCACACACACACACACACACACACACTCGCATACACGTACACCAGATGTCGACTGGATGCTCGCGCATTATATTTAGCAGGTTAAATATTCCCAACCATGCGTGAGTGTGTATTATGAGGATGGGTGGAAAAGAGGCAAGTCGATAAGTCCCAGATCTCTGCCAAATTTCGAACGAAAATAAACGCCACGTGCGTTATAACGATGCGTGAAAGGCCACGAATCGCGTCTCTCGAAATCTCGATCCGGGACAATTATTGTTTCCCCGGTTTAATTGCATCGCGTGAAGTTAAATAGTGACAAAATTACCCTCATAAATTCACCGGTATATAAGGTCTGTTATAAATTACATAATAATCTTGGGAGAATCCCGCGAGCAGCTGACGATGAGATTAGACGCAATTTTGGTAATTACACGAGCCGAGACAGAGATAGAAAAATTTGTGACTATAAGGGAACGTTGCTTAATACACAAAATTAACCTCATTTAAAAACGCAGACAATAGTTTGCACGCTTGTACCGGAATATGTTCGCTTTCAGCGCTTGATAATCGAGTGCAATTAAAAAACAAAAAAGTAAATAAAAAGTTTGAAATTCGCTACTCTCGCGACGTGTATCCATATTTCCCACCTTGTCGCCTTGTTAGCAGATAAGGTAAATACTCAGCGCGAACAGGGCACATAAAATACACTAAAAATCACACTTTCAAATCCGCACAGTTATATCGCGTACCTTATCTGTGCGAGCATCTCCGTAAAGCCAGCAGCTGTGCCGCTCGAAAGTATGTACGTCGCATATAAACCCCATCTGCAATTATTTAACGAACAATAAAATGCACGCAAACACGCACACGCGTGACTTCGGTCACACATTCTTGCCTGGAAAATTATACGACAAATGTGAAAATATACAGGCTACGTTACAATACTCGAAATTCAAGCTCAGGTAAATTTTATTCGTCGGAAAGGTCCGAGAGATCGATTTGCAATGCTAATTTTTCACAACATCGAAGTTCACTGTCGTACGTACAAAGGATAATATATGTTGTTTTTTTTTTTTTTTTTTGCATCGAAATTTTTCGAAGGTCGCCGCTGCAGGCAAGAATGTTGCTAAATTTAGAACACGATCCTTTCTTCTTCGTATAATTTGCAAAAGGAAAAATGTCGGGATTATTTTTTTCTGGGAAATTGCAAGAGCGGATCGATTGGATCGTTCTTTTCTCGCCTAATGAGTTTAATGGCACCGATCTATACGGATCTAACGATTGTTAGCGATCGGTCATGTCGCCGATTCGAGAACCTTTTATGCCGTTGCACTCTCCGCGACTTTGTGCTGTGTCGATCTGCAAAAATGATACCGGTAGAACAGCTCGGGCCTTAATGAAACGGGTCCGTTTCGCAATTTATTACCACCAAGAGTCAATTTGCGTCAACCTACCTCCCCGATGCACGTGCAGGGGGACTATTACGGATATTTATTGATTTTTAACCCACCCCGATATATTGCTGCGCGCCGACAGGTAGAACCTGACCGATTAAATGCGACAGAGTCCCAGCTAAATGCCCTGTGTCGATAATGCGAGCAGCTTTGATCATCGTTCTGCTGGGATCGTTTGTATTTCGATACCTGCTGCAGGAGCTTGGAAACCATCGAGAAGAGGAAGAGCCGGGGATGTTTATTTATTCATTGCATAATCACTGGAATACGCACTATAGTCGACACTGGGTCGGTCCTTATTTAGAATGATGACGAAATTTTTCCGCCCCATGACCCAAATTAACGGCAAATAATTAAAAAACAATTGCCTCATTTTTTCAAAGTTTTACCTCAACTCTAAACTCTCTCTCTCTCTTATAAGACAGTCAGCTTTGCGATCGAAGATTTTTATAATCGAAAAACCTTTTTTTTCTCAGTATATATTTTATTGTAAAAGTAATGATGTTCCGAAAAATCTGTAATTGCGAGGTTTTAGTGGGTATTAGTGATACTTATATCTAAGAAAAAATTCAATTCATCATATTAATCTAGACGAATTGCACTTTCTTTGATTAAAAAAAAAAGAATCAGATCTCGAGGGTGTGCAATTCAGGAGTGGACTTAAAAACTAGCTTGTTGCAAACAATTGCCTAGCTAAAACTAAAGTGAAGAGGAAATTATTCACAATAATATCATTTACCCTTTTATCTTGTTGCGAAAAAACTAACAACTATATGCCATTGCAATTAAACATCATCGGTGTAAATCGTTCGGTTCTCGACACTGAGTGGTCTTAAAATCAACACCAAAATGTTGTGCACTGAGAGAAATTTTGAGTTCCGGTTACCGCTCAGTCATTAACTATTTTCATTTTTTACCACGATCGAAAAATATAGTGCTAGGTAGAAAATGAAAATTAGTTTTATAGCTGTTACCGGAAAGTCTAGTGTCCGTTACTATTATTTCTCATTACGACCGCTGTAGCTATATTTTCTTGTAACTGTTGCGAAAATTTAATGCTCGTGCAACGACAAATTGACATTGAAGCCTTGTTTAGCTAAAAAAGTAGAGCAAACCTCAGAATCTGATTTTGCGTTGCAATAACCAAAAAAGGATCGACGATAGCGCAAAATGATTAGGCGTACCTCGTTTTTCGTAACTCCAACAATATTCAAACAGTTTTTTTCAACGATACCTGTTTTACTCAATTTTTCTAGTCGCTGTAACAAACGAAGTTTTTCTCAGTGTGGACTTCTACAAGATATTTTCGCCACATCTAACAGCGTATATTCCGATTTTTCTATTTCTCTCCATCCGCCGACTTCAACCCTTTGCATTTAAAAATTCTCGAAGCAGAACAATCGCTTCTTCAAAAATTCGTCGATTTGTCCCTCCGAGTTTCGTCTTTCCATATTTTCACCCCCGCCCCAATTTTCGAAAAACCCGTGACACAAGCGCCGCCAGCTTACGATTAGCGAGTGAATCCGGGCCCCGCCACCGAGTCTACTTATAGGTTAGAGCGGGTAAAAGCAGGCGGAGCCGCCACCTCCCAGTGGGCCGCGTCGGATCGCGTTGTGTGAATCCGTAGGCCGTATACATCCTCAGGTTAACCCGGGTTCCGCGGGGGGCGGAAGTGTCCGCGCACTTTCGCCGGCGGCGTTGGCGGCGGCGTCGGCGTCGGGAGCGGAGAGATGCCCGGTTATTGGTACCCGCACGTGGCCCCGGAGGCAAGCGTCGCGACGCTCGGCCGTCGCAGTGACGCAGGCACGCCGACGCGGCCCGCACGCGCGTTCAAAACGACCCGGGCTAATCACGTCATTACCAAAAAGCCCGAGCCGCACTCGGTTCCCCGGATCCGGCAGACTTTACCCTCCGAAACACGAGCTGCACCGCAGCTTCGCGCGTCCGAAGAAACATCAACCGGAAGAAGAAGAAGAAGAAGAAGAAGAAGAAGAAAAATCAAGACAAATAAAATTACCAACGCTCAATATGTGTATATATATATATATATATAAAAGGATAAAATTTCAAAATTCAACGAATCGAAGAAATTGATTCTTCGTAACGGAAATACGGGAAAGAATTTTCGCGGTACGTCGTAATCGTATATAATCGAGCGGAATTCCGCGGCCTGCGGCAGGATTAAGGCCCCGCGAGGAGGGTCAGGCGAGTCGCGTCGGTCCCCCGAGTCCTCGGGGCCCGGTCGGTCCTCCTCCCCCACCCCCGCCATCTCTCTCTACGCCACCCCCCTCCCCCCCTCGCCGACCGCCGCCCGCCACCCGCGCCGCATTTCCCCTCCCGGGGCGCCCCTAATGCCGCAACTCCATTGGGTCCAACCTAACCCGGCGACGCGACTTCATTCCTCGCCGGCTGACCACCACCCGTGGGTCACCTCTATAGCCGGTGGTTATCCGCGCTGCACCACCAGCAACAGCAGCAGCAGCAGCGAACCGGTGTCGCGGTGCGGTGTATAAACTGCAGCGATTTCGGGATTTGAAAACGAAAGAAAAAAAAAAAAAAACAAAAACCATTGTAACAAGAAAAAAACTGCGGTAATAATCATATTATACCTATAGACAATCTTACGCGGGCAAAAAAGTCGGCAACGACTGTATCGTATCATGCGTATCAGTGATTGTAAAACTTGACGATTGCGGCGTTTTTTTTTTTTCGTTTTTGTATTTTTTTTTTTATTGTTTTTTTGTTGAATGTTCGTGAAGTGATAATTTTGAATCGAATCGCCGTTACGGTTTTGTGCACATCGCCTATTGTACGAAGATAATATTGTTCTGTCTTCATTGGACGGTTGTTACTCGGGGCATGTATGAAAGATACACACAGACGGCCAGTGATCGCGGTGACTTTTGTGCACGTATCGAAGGATATTGATATTGTTGATAAACAGATTGTGTCGACGTTCGTCGAGGCGCGTTTTCGAGGGAATTTCTCTTCCGATTTCTACTTTGGTACAATCGCCGGGCAGCATGGACATGTCGGAGGACTGTTGGGAGCACGTGGGCCTCCTTCAAGATGTCGCGAACCCTGATCAGCCACCCCAGCCAACCGGAGCTTCGGAGTACCTTATGCACCAGCAGGAGGTGAGTTAATTCCACCTTGTTGGAAGATCGTCGATTTGCGAGAATTTCGAGTTTGTTGTTTTTTTTTGTTTTTTGTTTTTTTCCAATAAACACCGATCGAGGGTTGCGGAATGTCACGGATTTGACACGCGGTGCGGTTTTCTAGGCGAGGACGTTCAAGTGCTGTGAAATAATAACGAGGTCGATGTTGGTGGATAGTAATAAACGTTACGAGTGAACGACGCGTGTTTTGGAAATGACGGTATTTTGCAATTTTATGAAGGTCTGGAATTCGGTGAATTGTAATAAAGCAAGGATCAAGGTTTGTATCCTGAAAAGTCAACGTTTTGAGAGTTATTGCAAGGTGGCAAATTAGAGTTCTTTTTTTTTTTCTTCACTATTTACGTGTACAATTTGATCAAACTGTTTTATCGATCAGATTTTTCAATGTAATCTTCATCTAATACGTAAAGACAGACGATGTTGGAATGATTTTTTGTTAAATCGGTTCTATTCGCTGACGTTATTGTATCGAGAAAATAATCTAGGTACGCGATTTGCTTTTGCTTTCGATTTGCTGATGCATTTTGTTCCAAAAATCTTGATTCGATAAAAAAAAAAATTAGGTTTCGGAACGTAGTGAATTTTTTTACCGTCTATATAACAAACAAGAGCACAGCGTCTACGTCACTGTTCGAAGATAACAATGTTTCGTTACTCTTGGCCAGTGTTTAGTCATCGAAAAATGAAGTTTCGAAGACGAGCGCTAAATCTGAACAAACTTTTATCGACTAATCCAAAAAAAGTTTCGACAGAGTAAATTATGAAATAACATCGTTCTAACAAATAAAGTTGTATTCCGTCGCCGAGAGATAAAATACATATAAATTCATTCGAAACACACTTAAATTATTTAAAAACGTTTTACATAGTCTTCACATGAAATCGTGGTTCGATTATGAGCGTATGAATCATGCGATTAAGTTTTCAAGTTGAAATTCTAACGTTTGATTTATCACGTTGTCATTTTGACTAATTTTAAGATTAAGGAGTTTCTGAGAACGACGCGTTATCCTGACGGGCATGAAATAAAAAACAAACTGCATTGGCATGAGACGTAAAGTTCAGCTAAATATGAGACGTATGGAATATATCGAGTGTTTTCTAAAACCTGCGATGCAGCAACGAGGCTAAAAGGTTTTGGCGCGGGAAAGACGTTATCGTTGCGCAATTTACGCTGCAAAGCACGAAACGAGATATCGGAAAGTAATGAAACTAGTGCATTGCCACGTATCCGAAGCGTTATGCACGTATAACGCGTGTATGCGGAGAGAGAATTATGCGAACAAATGTAGACGGCTTTATATTTCCGCGATAATCGGAGCTCGTAATTTTCATTCAAACAAGAAGGGCAACCGTTCATTTTCACCTCGTGCTTGAGTGTATTTATTACAACCTTTGTACAACAGCGAAACGCGTACGATGATACAGTAAACGATGTTTGCAGGTACTCGTTGTTGGACTCGAGCTTTGCGGCCTACGTTTTAACCACAGCGCACGAGTTTTGCATTTTCGATTCCCCAACGCACAGAGAAAAATTTCATTTGTTACGTTAACTAGAAAAATTCCGTAAAACAGGTATCGTTAAAAAAAAAACTGTTTGAATATCGTTGGAATTACGAAAAACGAGGTACGCCTAACCATTTTGCGCTATCGTCGATCCTTTTTTGGTTATTGCAACGCTGAATCAGTTTCTGAGGTTTACTCTACTTTTTTAGTTGAATAAGGCTTCAATGTCAATTTAATGTCGCACAAGCGTTAAATTTTTGCAACGGTTGCAAGAAAATATAGCAACAGTGATCGTAATGAGAGAGAATAGTAACGGATACTAGAAAACTAATTTTCATTTTCTACCTAGAACTATATTTTTCGATTGTGGTAAAAAATGAAAATAGTTAAGTAATGAGCCGTAAACGGAACTAAAAATTTCTCTCAGCGCGATTTGTAAAATTAAACGTCAAATTCAAATTCAGCGACTTCTGCAGCCTCGTAAAACCTTTTCCTTTAATAGGAATTAAGAACAATCGCAGTATTCAATGCGATTCGAAGTGAATATTAGAGTTTTTTATGAAATCAGGTGTGAAATATTCTCACTCCAAAATTTCAGTGAGCTCTTTCACAGACACGACATGTTCTAGGAATAACAAAACCACGCACGGAAGCAAAATAGAAGCCTAAGTAATACGTAGGAGAATATTGAAAATTATAAAAAATACACTGAATTTCCAACCGAAAATTAAATCTGAATTACAACGAATAACGCGTGTTTAAATTTCATCCGAATAACACGATTTTCAGAACGTGATCAAATTATAACCGGGCAGAATTTTAATAATGATCTTGATACGCGCGGTGTAAATATTATCTAAATAACAGGCAGAGATAGATTCGAAAGATGGCGGCGCACCTGTCGGGCAAAACACCGTGGATCATATCACATCGGAGTGCGAAAAATCTAGATAGATTCCACGAGCCGATCCTTCGAATAAAATGAAGTAATACGACGAAGTGGGGAAGAAGTGTTGCAGCTGTGGCACGCGCGGTTGATTCCGAGTGTATATTCCGTTCGTTTGCCCAAGCCAAACAGCAATAAAAATAATTATACCTATCGAGCCCTCCCGCGCGGAAGGATTTAGATGTCATTACATGGATCAGAGTCGAGGAGGAAATAGAAATAGCCGCTGACGAGAGAGTAAACACAGTAATTTCGTTTCAATTTCGGGGATTTTTGTTGCGCCCCTCATATCGCCGCGGAAGAAACATAATGAGGAATAAAAATTGAGATCAGAAAGGGTCCGACGGACCCCGAGGTTCGAGGTAGGGAAAAGCTCGTTGTGTAGAGAGACGATAAGACGTGGAAATACGATAGGAAAAAAAGTTACCGCGCAACCTGTAATTTCGCCCGAAATTATAGGCATTCAGGCGGCGTATACACGTTTAAATGAGCGGATAGGAAAGCTGTATGAACGAATACGATACATCGATACGGGATCGAAAAGAATCGGAGGCATTAGGGCTGGGCGCGTGGTCAAAGACGCGGAGCATCCGCACCTGCCTTTAAGTACTTGAGTTCAGATTCGCCCGCGATAAGGTAGCGTTCGGACGATATATGACCACTCATGACGGCTGGACACCTTTTATATCGGACGTAACGCTGCGAAGAATTTCAATTTTTGTAGCAGTGAAACGTGTGTGTCGATATAATGAAACGGTTCAAGGGGCTGCGTGGGTTTCGAAGGTGAAGAAAAGTACAGCGTCTCTAAATTTTTTTTAATTTAATACAACAATTACTTTACTCAAACTATTAAGAATGGAAAATAAGAATATTTGAACAACGTTTTGAAAATTCAGATGTTCGGCCCTTGGAAAAAAGTATCTTTGCGGTGGCCGCGATAACTCGTGATAGATTCAAAGAATTCAGAATTAAAAAAAATCCAATATTTTCTGTTACTAAGTGAGTATAGCTTGTGATTGGACGAAGGATTTAAATAAAAAAAAATTGTAATTTGAAGTTTTGGTAGAGTTTTATGCAAGAAATGCGATATTCGGTAAAATCTACACCATATATTGCCTTGTAAAATAAGTAGTGATGTATGAAAAAAAAAATTCTCCGTTCAATCGCGAGTCAATTCTATCTAGAAGAAGTGTACAAAATTTCAATTCGATCGGTGCATTAGTTTTTGAGAAATCGTAGCCACAGACTCCAAAAATATAGTTTTGAGAAAAGAACGATAAACCTGCGACGCTCTCGGCCGGTCGAGCCTGATGAGAGGAATTTCCAAAGTCTCTCTTTCGTAGACTTTTACTCTAATTGACTTGAACCTTTGGGAAAATATTTCCGACATGTTGTACTGTTGCATAAAAAAAAAATTGTATAATAGATTTTTTGTTTCTCTTTTTCCACGGTTTTGAGTAAAATCTGCTTTTTTTTCTTCTCTCCGTGTAGTTATCGTTATTTCAGTTTATTCTTATTATTGCAGCATTAAATCTGTTTGTACAGTTTACCACATTTCTTTTAATCTTACAAGGCCTTAACGTCGATTCATTATTGAATCAACATCAGATCATTACGATAGTTACAAGGAAATGTAGAATCAGTAAAGTTCATCAAAAGAATCGTGACACGTAACGAATTTTCTGGTTAGAGCTACAAAGTTAATTTCCACTTCGGACCTATAATTATATTTTTCGGTTATGGTGATAAGTGAAAATAGTCGAAGACACCTGTACTTTTTACATTTAGAAACTTCTATCGGTGCATAGGAGTGTGCATTCGAAACGCCTTGCTTCATCTACTGATAATAAAACTGCAAGCTTGTTTTCCTTTGCCGGAGATAAACGTTCTGTCGGAATTTTAAGCAATACGGAGCATTGTTAGACTGCAATGCTTCCGAGTATGGAAGTGAATGTATTTTCTTTCGAAAATGGTTCATTTCGCTATTTTACAATCATCCGAAATATTCAGTACAAACGCTAAGCTCGTAGGTATTTTGAAAACTCGAGAGAAACTTTGCACGATCATTATAAACTTGCAAATTAGCGATTGTTTCGATCAATCTTCCGTTTCGTTAACGTTACTGACTTCCGGGTAATCATTCAGAACCAACGTTTTCAAACGTAGCTGGTAGAAACGCGTTAATCGCTGTCTATCAATACGACGTATCTCTCGTACTTTGTAAAACTTGAAAGCTTTACATTTTGTTTGAAAGTGAAATAGATAAGCGAGCTAATTATTGTTAAAGTAAAATTCTCAAATATATTCTCAGAAGCGTACCAAAATTCTCTGGATACAGCTCACGCACCCAAATTGTCCAGTGAATTACTTTCTAACCCAAGAATGATCAATTAAGCCATATTTAGAAGCATCGTACGCTGTATTTACGTTAATACTACTCTAATCGGCGTCAAATTTTGACACAAGGTTTATTTCCACGTAACAAAGACATTGAATATGCGATACACATGGTATTGAATTACAAGGACAAATTCTAACTTTGGATAACTGGCAGTGTGCCGTCCGTTTTACCGAAAGTTTAATTTTTTCTTTTCCATCCTCTGGCATTTGTTCTCTATTTTTCTCTCTTTATTTCCCGAGGTGATGCGGAAGTCGCAGTTTATTTCCAGCATTCCGCTTCCAGTTCCGCGCACATTGTTTTAATTAACCACGTATTGTTTCTAATCTCTGCCATATTATACTCGTAATATACGCGTATCATATATACATATATATATATATATGTATTCACGAGGTGCCGTCAAGCGTTTGTTGATCCATATTTC
This sequence comes from Neodiprion lecontei, assembly GCF_021901455.1. Taxonomy (NCBI): domain Eukaryota; kingdom Metazoa; phylum Arthropoda; class Insecta; order Hymenoptera; family Diprionidae; genus Neodiprion; species Neodiprion lecontei. The sequence continues at coordinate 9,199,466 of NC_060261.1, forward strand.
ATTCCTTCCCTTTTGGGACTCGTTATATTATTTCCTACGGTTACGGATCTCTCGAGCGGAAGAGAAACAAGCGACGCCGCGACGTCCCGAAAACCCGGGAGGAAGTGTAACGTGATCGTGTTCCATATTTTATCGCTATTATTAAACCGTGATCAGTGAGCAAAATATACGCAATTGATTAATTAGCACCTCTCGCCGCGATGTTAATTATTAACAAGCCATTCATCGTTTCCCGGTAAAACGCTATAGTAAGAGTATAAAAATCGTGATAAACATAAAATCCGACCGCGGTGGTTGTAAATTCTCTCGGGTATGAATTAACGGTTGTCCAAATAACAAATTTGTAAAACTTATGCTGATATTTGTACGATTTTAACCAAACGAATTAATTATCCAAAAATAAGACGTTATGTAGTATTTGTATAGTTTGTAACTCAAAGATTGCAGCTCGACAAATTTTATTGGATAGCGAATTTAGTCTAGCTTCGGTATTTAAACGGGAAGGGAATATAATCTGTACGGTATTTATAATATATACGTATAAATATATGTATAATGAAACAAGTCCTCTGACGCTATTACGTCACGGTAATAAATTCCACGGAACACGAAAATTTCCGCTAAGCTTCCCTCCCTCCGTTCCTCTCGCCGAGTGAAACCCCGTGTGATATAGCAGTGTCTTCCAAACTGATGAATCAGTATAATTGATGGTGTACCGTCAAAAAGTGCCAGTCTACGAACAGCGATAAATTTCAGAGGCATTCTCGGATTTTTCTTTTTCTTCTTCATCTTCTTTTTCTTCTTCTTCTTCTTCCGTAGCTCGAGAATTGTATCCATATACAGCTGTTGTAGGTATAAATCGCTGTTTTCAGGCAAGCAAGGCGAGATGTGAAACTCAGGTGATGTCACAAAATAAAGAGATAAAAAATAAAAAACAAAAAAAAAATTAATAATTGAAAATTCGATGAATATTGTAATTCTAACAATAAGCGAAATCACATGGTATGGGAGAAGTTTGATTTGAAAGCTTTTTCAAATTTCCCAAACTTGACCTGCAAAATAGATATCGTGTTTCATAAAATTATCCTATATTTTCTTGAAGGTTTATGTTTTTGAATAATTTTTTTTAGAATTTTTAACCGTCAGTACTTGATTTCTTAGATTTGCAAAGATTTCGCGGATCTAAACGAGTATCGAGCGGACAATTTTGAAAGCTTGCCAGTTTCTTATCGGTGAATGAGAAATGTTTCTGAAATTTACTTCGAATAAAATTATAACATTTTTTAAGAATCAATCTTACGCTGGACCGAGAAAAATGAATCGAATGAAGAAATAAATAGTCAAGAATTAATAATAATAAATAATGATTTTTTTTTTTACTTTAACGCAAACTTTCCTAAAATATATTTAAAATCTACGTATCGTCACTGAATTTCCAGTAAGTTCGTATCCAACGAAAAAAATTCACTTTTCTCTGTGTATACGTGAGTTGTCCGATCTAGGCTGTTAAATTCATCGAGCAACGAACGGTCAAGCGATAAGAGATGCGTAAGAAGCGGTGCCGAATGGACGCGTAGGAGTTATAAGTTGAAATAAATAGTTGTAGGCGTAGTGCACGAGAGGCTGGTAGTTAGTTAGGCTCACGTATGGTTTTCCCACGGCGACATGCACTCCTTCACCTGGTAGTAACAGCCTTGTGATGTGGCCCCGTGGCGCACATGGGGAAACGAAAAAAAAAGAAAAAAAAAAACCGATAGGAAAGGAAAGAAGAAGAAGAAGAACAAGAGGAGGAGGAAAAGTAGTGAGAAGGAGAAACTGTCTGTGGGAACCGAACTGCAATTCATAGACAAACAAATAGACAAAGTGTAATTCAGCCACGGTGAAGTTTGGTAGAGTCTATGTAAAAGCTCACGAGTCGCGATGATCGGCTCGCGTTTACTCGCCAGCAGCTGATATCTCTATTCATATATTCCTTGGGCGTTCCGGCTCTCCATCTTCATTCGGACTTATCGGTATACCTGCATTATAACGCGTGTGGCTAGGTGCCGCGTATGCGGACAAGTCCGGTCGACTTATTGGTCAGAAGCTCGCGACATTCCTCCACGTCCTCGTCGAGCCTCGTCCGGGTCACGAATCCCGATAATCGGCCCTCGGAAATCCCCGAATTTTAACATTTTTCTCATCTTTTGTCATCCCCTTTTCTTCCTTCCATTTACCTTGCTAATGGATCAGCGAAACATTTTCGCAACCCGGATCCGATTTCGAAGTATCTCGGCAAAAATACGAATAATATTCAATTTTTCAGTCCACGCTTAACATTAATTGTTTGAATATTTCTCGTCGAGGTTCGTTTACAAATTACTTAGTTTAAAACGTTGTATATGCAGTTGGGGCGTTTCATTCGTTAACTATGTTAACAAACGTAAACCTTTGCAACAAAGTCTAGTGTACGAATATAAATGAACATAGAAAATGAATCCACTTGCTAATCTGTGTTAAGAGCTCTCTGCGAATAGGCTACAGTTGATATATACATGTGCATCAAAATTTATTCAAGTCAATATAAATCTGTGTTATATACATTTTGGTTGCTCAGAACGGCTGAACGTAAGATTTATTCTAAAAATACAATTTAGTTAAAGCAGAAACGTAAAAATCTTACGGCACATTTTGAAATAACGTTGACGTATTTTCGTTTTATACTCTCTCACGCTTTTCGCTGGGTGAATAACCGGCTAATATTGAGTCATATAAACGGGGAAAACGCCCCCTGACATCGAGAAGGTACCCCGAAGTACATATATCACAAGGGCGCTGCAGAGCGCGGCTGCAAAAGGTGTCGGAGCTTTTGGATGAGAAGGGGAAGCCGGAGTGACGCTAGAGCAATTAAACGAAGTTTTAAAAGAAATTTATTGACCGCGATAATGAAAGAGCGGACGCACCTGTATGTTGGTTCGGTGTCCACCTCGGGCCCGCAGATAAAACCGTTTCCACTTCCGGGCGACGCGACGGGTTGCGCCAAGCAGCTAGGAGGAACCAGCGCGACTGCATGGTTTGATGGTTTAATAGGAGAGTGAGAAACAGAGGCGAGCAAAGGAGGAGGACAAAAATTAAAAACAAAATGAGAAAAGAGAAAACAGTGAAAGTCTACTGTTATTAGGGGTGTGCAAAAGTTCCCGGCGTTGCACGTGGATAACGATACCTGACGTTGGTTCTGTTCAAGACTTTGCTTTTCTATCTCAAGCATTTCTGTACTGTATACTCGATTGGGAGTCATCTGGATCCAGCAGTCCTTGCAAATCATCGGATTTCAGCTCACGGGGTCTTCCAGAACGTGTTTTATCAGACAGATCGAAATTAGCATGGAAATTTTGAGAATCACTCTCTACGCGTACTTTCACTCGTGTCAGTCCATTTCCATTTTTTGCACAAACTTTCAGGATAAGAACATCCTATTTTCTTTCTAGATTATGGTCAGTTTCGTACCACGTACGATACAGAAATGCTTGAGATAGGAAAGCAAAGTCTCGAACACAACCAACGTTACGTATCGTCGTCCACGTGCGACGCCGGGAACTTTTGCACATCCCTGATATTATCGGGATCGTATCGCGATACTGCGTTGTTGTCACATATACTGCCCACCCTTCGTTCAGGTCGCCTTGTAATTCAGCCTCGATTCTGATCCAACAATACCAGCTGTGATCCAGCTTTTAATTCCTCGGCTGCCCCGTGGAACTATATGGTCTTAATTAAAAAGCAACCACCTCTTCCCCCCTTACAAGGTACGGTTAGGTAGTATCCATGGTGTATCTCTGTATCGGTTCACGATGACCGGCAACTTTGCGAACTGATCGTTACCGGAACAAACGATTTTCTGGTCACCCATTTTGTCATGGAAAATTAATACAAATACATAATAATTTACGTCGCTGCACCGTATTTGTAAATTTGTAACCTGATTTCGTAAATTGACAAATCTTTTGCATAGTAAATGTGTAGTATGTTCACGGTAATTTTTAAAAGTGTGCATCTTCACAGCTGTACAGTTGATATTTTGCTAACCGAAGTACTTTAAACTTGTTCTGAATATGCAAAACAGCGATTTTTCCGATTAGTGTTTTGCTGATACTTGAAGTGACTAAATAATTGAACCTCGCAGAAACCACGCAGTGTAAGGAATTCTTCTGCTGAATCAGGCTTCCGAAGTTTGCGGCTTGAAACGAACAACGCGAACTTTGTCTCCGCTCGAGGATCGCGAAAGCCTCTGGTTAATCCGCGAGATAGAGGATCAGTTCATTTATACCTGGCAGAGTAGCACTAAGTACAAGGCACACCTTGGGTCTTATCCTCTGAGGCGTTAAATCAGATCGCGCTAACCTTCCGTCTCCGCAATGTATAAAAGTCGAGGGTCGTCTAAGATCTGGTCTGTGATCGAGTAATCGGAGGCATATTGTATAATATATTATATGAAACGGACGTAGAGACAATAGATAAAACCCGACGTATAACGCTCTCTAATAAGCGGCTGTCTTGTCGCCGTTTACGGTAACACCACGTGAACCCGACGTCGCACGCGATCTTTGCATACGTATGAATATTAAGAGGAACCCAGTCAGCCGGCCGAGCTCTTGTATACTGCCCGCTTATTATTCCATACACAACGTTGAAAATTCTCTCGTATATTTTCAACTCCGCGCAACGATCGTTTCGTGCGAAAGTCGTAATCGAAAGAGTAAAAATTTACACGAAGAAAATCTCACACTGTGTATAAATCCCCGCAACACGAAGTGAAAGTTGACGAAGTTGTCTAAGAGGATTACAAATTTCGGATGAAATGGAGTTGCCAATTTTGTTGAACAATTTCAAGTCAAATGATCGGTCAAAACCAGTGATAAGATGAATATACTCAGGTATTGTTTGTTGCCTAGGAAGTGAAAGAATGATTTAAAACGTGGGATTCTTTATATGAGAGTTTTTTTCCCTACCATTTTCGAGAGTTTGGACCCCTTTTTCTTCTTCTTCACAGAAAAAGAGAGACTTGTTAGAATTAATTTGCCTGACGTGTTTTCATTACATTTCGACTGCACGTGCAGGACACAGGACACGATTCAGGCACCCCAGAAGCTCTCCTCACGCCTCCTTCGAGTACTTTGATAGCGTCACTGGGCCGCTGTGTAAGTTCGCACGGTCATTTCCGCAGGGGTTTAAGGGAGTGACATTTATAAGGCCGCACTTGTCAAGCGCCTTCCACCATCCCCCTGCAGGCCGCCATGCACTTGTCGCACGTGGGAGACTCCTTCCTTCCGAAATGTACGCGGTACATGGGGGTACACATTGGTCTGCGAAGTGGTAGTGCGGTGTAAGGCACACGTGACACGTGTCCGGATCCCGCATGGCCCGCAGGACACGTGCGCCATTAGGTGTAGGTATACTCGTACACGTAGGTTTATAATACGACAAAGTCTTGGGGACGCGCGTCGATCGTTGATCACTTCTCTGCAACAACAACAACAACAGCGGCAATGTCAGAGCCCTGCATCCCTGATGCACGCGCCTTTCGTATGGTTACATTAAAAGTCCGCGGGACACGTGGACTTGGACAACATCCCCGTATCCAGTGTAGTCATAAGTCAAACGTGTGCACGTTGCTCGATGGAGCTGTGTCTTCGTATCGAGGTTTCGAACCCCTGATCACTGAGCCTCCGGTTATGCTTCGGGACTTCGTTCCCCCCGTCCATCATCCGTGATTCTCTCCCTCGCTTGGGATTGAAGGATTTTCTTGCTCGGAGGAATATCCAGTAGCGAGAATCCCGAAGGATCCATTAAGGCGAATGGGTACATGGTCGTGTCTACTTCGATGCAGTCATTATCGCCTTCTCGTGGTCTTTTCTGGTCTTCTGCCCGCTTCGACAGGCCATTTATGATCATGGTGCGTACATTTATTCTGGAAATGATAGATCTGTCGAAGAGATCTTTCAAGAGATACCTTCTCAAGCTTCCGGATGAGAATGGTATCCGTGTACGTGTACGGAAAGTTACAAGCACTATAATAGGCATTGTCCAAGTTTCCGAAAGAGATTGCCAAACATGCATACGCAGAGTTATCCGTCTCCTAAACGTCTTTACGTGTAGAACGAAATGCCTTCTACATCCATAGTTACACATCCTGGTGAGAATCGTGAGTAGGCCGGTGTTACTGCGAGTGTCGAAACTCGCGCCGGATGGCTAGATACGTACTGCAGACACTCGGGGAAAACTTGTAACAAAAGCTTTCCGTGAAAGTTTCCTCGATTTTCGAGCGTCACGCGAGGGACTCGGGGTCGGATACGTCGGAGGACAAGACGAAGGGAGATGTTCTCCGAGGTTGAGGGAACGGGAGGGCGAAACGCAGCCTGGTAACAACCGGGGTCTCGCATAAACTTTGCGTATACAGTTCTCGTCTTCATTGTCGGCACGGAGCTGGGACAACGTTTGCTTCGCGGTGAAAACTTGGGTTGGGGTAAGTTTTGAGAGCATGGGAGCATCGTCGTCGTTCTCGGGAATAAGGAGAGCACCCCCTTCGTACACACCGCAAACTGTTGCTCAAGGCTCGTCACCGCCTCCGTTGCAGGGCTCCGGGCTAATGAACCAGCGGAAGGTGGAGGCGGCTCAAAGATCCCGGGGATGAACCTGGCGCACCTAGTCAAGGGCTGCGGGATAACGCGCTCCCTGATAGACGGGTAGACCCAACGAGCGATACACACGGACGTCGGCACACTTGGGCAACTCGCCCTGCAGGGTTGGAAACGCCGCCCTCCTCGAGTGGAGCGGCGTCCGTTCGCCCGCCCCCGCCTCCGTCCTTCAATTAGAACACTGAGCCAACTTAGTGTTTATGCCGCTGGGCTAAACTCCGAAATGGGGTGCGACGCCCGCCGCACAACCCCCGGGGTCCCTGCGTGTGCACGGCCTCTTCTCGCAAATGGGGTTCCACCGCGAAGAATGGGGCATAGAACAGCGGCCCGAGTCACCCGGATCGCGGGCAAGTGCCTCTGCCGACCATCAACCCCGATCCCCTCGACACACTTTCAACTTTGCCATCGCATTATCGGGCGCCGACGATCCTCTGGGTTCTATCAGGTTTCGCTTCGTTTAAGAATGTACAGACGTGTAGGTCAAAATTTTTTCAGGCAAATGAAAATCATACAAATTGGTCTCGTTTTCATTTTGAACACATGTGTAAAATTTGAAAGCGATTGTTCGAACCGTGTCGGAGTTATACTTTTGATTTTTCGTGTCTTTACATTGATTCTTATGGGAAATCGTATGGATCGAAGTAAAATCACAAAAAATTAAAAGCAGAATAACTCCGGTTTGATTCAGACAATTACTTTCAAATTTTATACTGATATCTAAAATAAAAGTGAAAACAATTCGTATAATTTTAATTAAATTGGCATGATTTCGACCCACACGACTGTACATCCTTAATACTCGAGCATTTTATGTTACCGGTTCCGATTTATTTAGGTTCTCCAGATTGATAGTGAAATCTTTGTCCTTAATTTCTTATTTGTGATTACTGTATTACTGATTTTGAGGTTAATTTGTTCGTTCGGGAATCAATCGAGTGGAAAAGGACCATCGTTAGTAAGATCATTTACTGTGGAAAGATATTTCGAACCTTGACTTATGTTAGCGGTCTTTTTACATTCCAATCAGGAGTAAAGACCTTCAATTCTGCTTACATCACGATCCAATTGCAACAAAGTATACGGATTTGCATAAGTTTACAATCACGGTCTAACATCGAGTAAACACCGCTAAGGCAGTGACACAGTTTCTTTAAAATCCCCGAACAATTACCCGTCGAATCGAACTCCTAACCACAATTCAGGCTCCCAAAGTAAAACGAGTGAGATTCAAAGTCTGGACGGTTGCTAGTCGATGAGGGGGGTGAAAGAATACAGAGCTACCTGTTACCGCGAAAAGCACAATTGGTATAAAAAAAAAAAAAAAGAAAAGAGAGATGGAAGATGCAGGGTATAAGACGTTTGAGGTGAAAGCCGGGGTCGCTGGGGTGAGAAAAAAGGGAAAAACGAAAGCGAGGCGAGAAGGAAAGGAGGAAAAGATTCGGGGTGCGAAAAGCCGATGTCGTCGGGGTTTTCCCCCCTCGGCTCCGCCGGGCACTTTCCCGCTTATTCAGCAATGATTCAATTCGGATGTGCTTTTCACGCTGTGCGGCAGTGGTAGCGGCTCTGCGGCGTGTGGCTACGGTGTGTATATATAGGTATACACGTATAGATATAATACCTACCCTCGATACCGAGCGCTCTGTATAGAGGCTCGAAGGGAGGGCGAGGGACGAACAGATTGCCTGGTATTCAACCACCCTCGCATTGCCCGACCCCGGATCCGCCATCCACTCCTCAGCGAACACGGAACGAAGGGAGAGGAGATGGAGCTGGGAGGCTGCGGAGCCAACTAGCCGACAAGTCGTTCTTTTAATTCCACAGCTCTCTTTATATAGGTATATACCTATACATAGGTATAGATGCGATCTCGTTCTTTCTCACAGTTACTTTTACCTACCCTCTCTTATATTCCACCGCCAACCTCCGTCGGTCGATTATTATCCTCGCTCGGAGAGATTTATCGACACTTCGTGCAAAACTTTCAATTATCTTTCGAGCTCTGATAGAATTTTATACACAACGTCCGCGCTCTTACGCAGAACTGATGATCGCTAACGAGTGACTTGCGACTGCGGAAGCGATACGGGAGCTTTCCAATAATACACGGTCACGTGAATTTCGAAATAGTTGTATCAAAGTGTGGTTTAATCAAATTTATCGAATCAAATTTAGGTTTGAGTTCTCTCGGACCAGCTCTGCCAACAAGTAACTTTGTTTACTCCTGCAGGTTTACTCACGTAATTTTTATCCCGATTGAATAAATAAATAAGTAAATAAATGAACAAATAAAGGTGAAGAATTTTGTCGAAAATTTACAATTTTGGTAAATCCTAATGAACGAACGGTTTTGTATTTGCTGGTATGAATATCGTAGTTTATACGGTAGATTCTGTATTAGCGCCCGAAAAAAATGACGATATAGTTTTTTATTACAAAATTGTTTAATTTTTGTTACCTTCAATTCGTCAAATATAGCCGTAACCTTTTTGTTCTAAAATCACAGTTAGTTATTGGTGTTTTATGTCAATTTTCAAAGCTTCAGTCGATGAATATTTTGCAAAATGGTCTCCACGTTATATCATAAACACTTTTCTTTGAGTGAAAAAATTACTTCCTCAAACATGTTCATTCTATAACTTGTAAAAGGCAAAAATGAAATAATTTATTCGATGCTGTCCGAGTTGAGATACAAGCAAAACACTGTTCATCGTGATCTACATCGTCGGATCACTTGAAGAAATTTTCTAATCTGCAGAACCAAAAAAAGAATGATAAAATAAGTTTCGACCGGTACCGTACAAAGAAGGCAAAAAACGTGTACTTTCATGCCGACGCACACATCAAGGTACCGTGTGCGCAGCGTGCGTGACGCAGACTGAAAAAGGTACAACATCGACTAATAAGAATTGAAAAAGCTGAGATATGACCTGTGATCGTTTGACCCGTGATAGGATGCGCGTGGGTATATATACCGTATCACTACCGGGGGATATTACATCGTTACGCGAAGCGCTACTTAAAATCCGAACGGAAGGGATCGATCGAAATACGTTACGAGCGGTTAAGGAATACAGCTGAGGTTGAAAAAAAGGTAGAAATCAAAGGCCCCGCGCATAATATGCGCGCAGATGCGGCGAGCGCGAGGTGGTGGGGGCGCTCAAAGGGCCCGGCGGGGCCCGGGCCCCGGAAGATTAGACCGCGCGGTCATAAGCGCGGGTACGTTACGCGAGGAGGACCGGGGCCCAACTTTGACGCCAAGGAAACATACCGACGAGGTATAATGGCGCTTTACACGTCCGACTCGTGCATCGCGCCCTTCTCCAGGGCCTGTAGGAAGGTGCAGGAAGGGTAGCCGCGCTTATGATACCGTCGATGAGGACGCCCGCGGCGTTTCAGGATCGTCGGGCAGCTGCGCCTCTCGACGACGGCAGCAGCGGTGGCCGCACGCGAACACGGTGCAGAGGCTCTCTCACCTGCGGCAGATCATGTCTCATGTCCTCGGAAATTATTATTCCACAGCTCGCACCTCCGCGATACAGTGCCCTTCGCTCGATCTCTCGATCGAGTCGTCAGAGGCGCCTCAACTCGTGAGGAGAAATCGTACGGACGCAACGGCGACAACTTTGCACGTCGTATATTCCTGCGCCGTGCGCGGTCGATCGATGCGCATGCGCCGTCGATCATTGCGCAAGCGCGGTCCTTCGCCTCTCGGCGCGCGAATCTACCGAGACTCTCGATCCTCGCATTGGCCACCTATTCGCGCGTTTCGCCAGCTTCTGCTACCGGCGCGTAACGGCGAAACTTTCAGCACTCTTCTCTCCCTCGTCGAATCGTACAATCCGAGTGTGTACGCCCGTGCACGCGTCTCTTTGTGTAGTTACGAACGAACCCGTGCAGGCTCGTCTGTCTTCTTATTATACGGGAGCTGTCCGTCTTAGGAGTTAATTAGTTCATGCCACTTTTCCTGCAGTGATACGTCTGTTCGTCGCAAGTAAACTCTTGCTTATTCTATTAATTAGCGGCGGTACGTGCTACCGTTTTTCTCCATCCCATTCCCCTCCTTTTGTCATCTTTCCCACTCCTCTTTCACCTTATATGTATACTCGCATAATCGCAAACCAGATCGTAATCAGGATCAGCGCAATTTGTCCTGCGTTAATTTGAAAAAGCGGTCGATTGTCGTTGATTTTTTGTCTCCGACGTTTCATTATCCAAATTTTCTCACGATAAATTTCAAACGATAAGTTTAGAATTAGCTACTTTTTTCTGCCTTTTTTTTACCTGAATCCTTTTGCCATGATTATCCGACTGCTTGTAGTTTCTTGCGATTCGACAACAACCGGATGCCGTCACTGCAAGGGCAAATGTTTACCTAAAACAGGATTGTTTACACTTCGTTTTATGTTTGTACACCTTCCCGTAATAAAGCGGCACGAGCAAAATTGATTAGGAGATATGTTGGACGATTACATACGGCTGTTAATAATTCACTTAGCGTTAATAGACGGGCTAATATTTGCCCACCTTTATTTTGTTGGAATATCCTACTACGCAAGTTGTACAAGTGTATCTGCGTATCGAATTAGCGTACACGAACTTCACGGAGCTAGGCTTGTACAGTGGTTCAAAACGGCCGATACAGTATGAGCTGAAATTCCGGAAGAATCATAGTTCCGTCACAACCGTTAGGTCCAATTTGAAATTCCACCGTATTGCGATGAAATTTTAACGAACGAAAGCTCGCTGCACGTAAATAGATACAATTAAGCTCTGCGGGTTACGATTGGCGATGCTGGAATATAACTCGACATTGAAACGCGCGTGCGGTTGCTGTTGTAGGTATATTTGAAGCAAACATAATACTACCTCAGGCTTGTTAGCATAATAAATTATCATAAATATATGTTAACCAGTCGGTTGTATTTGTTAACAGAAGCAACGTGGGCGGGATAACATTTCCCCCGCCATCAGGTATCTTCTGTCTGTATTATACGCGTCTTTATACATCCAATACCCATCCGCACACCCACACGTACACACATGACTCGTCGACGACGATGACGATAATTCTGCACGCTCGCATTACCGAACACACAGCTGCGTATCGTCATCGCCAACGTCCGCAATTATTGGCACGTTTTTCTTCGAGCCTTCGAGCTTGTTCGATTCTGTAATTCAGCCTGCAATTCGTCGTCTCGCTTTTTTGTTACACGCACAATTCGTACCGGTATTTTTAAATTATCAGGTGCACCCGTATACCTGTAATAACCAACTTTGACAAGCGTGGTGATTCCGTGCGTGCGGCACGGAGACGGGACAGGCGCGTTTGCAAGGATCGTTTCAAGTTTACCGGGACACACAGAGAAGCTCCTAATGGCTGTTTCGTGTAACTAAGTTCATTAGCGTATAGGACACACTAGAGCTGCAGGAATTCTGCTCCGGCGTTTATCAACCTCGCTTTCAGCTCCCTCGCCGCAGCTACTTCTCGACGGATAGTCGCTTCCCGAGTCGAAATTTAGAACCTCGTCTACGCCTGCCAGTCCTACGTTTGATAGGACGTTGTGGGACCTGCAGAGAACTAACTCTGAACCGAAAAGAGAACCTATTATAGACCCAAACTTTCCCGATACTTTCGTTCCTTCCACGTTTAGGTTCAAAGTAGGACATCTTCGAAAGCTCTACAGGTCCTTTGCCATGGAATATGCATACAATTCCAGTCACTGAATACTAGGATCAATACTTGATTCAAGTGTTAATGTGACAATCATCTCTAAATTAATAGCGATGAATTATAGACCCAGTTATTGAAAATGAAAACAATACGGAAGATTCATCTGCATAAATTTAAGTCTAATTGCAAGTATGAATCTTATGAAAGAGTACTTATTGTGCTCATATTACTCTATTTTGTCATGATACCTTAATTTAATCCGCTTACTGCTAATGACTTTTACAGCTTAACGCATCTAATTATTTGGAGTAAGTAGAGTAATATAATCACCAAACCAGACATTACTGCAGTACTTTTTGCGGACCTTACGACAGTAAAGGGGCTCTTATACGAAAGGAGAATCACGTAAAGTACCAGAATAGGTTATAATAAGGGTTTAAGGTCCACAAGGGGTCAAACTATTGAAAAGATATCTCTCTCATGGTTCTGAATAGGGCGTGAGGACCCAAAAGTATTAAACGAGGCTCTGCTTAGTACCTGCAGGCTTATGGTAGGGTCTAAATTCCGACTCTGGTCCGCCTTCGAAGACTCTCGTTCATATTGACGAAAATATTCGAAATGCGGATTTTCAACCAATGAGATCATTCTTTTTATTCAAGAATCGCTTCATCAATGCGATAGATAAATTTCGTTGCATTGTATTTGTTACACTAATAAACAGGTTTCAAACGTCAGTTTTTACATTCTTTAATATATATGTTAAATTTCCTTTGTAATTTCCTTGTGAGGAAAAAGGAATCGTGAATATATATGAGAATATTCTCTAGATCGACAAGGTATCGTGAAACTAAAAGATCCTGCAAGACATTTGTAATCACTGACGTCTTGTTCATTTCAACGAATACTCCAACTCTTGAATTGGGAGAAACACTGCAATGTTAAAAAATGATCTAAAAGTGTATGGAACATGAGAAAAAAGAAACTGTTACTAACAGTTGAATTTGACTGATTCTGCATACGATCAGTTTTCCTTCTCTCTCCAATATCCTTCAGTGTCGATTTTAAAAAATCAATCGACATGTACGCGCGCTTTCAGCGCAGCATTTTAAAATGTCGGAGAGGAGGTTAATACACCATCCGCAGCCGACGGATCGTAAAAAGCGAAGTATGGTGTACAGTACAGTACAAGCATACCGCGGTATTATACCCGATGGGATGAAATTGAACAAAAAGACGATGAAAAGAGAGTAAAAACTTTTAAAAAGAAAAACGACAAGATTACGATCGCAATAATAACAATGCGATGAAAAAGTAATAATGATTAAAAACAAGCAAGTGCTTCCCACGCGTGTTATACGCGATGGATGCGTGACGCCAACGGCGGCTCACAGAGGCGAATTTCCTCCGCCATCCATCCATCCGTTCGTCCGCAGACCATGCAAAGCCCACCCCGACTCGATCTGGGATCTTTGCTGCACCTACCCTGCACCTCTCTCCGTACACACGGACCTGTAGGTACGCAGACCCTTGCGCCCAGCAATTTAGCCGGATCTGCATATTTTAGCACGAACACTTCCGCCGATCATTATCATTCCGCGAGTCGCTCGATTCGTTCGAGCAGCCCATGAACCGCGGCACGATCACGAGCATGATGTGCACCTCGTCTATTCGTCGAGCGGTTAGTTTTTAACCCGCGAATCATGCTCGCGATGCGCGACATTTTCGCGCAGTTACTCGCAGGCACGTCTGCACTTTCACGGGTTGTGTATTACAATGTCGTTCCTACAATTTTCATGAAAATGAGGATGTATCATACGATCTGTCGTTTATCTAAACCGTACGTCTTGAGGGAGCGATCGGTTCTTATCGCGAATCTAAACCATCGCCCAAAATTGAAGATAATGATAACCTTCGCTCGAGTCTGTGCGTCGTTCGCACCGTTTGTATGCACAGAGACTGAAAATAATGCGTAAATTTTGCCGCATTAGCAAGCTGGTTCAACCCGTTAACTTTATATTCTCATCGACAAATCGGTCAATTATTTATACATATTCAGCCCCACGTTGAACGGGCAGGCAGGTATAATGAAACGATTGCGAAACACGAAACGGAGGGTAGACCGGTGCCCTCGTATAATCTAGATTTTCAACGTCACGTCACATATTTTATAGATCCATCCCAGAGACCCCGCAGACACGTATGCTCGTACGTGTAGCTTGGTTTGAATTATTCATCCGTGACCCACCGAGTGCGCATTGAAATTTAGCACTGCACGGAATCGCGTCATTATTTTTGGATCTTTCATTAACTTTGCCTTTAAATAATCATTCGCACAACACATCGAACAAGTCCAATGTCAACTGGTGATGAAAGCTTGTGCGCATGCCAGATGACTTTTCTTACCGTACCATTGAACTTGGGATTTGGAAACTTGTTTCGTCCGTTCGTACGAACCTTGACCTCCACGATTCATCCCTTACGAATATCGCTGGTTGAAGATACCGAGAACATGCATCGCGAATCGAGGATGTGTACGATTGCGTGTGTAAATTGAGACGCGGTTTGACCGGGTGGAATTGAACCGGTGTTTGCGAGTAGCTCGCGAGGTACATAATATGCGGGACGACCATTAATTTAATTTGAGCGCAAACACGGCGAGTAAATAAAGTACACGGAGATAAGTTCGGTGAGCATATACCTGAATAGTAAGGTAATAAGGTCCTCGGCTTCAGCGATACCAGCAGCACCACCTAGGCACGGGGTACGGTTTCATTCTGAGAAACAGCATCGTTGCACGAGAGTGTTGCGCAGGGTACCAGGTCTCGGACCTAACATACGTCCGGGCGTCCCGACGGCGTCCCGACGTCCCGGCGTCCGGACAGGCACGTTGCATTATGGATGCGTTTGCAATAATTATTCGTTTCCTATAGGAGCACGTAACAGCCGACATCGAGGCCTGCGGTTCGTGCGAGGCCTCGTGTTTTGCACCTGATTAAAGATAAGGCCTCGTACCCGTATTCACCTTCGTACCTCTGTCATAACCACGTTACACACGCCCATCGACACACCCTTCGTCCCACTCTTCTAACCCGTATCGCGCATTACATACCCCGATACTGATCGTCTATGGTAGGAACCACCTATGCCAACCTCCTAAGTGTCAATACTCACGGGGGTTGCGCCTCTAACGACGATACCGGCCATGGACTAGCTTATATTCCCATCGTTTTATACACCGGGATTATTATACCTTGTGCACCCGTGATTGTGCGCTTAGCGAACGAATGAAATCCGCGCAAAGTACCGAGCGGTGTAAACAACGAAATTTTGTAGAAATTTCGAAACTCAAATGTCGATATTCACAGTCCGCGCACGTTTTCCATACAGTGTTTTGGATGACGCACAAAGTTTCGATTGGGTGGGCCCATGCAGATCACGTTCCCTGCTTCGACACTATTTGCTGATAAATTTCTTCGACGTGGTCCATTATAAGACCCGGTGATGACCACGTGAAAACAATTCGATTCTTCGCTTCTTTTGGGTTGCCAAGTGTTCTTTCACCCATTGGTAACAGTTCTGGGTAAACTTGGATCCGGTGACACTCGAGGCGGTAATTTGATTGGAGAGAAATAACCATAAGCTTGCGGTAAGTAGAAACAGCAAGTGTTCGTCTCTTCCGAACTACGGTTGCAAAACATGGTCTGTGTACTGGGAGAGGGCAAATAGTCACCTTGACCTCGAAGACTGGGAATCTTTTGGAAACAAAAAATAGCGTTTCTTCGTCCTTGTTCCATGAAGTCCTGAATTTCTTACCAGATCTCAAAACTGACAGCGATTTCTTTTGTGGAGAAATTGACTGTCCAACAGTTTTTTCCACCTATTAGTAACGGTTGCAGAAAAACTAAGAACAGGAAAAGCTCATGGCAATAATTGGACAAAAAAGAAATAACCAGAATGAGCTCGCTTCTCCTGGGCGATGATTGCAAAGGGTGGCGACCGTATTGTAAAATGGTACTTACATACCTTGACCCAGAAGACCGAGAATCTTTCAGGTATCCCATATTCCGTTCGTTCGTCCTCGTTCCATAAAGTCACGGTGTTTTCCATTCGAAGACAGAGCGAAGGTTGATCAACCCTAGAGCAAAAGGGTGATGCAAAGTGACGCAATGACCTCCCGCCGCGTTCCTCTCGTCTCCAAAACTGGCACACGCTGCAGGGTTAAGGGGTTCCAGTGGTTATCACGCAAACTACAGCCTCCGGGGGTTCCCGAGGGTTCGGAGGTTCGCTCCAGGGGCGCCACTGGCTTTCCGAACCGCAGGGTTTCGCCGCCTGCTGCCAAGCATTTCCATTTTACCCCTGCGGGACGGACGCGTCGCATTATTTTCGTTGAGTACTTTATACGGGAGACAGAGAAGACCAAGAGCCTCGCTTCCAGACAACGGCTCACCACCGTCCACTCGCACACATCCATCCAGCCGTATCCCGACGCTCGGTTTTATATGCCGTCGACGTCGTTCTACCCGGTTGGACACCTACTGACGCGTTACTTATTTATAAATACCGTTGGCGCCGGTAGATACAGACATCTGCCGTCCGGGGAAAACGCGCGCGTCAACTCGCCGGGTCTCCGCGTGCTCGATTCCGTTTCAAAGGGCCCAAGTTTTCCGTCTGATCCACACCGCGCACACCGCTAATTGGGTGCATAGTTGATAATTACAGATGTTTCTCAATTACACGTCGACTCCTTTCTTTATAATTGTTTTATTTTGTTCTTTACGTGTTTTTTTTTTCTACCTTTTTTTTTTCTTTCTCCTAGTGATAAAGGTTCGTTGATAGGGTTTCAGGTGAAAAGTTACACGCGTCATTCTGGCACTGTTTGAATCGTAAAATTTCCGAGAACGTGATTACAGGCACGATAAGGGGAAGAGAAAAACTATGGATCGGACAAGACCATCACGGAGAACGGCCGGTGATTGGAACACCATTCGATTATCGGAAAACGTTTAGTTGGACATTAATTTTCAATTTAGAACACTATCTCTCTCTCCCTCTCTCTACCGTCTTCTATCGCTACAATTACGGCTAAAGGTTTAGTTGTAGTTCTAAATTAAATTAGGCTGAGACTGTCACTTTTTCCCATTCCCATCTCTGGCATATGTATTTGTTCTCTTTACTCGATTACTTTGTAATATCGTACAACATGTCTATGGATGAAAAATATGAATTTGTCCATCTATATATTTCTCTCTCTCTCTCTCTCTCTCTCTCTCTATGTATACATATACATATCGTGTGTATATTACATTGATTCTTGGTACTGTATATCGGCTATATTTATCAGCAGGCTGAACTTCACATGCGGTCATCGACCGCGGACCATTAATGGTGTTACGAAGCGGTGAAACGTCTCTGTACTCTCGCACCGTACGCCATTGTTATTTGAATTATTTTCCTGCGGAAAATGGCTAATGCAACGTATCGCAAAGAGAGCGTTCTTCGGCCGCCACGATATCGTTATTCACCGAGTTTAGCCGTGCGAGGCAAAGCAAGACCTGCGGTTTGTTCAGTAATTTCGTGATACTTTCCTTCAATTGCTCTTCGCAAAGGATAATCCGTTCGATTATGGGATGATTTCTTGCGGAGGATGACCACAGGAATCCAGTTTCACAAAAACCCGAGTGAATTTCTCTCCGTACCCGCGATCAATTAGCAATTACAACGACCACCTGTCCCGGTATGAAATCTTACGATCAGGCGCGCCACGCTTCACCGCGGCATCAAAATTGGGACTCAAAAAACGCGCGTATACCATCCGTATTACGGACATTTCGGGGTCCCCGGAGGCGCCGAGAAGAAAAGAGGAGAGCGAGCTGCCCCGTCTGTGGCGTTTATTTCAGGCGGGCTAATTAGTGCTGCCTCGCGAGGTTTACGGTTGACATTCGTTCGACCCGGGTCGGCCGGCTCGTTGGTTCGGTTTCGTTCCCTCGGAATGGGAATGGGGTTTTACTGCGGCTACATGACGCATACTGGACCCGGTGATCCCGTCCGATCCGATCCGGCGTCCTTTGCTAAGGCTCCGTCAGCGAAGGAGCGTCTCGGAGGAGAACCGGAGGGAACTTCTGTCCAATAAAACTCCCAGCTGAGGCGCCGGCCGAGTTTCCGGCCCGCCGTCGGCTCGCTCAGGATCACCTAAAGGTGTTCGCCTTCCTTTTCTTTCCTGCCGCCGCTCTACCACGTTCAACAATATTCTTTTGTCTTATACTCGAGAGCTGCAGGGTGCGGTATTCACACCCTTTTATTGCTCAAATTAGCCCCTCCTCAATCGCTCGCCTGAGATTCGTCCTCGATGTCCGGAAAAATTTTCTCAACGCGAGGTCGTAAAATGATTCCAAGGCAGCAGCCTGCCCGAGCCAGAGACTTGGGATTGGTAGTGGCGAGACAATTTTGGTCGATAAGAAATTTGCAACGGTTCGGTGACAATTGCAGTGTACATTCCTGTTATCGTTAATCCGGTTAAAACTGACCCAACAGTAAAGGTGTCAAACCACGAGGAGTAGGATTTCTAAATTTTTGGATAAACAGAACGAGCGTTACTTTGTCGGATGATGGGCCCGGGCCCCGCCCTCGTAAACAGTGAACCTTGCGTCCAGACACGAGGAGGACGGTATAACCTGCGCTGGTTTCTGGTCGAGGGAAAGAAAACCTGAAAAGAAGGGAAAAAAATGACAGTCGACACAGGGCGGAAGACGAGATAAGACTGGCCAGGGAAGGATGGATACCTTTACTTAGTGCGTGCATACCTGCCTCGAAACAGACGGAGAGAGAGAGAGAGTTAAAAAGAGAGAGAGAGAAGGAGAAGGAAATAAGAGAAAAACAGTGAGAGAGACTTTCGAGAGACGGACTGTCCGGGGATCTTATTAAGTGTCCTTATCGTAACGAGATGCTCGGGCCCCATGGTGGAATAATCGTTTAACTTTTACTCGGCATGCAAACGACTGCATCGCTGGACACATACCTTTACAGTTACGGAGATTATGCGTTGAGAAGTTGTTTCGAAGTTGAATTCGGACCTGTTTTCAAACCTTATATGTGTAGTTGCACAAGCTGCAATTGCTGCAGTAACGATTAACAGTGAAACGCGCATAGTACTGGACTCTTAACATGGCCTAACATTGAGATTTGATAATAACAAGCTGTAGTAAACACCAAAAGTTTCCCGAAACCTTTCGTCGATTTATCGAATGGATCGGACAACCGGGAACGGTAGTTTTATACGTGGGGAATGTTACCGATTTGTAGAAATTTTTTTCGTTCTGGAATAGAGGAAAAAATTTTCAGCATCTGAGTTTCAATGGACTTCGTTCGTCATGAAGAGTTTAGAGGCCGGTGTAAAAATTCCTTCGAATATTACGTCACTTCTTACGTGGAAACGGAACACAAAAGTGTGCGTGTGCGGTTACGTATACATACCTGACTTACCTGCACAGTGCAAAGTATCGAAGGCAATGGCCTTCGCTGGTCATAGAAAATATATTTTTTTCATGCCAAGAGAGAGGTCTTAGGCACCATGGGTATACTTGCAGGTATTGCTGCGGCACTGGTTTATTTTGAGGGGAAAAAAGTGAAGCAACACCAAAGCCCACCGGCTACCATATTGTTTGAGGAACACGGACATGTGACGAACATGGAGGACGTAGGTACCTAAATTACCGTAAAACCAGATTTCACAGCCATCTTGTGCATCCGTAGGTGGGGCTAGATGATTTTATAACGTTGGGCAAGATGCCTGCCCGCTTGATAAAATATCACAGATAAACTCTCAGCGTCGGAAGACTTGACACTGACTGTAGGTATTATACTGCAGCGCAGCTGGTACTTCTCTCTCTCTCTCTCTCTCTCTGTATAACCGCAACTATAACTTTTGCAAGCACTGCTCACGCGCAATTCCAAAAGCTTCTACCAGTCCGACATCGATACTTAAAAGGCACTTCGTTCCGGGGTAAAAACACGCGGCTTATCAGCGGACCGAGATCTATACCGCTTTCAATAAATCAAAGTCAGAAATCAGAGAGCAAACTAGTGCCAGTTTCGAGTGTGGGTGAGATGGTAATCGGGATGGGTAATTTTGGAGAAAGCTAAATAGGAAATACTTTGCTTTACGACAACGGTGTCTACTTCCTGAGCGATAAGCGAGCCCGGATCGGAGTCAACACCGATCCACGGTGCAGGTATCAAGCGGACGAATAAGCATCGGTAACTTTGCGACCGTGAAGAAAAACAGTTTTGCAAAAAACATAATTATCCGGAGGGCGGTACAATGGCCGTTTAAGACGAGGGAAGGATTGACAGGTCAACGGTGGGCTTCGCCGGACTGCCCAGCGTTTATTAGGACTGGATGAACTGGATGGGTCGTAAATCATACCCCGGGTGCTCGACGATCCTTGTGGTAGCCAAGGCTTCCGAGTTCAGGTATCCGTACCGTGGCCGTGCTCGTGGTCTGCGGGAATCGGACATCCACAGTCGACATGCAGACCCTATTTGCTGTCCGCGCTTGTACCCTCCGCAAGGGTCCTTATCTGGTCCTGGGAGTCCGGGCGCACTTACGGATCTGTCGGGTAATCCCATTAGAGGCATTAGGTTCAGTTGCCAGTTGCATCGGAAACTTGGTACTGTGTAGAGGTCCCTGGCTGACACGGTTTCTCGGCATGGCCTCCGGCCGCAGCTTCGTATACGGCATTCCATTCAGGTTTTACCGTCGCAAATTTAGGTACCGCGGTAATTCTATCTGGGACAGTTCAATCGGTCGGAGGGAAGCGCAACGTCGCGTGGTCGCCACACCGCAAAGTTCGACCTTCTTCCGATGGTCAACGAGATCATCACGGCCGGTCCGTGGCATGAATGAAATTGCTCAAACGTGAGATGGAAACGTCGTAAATTGGTCATGGACGCTTTTACGTACGGTTCGAATGTGGATGAAGCGAAAAAAGAAATTTTTAGTTCCGGTTACCGCTCAGTCCTTAACTATTTTCATTTTTTACCACAATCGAAAAATATAGTTCTAGGTGGAAAATGAAAATTAGTTTTCTAGCTGTTACCGGAAATTCTAGTATCCGTTACTATTCTTTCTCATTACGATCACTGTTGCTATATTTTCTTGTAACTGTGGCGAAATCTTAATGCTTGTGCACGAATAAATTGACGTTAAAGGCTTGTTTAACAAAAAAAGTAGAGTCGACCGAACAAACTGATTTTTCGTTGCAATTACCAAAAAAGGATCGACGATAGCGCAAAATGGTTAGGCGTACCTCGTTTTTCGTAATTCCAACAATATTCAAAGAGTTTTTTTAACGATACCTGTTTTACTGAATTTTTCTAGTTACTGTGTCAAATGAAATTTTTCTCAGTGTGATGTTCACTGGACAAGTGGCTTCGATTAGCGTGTTTATTGCGAAGCGTTGAATTTTGTCTGTCGAACTCGATCAATTCATCCAATTTATGCACTTCGATGATCGTCGGTGCATTGTTATATCGATCCACGCTAATTGCTGCTTGTGGCGTGGGTATAATTTGTCAATGATCAGAGATTGATGGTCGGTTCAGGGTGGCCTGAAGAGTTTTCGTTCGATGATTACGGTTCGTAAACGCAAATGCAAGCTGTGGGTATTCTTAAGTGTGTACAGTGACAAATATAAGCTGCGACGGCGCGTATACTCGCAACGATGGTAAATCAAAAGGAAGGCAGGAGTCGTATCCTCTCTTTAAGCATGTCCGCTTGCCCGCGGGCGGACACGTTAAGTATATTACTATCCGGGATGGAAAATATAGGAAAATAAACTGAACAGAAAAAGTACCTAATTCCCCTAGGTTTATGACCCACTTCGTTTACTTTATACGAGTTCGTAAAGTTGAGTTTATTTCAAGATTTACACCGAGACGGGACGAGGACGGCCTCTTGATCTGACGGAAGGTTGAGCGTAGGAAAGAGCGGAAAAAGAAGAAGATACCGAAAAAGTGGGAGGCTGGTGAAAAATGGAAAAAATAATTGATAGGGTTTTAATGTCGAGAGACATGTGTACGCACACGTACACGTACCACACGTATGTGTATTCCAATCTCAACCGCGGTGCCACTTAATTCTGCCATAACTATTTTTGCACGAGCGTTTAAATACGCAAGCAGGTATACCCGACGCCAGCTTGCACAGCGTACAAACAGGTGTACCCGATTAGCCGACTAAGAAATTCAAGATAAGTGCTCGCAATTACGTGGTACATCGTTAATTAGAGGTTATACGTAGGTACACACAATACGAACGCTCGTTTAATGCCCAGACTACCTGCAGCTATGATTATAGAATGAATTTCCATGAGATATGATTCGCGGATAGACAGATACGTGCCGTAAGCTACATGAAAACCTGCGAGGTATAGGTACCAGAGACCTGTAACAAGACGGGGACTCGCAGCGAAATGCGTGCGGAAAGGAAGGGGTTGCCCATTGGGAACCTGTGCATGCAGTCGTTAATAAGGTGAAACTAGTGCGGTAACAAAGTGCCAGCCATCATCCTAGGCGCGTCGTTAACGCTCGTGCCGTCATGGGCCGAAGGTACGAGGCTTGTAACACGGGAACTTTTGTTATCGTGGGTAGCCGGAATCGAATGGCGGTGGTTGGTTGCGAGGTGAAACGGGGGTGCCCGGCAACCCGAAAGTGCGCTGAAGCATTGGGCGCTACAACCGCGATGTGGAGGGAAAGAGGAGGCGAAGGGGGTGTGTATAATACACAAGGGGAGAATTATACCCCAATTTATGAATTGAGATTGATCACCGCCGCATGAGAGTGAGCCAGGCGACTTAATAACCATGGCAATAACATAATATCTGGATTTGTGGTTGGGCAAAGGTGCGGGGGGTACGCGGCATCGCTCGTTGTTACCTACCTGCGCTGGAAACTCACGTTCCAATTATACTGATTACCTCCCCCTCCCCGCCCCTTTACGCGAAAAAAAAACGTTAATTATTATAAAACTCCTTCAAAGACGGCAAAGACGCCGTTTCTATGACCCGCGAACGATACAAGTCTCAATCAAGTCCCCAGATTGTTCTAGAAGTCAAAAATACATCGTCGCCTTACTCGAGTTTCAAACTCGAAGCAACTCGGCTGTTCATATCGCGTGCGTGACGTTGAGCGACGGTCTCCGTCGCGCTGATCGAGGAGTCTGGAATTGGGTCGTCGGTGGTGTTTTTTTATTTTTTTTTTTTCACTACTGACCTGCGATCGGCGAATCGCGACGGTATCGCGGAAGGTTTTTCTAAATTTGGACACCTTCGAAACCGGTCGGTTGGAAGCTTTCTTTCTTCTTCATATTTTCAACTCAAAATTGGAAGAAAAATGTTCCTCGGAGTCCATGCTCGGATCGGGATGCTGGTCTGTTGAAGGTTCGTGAGTAGATATATGCGATGTGTATACGAAAACCGATGTCGTGCCGAAAGAAATGGGTATTTTTGAGTGAATCGGTCGGGCCGCGGGATCGGTCTGGGTAGGTAGGGGGAGGGAGAGAGCATCAGCATCCGTGCGGCGGTGCGAGAAAAAATAGTGAGTTAGGATGAATGGTACATATAGGAAAGAAAGGAAAACGGCAGAGATTCAAGTCCTTTGCCGTCGAGTTGACAAGAGTCGACTCGCGTAAACATTCTCGTTTCTCCTTGTTTGCCGTTGATGTTTACTGTCGAGTGAAGTGGATGGAGTGAAGGGGCCGTCGCACACCGCGCGGGGTGTGCGGGTCGTCGTTTTACGGAGAGCCACGGTCGCCGATCTCCGCTTCGACGAAGCCGTGCGCCTTGGCCGCCTTGGCCGAGGAAGAGGGAGAGAAAAGAAGGTGCCGGTTTCCGTGGGCGTGGCCTCCGTGCGCCACGCCCACAGAGTAAGGCTCTCATCCAATCACGCGGCGCGGCTCCGCCCCCACTGCGCACCACGTGACCGCGCGCTCGACCGCCGATTGGCCGACGCGGAACGGCCACGCCCGTTTCGCCCGGGAAGGGGCCGGTGCTTTCGAGTTTCGTCGCCAGAGGGGGGATCAGGTCGTGGTGGTGGAGTGGCAGCGGATGAAGTGGTGTGGGTGGAAGCGAGTCAGTCGCAGGCTGGAGGGCTTTGAGAGCAGGGGACGGAACGAACGAACGAACTCTATCTGTCTATAACTAATCGCTTGTTACACGTCTGTCCGATTGTCCGTACTGTCCGTCCCACGAGCCAGTGAATATCCTAGTTAGTTCCTCCACGTTTTTACACCTTCCTTTGTTTTCGCGAGTTTGTTTTTTTTTTTTTTTATTTTGTAAATTTCTTTTTTATTTTTCCTCCCTCGTTTTTGTCATCATCGTTGTACCGCGGCGCTCCCCGTTCATCCGACGCAACGACAACCGCCGCGTATGGAACTCGGCGATCGTTTTGACGGTTCGACTTTTTTTTTTTTTTTTTTTCTCTCTTTCCCCACCACTCGTTGCCTCGTCTACACCAACCCCTTGTGTTCCCTGAAACGTGCGTTCATCGTTGTGCGGGTCTAGTTGTTCCACCGCTCGGACTAAAGTGATAAAACGTACCTACAACACGATCGATGGTTCGAAGACGGACTGTAATTTCGTAGGTGAAGGGGGGCCTCGCCTCGGCCTACCAGCATGTGGCCGCCCAACGGAAAACATCATCTCAGCGACGAACAGCCACGGTTATAGTCTGGGAAACGGCTATTCGATTCACCTGCAGCCTGCAGTGCTCGCCTACTGCCAGTTGGAATTAAGGAGGACGGATTCCTCCTTTTTATTGTTACGTCGTATTGTTATCCGTCGTTGTTATTATTTTATTATTTGTTCGTCCGATCGGTACGTCGTTTCGACGAGAAGACGGTACTCTCCGGCATTGTGACAGTGTGATTAGTGCGTGCAGGTGGAAAGATCATATTTTTTATATCGTTGTATATAAAAAATAAATAAATAATAATAATAATTGTGTAGTTCAAAATCATCGAGTTATAAATAATTCGGACTAATTGTAACCTTACCTGCTGCCGGTTGTACGTGCAACGATTATGTCCGCCTACGCGCAATTCGGATACTCATATCCGTCGGCCTCGCAGGTAAACACAAATTGCACATATACATTTACCTCTCTCTCTCTTTCTCTTTTTCTCTCTCTCTCTCTCTACTTTGCTGCTACACACTCAGAAAACTTGAAACGTACCGGCCAGCACGCCAATCGTGATTCAAATTGTCGAAATAAAATTGTGCACGTAATTGGATTGATGGTAAAATTTTTTTTATCTGAAAAATACATACCTTATACCCGACGAAGGGTTCTTGAAATATTCGATACACCTGATAACTTCACCCGCGAATCGTCATTCGAATCGTTTTTCTGACGGTTCGCGTTTTATTTCCACTCACCTGTCCCTTTGAACCGTCGGCCGTCGCTGGTGGAACTACGGTGTAAATTTCGTTTCGAGCTTTAATGGCGAAAACGTAAAGTAGGCCAATCATTTTGAGATTCATCTCCGTCTCCAAGCGTCGGCCGTTCTCTGAGATCGCCGAACCTCGGCTCCAATGATAAATTTGGCGATAACGTTTCGCCACGTCTGACGATGAGTGTCCGTCGACCATCGCGTGATACTCGGACTCAGTGTGACGTTACTGTATTCGTAGAAATGAGGGGCAAGGAAAAATTTATCTGGCGTGATTTGCGAGGCGAAAAAATTAATCCGAAACCGTCGCTATGGATATCTGATCATATTTTATACCCATAACTACACGGTTGGATAGGTGCAGTTTATCTGTATATCCACCTATATACGTGATATACGTTTCAAGCACGCACCTCTGTTCACCTGGACGTCGGTTTTGTTGATAATCTGATCACGCCGCGTCGCGACGATCGATACTACTCGCCGTTTTTCCGTGCATTACGGATTTCGCGGGAATCTTGATTCCGTTTCGTACGTGAGCAATAAATCAAGAATCGATTGTTTTCAATAATGTTAGAAAACCGAGCGAGCAGGGCAAAAAAAAAATTTGGTGGCTTTTTGCGAGTTCAAATATTCCGTTTAACGATTCGAAATTGAGCCTAGCCATGTAATTAAAATTACTCTATCCACCTGCCTAGATCGATTAATTTTCAAATGACGCAGGTGCGTACACGATAACGATAGTCACAAGGTTCACTTCCTATCGTCGTTGACGGCAAGTCGAGTGTCCGAAATAAAACGCAAGTGTTTTCTGGAATTATCTATTAAACTTGCAATACGTGCCACGTGTAATTTTTCTGCAAACGTTCCGTCCGTACGCGTTTGCATTACATTACAGAACCTAACTTTGCGGGAAAATTTTCACCATCTTACGCGTGTGTTCAGGTAGTGTGGATACGTGTACACAATATGTATATACATATGTATATATATATAGTATATAGTATATACATGTATACGGTATGTTTGAGCGCCATCGCGCTTACGAAAAGTTGATATTGCACCCCAAACTTTGCTCTTATTGTTCGCGGACGTACAGCGGGCGGTGGAAAAGTTCTCTAAACTGAAAGTGCACGACCCGGTGTGCCAGCGCCACGGTCAGGGTGTAAAAGTGGCATTTGCCGAGCACGCTGGCTGGAGGCGAAAGGATGAGAGGGGGGTGAGCGGCGGGCGCAGGCGCTTTGTGCTTTGAAAAAAGTTCCTACCCAACAATTCGCCCCCGTGCAACGATCCCGGCTGTTTGTTTTATTTTTATTAATACTCGTAGTTCCCACCTTTCGTAACCAAAAGCCACCCTGACTTACATACAACCTCTCTTTCTTGACTGACAAAACCCTTCGTTATATCCGTCACTTCAAAGCGCGGTGAGAAATCTGAGAAACGATTTGTCATATTCGTGACTAGGAACGTAGCTACTGGAATGAAATCTTGATGTGTGTTTAGAATCTGCATCATATTAAACCCGAACAAGCCAAATGATATTGTAATTGAATACCCGTTCTGAAATAATGTTACTTCTGCTCCGAGGAATTGATATTAAATTCACGTTTTGCAAAAATTTATCGTTTCTCTTTTTTATTTTGCTCGTTTTCGCCTGAGAGCCGGGAGCAAATACCCAACGTAATGTTGAATCAATCTCCGTAACTTGTGCTGCAAAATACGCCTACGGTTCATATTATCAGAAAATTAAATTGACTCTCTTAATCATTCTCAATACGTATATTTCGGAACTATTTTTAACGTTATACTTGAAATCAGTTTAATACTTCGAGTTAATTATACTGTTCGTACATCGACGAGGTCCACGTCTAACTTCCGATGGCTCGACGATAACCTTTTATTATGGTCATCGTACATATTTATTTCAAGTGTGATTATGCACGTGGATGATACAGCGTGCAATAAACGTTGCCAATTTACGATTGAACTTGCTTTAATTGGGTATAATACGAAGTGAATATACATATTTGAATAGTAAATGCGAATTAATTGAATCGTTTCAACCGGTTTCCCGGCAATAGAATTTTAAATAAAACGAGGCAGTCACTCCGCTTCGTTTCAAGCATCCGCAAATCGTCCGCACATTCGTATCCGAAATTTGTCGACACCTTCAAGGGTGCAGATGATGCTCAAATATACGAATACGTATTCTTTCAATTTCCTTGCACGATGGAAACAGAAATGGCATTTTATATACTGGATGGATCTAACCGAATTACCGCTGATTATATCTGCAACGCAGCCAGGTTAATTTCGCAATCATTCCAACTCGAAGCGGATTTGCTCTCGTTTAATTCGCCCTGCCCACATCGAGCGATTCGTATCACACGCCTGAAAAATGATTCGTTAATTATTCGCGTCAAATCGCCCACGATCTTGCGGTCACTGCCTGCTGCGAATCGCCCACTTTTCCTCTAACGAAGAACTTTCAGACACGCGAGAAAATTTCTTGCCAAAAAATCAATCCCTCCTCGTTTCGCATTAGAGACGAAGTCGAAACGTCCGGCACAGTCGGTCCTCAATCAGTCGATAGTATTCCACAGGATCTTGCATCCGGTTTCACCTATTTTTAATTTGTCATTTAGGCATTTTCAACCACATATTATATCATCTTGCCAACTAATGGCAATAGTATTATTATCTTTGTCGTGTTTTTGACTCGAGCTGTTACAGCCAGCCGCCGTATTGGTTAACGCATTTTTCTCGATAGTTTGCTGTTCTAATTTTCAGACAAAATATTATTGATACTGAAATACTAGGCATAATCAAAAAATTTCTACTACGGAATTGATCGGAAAAATTGGCTCTGTTAAAAAGAACTGCGCATTGATAAAATTCGGAGGTTGCAGTCCTTCCGTCCAACTGAGGTTTTACTCTTCGCACGCATACTAGCAGTCGGTTAATCTGATTCAGCGAGTAATTGTTGAGTAAACATTGGCGGTGTGGGATTAGCTCGAGTTACACTGATATTTGCAGTTTGAACGAAACCGAGAGGAGTTTCGAGAGATGAAAGGACGGCTTTATAAATCGAGTAGCATACAATCCGGAGGTTTTCGATCTCGTTACTCCGAGAGCTTACAATGCGAGATGTATAATAATAGCGGGTTAATTACCCGCCTGGGCGAAACAAAACCCGTGCACTTTACGCCGAGTGTTTAACCTTTTCAATCACATATTTTTTAACTCAATATTTTGCACTGAGAAAAATTTCATTCTTTATAGTAACTAGAAAAATTCAGTAAAACAGGCATCGTTAAAAAAACTGAATATCGTTGGGATTACGAAGAACGAGGTACGGGAAACCATTTTGCGCTATCGTCGATCCTTTTTTGGTTATTGCAACGCAAAATCAGTTTCTGAGGTTTACTCTACTTTTTTAGTTGAATAAGGCTTCAACGTCAATTTATCGTCGCACAAGCATTAAATTTTCGCAACGATTACAAGAAAATATAACAACAGTGATCGTAATGAGAAAGAATAGCAACGGATACTGGACTTTCCGGTAACAGCCCGAAAACTAATTCTCATTTTCTACCCAGAACTATATTTTTCGATTGTGGTAAAAATTGGAAATAGTTAAAGACTGAACGGTAACCGGAACTAAAAATTTCTCTCAGTGTGGCCTGTATTTTGTTACTCGATGGTATTTCGGATAGCTGATCGCGAATCCGAAGCCATAACATAATTCTAATAATTTCTAAATCCAAGATAGCGGATACAACATGGCGGATGTAAAATCGAAAAAACTATGAAAAATCCGAAACTTGTTGCTCGAGAGTTTCCGGGGTCATACAAAGTAACGAAGATCACTCTAAGTTGCGAGTAAACTGCGATAAGGCTTGAATGTTAAAATCTTTAAAATGGCACGCCGAGTATCCCATTGTGGTTGAAAGGATTAATTAGTGTACCAATCTGCTCACCACGCGAAGTTGGTCCAAACGTCTTACTATAATCGGTCGCAGTCTGTTAGTGGGGTGAATTTGTGCGCAATGATCAAGGGCCATCCTGCAGGTTGTATAATCAACATCGCCAAGACGCGTGCATATCAACGCGTTGCCGAATGAATGGGGTTATCCGGCCCCGGGGTGCAGAAGCGCCGAAAATTGATATTCACCGTGGCTATTGGCCCTCCAGCACTCTCGGCCTCCGCGAATGCATAAAGCCTCACCCACACTCAGCGTACCCTCTTTCAATACGCCGACACACCACGAATTCGCATCGCATTCACGGACGAAAGCGAGCCTCTTTGCGCATGTGTGCGGCTGGACCCATCCCGAAACTCTCTGCAGAGGTCCAGAGTCGTCTCTCACTCTCTCTCTCTCTCTCTCTCTCTCTCTCTCTCGGCATGAATATAAGCGAGGGTGCGGCACTGTGTGAGAATCCAATGTGCACGCCACACACGGGCGTAAAAGTCGAGGCATTTATTCGTGTTTTTTTTAAATTTTTCTTTTTTTTTTGTTTTATTTCACCAAGCCGAAAGGATCGAGTCCTTTTCCGCATCCTCTGGCAACATCGGTATATATGTATAGAAAATAATAACACTCGAGCTTGGCACTCAAACCCTTGCACTAACCATTCGTCTAGCTTGTTTTCACACGATTAGTTATATCGCGGTAAATTTCACGATATCGCAGTGTCGGGTTTATTTAATACAGGATATGAGACCCTCGACGAGTGGATAACATCGAAATTTAATCAATCTTAACGCCAGAATGATACACCGGAGTTGTACTTTTGTACCCGGTGATTTCACATCTTCCGCCAATTTTCACGATTTTCAATTCTTTTCCCCTTGAGGTAAAATTTTGCTACACTTTTCGAATTCTAAAAAATGTTTAAATTGTGCCATCGTTTGCCTCGTTAAAAAAAAAAATAGTTAAGAAAGAACGATATCGTTTTAACCATTTATAACAATGATAGTCGTGATTAAACGTGAGGATACACGTGTTTGTGCGCCAATGTATAGTTAAGTGGTAAAAAAAAAAAAAAAAATTCACCATTCCAGGGATAATAAATCATCGAAAAAATACTGATAAGCCGTCGACGGGGTAGTTTATTTTCTCGCAACTATACGAAAAATGTAAGATCTTTGTAAGAATAAGAACAGAAGCTTACGGACTATAAACGAACCTAGAAGTGAATCGAGAACATGCAAGAGATAAAGAAAGAGTGTAAAAAAAGACCTGCATTCTTTAAAGAAAGATAGAAATTGTCGTGACCAACACAATTTGGAAATCTCTTGCAATACATTAACGCAAAACAATGAATCGAAGTTCTGTAAAAAATGAGATGCTTGCACTTTGCGATGAGACAAAAACTCTGAAAAAAATCAATCATAACCAAGTTGATGAGTTAATTCGTTTTAAATAATAAAAATGCCAAAAAGTTGAGAGTAAATTGTTTAAACAAAAATTTGTTCAACAAATCTGTAGTGAAATTTATTTTATGTTGAATAAAATGAATTCACTGATTCTTCTGAATACCTAGATGCCAGTTTCGAGAATTATTTCAATTTTGAAATATGGATCAAAAGTCCTGAATGTTTTTACGATAGATTTTCGTGAATGGTTATACATTACACTCGAGAAGTTTTAGAGGCACGGAACGAATAGTTTCATAAATGGAGCGTTAGGAAATTTATGAAAAAGAAATTATTCAAGATCGGGAAAAAATTCCAAAAAACATTGTCAGGTATTCAGAAAAGTCATTGAATTCATTTTACATGAGATAAAACAAATTTTACCAGAGATTGGTTGAGCAAAGATTTTGTTTAGACATTTTCTCAACAACATTTTGGCATTATTATTATTGAAAACGAATCATCCCATCAACTAGCTCACATTTGATTTTTTTCCAGATATTCACGTCATCGCCAAGTGTTCGATATTCTCACCGAGAGTAACTTTTGGTTGGGAATACACGTCGAATGAGACCTTAAATACCTATCCAAGGAGACAATCAGTCCCATGGGAGAAACGTCATTAGCCTTTGGTCGTTGATCCTACTTCACGGTACGAGGAGATTCATTTTTCTTACAATCCGAAAACGACGTTACGGTAACAGATAAGTCCTCGTTGCTTGTCGCTCATGCCTCGTAGGTATAATAATTACTGAGACGTCGAAGTACCGGTTTTTGCCATTCTACTAATTAACAACTGCCGTTAAACTACCGTCTCACCTACAACTGTGAGGCAGGTTCCGAGCCCCGCTGATATGGTACAATTAAGTGTTATCTATTCGGACGAGGCACAGGTTGTGCAGGGCGTAGGGTGTAGGGCAGGCAAATCAGTACCACCGAGTACCTTCTCTCCTAGGATTGCAGGAGCGTACGTCTTCATTGTCGAGTGCCGGTTTTACAGACAGATACTCGCAAGACCGATTACAGCCACTTATTCGTATTTAACGAGCCACTTTTTGCCATTTCACATATCTAGTTGGACACGTAAGGTTATGCGCATCGTACGCGACATTCTCCTGCAATTATTCTACACGTGGTTGTTGCCGCGATTCGAGGTTCGACATTTTCGCAAAAATCATTATTGGAACTCACGGTGAAGCTCGTTTTGCATCATTAACATATCGGAGCAATTCGGCGCTGGTCGTGAAAAAATCATTACATTTTTATCACCGTTCCTTATTCGAATAAATTTGAGTATCGGTTAAGATCGAAGATTGCCGATATCTCGTTATAACGTTCGTTTGGTATCGGGGATAATTAAATTGATAGAAGAGAAATAAAATGAACCAGTATTATACGCTTGCGAAATGGCTAATCAGCCGAGAATTTGTGCAGGTCTGATAATTTTCATGAATATTCATTCTTGTATGACATTAAATACGGTCAACGTCGGGCAATCAACTTTGACGTACGGCGACGATCTATTTTTTCATTCGAATTTCAACGCGACGACCTGTTTCTGCCACGTGCGAAACGCATCGTAGGTAGCGAAATTTTTTGTCGTGGAACTTTCGCGAGACGAATTATCATCTTCCTTGTGAATTTTACCACGGTATAAATTTTTTCCTCCAAACGTGTGCTGATCTATATTCAGATTATACTTGAAATGGAAATGCGAAAAATATCAAACGATTTTTAAAATTACTGCAAGTAATTTATGATCGCGATAAGTAACCGACAGGTTTCACCTTTGGCAAGTTAAACTGACTCTCTTTTTTCACTAATTAGGTTTAAAAAAATTGTAGTGACTGTTTTCATTTGATTGTTTGTTCTTTGAAATTTTTTTATATGCACGTTATATATATATATACCCACGTAGGAACATAATACAAAACTATCCGAGCCGGTCCGTTTGTGTTTTTATTCCGACAACAATATGGCACCGTCCCAGAAAAAGCCGTTATTTCAGACCTTCGGTAGATTAAAATCCGCACGAAACTAGAAAAGTTGAAATATATGCTCGGGTGATCAAAGATATTTGACTGATCAAAGCTTGTCGCGGAGAATTTAATACGATTTTTTTAAGGCCGTGTTATGTAATTGCTGCCTTGGTCCGACGTGCAGACTTGAAGTTAACGATGCCCGAAGATTTTGTTAACAAGCG
Organism: Neodiprion lecontei; assembly: GCF_021901455.1. Taxonomy (NCBI): domain Eukaryota; kingdom Metazoa; phylum Arthropoda; class Insecta; order Hymenoptera; family Diprionidae; genus Neodiprion; species Neodiprion lecontei. The sequence continues at coordinate 9,232,877 of NC_060261.1, forward strand.
GTGCTTCGTCGTGTATTGCTATGAAATTTTCGTTACAGCTTGATCCAAGTTGACCCTTACGCTGTACAACGGGGTCAAAATGAACACACAGCATCTTTACCGTGAATTCCGGAGGAAAAACATCTGTAATAATCTGATGTGGTCCAAGATAAATAATAAAACATCTTCCTGTTTTAAATATCTGTGTCTTGAGAGTTATTCAGTTAATTTTCAGGTAATAATTGAAAATTCATTGAGCTGCGATTTTTTTAGTAGAATGATCCATTTACCGCTATTTCCTTGTTTCATGAATATTTTTTTTTTCTTATACTGAATTTCGATTTGCTAAAAATAACTAATTTGCCTTGAAATGTCGTACTGATAGAGTTTCTCAGAATTTCTTCAAGTTATTCGAATCGATGTGTTCGTTTCTACGGAATGATTTTTATCGTGTTAATTGATACACGATGTAATTAATGTCTATAAACGAAAAAAAAAATACGTATTAAAAAAAAAATCGAATAAATTCATCACTATAATTCAACGTTTTTTACATTTTTCGGAAAAATGTCATTTCTAAATTATCGCGACAGGAATAAAATTTGAATTCATAATTGCCGGTCCACTATATGAAAAACTTAATTATCTAAATTGTTCTCCAACTACAAAACGTAACATCGAGAGAAATTTTTGGATCGTGGTTACTTTGCACGTATCTCGAATATTCCATCGCTTACAACCATGCTTGACTAAAAAAATCCAGAACTGTATACGAAATGACAATGAATGTTTTTAACTTTATCGTAAACATTCAATACACGTTACTATTAATTTTTACTCTATGGTAACTCGTTCTATAGGTTATAGTAAAATATTTTCTTCACCCAATACGAACGGAGAAATGTATAATTCAACCAAAGAAGTCTAATTTTGCCAACTTGGCAATGTGCAGTATCAACGATATACTAATAACGACAATACTCTTCCACCAACTGCAAAAAATGAAACTTTACCTCACCATATTTATCATAAAATATCGATTTACGTTTCAGCTTCTGGTTAGCGGTGGCCAACCAACCACGGCGACGTCGCCAGCGATGTCATCAGGCGGGGCCCTGAGTCCCGGGGCCCTATCACCGTCATCGACGGCAACGACGACGACGGGCGCCGGGCCCGGAACCACCGGTGGAGCGACTACGCCGGTCGGTGGATCGACGGGGACCAGCACAGGATGTTGCGAAAACGGACGACCGATGATGACGGACCCCGTGACCGGGCAAACGGTCTGCTCCTGTCAATACGACAGCGCGGCCCGGCTGGCCCTGGGGGCCTATCCAAGGCTGGCCCCGACGGCGACGTCGTACTCCTCCTACCCGACGCCCACGCCCTCCACCACCGACCAGGGGCCTTATCCCAGCATCGGGATGGACAGCTCGGCCTTCTATTCGCCCCTGGTAAGTCCGAATTGTTAACGATTCGACACGAGGATTTTAGATGTCGATACACTGGGAAAAATTTCATTTGTTACGGTAACTAGAAAAATTCAGTAAAACGGGTATCGTTAAAAAAACTCTTTGAACATTGTTGGAATTACGAGAAACCGTAATTTTCATTTTCTACCTAGAACTATATTTATCGATTGTGGTAAAAATGAGAACAGTTAAGGACTGAGCGGTAATCGGAACTATAAATTTCTCTCAGTGTACCTTTTACCATTTATGCCCGATATTTGATATGGCCACACTGAGAGAAAAAAGTCGTTGATTCAACTAAATGTGCGCTCGTGGTCGGTGAAATGAATATTTCTTTGTCTCGAAACTTCGGTTTATCGAAATGTTTAGTTGATTTAAATAGTCCAGCTGCACATTTTCTTAGACCGACAGATATTGAATTGACACAAATAAATATTCATTTCACCGCCAGTGATCGCATATTTGGTTGATTCAACAACTGTTTTCTCTCAGTACAGTTGCGATTTGTAGAAAGATTTTATCGAGTGAAATGTGACTTTTCTTGGAGTGAAAACTGATTTACCCTCGCGGAGAAGAGTGAGATTTGACCCGAGAAAATTTTGGAAAGCTTTCTAATTCTCTACATAGTTTTGCAAAATTTCTGTAGTAAAATCTCAGTCCTGTCAAAGTAGCTCGGCTTTCATTCCAAAAAATTTTAGAAAATAAACGAGGCTGCTTATTTCAGTCATATTTCATCAACTGGTTCAGATATCTTGCGGAAATTGAAATTAGGCATCTGATCCAATTATCCATAAGAAATCCTGAAATATGTATCCTACATTATTATTTGACTGGGATTCAATTGATCCTCCAATAAATCGGTACACCCAGAAAAAAAAATATCTATACGCATAACACGAATTTATCAGAATATATTTTCTTGATCGTAATGACTATTTATTAGTACGAACTGAGTTCAATCGAGTCGAATAAAATTTTCTTGCGTATGCCAAGTGAATAATTTAACAGGTGCGTAGGTATATAAATAAAATCTTTTTGCAAAGAACCTGCACTGGCCGATAGAGTTAAGCGAGACGATGAGAAGCGTGTAAAAAAGTTGACATAGAAAATGGCAGCATTCGTAGCGACTTAGTCAAGTATAGAAATTAATACCATCATTCGATTAATCCTGATGGAATTTTACTCAAAAAGCGAGTTTCCGTCGATCTGCTCTTCGGTAGATTGAAATACGAGGCAACAGCTTCGTAATGTAAGATAAACGCACTAGTTGCGACTCGACGCGTCTGCGCCTAGTTAAAAGCAATATTACGTCAAGTTACTAGCATTTAATACTCCGTGATTCTCGCAAAAAATATATCTTAATGTACGTCATACGGATAAAGTGAATTGAAAATAAAATTTAAGAAAGAATTAATAAATCTTCACCGTCTGCAGATTGTCCTCGTGCCGAGGACGTGTTACGCTACTTCGATACTTTATTATTTCATTTTTATTTCCGTTTGTAATCGCTCAATTATTGCGCTCGAAAATATTTATCGCCTTGCGTCTTATAGGCGTGTCGACAAGCGGTTGGCTAATAATATGGCTACTTTGTTTATGTCTTATTTTTTTCGTACTTACAATTTTATTATTATCTTTTTACTATTCGGCCATTTACAACTCTGCTCGTATAAATTTGACACAGTGACATTTCAATGTCGTCATATTTTTACTCGATGAGAATTTTTTTTTTTTAATTTGTGTGTCGCGACTGCTTCTTTGTTACAATGCCTCTTTGCAATGCCGTTAATTGCTCAAAAACAAACAAAAAAAAAAAAAAAAACCCGTTAACCAAACTAGCAGAAAATAATATCATTACGAAATAGCTCTTTTCACGCGTTGGTTAAATCGTCAAAATTTTTTTCATCCTTGTGCAAAAGTATCGCGCAAAGCAAATTAATCGTAATATTTCGTACGCTGAGTGAAATATAGTAATCGGATAAATCGTATTTTTTGAGGTAACTTTTCCCAAGCTGATTGTTTCTCTTGATTTTTTTATTTTTATTTTTTGTTTGTTTTACCACCGGCACGCACGCCCAAAATTTAAATGGCTGAAACAATTCTGAATTTACAATGTCATCCCGTGCGTATAAATGTGTTCTCTGTACAAGACGGTATGCGTTATTATATTGAGCAATGCCAAAGAAACGAGGCGGGCAAAGGGAACCTTATGCCTTTGCGACAGATGCCAGAATTCCGATTCTCCGCGGGACGCAAGAGAGCCGGGCCAATTAAATTTGAATTTATCAACATAATTACACTAATTGGCTGCCTTTAGTCTGAGCTGTCAATTAATTCATCTTCCGACAAGCCTCACCTTTTTCTCTATTTATCGTCTCTCCTCTCAACACCTCTACTCTTAACCGATCTCCGCGTTCGTGGCGGTAAAGGAACTAAAAATCAACCGAATTCCGGCTATTCTCAATCAAATTAACACTCTCGCATTTCCTCAGCCGCGAGTAATCGATTTATTTCATGAATTTCATCCTGCATCTCGGTAGCTCCCTGAATTTTTATTTCCCTTGATTTATTTTCTCTCATCTTTGTTTCTGACATTTTGACCTCTCATCCTCTCACGCAAGTGTATAATTTGACGTAGATCGACTAATCGAAATAAAATCAAGACACATCGATCGTTGATGAATATACGATTTATACGATGGTTTGCTCGAACCGTTAAAGGCAGAAAAATAAAACTGTCGCCGTCGAGCAGGCGAAGGGATTTCTAACCTAAGGCAATCCGAACGCTCGACGCGGTCCCGATTTCGAAAATTAAATCAGCAGCCATCTGTTGGCGTGAGAATTGTTTGTCGATATAGAGCTGATAAAAATCTCTCCCAAGGGGGAATCCTGGGTGTGTATAGTAGCTGCTGTTCATGGAACAGAGGAAATAATAGAGATGGAGGGAAGCGGAAAACCCGTCGCATTGAAACGGCAATAGAGTTATTTCGAGGCTAGCCAGCCGTTGTTGCTACCTTTCTAGCCTGCTTGAAACGGGTGTAATTATTACATCCGATATCTTGATCCTAAATACACAATAATACAAACGTTGCGTATTACGCCTTGTTTGCGTGAACTGCGCGGTGTATATTTCTCTGTAATTCTTGACGTCCAATTAAAATGTAAATCTTTACTCTTTATTTGTACAATGAGAAGGAGAAAAAAAAAAAAGAAAAGGAATACATTTTATACGATGTGGTAAATATTTTATACAACGCGAGTATATTTTACTCGTTCCCTCGCGCATGTTTTCCGTACCCGATGTAACCGTTTCTGTGACGGTAGAGCGAATCTACGAATGCGCATGCGCGGAGGAGTTAAGAGCGGCCTTTTCTACACAGCGCGCATGCGCTGTCGCGAACAAATTTGACACTACGCGTACCTAACCTAAATTTCGTGATTCGTGAAAAAACGTGTGCAACAAAGAGGCGACGGTCTTTTCGCCGCGCGTATTTGCAATATTCGTTATCGGCTCACCTATTACGCAGATTACAAACTTACGCTAGGTCCCAGAAAAAAAAAGTTTACCTCTTTGTCACACAATATACTATTTTAACGAAATTCTGCTCCGAAATCATTCCCAATAACGTGTGTCAATTGACAAGCACGGTGATCGCGACTCGAGATTCTGTGCAGAGGCTCTTGATTAGTTCGTGAGATTATTCTGCCGGTATTAATTTAACAGAATTTCTTTTATGGTAATGGATTCCCTCTCCGTTCCTCATTCCCCCGGGTTTTCTCGACACGCGGAATCCCGCGGGGGCTGAGAAAAAGGCGTCGGTTCGTCCGGCGAACGGCGTCGCGTCGCTTCGCGTCGCTGCGGTATCGATTCCGCGTATGTATTATACCTAGGTGTATATATAGGGTATACGTATGTTATAAGCGAAACCACGGGACCCTTTTTCTCTCTCTCAGCTCGGCGTTCCATAGAAAACCCGAGGCACGATATTACATATACCGGGACAATCTCTTGAAACTATACATATAACGCGCATGCGCCAAATAATTTAATCTCATTGGTCGGTGAAATCGCGCCGCGGTGATGTTTTCATCTGCTGAGCAAGGCGCCAACGTACACTAAATGAAACAAAAGCTGTAATTCTCTCGCGCGTAAAGCCGTGGATTGAGGTTATGCTGCTGTTTATTTTTACGTAGCGTGAATTGTCTAAGAAGAATAGTATCGTTCAGCAATACCGTGGTTGATTTCGGAAGATATTCAACCGACGCAATAAAGAATTTAACGGAAAAGCAAATATCAAATGATACAGAAATTGGGTGTTATTTATTGAAAGAAGAAATCTAATATTCAACGTGAAATGTCATTAACAAGTCGGAATCTGGACAAACAGAGGTAGGTAAGTAAAAACAATGTTTATTGTGAACAGATTCTTTGTTTACATAAAATTAAAAATAAATGAATGGTTGAGACCCAGTAGAAGGTATTTCCAGAGTAGATTCGTTACGGTGCAGTGCTCCAGAAGTCAGTAATCAGTGCCGATGAACATGAAACAAATAAAAGAGATGAGTAACAAGGAATAAAGAAATTATTCATCTTAAACACGAAGCTTAGGAGGACAAAGAGTAGCAATTAACAGAAAACGTACCCGACGCAATACTCACAAAAAACCTCGCCGACATCATTGATTAGTTGACAAAGTTTTTGCAGCTCCATTGTACAACAATCAATGTTCCGTTAACAAAGAGGGTTCACCAGAATCCAAGAATAAAAAGAGAAAAAGAACAACAGTTAATATTACAGTGTAAATCATGCTATTAATGAAAAATTAGGAAACAAACAATAACTTACAAGACAATCGTCCGATAACACTGGAAGACCAATCTCCACTCTTCTGATCACCCCTCGTCTGGCCATTGGTGGCCTTTCAAAAAGTGCTGCCGTTTCTTTTGCCTTCAAAAATACCGAAAGATCCTGTTTGATAATAATAGCTTCTAATATTTTCAGGTACGAAATAATTCATTGTCAAAGCGGGACTAAATTTGTCAGGCACGGAAGCATGTAAGTAAATTTCCAATTACGTGATCTTTGACAATGACAATATTTTAACATGGATTCAATGATAAAATTGGTTTTTTTTTCAGCAGGCTCGAAGTTTAAACTTTAATTAACACGAGGAAAATTATGCCTTACCTGATGGTCAAAACGTTTAGGTGGCAAGGATCCTGGTTTCTCGAGCGGTGCAATCATTAGAACCATCGAACCTGGTTGTTTCGTCAGACATCAGGTGCCAGAGTGAATTTTATCAGGCCATCGCCACCTTCTTAACATCACTTGAGGCAAAATTGAAGAGCGGGATATACTACAGATCATAATGGCTGACTATCCCATCATTTTACTTTGATCGAGCCAATAGCGACAAGTTTGTTACTTAACCGTTGCTGCCAATTCATTCTACCGAGGAATCATTCTGTGCACCATTGTAATTCAAGCATTATTATTGACCAGCATTGTTTTTCAAACTTTATACCATTTGATTTGGTATCTTATTTTGAAGCTTACTTTTACTCTCTTTGGCATTGAATTCAGATAAATAGTTTTTCAAGTCCTCAATTAGATTGTAGGGTTGAATTTTGCTAGGCAAACTGAATCAATCTAAATCTAGAACTGTTAAATAAGTTCAGTTAAAAATGTCTTTAAATTTAATCTTAGTTGACGGTGTCATCTGGCTAGCTAGTTGCACGATCAATTGAAACCAAATTCAATTTTACACTCTTTGTCGGGTCCTACGCTAAGACTGAAAGCTTGTGAATCTCCATGTACCGCAATTATTTCTGCATTTCATGTTAGCATTATCTGGAGCAAAAAAAATCCCATTTTGAGATTGAAAATGGAATCTGAAACACAGAGTTATTCAATAGCACGAATTGAAGACCAAGAATTTTATAATGGTTTCTGCAACAAAGGGACTCTTTCCAAATATCCTTGTTAGAAGGTGATGTTCGGAGGACTATAAACAAGATATTGTATCGGATTACATTATTTGGAAAAAAATCTTCATAAACTTCGTTAAAAATTAGATATTCATTTATTTTGATGGAACAAGGGACACAATCTTTACATTACTTTAAAATTGACATTACTCTAAAACATGATTGTCCTTGAAGCTAATTGTAACATTAAGGCGCATTTTGAGAAACTTGATTTTCAACTTGTGTCACAGGATGTGATTTACGTTCCTGAGTTCTACGCTTTCGATTAGATTTTCTTTGTTGCGAACCGCACTTACATGAAATACAGAAATCATTTTAATAAATCTAATATTACTTGAATTTTCAATTTGAGTATTAGGTTCCCTTCATTTATTTGATCGAACATCATTGAAAATTTGCGAAATAAATTCTGATAATCATTCGGAAATTTTAAATAGTAGTAGCAATAATTTGTTAATCGGAAAAAATACATTGACTATCGACTATTCGTAAATTTTGTTGAACTATTTTCAAGAAAAAAAAGATTCACAGTTCCGTTACAGATAGTGAGATATTTAAATTTCTTGAACGCTCGGTTTAATGTCTCATTTTCGAAAGTGATAAAATTCAATATTACCGCCTGAAATCACAAAAGAGTGAGAAAGTTGCTTAGTTGCTTGAAAGTGGCGATGATCTTTGTACGTCTGACAAATTGAATTGGCAGATAACAGTGAATATCAGAGATGTAATTATTTTAGTCGTATCACCTGTTGATAGATAAAAATTCCACTGTTATTTCTAATGTACGAAATAATAAAAATGATTAAATAAAGTGTTCGCACCTACCTGCTGCGTTTCTTCCAAGCACCCAACATTTAAACAGATTTCTCATTTTAGTCGAATAAAGCCAATTTTCAAAGAGCATTATCATCAACTTTCCGAGTCATTACCTCGACTGTTTGAGATTCTAACCTCAAAAATTCGTATGAACTACAACACCGCCAGAAACAGAGTTTGACAGCTGAAACTCGGAGTGGCCAACCTGCCCGAGCAGCCGATAAAACTCGCGCATGCGCATTATATGTATAGTTTCAAGAGATTGTCCCGGTATGTATGTAGGGATGACGGGAGTCTCGAAGGATATACATTTATTTCTCTGCCGCGGAACCGCCGCCCCCTATATAAGATTTGTTTAATGTTTTTTCGCTCCGACGTTACGGCCGTTGCTTTTGCCTCACTCCATGTAACGTTATATACACCGAGAAGAAACTAACCATGCGACAAATCCCGGTGTTTTAGCTAGCTCCGCTTTACTATACAATTCTAGTAGTGTGCGGAAACGAGCAAAAAACTTACCAGCGATCGATCGAGATCTGTCGGAGATTTGCGCGATTCGCGTTCGTAACACATTTATCGCTGTATTGCGACTTGAACTGCTCATTCAAAACGTTTGTAATTAAAGTACATATTCGTCGTTGACGAGAAAATAAGGAAAAAACTTGATTGAGCCATCGATGATAAAGCTGGCAGGATTAACTTTTGCCCATCCCATCACCCTGTTTTTTTTTTTTTTTTTTTTTTTCAAACTCGGTTTCAAATTACAAAGAGAAAATTAGATTCGTTTATTTGTGCATTTTCATATCGTTAAATATTCAAAATTGTTAATTTTTTCACTGGATTATTCGTAATCACGTACGTACAAGATATTTTCAACGAATCTTATTCTCCTCGGTTCGTATGCTTGGTAAAAAAAAAAAAAAAACAAAAGAAAAGAAGTTGAGTAACAAGTAAAAAGAATTAACGGTGTTTGAAGACATAAAAAAAATTGTACAACTGCTTACTCGAAGGAATAAACCAATGAAAACAAGCCAATACATCATTCTGGATGTAATACAATACTGTATGATTAGTGTGATCTATTTTCAGTGTGCATGACTGGTAAAGTCGGGCGTACTATCGTATTGTACTAGCTTGCGTGCGCTTATTTTATTGCCATTGTTTTTGTTCCGATATACAAGCGGTCGCGAGTTATTACTCCGTGATAATAATTACCCACCTTGTTATTCATTCGACGTTGTTGTACAAATTCAAATTAACACTGACCATTCGTGTAATTTACGTCGTCGATTAGATGTACTTTCGAGTCGGGATATTAAGTCGGTGTCAATTTCAGGGACCGTAAGACAAGGTTCCATTCCATTCGCCTGTCACAGAGAAGATTAAGTACCTACTCTGCGGTCAAGTTTTCAGGTCGGATTTTAGTTTTGCAAATACATGAATGGAACCGGCAAGTAAATCGATCGAATAACCGGTAATCGTGTTTGGAACAACCACTGGCTTAACCCTTGTTTGACACACTTCTGTAGAACCGCGTACTTGACATACTGGGGTCATTTTACCCGAGCGACAAAAATCGTTATGCAAAGTAAACTGTTAAATATTTTTCACTTGAAATTTTTTTTTTTTTGCATGTTCTTAAATGGCTACTTTTTGAAACAAATTATCAAAACGCCAGATGGCACCACAGAGCCGATTTTTTTATAATTTGGTACTTCAAATTCACGAAGAAATGGTGCGGGGTCGTTTGTACCTCAGGGATTGAAGCAAGGGTTAAAGACACCGCAAATAATCTTGGTAAAGATACGAGATGTGTACCGAGATTCCACGCGGCGTTAGCGATTTCTTAATCTCGGTTCGTTACGCCACGGCAGGAACGAGTTGAAAGTTTGACAATGCAGATAATGCCCGACGTGGGAAGATCCGTGGCCGGATGCTTTCGGTGCGTGGCATACCTTGCAACCTACGCTGCTTTACAGGCTAGATACTCGAGGGGTAATGGCAAGTTTCGATGACGAGCGTTATAGGTTAGTAAGAATCGGATTAGCATTAGCATTGAATAAAACGAACTCCAGGGAGCGAGAACAAGCGCAATAAGAGTGCGCGATACGGCCTCGGTGGTCCCAGGGTTTAAAGAATAAAATAATGCCGGTCGGTCTGACTGGAAGGGCCTGGCGACATCTACGGACTCGGTTGCGAACACACCGAGTACGGAACAACTCCGAGCCCACGAGGACTACGGCTTCACGAGGTGGTAATTCGATTACCTCGACTTTGCCTTTCGATCTTGTCTACTTCTCGACACCTCTGCGCAATAAGGTGCACCGATACACCAACCTACTCGCCCTTCGCACTGCTTCGGTACGCTGAGAAATCGACCCTTTTAAAGATTGAAAAACGGACAGCGGAGAACGAGAATCGCATAAATTCTTCAAAATATGTACGACCGTTGATTATGGCTCCAACATTTGTCGACGTGGCGAGAATGGGAACGGTTTTTAGGGCGCTATTCGTACTTCGTTGAGATGGTTGTGCACATCCACAAGGTGAACCTGAAAAATTTTTTCCACGGTCTTGAACTCGTTCTGGCACCGTTCGAGTTTCACCCGTTGCAAGTTGTACTTTGTCAGAGAATCGAAGGGCTGCATTTTTGGTGAGAAGTCACGGTAGCGAAACGGTGAAAGAGAGACCGCAATGCGTTTCAACGTCTCATTCGAACCACGCACGCTGATCAACGAGTTAACGCGCCGAGGCCTGATCGGTTATTGTTTTCAATATCTATCCAACTACCAAGCAGCAGCTCTGTCGGACCTCCTGGACCTCGGTGACCACCCGCAGCTACCCGTTAAAACCACCTGCCCGCATCTCTCGGTCCTTGGTCCAGGACCCTTGTCCTTTGGCGAGAAGAAGAATGGGAAAACGGACGTGCGGATATTTAGAATCGAACATGTTCCCTCTGGGTCACAGTGTCACAGATTCACCGATGTCAAGACTACACCGATCGATTAACACCGTCGAAGACGTCCTCAACTTTGACCCACATATGTCCCTGACCTGTCCTCGTGGTCAAGGTGAGACTCTTTCGATGGATAATTCCAACGTCGTATTGCAAAACTCTGAAGCTAAGGTCAAGAATCATTCCTCGGAGGCTCTTCCTTGGAATATAGAGTAATAATAATGGATGGTCACTCTCAATGGGAAAATGGGGAACGGATGAAAAGAATCAGAGGCCAATAAGGTTTGAGGTGCAAGTCAAGCAGCGTCGCGACGCGTCGGATGCCGTCGGTAATAGCGCGGTGTAATGCGATGCCTGTTGGCGTCAGAAATGTGACCTAAGCTGGCCCATTTTCTAATAATAACCCATTGTGTCGCCATTAGGAGTCTCTAATGCCTAGCTAATGCCCAAATCTAACTCTAGGAGTTTCGAAGCGGAGGAGTGACCTGACCGCCCGGGTCCCAAGGATTACGCACCAGGCTTTTCCAGTGACACGGTGTGCTGGTATTTCTGAAATTCGATTCTATTATGAGGTTCTAATCGCCGGGTCACGCTGCGGCAGGTTCTCGTCTTCTTTCGTTTTTCCCCACTTTGTTTTTGGTACTAAAGGCGGAACGGATTCGTCCGGGGTGGTAGATTACGAAGGTACCTACTGGTATACACTGATAGAAAATTTTATTTCCGGTTACCGCTCAGTCCTAAACTATATTCATTTTTTACCACAATCGAAAAATATAGTTCTGGATACAAAATGAAAGTTAGTTTTCTAGCTGTTACCGGAAAGTCTGGTATCCGTTACTATTCTTTCTCATTACGATCACTCTTACTATATTTTCTTGCAACTGTTGCGAAAATGTAATGCTTGTGCAAGAATAAATTGACGTTAAAGCCTTGTTTAACTAAAAAACTAGAGTAAACCGAAGACACTGATTTTGCGTTGCAACAACCAAAAAAGGATCGACGATAGCGCAAAATGGTTAGGCGTACCTCGTTTTTCGTCATTCCAACGATATTGAAACAGTTTTTTGGACGATACTTGTTTTACTGAATTTCACTAGTTACCGTGACAAATAAAATTTTTCTCAGCTTACCTACCGGTATCCTACCCGCGGGATGCGAGACGCGAGCGAGCTTGCAGCCAGCAATCAGAGACCCCGCAGCACCTCTCCTTTATTCAAAAGTCTCCTCGGTCCTCGTATAGCTATAAATCCCAACGATTTACCGCCGCACGTTTCCTTATATATTATACACACCAGGCTAATCGCGCGAACGAACCTTAAGCCTCCGACTCTTCCTTACGATATTGCCAATCGCTCGAGATAACCTAACCGTGTCTTACACGGCTCGAACGTTTTGCTACGGGAGCGATCGAATCAATCTCAGGACAAATCGAATCGCTCAACTTCTTTTTCGCTCCTCGTTATATATCGCCCTTCCATCCTATCATCCACCTCTTTCACGTTCAGACGCTCCATCTGTCCCCGATAAGTATTGTTCACACGGCAGTATTCCCGACGAAGACGACGCGTCTCATCCGCATCGTTTCAAAGCCCCGTGAACTATTGACGCCCGTTAAAATTAATTTGTATTTCGAGTATAGGTCTCGTCGCTTCGTCGCGTACGAGTCGGTTGAGTAAGTAATGGACACTTTGAGTTGCTCATAAATTATTACGAACAAATTTCTGACGTCATTTGTCTGCTCACTTTTTTGTTTTTTTTTCTTTGCCCCTCGAAATACCACCACCGCGGAGTATCCGTATACGGTACTTAAAAACCCATTTATCTTATCTTATCTTATCGTCATTCTCCTTTCGACGAACTTCTTTTCGACTTAAGCGTAGTGTAACGTGTGGTAATAATGAGGTAACGATTGCGACCGACCATCGCCGAAATCTGTAGCATAAATTTCTCTGTGAAAAAAAAAGAAAAAAAAAGAAAAATAAAAGTAGAAATAAATAACAATTCAATTCCTTGCAACGTGAATCCTGTCATCTCCTTCGGACTCTTGCTGTAATATAGTGCACGGGCACTATAACCAATGGCGGCGGTCCAGCGGTCTAATGAAAATGAATATTTGAATGTGTTTCAGGGTAACCCCTACGGGCTGAAGGACGCGACGGGGATGGGAATGACGCCGGACATGGGCACCGCCTGGGGCACCGCCGCTCTCCAACCCGCAGCCACAGGCTACTATCCCTACGATCCAACCCTGGCTGCTTACGGGTAAGTCTTGCATTACGCATATTTATTCACCTTAATTAATATTCATGCACGCCAAGGCGTACCCTGCCGCCTCTGTCCCTCTTGTTGAGTGGCGGGCATTCGGCCCAAAGAGAAGTACGAAGGGAGAGTTTTTTTTTTTTTTTTTTAGAATTTTCTTCCGAATTGTTCTTTGCACGCTTCGCTTGGTAGCGAAGAGAAATCCACAAATTTTTTTTTAATTTTTGGCGCATGATACAGTCAAGTCGAAAACACTAGTTTTTGTCATTCGTCAAAACATAGTTTTTGAAACGATCCATTGATGCCGCTTTAACTCTTTGAGTCGTACATTATTCTGCCAAGTCTACGAATCTGAATCGGAAAGTAAAAATTTTAAATGAATGATCCACTGTAGTGGACGAAAATTTCAAATTTGATCGAATACGGTCCAAAAACTCTATTCAGGGGTTGTTGGGCTTGCTGATTCGATTACCTGTTCTGAGTTTTCAAAATCTGATTTCAAATTCGTTATCAGCAGCCTCGAAAATACCTGGACAGAGTGTTTTCTTCGGTTTCGATCGAATTTGAAAGTTTCGTCTGTCATATTGGATCCGCCATCTTGAATTTTTTAAATCCGACTTCAGGTTCCTAATCAGCGACCCCAAAAACTTTTAGTGTATAGGAGTAACCTTCTCGGAAATGAATTTTTCTTTCAATTTTCATGATTTTACTCAATCAATTTGTTTCTAACAATAATAATTTTCATTATCTCGCAACAGTTACTCTCGTATATTAATAATCTATTTATATATTATCAGAAATAGCAAAAAGTCGTTGAAAACTTCTTTAAATATACAATATATGTAATTATGTATATAAAATAGGTGGTAAGAATAATTACCACTGTGACTCAAAAGGTTAAAGAAGAAAATTAGTAGCCTCAAAAAGTAGAGCCAGAATTTTAGCGAATAATTTATAGTCCAATTGTGAGCTTGCACAATCCTCGGAATATAACATACAAAATTAGCATAGTTTTTGATTTTACGTGTACGTGTAAATATCTACGTCCGTTCCGGTTTTTGAAAAATGTGCAAAAAAGACTGGGTATTTTTATTGTAGAAATTTTTTTCCCCTGATCACGTTCCGGTATATTATATATATATATATTTGCAATCGAAAGATGCGATAGAAAACAAGAAAGCTTGTAAGAGTTGGAGAAAAAATAGTTTGCTAACCGTTTTCCGACGACGAGCGAATATTTATGGTTGTAGAACTTTCCGAGTGTCGATCTGAAAACTTGTTTTCTTTTTTTTTTTTCTTTTCTTTTTTTAAACGCATAATAACACAAGGATGACGCGGTGTCGAATCAGGTATCCACCTATAACCGAGGCGCGAGTCGAGCCCCGAAGCAGTAGCGGTGACTAATCAACAAATTCAATTGGACGTCGTCTATTAATTACAAGAGTAATTAGTCCCCGATAGCCGATTCGAATCTCCTCACGTTGTCGATATACATCGACCGATTACGCGTATAACCCCTTTAATTAAGGGGCTGACGATGCTGCCATTATCCGCGTTACACACAGGCAAGTACGATCTCCTTGAGTAAGTAAGGCGCGGCGGCAGCTTTCGAATGGAGGAGAAAGTCGGACGTCCAGGATCGTTGCATAGGTGGGCTTTGGGTATTTCGAGATAAAATTGGGTGGTGGAGAGATAAGAGAGCCGGCATAGGCGGGCCGTCGACTCTCGGGGCGTAATCTTCGACGCCGCCGACTCAAAAATAAACGGTGAACTCGAAGGGCGTGGATTTACGCGGACAGGCGAGTCGGGAGACGGCTCATTAGTCATTGGCAAGCCGGGGTTAAACTTAGACACTTTTTGGAAAGCCGTTTCGTGTACTCCGCGCAATGTACCCGCGTCTCGATGTAAAAAAAAAATAAATAAAAAAAATAACCGTGTCGACGCCAAGGAGAGTCGCGGTGACCCGAGTAACTAACTAATATATTTCTTAATTCAATCCTCTCGCGAAGAAAGCTTCACATCGATAAGCGCTTCCCGTTCATCCGACTAAAATACCACCAATTTTTTTTCCAATCGCATCACACCGCAATCTGTCGTAACGTAACTAATGGAAATTCAATATTTATTTTCAAGAAATTTTTTCACTCTGGTTACGAATTCTCAAACATCGCATTGAAAGAATAACAGGCCAATGATGATCAATAATTTGTAACGAATACTAAAGTTTGAAAGAACTGGAAATTATTATTATTATTATTAGTACTGTACTAAATTATAATATACGTCTTTTAAATCCCTGCCAAGTTTGTTTTTTCTCTTTCGTTCAACTAATTAAATAAAATTTAATTTAATTGCGCTTCTGCTCGCAACGCTAATTCGTAATCAGTAGCTAGCTACACACTCGAATCGTGCATACACGGCTTTACAGAATTCAAAAATACATAACGTGCAATCTGAAGTATACTTCGTTTGGAAATTAATTATTTGACAAGAGGTTTGACCCGTCGGAACCAGCGGGCGACGTTGTGGTTTTATGCTAATTCAAAAATCTCACGATTAACAAGTCAAATATTTCGATGGATCGACACGCTATCCTATGGTACAACTTCCTCTTTCTGTGGTTTTCTCTCCCCGTTGAAGTGGGGGGGAAAAAAAAACGAATAAAGAAAAAGTATAAAAAAAAAAAAACAACCGTGAACAGAAGTGACATAACTCCACGACGTGGCTTTGACATCGGTAACAGGTTTTTCATAATACGAGTCTTGTGACGGCGTTGATGGAACGCGAAAGCCGCGCGGTGTTTTTAAAATTCGTTCTTTTTCATTCTCGTCTCTGAAAAATCGTCGTTATAACTCATCGTAAATCGGTATTTCAGCGGATCGTTGTCAAGAAATTAGTAAAAATTAAGCAAGTTCGAACATCCCGAGTCTTCGTTACCGGTTCGAGAAAAAAAAAAAAACGACAATTTGTCATCCAGATGTTCAAGCGCTAGGTATACCTGTACAAAGTAGTTTTCTGATTTTCATCATCGCTCTGCGGACGGATCAATTTTGAATCTGGGCCAAGAGGGTGCGGGAGTATCAGAGGGTTGGTTGGTCGTTACATTCGGTACACGTATACGTATGTATATACAAGTATATACGATCGGAGGGAGGCGAACGATAGGACAAACGAAAAGCAAAATGGCTGTAGGCGGTTGAGCGTTGAGTGGGTGTAGAAGTAATGGCGGTTATTCCGTTGGGTATATACTCCGCTGCATCACTAACGCAACTACGTAACGTAACGCGACGTAGGTACCTATACCTACCCGTCGTACAACGTAACGCGCAACGCAACGCGACGCAACTCGACGCAACGTATCGGCGGCTGGTACCACGGTGCCGGTGTCTATAGACACGGAGGAGTCGGAGTTTATCGATTGGGTTTCCACCCGGGGGTTTTGCCGCCTCCCCCGGCGCCCCGGCGCTCAGCCAGCTCTCACAGGTGCTTTACTTGCCGGTTGGCAACCCTGCCCGACGCCGCCTCCGCCTCCCCCTCCCCCTCCACCACCGTTTGCTTTACAGGCATGCACGTGCCGTGCCTAGATCTGTGTGTAGGTGTGTACGCCCAAGCGTGTGCAGCGGTGGGGTAGGTAGGCATTGTTTATTACGGAATCCACCCTCTCTGCCAACCCCAGTTTCACCGTCGCCACCGACTGAGCCTTTACGAGCCACTATTAATTTACTTGCTTAATAATACTACCGTCCTCCTCCTCTTTCTCTTCCTCTTCCTATTCCTATTCCGGTTCCTCATCCACTTCCATTTTACCTCGTGTACCATTGTCGTTCCGTGATGTATAAACCACCGTCGCTTTCCATCGCTTTGATCCATTGTCTCACCCTGCCGGGGTTCTCCAACTTTTCATAGTTAACCCCTTTCAGTTTTGACTGCCGGATGGATTGGACCTCTTTCTCTACTCGTCTTTTAATTCCTCTTGTACGGTAGTCGGAAACAAACTAACTCTCGGCTCGATTTCAAACTCGAAGGACAAGGGTTGAAGGATTCGGCACGTCCAGGGATGCTGGAATTGAAAATGCTTTTGCTTTAACGGGTTAATTTCAACTGAAAAATTCACTCTCACTGATTCACGATGTGTGACAGAATCGAACGTTCGAACGAACTTGACATCAATCGGATTCCAGTTCTGTCAAATCCATCGTTATACCCTACGTGTAATTACTGCCAGTTGTTTTGACGTTTTGATGCGATGTTGCGCCTAGCGATTACAATCTTTCGAGTTGGTGAGAGATGCGTGAAATCAGGTGCTAATTCAATTAGTACACGTGTCACCATCATCATTTGCTTACATAATTAGATTGTCCATTTGTATGCTTTGAATTGAATTATCATTCCAATTTAAAAGGAAATTCATGCTCCTCACGCGGAATTTATCTCATATACTGATCTTGCTCCCAAAAGACTCATTGCCAATGCCAGACAAGTTTCGGACGACGTTTGGATGAATATTGATCATCACTCTCCTAACGATGTTACACGTTAGATCTAGTGAATTATAATTATTATTAATATTTTTTTTTTTTTTATTTTTTTTTTTTGCAGTAATAAATTTGAGCGATCCTAACTAGACATTTTTAGGTTTGTGAAACAATTTCTCGGGCAGTTTTGATTACATAAAATTTGCAAATTACCGTTTAGTAGTAGTTTTTCACTTACCGCTTGACCGATTTAACGAAAAATCAACAATATCGCGAGATCGAAAATCAAATTTAAAACGTCCGGGTATGTAAATTTAACAAAAATCACGCTCAACAGTATCGTGTGTTATTAGATATTAAAAAGGAGTGTACAGTAAAAACACTTACTCTTGCGATAACTAAACGTGGAATAAATTATTCTTCTGATATTTTTATTTCTTTCAGTCAAGTCAAAGTGATGTACATTCCGCGGTATTTTAACAATCCTTGTTAATTGTTTTGACTAGAATTAATTAAGAGTCATGCGTAATCAACGGAAGCTTTACCGATTGATTAATTACACTGGACAACACGAATTTTGAGTCTGGATTCTAGATGTGCAAATTTTGATTTCTTCCACGTAACTAATAGGCGAAAAATTAGTTTTATTAGATAAAATTTACTTTTTATTTCAACGTGCTGCTACCTGCTGCTTATAACATCAACCAAAACCTTCAAGACTTATTTATCAACGTAAAAAAACGACAAAGGCCAACTTTATAAGTATTAAATGAAGATTTTGGTTATTATTCGATGTATAGAATGAAAATTCATTCACTTAAATACAAAGTCGACGAAAAATGAGTTTTTTTGTTTACCTGTGAAAAGAAAAAGAGATTAAAAATTCGTACTGTTGGCAAAAAAAAAAAAAAAAAAACGAGCGTGTGAGAAATATCAGCGGATATACGTTATGCGAGGTATATAAATGTACGTAACGTACACATAAATAAAGAGTGCATCGCGGAGTCGTCTAATGCAGCGAGGGGGATAATGGCGAGGGATTAAGGAGACGTTAATAGAATTGATAAGAGCCATGGGTGTTTGCCGTGCAGTGCCGTAGACGAGTGGCGCACTCGATACATTTTGGGGGATGGTTGCGGGGTGGCTCAGGCGTATACCCACCTCGGAGCATTGAATAAAGCTCTTTCGCACCCCTCGCCCACATGCAGCCCTCGAGCGAGTCCCACCCTCGCGATCCGCGTCCATAATGCCACCCCTACCTTCCCTTGGCTCCGCATGTAGGAATATACACACGTTCAGTGCGCGGGGGCGGTGAATCAAATCTGCGAAAAAAATACCCTCATAACTCGGCGTTTCGCCCTTTAATACACTCGCAGACTCGGGAGCAGATTTCGTACGACACACGGTATAATAAATACAAACGCAACCACTCGGGCCTGCCGCTGCACGGAGACGCGGGGAAACACCTGCGGACAAACCGCAGCTGCGGATCCTGGAGGTCGGAGTACTTTTACTACGGGTTATACCTAATTATAATAATAAAATCTCATTTCACGTTTCGGCCCTTTGAGAGGGACCCTCCTTAGAACTGTAAAAGCATATTTTATTTACAATCAAATTTTAAGTATACAAACTGTACAACGATGCGAAAAAATGTGCAAATCCTTTATGAATACTTGCATTAAGCATCCGTGAAACTTAGTTCGGAAAAGAATGTAACCGTCAATCGAACTCAACTTGTGTCCGGAAGAGAGAAGCTAGGTTAGGTTCATCATTCTTGTAAAACTGCTTCCAACAATTACAACAACGAATATAAACATTAAGTGACAAAACATTTCTACTTTTGTGCACTGAGAAAAATCTCATTTGTTACAGTAAGTAGAAAAATTCAGTAAAACAGGTATCGGTAAAAAACTGTTTGAATATTGTTGAAATTACGAAAAACTAGGTACGCGTAACCATTTTGTGCTATCGTCGATCCTTTTTTGGTTATTGCAACGCAAAATCAGTTTCTGAGGTTTACTCTACTTTTTTAGTTGAATAAGACTTTGACGTCAATTTATTGTTGCACAGACATTAAATTTTCACAACATTTACAAGAAAATCTAGTAACAGTGATGATAATGAGAAAGAATAATAACCGATACTAGAATTTCCGGTAACAGCTATAAAACTAATTTTCATTTTGTACCTAGAACTATATTTATCGATTGTGGTAAAAAATGAAAATAGTTAGCGGTAATCGTAACTTAAAATTTCCGGTTTCCAAACTCCTGCGTGGTCTAAGAGAAAAGGCGGGAGCCAGGAAGAAGCAGTTTTGCAAAAACGATGAGCCAATGTGCGAGCTACGCTGACTTCATGGCGTCAAGTTCAAGTGTTTTTTCGTAGCTTTGATTACGTACGCTTCGTTAAACGACGGATGGACGGAAGCCAGGACAACAACCCCTCGTGCATGGATATGCAGGAGTCAGCCTGGACCGCATCGGCGTCTAGAGCTAGGCGAATCCCGAATCCGGCGTACCTAGGGCAGCGGGCACTTACACAGCGGCCGAGGGGGTGTTTGCCCGTCGGTGAAGGGGGGGCGGCTATTGAAGCCCACCGAGCGACGATGCGGGCGACGTAATTACGGGCGCTCTGCCAATATTGGTTAACCTTTCCAGGTTGACGTCGCCATATGCAAAGCCCGTAATGAGTCGCTCAAGAGCTTCGCTTCGCCGCTCGCAAGCTCTCGGTCTATTGCTAACGCCCTGCTGCATAGGCACTCCCTCATATCCGACACCGCTTATAGGAGAGGAGACTCACCGCCTAGTTCCAACCTGCGCCGTATCGTTATTACAATATCCCAGGAGCTTGCGGATATATGCCGAGGACTCGAGTACCTTATTAATACACTCTCGGTCGCGTATGGCGTGCCACAATTATACGGATCCAAGTTTATGGGCTCGAAGATTAATTTCTGGCTTCAATGGAAGATCTTTCGGTCAGGTAATCTCGAAAGCTCGAAATTCTTCTCCGTATTCTTAGTTTCTTGATTTTTTTCAAAATTGAAGCTAGAACCGAAACAACATCGATCGTTGTCCAAATCTTAAAACGTATCAATTTTTCAATTCTTTTCTCACAAATCCACAATAACGTCGAATTTATTCTCGAACGGTACGATTTCGTACTCGTTCCCAAAAGTGGAAAGGAAAGGAAAATAAACCAAGAAACGATAGTCGCTAAATAGATGAACAAAGAAGGGTTAACACAAAATGTCCGTTTCATTGGCTGTAGAGAATTTCGTGGTTGTAGATACCTCTTCAGCCATGTTATTTCTGGATCGTTGATTTTCCACGGAGTTTACGTCGAGCCGAAGCTACAATGGCGGCGGCCAATCGACTGTATTTTTTCTCTCTTCTATCTCTCTGCTTCGCCTCTTCTTCATCTCCTTGATGGGTGTTTTTTTTTTTGTTTCTATTTGTTTCTTCTTCTTTTTTTAGTCTTTTTATTCTTTTTTATTACCACCTCTTCCGCCTCGACTCTCTTCTCCCGCGTGCCCGTACCTTGACGATTTTTTGAGAAGTGAGCGAACGGTGGTTTTATTGGAAGAAACCAGAGCCTCTGAGAAAGGCTCTCGGCCTAACGCCCCGACGCTTGGACTGCCACCGCATTGCGCTGTACGAAACCGTTGCCGCCGCCTTTTTTCCCGTCTATAAAGAGGTATAGACGGCGGTTTAATAGGGGGTGAAACGGGCTTTTTATTTTCTCGCTTCTCACCCCGGGTGCCGGGGACCGAATCCTGCAGCTTCGCTCGCTCCCTCTCCCTCTCTCTCTCTCTCTCTCTCTCTTCGCTATATCGTTTCTTTCGTCTTACTTTTTTCTCCTTCCTCCTTCTTCTTTGTCTCGCTGCACGGCGCGGAGGATAATCACCACGGGGCTTAAACCGCTATACCAATCCTCGTAAATGTTATACTTATGTACGTTATACCGTTTGTCGAGTCGTTTGGTGTAAAGGAAACGACAACGAACACGTGAAATTAACTTCTCTCGTGTCACCGTCCCACAATCTCGGCATATCGGAGTTTTCTCTCACAATGAGAGAAATTTTTACTTCCGGTTACCGCTCAGTCCTTAACTATTTTCATTTTTTAACAGAATCGAAAAATATAGTTCTAGGTAGAAAATGAAAATTAGTTTTATAACTGTTACCAGAAAGTCTAGTATCCGTTAATATTCTTTCTCATTGCGATCACTGTTACTATATTTTCTTGTAATTGTTGCGAAAATTTAACGCTTGTGCAACGATAAATTGACGATAAAGCCTTATTTGACTAAAAAAGTAGAGTAAACCTCGGAAACTGATTCAGCGTTGCAATAACCAAAAAAGGATCGACGATAGCGCAAAATGGTTAGGCGGACCTCGTTTTTCGTCATTCCAACGATATTCAAACAGTATTTTTAACGATACCTGTATTTGTACGTCATGCCGAATGCAGTCGCCGTGAACAGTATGTGAAAGCGGTTCGGCGCTCGTCAATTTCGGCTACGAATATATCCACGTCGAAAACCTGACGAGAAACTTACTTATCCTACCTCGTGTTGAATAAGTAAGAAGGTCGTCGATCGCTCGGGGAGTGGATCAAAAACTCGGAGACGGAATCACGCTGGGATACAGAGTTTCACTATCTATACCCGTTACACGAAACTGACAATTTAACGATCCGACGTCTATCAGCCTCGCCGATCTTGAATTAATGCCCGATATTACCCACGGACCAGAGCTGTAGCGACGAAATTTCAGCCACTCGAGACCGAGTATAATCATAAATGGACATTGTCAGAGAAGTAACGGTTCACCCGGTCCGTAAGATATGCAGAAGCACAGCCACGAACGCGTCTCGATAAATCACGAGGATAGAAATTCTTGATGAATATTCGTGTCACCACCGTTCGCGTAACGTCACAGAGGCGCAGCGAGTGATTCGGTCGATAAGTTTTTAAACAGCTCAAATGACTCGTGCGAAGCGATTATGTTATACCGTTACTGCTCCAAGAGAACCGATTTGTCCGACATCGACCGTCGTATTCTCGATGAATGGATCGAATTACAGCATTTCTGTAATATGTGTACGTAGGTATATGTGAGGAGAATTAGGAAAAACGAATGACTGGATGAATGGATCGTTGGTCGGACAAACGAACGGATAGAGCTTTGACGAAGAAGAAAGGCATTAGGAGTTGGCCGAACCGCGAGGGATTTTTTATTTTTTTGTAAATACTAGGTCTCCTTAACAGCACCTGTTAAATCGTGTATATAAAGTAGAAAAGAAATAGAATAGAAAGAGAGGCTGTAAACCTGTTTATTTTATTCGGTTTTGAGGTGAAAGTTTATCTTGTCACAATGAGGTATCTATGGGTTTATAGCGTTGTCACGAAGCGAGGTTGCCGGCCTGGGCCGTTTGACAGGGCCGTTTATACCTCCTGGCGTTGCGCAGGTGTATGTTGTAGTCAGTGGGTAGGATCGTAGGTATCGTAGAGAGGCATAGAAGCCTCGGCGCTGAGAGAGGAGCAAGGCTGCCTAGGCAGGGAGAATTATACTTGCAGATTTCGATTGCAGAATCTCGTTTAGCCTGGATCAGCCTGGGTCAACGTGGTCGTGTATTTGCAGGTACGGTGCAGGATACGATTTGGCCGCCAGGCGCAAAAACGCGACGAGGGAGTCGACGGCCACGTTAAAGGCGTGGCTGAACGAGCACAAGAAAAACCCGTACCCAACCAAAGGCGAGAAGATCATGCTGGCCATCATCACCAAGATGACCCTCACCCAGGTATCGACTTGGTTCGCCAACGCCCGGAGACGGCTCAAGAAGGAGAACAAGATGACCTGGGAACCGAAGAACAAGACCGACGACGACGACGACGCCGTTCTATCCGACTCCGAGGACAACAAAGAAAAGGACGAGCTTACGGGCGACGGACGGGGGGACAGAATCGGGGACGATGCCAGGCGAACCCTCGACGACGCTGGTGAGTTGTTTTTCCCAACAATATACCTTGGGGGTCGTCCGCGAACAACGTTGCCACCTCCGAGGTGGGGGCAGGTTTAATTTTTTTTTTTTCTATACATTTCAAAATAAAACTCTCCTCGGAAAGATGTTAACGTTAGTTTAGAACCGGGGCAGCTTTGGGCAAAAAAAAAAAAAGAAAAAGGTCAGAACTGGTAACGCAACGTACGGACGACCCTCCGTCATCTTACCCGCTACCGGTTACAGGGGTGGTTTCGGGTTTTCCGCTCCACCGACTCATGTTCTTATACATTTATTTCATTTCTTCTCGTCTTATGTCGTCGGACGAAAAATATTCGAGTCCCAAACCCACTGCGTTTGTGGATATTTCTATTGTACTTGACCGATCGAGTCGGTCATTTGAGCCGCTTGAGCTGGGGATGTCGCCGAAGTCATTTCCTCATCGGAGTATTTAAGAACAGCATGTATAATATATACTGTTTTACTGCAGCGCGTGGTCGTGAGACGGTCGGCACGGTAAAACGCGAGAGAAAAAACCGGTTCTCGTAAAGTTTCTTTAGAAATTATATTCGTATCAGTTTTATCGAGGTTTAAATTCTCGGATTGCTTTTTTCAACTACGCAAAAACTTGAGACGTAGAAACCGAGACTGAATTTCAACGTCACACGTTACGTTGACGTCGCGACGGCTTCGGCTGGATACGTTTTCGTATCGCACCTTGTACCCGGCAATCTATACGCCGCGGTTAGCTATTCCCTCTAACTACAGCTACGAGGTGAAAACTCTTTGTTCGTTTTATTAGAAAGGATGTATAAGAACGCCGAGCGGCGGTCTTGTGAGGCGTGAAATTTTTCAACCGACAGTAAAATAATTAAGATTCGTTAATTCGTGACTGTCTTGACGGCCCGCCTCGAGCTTCTAAGCGTAGGTTCCTTGTACCTACGTCTATCTCTTCCGTACACGGCTGTTCCTTATTGCGTACGTATTGCCACCTGCGGATGAATTACACGACGAAATTGTACGGACTCGGACGACGGGAATCCGATCGGGGACATATGTTGCCCGCGGCGAATCCGCGACCACTCTCCACGTCCAAGACGCCGTACCGCAATTAGCCGGATGGACACCATACCTATGTCAAATTTAACGACAAATTTTTCCGGACCAGTTGCGCTGCCGCGATTCACAAGTTCTCAATTTAAGACTCAATCCAGAGCGAAATGGGCCTTGCCCATTCCAAGCCACGGCATCCCAAAAGTCCCAATAACAATTTGCTCTAACGATCTTTCTTTTCGGTTTTTCTGTACAAATCTTTGCGCTAGTGAATTCACGTCTTTTTACTCATCAAACGTTCACTTCGACTGTCCGTTCGGTTGACTGCTCACAGCATTCCGAAACCATTCGTACGAAATATTTCTACCTTTTCGTAACAGGTGCCTGGGTGTATCCTTATTTGCAGGAGTATCCATTTTGATTTTATACCGTTATGAGACGATGACAGGCAGTTTAGGAATTGGTTTTGCGATCTGAAACATTGAACTTACCTCGCTACTGTAGATAATTTTTCTGTTTTTGAACGTAAGCGAGATTCAGTTGTACCCATATATTAATCAATATCTGTCAGGAAAATTTCTCTGGTTCCAATTTGTCCAAAATTAGCAGGAAACCTCGGTAAAGGTATTACTGGCGAGTAATATCCAAAATGAATTAGGCTTGTCTCAAAAGGAGTGTGTAAACTCGTTTCAATGATTGGGGGATAGAATTGGGCTGTCTAGGTTATATGGTACAATATCGGGTGTATCGGATGGCACGAAGATTATACGGTTAACTACGGATAAAAGAGGGTCAAAAGTTAAAGAGCCACTTGTGGACTTGCGGCGGTGGTTGGTGGCAGTATCTATTTAGCGGAGCCATAAGGTTCCCTTTATAAGAGCGTCGAGGGTGAGGAAAAGGGTGCGGGCGCCAGGGGAACAGCGAGGCAACAAGCCAAGCCGAAAGCAAAGTTGCGACGAGCCCCTTCCTGGGAATTATCGGTTGACGACCCATCAACTAAACCCCTCTGCCGACTCGTTCGAACCTCTTAATGAAATTCTCACCCCTGACTGACTGGGAGGCTGCAGGCTGGCTGCCCTGCTTGGGGTGACGAGGGGGTCGAAAACAGCTCTCTCTACGAAATCTCTCGCGCCCCCAAAGTGGTCGCAGTTTTCCCCGTTGCCACCGACACTCAGCCCTCCCGCCTCTATCCGTTTCATCCCGTTATTCCCTAGCGACTCCCTTTTTTCGCGGCACTGCAGGATCCATCGCCCTCCGCACGGAATAACCGGCGTGCTCCCCATCCGCGGGATTTCACCCTACCCACTACGATGACACGCATATCCCGTGCGTCTCACTTTCGTGCCCCGGGGATTCCCGGCATTTTTTTTATTTTCCTTTCCCCGGGGGAAGGGGGAAGGAGAGAGGAAACCGTGCACGCCGTTACTCCAGCCCAGCCGTCTCGACGATAACTTGAAAATCGTTTTTTCTCCACTCCGGTTTTCAGAACCCATGAGGCACGTCAAGGCCGAGCATCTCCAGCACGACAAGGACCTCGACGACGACGACGACCTCGACCTCGAGGAGAATCCACGCCGAGGCGAGCACTCTTTCCACCATTCTATGCAGCCCCACCACCACCACCACCACCAGGGCTACGTCGGGGACGAGCACCTCAAGGACGAGGGCATAAAGTCGGACTGCAGCGCCGGCGGCGTTCCCATACCTGCCACCAAGCCAAAGATTTGGTCCCTAGCGGACACGGCCGCCTGCAAGACACCCCCGCCCCCGAGCCACCCCCACCACCAGCAGTACCTCCACCACCAGCAACACTACGCGCAGCAGCAGCACCCGGGTCACCTCGCCGCCTCCCAGGGTCATCACCATTCCCAGCAACCCTGGCTAGGCGGGGGCGGTGGAGGCCTGACCTCGTTCGCTCTTCCGTCCTCGGCGTCGATGAGCCCCTCGGCTGCGGCGACGGCTCCGTACTCGAGCGCGGCCGCGAGGTACGGTGGTTTCCTATCGTCGTCTTCCGGCGGTCAGCTTCACTACAACCCAAACTCGTCGGGATCCTCGTCGAACGCTTCCTCGGCAGCGGCGGGGTTTCCAGAGGTTGGGACGGACACGCCGCCCCAAACACCACCCAACATGAAAGTGGCCACCCCCAACGGGGTGATCCAGGGCCCTCCTGGGGGGTACATCCCTGGTGGCAATAACGGTAACAACTCGGCTGCTCACTACCCCGGAGGCCACGCGGCCGGTTATCTATCCTCCAGTTCCGGATCCGCCAGCAACGGGTTCAGTCCTCGGCTCCAGCACTCGCCTCACAAGGACTTCTCGCCTATGTCGCAGAACTCCCTCATCCACCAGCAGACCACCGCCAGCCTTCCCCCTGTGGAGGCAACCACCACCGCCTTCAAGCCCTTCTACAAGGGGTGAGTCCCTTAAGATTTCATCCAAGTATCGGATTCGGGACTCCCTTCGGTCTAACACCATTCTTGCAATTTGTTACAGGTCGCAATCAATGGGCAGCGGGTTCGTTTCACCTGTATAAACTCTCCGAGGTCTGAGATGCGGGGGTTCGCCGTGTCAGAGGTTGGTACGTTACTTCCTACTGTATTACAGACCGTTCGTTGACAGCCCCAGTTTCTCACCCTCTGCATATAAGAGGAGGATTTTCTCATTCGAAAACGACAGAAAAAATCCTACAAACAAGGCTACAAGTCCGAGGCTCTGATCGTTAGTGTCACACGTGGGACTTGAGTCCGGTTCCCAAACCGTACAAACACTGGCCCAGAAGGTACTCGGGGGCCAAACTGGCGCGGACTCGAAAGGTGCGGGAGAATCGATAACGAATTAATATCCGGTAGGTCGATTGGTCGTTAGTCGAGTCTCGCGTCGAAGTAACGCAACGGGCACGTATCGATGGGGCCCGTATTGAAGAGGAGAGCTTCACGAGCGCGTGGGCAGTCTGCGGAGAGCGACTATCGCCACCTTCTTGACAGTGACAAATGGACAGAGATTTCAATCGCTGAATGGAATCACCGCTCCGTCGCTATAGCGCTTTCCTTCTCGCTTCGACCGCTATTCCGTACCCTCGATTCCTCTCGCTCATATCCGCTAGTCGCACCACGGGAGCGCGAAGACCACAAACTCGCGTTTGGCTCTCTCGAATCTGGTTTCGACTAGCATCGCGCCACCACGACCGGCAAATCGCCTACCGCCACTAGATTCATCTCGCCTTATTGCCTCCGCTTGGCGACAGCCTTTCGGACCACATTTTATTCGGGTTGTACACGTACAACAGATCCAGTGGAATAACTTTTATTTCATTTTGTTTTTGGTCTTTAATTCCTTTCTCATCAGCTGTACTTTTCTCAGTGGGATTCGTAGATCGACAAGTCGCGATGCAAACCCTTCAGTGATTATCTTCCTGCTCAAACCTCATGAAATTTCGAGCCTTGTGCGTCAGTTTCAATTTGAAATTATCTCTGTTGTAATGGATTTTTTTCCACCGCACCGCGGGCCAAGACGCTGACCGATTGAATCTTTGGACGCGTGATCAGGGTCCGAAGAACGTTATTTCGGACTGTTCATGTTCGGCTCAAGTAACGACAGAGGTAGTCGAGGGTTGAGCGCAGGCTCCTGTCAACGAAAACGTAGAATCAACTCCTCCAATGATCAATGTCTGGTAAAATTTGACAACTTGAGAGTTTTTTCGACGTCTGCGATCGGACACGTTCTACAGAGATTCAGAATCTCCGGAAGTTGAACGGTACACAGAAATCTCCTTATCCCCCCGAATTTTTCTCTCTTCCACGCCCGGTCGGGGTGGCTCAAAGTCCGGAGGACTGCTCGACGACGGGGGGAGCCGAGAATAAAATGGAAATAATGCAGGATCTCTTAGCGCCAATTCCCGGATTCGAAAGTTTATCCCGGGTCCGCAGCCGAGCGAATGCAGCCGGGTGTGGTGGAAAGACGTCGTGAGTGCATCGCGGTGGAATTTCGCACGGGTGTAGGTAAAGGAAAGAGGACGAGGCTCGGAGGCTCGGATGGCATTTGGAATAACAGCGGAAAGCACTGAGAAGCTACGCGCGTCGCTTCGGTCCAGCCGGGTGTTAGCCGCCTCCCTTATCTCCTGGCGATCTGATCCTAATTTATAGTCGAGGCCCAAATAAACTAGTTTTCGCTGTCGTCACCTCGGACCCCGTCCTCGGGCCCGGCGGCCACTCGAAACTGGAAGTGTCGAGAGTCGGGCCCACGCAGCGCCCGGCCGAAGGTTCGTATGTACGTACATAGGCGACACCGCTGCACATATGTGCTCGGGTTGGATGGGGACCCTTGGCTCGGGCCGATCGCTACTCGCAGGACGAAACCGGGGACCAACGGCGCAGCCTCTCGGCACCGGCAGAATTTCAAAAAGTAATCCTCGATGCCGAGGTAATTGCCAATTAGCGTGAGGATATTTAATTGCCATTAGCCGGCAGCCCCTCGATCCTCGGGGAGGCGACTAGCCCTCGTCCAACGTGTGGTCCTTCATCCTACCCGTTGCAAAAGTCTTTCCCCAATTTTTCCGCATTCGCTGATTCCCGGTGGAAAAATTACCCATCGAAGGAAAGACCTCGGATAAACCGTCAGCCAAAGATCAACAGGTGCTGCTGCTGGTCCGCGCTTTCTCGCCAGTAGTCAAATGAATTTTCTTTCACTGGGTATAACATCTTCGAGTAAATGAGTAATGAATCAATGAATTCTATTCCCATTGTTTTCTCATTCGATTATCGGATGAGATTCACCTCACCGATCTACACTCTCAAGAGAACGGGAAAGCTATTTCGATTCTGACGTGTTACCGAGTGTGCAATTCACTCCGGGTAACCGTACCGGAAGTGGATACACGCAAGGACGTTTCGCGGAAGTCGGGCACCACGATGCAACAGGTGCTGAGATCAGGCCCATGTACCGCAGGAATGGACGGCCATTTTGTGTTGTGAATTACCGCGGCATGGCGAGGTACCGTTTGAACAAGCGTCTCAAGCCCGTTGGCTGTCAGCCATATAGGTATCCGCTCTATTCGTACCCTGCGGAGCGAACGACACGATTTTTTATTAGGTACACGCTAGACGAGAAAAAGTTGAAAGAAAGAGACGCCGTTCGTAGAAGTGGACAGAAAAATAGATAGAGAGGAATAACAGGTCGTTATATCAAACGATGGCCCGAGGGCGATTTTTTGACTTCCTTTTTTACACTTTTTTTTTCAAAAACATCTTTGTATTCGTTTTTCATTCATTTTGCGCAGAAGTCGTAGCGGCCAAGCCCGCTTGTTAACAGTTAGACACGTGTATCACGGGCTTTTATACCGACGCGTAAGGCGAACGGGTTTTCGAATTATGCAACTACACGAGGCATGGGATCACACGTAGTTCGAATAGCTACGCGACGATGTAAATGCGTGTAGGTACGAACATCCGGATACTGGGGGGGGGGGACGGATATCGGTAAACATTACCCACCCGTCATCCTAGAGCTTGCCAATTAGGGAGAGATCGGACAACAGCTTCCGCTTGACCGAACTTCCGGAACAGCTGATACATCTGTCATGTGTACAAGAAATATCAGTTTTCCCACAACATCACATATTTTCATCGATTTAACATATATTAGATATTGCCAAAATCAGTGATGCGTGAAATATTTTTTATCGACTACTGGCTGCCTCTTTATCTTTTAAAAATGTTCCATCAGTCGTAAAATTTAATTTGATTGAAACGAATCTTGGGTAATACCACGATGGTTTGAAAGTCAACTCTTAATCAACTGTATCGTTAATAACGTCGGACATTGGGTACAGTCGTTTTCCACTGTGGCTTTTTACGATTAATTTACTATGCATGGTCGTGCGAAATTGGAGTTATACAGATGCGGGGAAAGTAAAAATGGCCATTTTCCTCCTTGATAAATTTGTTTTGTCTCGACGGTTGGAAAAGGTCTCTTGAACAAGCTTTTTCAAGTACAAGTCACAATCTCCGCCACACATCCTCACCGTGTTATTTCTGCTTTGTCGTTTCAGTGGGCAATTGGAATCGTCGTTATCGTCTCGTACGGATGGATTAACCTCGAGGACAAAGACGCTGGCACGATTCCACTGTCGAACGCCGAGCTTCGAGCAGCCTTCGAAATCATCTCGGCGCATGGGCAAAGTGCATTATTAATAAACGTGGCGTGACAAATTGCGCATAAAATACCTATCACGTAAAACTACGCGGGGTGCAGCGTGTTTCGGGTGGTCCCCGACCTCTGGCCTTTCTTCTCCCTCTCCTCTTCATCCTCATCATCTTCATATTCTTATTCTTCCTCTTCTTCTTATTCGCGGGTTTCTCTCCCTGAATATTTCCTCTTTCCAATCAAGTTTCTCGCCTCATGTTGTACATAACGAGTACCTAGTTATCGGAGACCGACGGTTCACCCCCGCAAACGAATAGAGACACCGATCGTACGTCTATAAATTCTAGAGTATCGAAAGGTCTGTCTATCCCGTGTATCTTCGAGTGCGTCACTCGCGCGATCACTCATCTCCACCCGTTAACAATACCTACCTGTTAGAGTATATAAATAAATGAAGGAATAAATAAATATACACATAGGTATATCATATATACCATAAATGAATTTATATACATAAATATAAATATGAATATATATATTAAAGAAGAAGAAAAAAAAAATAATTAAAATATACATAGTAGAATATAAATATAAATAGTTCACAATTGTCACTACGATTATTAATATTATTATTATTATTATTATTATTATATTTACCATTTTTGTTTATCATGATTATTAAAATTTATCATTATTATCATTATTATTATTATTATTATTATTACAGATTATTATCGCAATGATTGAAATATATCAACGTATATTATATGAAATTGTAGTGGTTATAAGCTGTGTTCGTACGTTAACTGTACGATACTTTTAGCCCCTCCCTCCCCGCCCTTGCCCCACACTTCTCCTCTATTCCGCAGAGTATACGTGCTATTACATCTTACCTATAGATTTGAATTTATAATAAAATTTCTATAAATAAACATGTACGTAATAAGTAACATTGTATAGGCGATCATACAATTTTCAATTCAATATAAGTATAATATCTCTATACGTATATACGCACTGCCGTTTACTCGCGATACATGTCGTATATATATATATAAAAAAAATTTATTACGTACTCGTATATCGTGATGATCCTGGAGAATTGTAGCATATAATTAATAGCGAAGAATATCAATATTATATACCTTATATACAGAAGGCAATAGCGTCGTTACGTTTTGTTCACGCGGAATAAACGGTAAAGAAAATAAACTATAACAGGTATCGCAGTAAAGAGATAACATATTTGTTTTCAAAATAAATACGTACACACACACACACACACACACACACACACATACATACACACACACAATCTATAATGTATAATTATCGATCACAATGACAACGCAATAGATTATTCGTACAGTTATGCAATACGTATTATATCCTACTGTTGTTATTATAAAATTGGGATAATCGAGAGAATTGGGGAGAGCTGAAAAAAAAACTTGAAATTTTTTTTTTCTTTAGTTAGAAGAGAATTTTTTATTATTATTAATTTTTTTTGGTTACTCTATCAGCACCGTACATATTAACAAAAATTGAAAAGTTACATAGAAATATATTATTAAATTGTAATTATTATCAATAATATTATATTATAATTACCGATGTGAGTGCGATCTCTTCACATAAACTCTATCGCTCTTTCTCTCTTTCTCTCCTCTTCTTAGACAATCCGTATCTCTTCCTCTCTCCTCCCGGTACAAAAATACAACAAGGCAAGACGATCGATTTTTCCATACATCCCAAACATCAATTTTGTCGCTAATTTGATCAAACCCTCAGACAGAGAGAGAGAGAGAGAGAGAGAGAGAGAGAGAGAGAGAGAGAGAGAGAGAAAGAGAGAGAGAGAGAGAGAGAGGTAACGAAAAGAACGTCAAGAAAAGTAAAAATTGTACATTGTTTTGTAAAAATACATTTATTTGTGTATCTGTGATAAAAGGGAAGATAACAAAAGGTCGAGAATGCGAATGAGAAGAAAAGGAGGGACGGGTTGAGATTATCCGTACACTGGAAATCCGGAACAAAATCCTCGTAATTAAAACGAATTAAACCAAGCACGTTACGATAATATGACAAAAGAGGAAGATAACAATGAAATTGGGGGGGGGGGGACGTGTGAAATTTAAAGAGAGAAAATGCGAAGTAACGCAGAAATGCGCAACGCGTCGTTGTAAATATGTACTCGGCGAGTCGTGCCGTCGAGTTTGGCGAGAATTCGAGGGGCGCAGGGCGGAAAGGGGAAAGGGGAAAGGGTGAGGAGAGCGGCCGGCATCTCCGAGCGGTTCGGTCCAGCACAGGGCTCTCGAGGGTCAGTGCAGCCTGCAGTCGGGCATTCGGTCTCTCTTTCTCTCCTCTCTCCTCTCCTCTCCCTTTCTCTTTCTCTCGATGCGGTGGTCCGCTGCGTTCTCTCCCGTCCCGAAACCCTCGCCCACCCCCTTCAACCCGTAAAACCTATTTGTTGTGAATATAATACGATACTATGCGATATACCATACGATACGTAAGATCAGATACACTTATACACATTATATACTTTCTATATATATATATATATAAATATTTGGTTATATCCTTATACACTATACAACCATACATATTATATAATATACTGTGAATTTAATTGTAAAAAAAAAAAAGAAAGAAAATTATCATTACACACACGTCTTGTAAATAGTTCTGAATGTGAATATAGATAAAAATATATCTCTTATTATTAATATCAATATAACGACACATTATTATTATTGTTTTATCTTTATTATTGTCATTATGATCATTATCGTTATCATTGTCTAATACAATTACGAATTCATATTATAATATAGATATATAGTTATATTATTATTATTATTATTATTATTATATATTAAAAATGAGAATATCAAGTTTCACGTGTTTATTTCAATTAATTTCTTTCTGGCTAGATTTTTTTTATAACATTCTTTCTTACTTTCATTTCGTTTTCCAACTTGATATCGAAAACTCAGGTGTTCTCGTTTAATAGAAAATTCGTTAATTCGTTGGTTACGCAAACGAAAGAATAGCATCGACAAATCGTATAACATGCTGTTATATTTGCAGTTTTTGTTTTCGATTTTTTCAATTATTCAGAAAATGTAATTCAAATTTGGTAATTACTATATTGATACAACTAAACTCATGAAATTGTGAGAATACATTGCAAATGTTCGAATTAAAAAAATTTTGTCATCTATTTACACAGGTGATATATGATATCGACAAAATTGGTTGTGGATCGTTGAGCTTTGTTCAGTGAATTATGGAAGAAAAATGGAAAGCGAAGGAGGAAAAAGAAGATAAATGCTTAATACCTTACAAGAACAGACAACCACTGCGCGTCTCAGTTCGTGCCAAGGTGCGAAACTTGGATTTGCAACATCCCGTGCGATTCGTTAGGAGATTTATGGCGAATACTTTGCTCGATTACGAAATCGTCGAATTAACGAGCGTTTAACTTGGTCCGAAGGGTGCGAAGGTACAGACGGGTAGTTACGATCGGTCTTAACGAAGTCAAACGTCAATCGATCGATGGATTATCGGTAAAACTTAAAATTAGAATTGGAAATTAGCGGGACAAAAGATCATTTCATCGGCGAGCTGGAGGAATCTACACTCAAGACACTCAAGGGCTGCGCTTGGCAGCGTGGATCTTTAAATCATCAACCGAGCTCTTGTCGTTAGGAAATCAATTGAAAGTCAATTGCGGGAATCAACTACACGACCTATCACCGACGGTCCATCCGGAATCTCTGAGATGCCGCGACTTGAGAAAAATTCTCACGTTCTCATAAATCGAGTGGGTAAAATAAACGAAAGATCAGAGGTGATACATCGCCGCGTGGTTTTGTGGCTATTAGCTATTTGGGTATAAATTAAAGTTTGAAAAGGATCAGGCCCATAAATATCGCCGTAAGAAAGCGCGGTAGCGCCACGGTGAGAAAAATAAAATAAAAAAATGAGTGAAAGAACCTGAAACCAACAGTAACTTTACCTCCGGTTAGTTATTATCTTACAAATTTCGAATCTTACAACAATTTTTATCTTTCCCTTCTTTGATAACCGATTAGCCGCGCGGGACGGTCGTAATAAACCGCAACCCGCACGCAGGGTGCAAAAGGAACAGAGAACCGTAAAGCTCCGATTTGCAACAATTGCGACAGCAATAATCCTCGCGCACAATGCTCGCCAGGCTCCGACTCATTGTATTCTAATGTCCGACTCCATCCACTTCTTCTTTCTCTTTCTTTCACAGACTCCGGATTGGTATTCTTACTCTTTCTCTCGCCGCCGTGTCTCAGAACAGTTGTTTATAGGGTGCAGTCAACTAGTGTAAGTCCAATTTGTGCCCCACTGAGGCGTCCGTCTGTTCGCTGCCTCCTTTATTCCCTGCCAGACACTCCAAAGCCACCATACTCGCGTTTATTCGCTGCAATTGATTGGTTGCATGTGATAATATGACCGAAAAATGAAAATTAGTTTTCTAGCTGTTACCGGAAAGTCTAGTATCCGTTACTGTTCTTTCTCATTACGATCGCTGTTGCTATATTTTCTTGCAACTGTTGCGAAAATTTAATGCTCGTGTAACGATAAATTGACGTGGAAGCCTTGTTTAACTAAAAAAGTAGAGCAAACCTCAGAAACTGATTTTGCGTTGCAATAACCAAAAAAGGATTGACAGTAGCGCAAAATGGTTACGCGTACCTCGTTTTTCGTAATCACAACAATATTCAAACAGTTTTTTTAACGATACCTGTTTTACTGAATTTTTCTAGTTACTGTAACAAATGAAATTTTTTTCACTGTATGTTCTCCCAGACATCATTTATTTTTGAAGTCTGTGTTACGACTCGTTAATTCTCACTCTTTGTTTAACGTATGTTTAACGTAAGTACAGAATGATTAGTTACGTTTTCTCTGGACTGTTATATTATATTGTTAGTTCAATTTTCGTGATTGTATATAAACTATTTACAGTTCCGAGGAGGTCTTCCCTCGAAGGGGCGAAACCTAAAGTAAGACTTTAGTTCTTGATTGACCTACGACACCGAAAAAACATTACTGTGCACGAATAAGGTCGAGAACTCTTTCCTTCAAAGGTCCTCAGTGTCAACAATGCCTGAGCGAGGATAAGCGAGCTATTGTTGAACATATAATTTTGAAAAACTGGTAAATTCGAAAAATTAACGACGGAGCCAGAAATCGAACCTGGTATCTAGCGATGCTTTACCGGAGCCTTACTCTACTAGACCACCTAGCCGCCCTGACTCTGATGTCGTTAATTCCTCTCATCACCAGTAAGTTCAAATTTGTTTTCTTGTGCTGTGATAGTATGTGTGAATATATAAAGTGTCCTTCCTCTTCGAGCCAACTGTAAGAATGTCTGTAAGCGTGTTTACATTTTGGAATCTTACGCTTCTGATGCGAAGCCCGTAAGACAGTCAATGACCGTCTAATATTGAAATGTAAGATTCCAAAATGTAAACACACTTACAGACATTCTTACAGTTGTGCTCGAAGAGGAAGAACACTTTATATATTCACATAAGCGAGCTATGTCGCAGGCCGGTTTCTTGTCATTCTTCGCTATTTCACCCCGATTTCAAGAGATAACAGAATTCGTTCAACGGCGTAAATTCGGTAGTTCAGTATCGAACCGACTACGAACCGGGCTGGTCGACGGAAACCGTTCGCGACTCGAACACGCAGTGACATTAAGTGTTGTGTGATAAACCCGGTGTGAACTTGGCCCAAAATTCGTATGGCTGCAGGAGCTACTTTCCAAACTTCACGGTGTCTTCATCTTTTTATGGGGTTTTATAGGTGCGCCTGTGAAGAAATGGCGCTTCGTGTTTACTTCCCTTGGTTTTGGTTTATTGTTTTTGTTTATAATTCACCTTTCGCTTGTTTATTTTGATATTTTTTTTTTTTTTCACAACGATCGTCGATCCGAGGATAGCCGGAACCGCGTGAACGTCGGCAGGCCTCTGTATAGGAATTCGTATATTGCCGATACTAAAATTTTAACAACTATAAATTGGGCAACAAAAGTCCGCCGGGCGCAACAATCTTCTAAAACAAAGAGCGAGGGGGGCGTTTGATCCCGCTTCGACCGACCGGCCATGGGCCCCATGGCTATAAACTCATGACCGCTATAAGGCCAATCTTGAGCCGCGATACGAAGGGTGTATACCTGTATGTCGGTGGGCAAGGCGAGTTCGCAGGGCTCGGTCATCTCCCGTACACCGTAAGCTATACAACTGCATAAAGCAGAGGTATGTAGGTATACGATTATACCCGTGAGCCCGGCTACAGATGCCAGCAACTGAACTTTACAAGACTACGATGCTTAACAACGGCCTTATTTCATTTCCAGAGAATTATTATACCGTCTCTATACTCTATAGGATCGCACCGGCCGGTGCAGCGTTAATGCATCACGATCTCGAGAACGGCTGCATCGGGAGTAGCTGCAGAAATAAAGATGTGCCATGTGGTACCTGAAACGAATTGAACGAAACAGGAGAATCTTACGTACCTATTCCTTCTCAAATACCTCGGGTTCGCAATAAATCGGAAAATTCACTTGCGGTACGACTCGGGACTCGTCACTTATTGCCTTTTGATGTTAGTATCCGTAAATGGTATCCTTGCGAAAAGGATGGAAAAATAATTATCTATGATCTTCTTACGAAGAATGATCGAGGACTTCTCCCGGTTCGAATAGTGCACTATGGGTGGCGGGAAGATATCGCAACAGGTGTTCACGCTGGAGGTGACACGGTTGAATCCGAGGATCTGGTGCCCAGGGTATGATGAAAGCTGGAAAAAAAGTAAATTTTATTCAAAACTGCGGGTAAACAGGGATATAACACATTTTTTGATACAATACGCATCGTAAAATGGAAAATTTACTCTGGAAACAGTGAAGACCACTGTGTGCAGACTAAAATCAGCCACAATTGTAGTGAAAAGTATATTTGACATGGGTATTTTTGACCAAAAAAAACGTTGATGTGTCTCTTTTTAAGTCTTTACCTACAATTCAGAGTGAAATCTGCTATTTTTCTTCTCTCCGGGTACATTCCTGTGGGGCGGGGTTGAAATTCCGAAAGCGCTGAGTTGCGAATTTTTTCGTGACGAGAGTTAAAGCGAAGAAATCAACACTGTGACGAATGATCAAAGTTTCGATCGGTCTAAAAGCCAACAGCTCAAAGTTCCGAAATTCAAGTTACGACAGAGCAAAGTTCCGAAAAACAAAATAAAAAATGTCGTCTCTTCAAAGTTTGATTTCTTTACTAGAAGCTGCGCCACTAAATAATTCGAAATTAAGGGTTTCTGACGTTCAATCCCGCCCCACGCCTATAATATACCCAACGTTGAGAGATACAATAGAGATTTTCCCCAGTAATACATACACACGGTTGTTCGAGTATTCATAAAACAAGTTTAACAAGTTATGAATTGATAGCTCCTGGGCGTGATGCATGACTGGATTACGACCAAAGAGCCGCGTTGTATATAATAAGATTATCGCACCGTTAGCTTAACCCCTCGACGATGGTCGGTGGACCAAATTTATTGGTTTCCCTCCGTTTATGAAATCTCCGTTCTTTATTACAATAATAACAACAACGATAATAACAATGATACTAATAATAACAACAATAATAATAATATTGATAACCCCGTCTCTGCCCGGGAATAAGCATTATCATAAATTTGAATGTCCGCGCGCGCTGGCGGCCCTCCCCCCCTCCCACCGCCCTCCCCCCTCACCCCCCTCACCCCCCTCGCGCCCTTCGACGGCCGACCCTTTACGGCTTATTTTATGGCAAAGACTCAATTGGGCCCGGCAGTTGGTATCTGGGCCCTCCTCGCGCGGTGACTAATACCGATGGTGGCGCACACCGGGCGCACCGACGCACGTGGGTGATGCATTGCGCGGGGATCTACGCCGGTCGGAGCATCGTCGTCGCCGTGGGACGTCGCCTGGAGCTCGGGAAGATAGTCCCTAAGGAGGGAGGCCGTCGACGAGGACGAGGACGCCGACGAAAGTTTGGTCGCGCCGCGCGACGCCCGTCGCGGTCTCTCTCTCTCTCTCTCTCTCTCTCTCGACTCGTCTTCGTTTTATTAACACGCACTTGTCGGTATCCAGCTGCTACGACTGTCGAGGTAAAACAAACACTAAACTCCGGCGGGGGTTCGTCGTCTAGGAGTTAAGGCCCCGAGGACCCCGGGACCAGGAATGAAACAAACGG
This sequence comes from Neodiprion lecontei, assembly GCF_021901455.1. NCBI lineage: Eukaryota > Metazoa > Arthropoda > Insecta > Hymenoptera > Diprionidae > Neodiprion > Neodiprion lecontei. The sequence goes on from NC_060261.1 coordinate 9,272,309, forward strand.
ACCCCTCGCTGCGCTGGAATGCCCCGTTACAGTCCCGCGGGGTCCGATCGTCCCGCCAGAACGGGACGGAAATTATATAACCGGGCAGCTCAGGGCGGGCCCAGAATTGATACTCGGAGCCGGTAAAATCGGGTCTCCGCGAATCCCTCCGCGGAGCTGCCCGCAGCTCGATGTCCAATAACGAGAGTGAACCAATAATTAAAATAATCTACGGTACAAAATGGTACCGAGATAAGCCGGCACGTGAATATATACAGGGTTGCCGGTGGATGTGGTGGTGCGGTTATCGGGCAGTAAAGATGTTTACAGCACGCTGCACCGACGCGGTTATCGCCATGCTGAGGTGATACCGACGTCCCGAAAGATCCAACCCGGCCCAGCCTCTCTCTAAGCTCTCTAATTGATTTGTGGCCGCTGGTTACACGCGATATCACTGTCGCACTATCGCCGCTCGTAACTTAAATTAAATTATACGAGCAATCATTCGGTAAGTCAAAGAAAAGTTATGCCCACCGGTTCGTGACCCTCTACCCTCTACCCTCTTTAAAAAAATAAGAAAAAAAAAAAATCACGCCCAGCTTTTCCGGGAAGTTAACTTCCCTCAGCGCCGATTATTCGCTGCCCCGGCTTGTTTCAACCCTCAGGAGACTATGGAGGTCTTTGTTCTTTCGGGATATTTGAAACGAGAGTTGATTCAAAGGAATTCTTTCGACTAACTCGACGTCATCCGTAAGGTCACCACGATCGCTCGTTAGGAATCATTTCGGAATCTTAAAGAGATGAAAACACACTTGTCTTTTGTCGTGTTGAACAAATGTCTTCTGGTTTTTTAAGTAGTATGCTGAAATAAGTTCACACTGCAAGGTTTCAAGTGGCTCCGAATAAGTTGGAATAGATTCACACTGTTTGAAATGACCCAACTCTACTTGATGTGTTAAAAAATAACGCGGAATAACTTTGGACCACTGGACATTATTTTAATAGAGTTGGTGGGTGATTTGTGACTACAAATACCTTGAAGCTTGGCACGAATTGCCAGGACTTGATCTTCACACGAGTTGGATCTACGACCAGTGACTGACTACGTTGAATCAATCGGACACGGCTAGACGAACGTCAAGGAACTAGATGTGGTTTCAATCATCTGGAGTGACTTCACAGGAATTAAGGTAAATTGAAAATCCTTTTCCTCATTGTCAGTACCAGTGTGAAACTTTTAGTGGAATTTCAACCCCAGTCGAGTTCTCCGCTAATGTGAAAATAAAAGTGTTCCAAGATTTATGAGACTTCCGTTCGCGACTTGCAACGAGTCTGTTTTAGTTTTAACGAGCAGTAGTTAGGTATATACTCTTGCGACAGGAAGTCGATATATCATGAGGGGGAAGGAAAAAAAAATTTCTTGATTAAGGATTTCAGATCGGACACTAAGCTCCGGACAAATTGGTCTCCGGTGTGAGCTCGGTGCTTTGGCAACGGTAGAAACATGATAGTTATATAGCTGCTGCTGCAATTAGCTGGAAAACTTTCTGACTCGGGTGTTATTTTTTCTTGGTTCTCTGCCAAGCGTACAAAGTAGGTGGTGTGGTCGTGTCTCCCACGCCCGTCGGACCCGGTCGCAGGTAAGCCGGTGTTTCTCTTCCCAGGAGAGAGCATTTATCCCGAAAACGAGCTTGACAAGGGAAAAACAAAAGAGCATTTAAGCGGGAAGTGTCGGGGTGGGTTGCTGGTTAGTCAGCCTCGGATGTACCAGGATTAGCCCGACAGCCAGCCGACTTCGCCAGCCCCTCGCCATCCTCGCTCTTCCTCATTAACGGCTAATATCTTCGCAAACGTATCGATTACACGACTCTTCACCGTTCGAGATATCTATGCGGTGATTAGCCCGGCTGCGTACCCAGCATGCATCGCACGAACATTCCTCGTCGGTACTTGAATCTGACCTGCAGGTAGAACTTGAAGCTGATCAGTGAACGCGCGGTTCCGCTCACTGCGAGTAATTATTGAAGCCCACCGTGATTTGTTTCAGGGATTAAATTTCGCGTGACTTTTTTACATGGAGGGTGGAGGTCAGGAGGACTATCTTCGCGTATAGAAAGTTTTCATAAAATAGAGTACAGTTAAGACGGCGTTGCTGTAAGCTAATGTTTCACACCATCTCTACCCTCCGTACCTTTGACATACTTGACCCATCTATATCAGCCAGGTTAAGATTGAATTTTCGTTGCTGATTAGCGCCATTCTGGTGACTTGTTGAACCACTATTCGTCGCTTTTTGGTTAAAAACCCGTATGAGATACTTCTCCTTACCTCCACCCTTCATACTTTTACGGATACATCGACCAGACATGCCACCGGAAAATATCCGACAATATCAACATATTATTTTTGAGGGTGAACCGTGTTGGATATTTATTTAATAGTTTGTTCAAACAGAGAAATTTGACATTTTACAATTGCCCAAAAAACCTTAAACATTTCTCCGTAAGTATGATCGTGCGCAGTTGGTTATGCAAAGAAAAAAATTGTCACATCATGTCAAATTATTTTCAACAGTTGGTTGTTGACAAAGGACACACTTTTCTCTAATTTACCTGTATAGCGAGTCCATTAAGTGCGCAGGAAATAAATGACGCAAGACGTCTTATTTAATCGTGGGCATTTGCTCGAGGCAAGTGAGCGTAGCATGGTGCACGCTCGATTAAGTCGGTTGATATCTAGGCTGTTAAAGAGGCTGGAATGAATTATAACCGATCGGTAGTACGCGAGAAATGATTTCCACCTAGTCGACGAGCAATTATTTAAAACTAATGGAGCGTCGATGCGTTGCGCGTAATCGGGCCCAGCGGACCCAGCTATCTAAAACCTGTGAAGAAATTAGTGGAATATTTTCTCACGAGGAGCGGAGGTCCGGTGTCCGTCTCGCGGACTCCAGATCGCGGAGAATTTACACTCGCCTCCTAGGAGCGGAATTTGGCGAGTTTTCACTCGTGGAATGGGAGCTAGAATAGTCCGTGGTCCCGATTCACCTGGAACCGTGAGATCGGAATTTTTTCAACGCGACCGCGGTTCATTCACGCGACCGTTTCATTGATGCCCGAATCCGAGCTATGCGGCCGGGTCGTCCGGTGGCGTAACCAGGAGTCGGTCCTCGTCCTCGTCCTCGACGTCGAATTTCTCGGCCCCCGTTAGCCGGTCAAAAGCGGGCCGCACGCATGCCGCGACCCAAAGCTCGTGGAACAGGACGTTCCAGAGATGTCGGAGTCACACCTGGAGGAGTCTTTGTCTATTCCCTGTCGCCGCAGTTGCGTCACCGCCGATCCCGGGGCCGATTTATCACCGACCGGAGACCGCGGAAAGCGCGATCATTATTTCAGAATAATCTAAAACCAATGGTGATTAGTGGAGCTAGGGTTGCGACATATGCGCCGACGTTCGTTCGCCGGATCGAGTTGTCCTCGACAGTCGGGAGGGAGAATCCATCACTCATTCGCGTTTCCGGTCAACTCCCGCGACTTCCTCCCTCCGAGGAGTTGCGATTGCGAGACCGTTGTCGATCCGTTTTCCGCTCTTTCGTCAAGGCTGCTCTCTCAAGTCTCGTTGGAATCATCGGCGTCGGTCGGTGCGTAATCTCAGGACGACATCGGTGCCGATCAGTTCAGAGGGTCGTTGCTGCAGGTAACCGAGGTTAATTATTTGGCGACGGTCTCCGGACTCCCGGGAGGGCGGTTGACTCACCCTACTGCAGGGCCTCTGCACGTCCTCGTGCCAAAATACAATATTTCAGGACTACCAGATCTAAGGAGCGTGTAATGCTGACCCGATGATTTGTTTGTCCCTCCCAGAGAGGTTGTCCGCTCGGGTGGATCGTGAAATATCACCGGATGTCCCCCCGTTCGGGGGTGACCGATACCCTGGGATGGCGCCACGGACCCTGAGGCCTAGCCAGATGCGATCTACTCCGCATTCCTCGCGAACCTTCTTCTTCACCTCTCGTATCGAACTCTGATCCCAACGTTTTCTCTTCGACTCCGTCAAGGAGTGCGGAAAATCTGCGAGAATTGGAAACTCGGGGACAACCATAAGAGAACGCTTGATTCGTTTCGGTTCGAACTTCGATTTGAACCATGAGCAGATTTTCGTGTGGTTGAATTAGCACCGACTAATTACGATCGACGGCGACGGCAACTACTTGTCCTGGACGCAATTATTTCAGTCCTCCATCTGAGTGTGGGATCAATTAATGCCCGCGGTGGGTGACGAGCACTTGAATCGAGAGGCGACATTCCGTTGGGGCTACGACGCGGGTGCCGCAAGCTGGCAGTGGAAACGAATGACGGACGCGTTTCTGGCCGAGGCGCGAGGATATTTGCACCATATTCGCGGTGGTCCGAAACGTTCCGAGGTTGGCCAGCAATTTATTAGCCATTATCCGACACAATGCTGCTACCTGAGGGGGAGAAGAGTCGTTGGCCAAGCGGCGAGGCGAGTTTGTGATCGCGGGGTGACGAGGCAGGCGGGGGATTTGCACGGTGCGAGCTCTGGATGCCGTGGGATGCGAAGGGGGTGAAGAAGCGCGGTTCTCCGTTCGAGCGAACGACGAGACGCACAGGGAGGAAGAAGTGGAAGAAAAAGTCGCCTAATTGATGCTTCGTCTTTGTTTTGGTTAATTCCAACATGGTTCGGCCATTAAAACGTCCCGGTGTATCGGCGGGCCCGATCTCTCCACCGCGAGATAAACGATGACACCCGCTCCAGGGGTACCAACCTTGGTACCGGCTCGCCGACCGACGGCAGTGCCAACCTGGCGATGGCTCGCCAAGGGAGACGATCGCCGCATTATACTCGTACAGCCGCAATGTCGCCTAGACCACACTTCGACTCCACGTGTAACGCACTCTTCTTCCACGATGTGTATGCGTGTGTGTGCGGGTAATCTGACCTCTGCTCAACGCTGACAAACGAGCCTGAATGTTCCCGCACGTTGCATACTTCCAGGACGTCATCGCGTCACTTTCCGTACTCTCACCGATAAATGCGCATGATTTGTGATCTCGGTAAGTGCTGGAGGGCAGTAAAGTCCACGCAGTGTGCTTCCGTCGTCCCGTCACGGGGCACTTATCTGCTTCTGAATCTGCGAACCAGTGTACCCGAATGTTTCTGAGAGTTGGACTTTGTGCCGCGAGTCTCGGTTGGGTCCGTTTCTTCACGCTGTGTGCAAAGTGGAAACCGTGATCTGGGTTTCGGAGGAGGAAACGTAGCCTCGAGAGCACCGGGGGTCCGGTCGGTTGCAGCTCTTGGTCTGTAGATATCATATCGGGTCAGACGGTCCCGAGGAGTGTATAAATTTGTAAAGCCGGGAGCCTAGCCACTCAAGTCAGAGTGGCATTAATGTCCGACAATCGCCGCTAAAACACTAAAGTATTAATGTAAAACACATTCTGATAAAGATACCCTGGTGCACCTTCTTGCAGACCTGATCGAGGTTGGCATTAGACGTACCCCGTATCGTTAGCCCGATGCGTTGAAAGCTAGGTGTGTCTTGTTCGGTTTTTTGTACTCTTAATCACTCTTCAATTGGAACAACATGTCAGTGGTTTTGATTCAACGACCTAAAAACCATCGTGCACTTCCAGTCAGCTGGCTAAACCGTTCGATTGGTTGAAATTCCGGCGAGTTTGACGAGGATAATTATTGTACTACATCTGCGATGAGGACCGGTTGTATAATATGTGTAACGTGTTCTCATCTGTTAACCTGCCTGCCTGTCTGCCTGCTTGCCTCCCGGCAGCGTACCAACCTACTCGAATTAAATGAAGTAGATATGGGTTTCGATTGAATCTAACTTATCGGGCTGTCATTCGCGATTAAGAGAATGATCGATGACCGGCAGAGTTACCAGCGTGCTCATTGGCCCGGCTTTTCATCGGATTGAACCACCTCCGCACAGCTGTGTGTGTTATTTATTACAAAGTGTATACTGAGGTTTGTCGTTCGAAAGATAACGCACTTGAAAAATTCGCAGTTTATAGTTTACTGTGCGATCACGCCATTTTTGTTCAAAGTCTCCGCTGCTTCTTCGGCAGCAAACGAGTACCATATTTTAAGTACATTTCAATGTACACGCGTATCTTGTACCCTACGATAATTAGATAAGAAACAGCACAATTTATTATACAAGATATTAAGAGTATCATTTAGTTCTTATTTTTAACTTTATAATTTTCTAACTTCGAGAAGCAGTGTCTGTTATTGTCAAGCTTGCGCGAGAATTTTTACTCCACATATAATTAGCTGATAAAACACGTATATCAGTTATTTATTTAACGATGTTAATTAAGCCACAGAACCATGCCAACAACGGGTATAAATCTAACCAGAGTGGCGAGTCAATTTATAAGATCGGATAGTTGATAAATACCGTTATTACGTTGAAACATGCCCAAGCTTTCTTCACCGTACGTGCAGCTTTTGACAAAACAGAAAATTCATCCAACTTCATTGCACAATTTCGGACACGAATAAGACTTGACAGCTGTTATCTCACGGCCGCTTTTACACCGTCAAAATATCGGTAGAATAACGCGCGAGGCTCGAGATACAGCCGAGTCGCTTATCCTTATCCGCGTGTGCGAGGCTTTTATGGGCGAGCCATGTTTCTTCGAGGAAGCCATCTTGGTTGTCCCGATTCCCTGGGGGGTCGAATCGCGTTACTTAATCGGGGCCTGGCGGGCCCAACAAATCTTTCGTCAACACATCCCCTGCGGGCAGTCTCTTTACACGCGGTGTGCAGCTTGCGAGAAAAAATAAATAATAATCAATTGAAATATCGCGTTCACACCGGAGGCGGGAACTCGTGGCAGCTTCAATCCTTCCCAGTGATATTACACGTATTATACAGAATACAGTTTAGCAATCCCAAGACGTAATCACGCGTGTTAACAAATGTTGGATCACATATGAACCGCCTGGACTTTGCTCCGTAAAAGTTTACTCCGCAGGCGTTTGTATGGCAGCGAGAATCGCAATAATGTACGACAAATTGACAACAATTTTCTTATCTCGGTGTTCATATACGTACGATAATGTTCCACGTCCAGCAGTGGTTTATATTTTTAGCACACGTCGTGATGACACTGCCGAGTGTGTTCGATGCTCCATTAGTCTTTGTAATTAAAATAGCTGATTACATTCTGTTGGAACGATTGGACCGTCAGTCTGTAACAAAGATCATCACTCTTCCCCCAAATGCTCGTGTACGACTAGGTTGCATGGAACTTCACCAATTGCTCATTTTTAAAGTATGAAAATGTTGAAAGTCTTTTTCGTAGTTCAACCGTTTAACCATTGTACCGCGTGGAAGGACGGCTGTTTCCATCCATTACGGAGTATCAAATTGGTAAATTTAGCGCAGAGACGAAGCAGTGGAAATCACTTACGATTCAGCAGATTCAAACTGTCCAATGATACGCAAAGTACGCGTTCAGTGATTACATTGACCATTAGATGGGTGCGCCACACAGTGCAAGCCGGATGACGAAGGTGCGAGTAACCAGATACCCACGTGTGTGGGGTACGGGTTATAATTCGTCGGTTTGTCTGTACCCGGAACGAGCGAGCAGGAACGGTTAAAGTTTTGTTTACGAGGAATCATATCGTAACTTGACACCGCATTATAAGCCGGTGGCAAACCATCCCGTTGCTCGGTGCGAGGTAATACCCTCTGAAAGTGACCGCAGGTGCGCGAGGACATCCTTTTCGAAGTGCTATTAAACATCTTCAAAGCATCCGACGTTTGTACGTTATTTTTATTTCTCTTTTCCCCTCTTTTTCTTCCTCTTGAAATGTCATTACCGTTTCTGTCGTCCCAAGCTCGTGGGTTACATCCGATGAAATTACAACCGAAGCGAGGCGAGGCGACGAAACTTCAACAGGTTGTCGCGGGATTCGGGCTCCGATTCTTTTCACCTTTTATTACCCCCCCAATAATTATTACCACAACTGCTGTTAGGGAATTCCGCGCGGCTTTGCGATAAAGCAATTGAAGCGAAATTCTTTCTCCTTCTCATCGTGTTCGCGAGCGGATTTGATTTTGGTTAATTTTTATCGTATATAAGCAATGATTATCGGAGAGACACAGGCGTCTTGTAAGACCAGAGGCGGATGAAAATAAAAGCCAAAGGGCTGGAGGCACTGCAGTCGAAGGTGGCGTTTAATTAAATAAAAGCTCGTATAGATTAACCGAGGTGAGACCAGCCGGACTGAGATCTAAGATGCATAACGAGTAGTAGGGTGACCCTGGTCGCTTGTCCAGGTCCGTTTGGGTGGTCCCCAATTCTCGTCCCCGCGTTTCTTTACTGACCGCTCGTTTTTCGTCTCTTCGAGGCCTCGCCGCGTTGCCTAAATAACTACCAGAACACGTTTTATCGTCAGTTTTTGCCTCGGGACGATCATTCGCGGGTTAACGAGGATGACAAAAAAATTAAACAAATAAATACGCATTCCCGACAGACGGGCTGATTTTACACCGTGATTGTTGTCAGAGGTGTTTTGAATAAAAAATTTTTACCAGACGAAACGATACTGGTCCCTCTGTTTGATCGGACGATGCAGTCCTTGAACTATAAACATCATTTCCTTTCTTCTTCGCGCGAAGACAACTTATCAGCTCGTTTTGCCGATGAAAGGATCTCGACATTCTTTCGCGCTGTTCATAAAATCTCTAGGCATGTGTCGGTGGCGAAGCTATATTGTCAAAGCGGACTTCAATTTGACGATTGCTCAGAGTGAAAGCTGAGTGTTTTACCATGTGAACGACTGCGATCATTGAGTAGAGCCTCGCAGGCAGACTTCTTCGTTCGTAATTTTGCGATGGTGAAACTTGCAGACTGTCCATATTTCAGCAGAAACCTAATTTGTATTCAGCGAAAGTAATCGTGCTTCGTGCGAAGTGGATTCGATGGCATTAATAAGACGCCTCTTCTCTTTGGTGGATGTTGAAAGGTGACGATTGCCGGTGGAATGGACGGCCATTTTTCGAATCGACGAATTGGACCTGGCCTCACGGATAAACACCCTCCTCGCATGTCGGAGACAACGCGATGGCGATTCGCGGACTTTGCATTGGTTTATAAATTCAGCGGATACCTCGTGTCCGATAAAACGTGAAGCAAAATACGTGCCAGTCCCAAAAATTGTATTCCTCACTTGGCATTCCCGATCCGTTCCACGATTCATTGTCAGACTGTTTTCCCTCGGCGTGGTCAGTACGAAAGAAGGATTGCGTCTCCTAGACGTCGCCGCGTCGCGACGCACTTCTATTGTTCGTTCGGCGTGCACGTTTAGCAGGTGTTTCAAATACTCCCCTTGATGCATTGTCTGTATTGTTGCCGGGCAGCTCGAGATGAAGCATAATGAACCTATGAACAGTAGGTACCTGTACCTACGTTCTAACTACTCATGGTGGCACGTGTCAACTCGCCCCCGCTGACGGCACGTGGCGTCGTCGACATCCTGTCACGTAGATCGGCGAGATATACTCCGCTTCTCCATCCTCGTCTCCGTCTTCTTCGACTGCAAAGCGTCGTCCCTCTCCGATGGTCAGATAGACAAATGTGCAGGACTCTGGCGTCGCGTAAACCGTGTTTGGATATTATTATATCACAAGAGCCAGTAGCGGCTTTTTTGCTCCGGGTTGATCTCAAGCCTCTTACTTCTTGTTCCTCTTTTTCCGTCACTTATGCCACTTACCTCAACCATATTACAGCTGCAGACAGTGGCGTGCGCCGCGGAGGTGCGGAAAGACCGGAATATTAATCGCACGCTGAAGTGTGTGCGGTATGGTCACCGTGCGGACCAAGAGAAGGAATGACTCAGACACGTGCATCGTGCGTGGGTACAACATCCACTTGGCGTTCTCGCGACAAAAGGAAAACCCCTGGACTCATTGTCCCAATCGCTGGTATTAACACGACGTGATGGTCCTAAAGTCACGAGCTTCTCTAATTAACAAGCGATAGTTCGTAAGAAAAGTTCTTAGATCGTGCGACGAATAGTAATCCGTATTTTGTATTCAACTTCGGGTGGACGAGCCTACGCGAACTATAGAGAGAGAGAATTTCTATCGATAAACTTTGTTGGATCCTTGTACGTTTGAATACGGCGGTTTTACCATACTAGAAACAACGTGCAGAGTCGAGTCTCAAACGATTTCGTCATTATCATACGACTTGCGATGCGATGCGATAGTTGACCGAGCGTGACATCGTCGATTAATTAATCCCGGTGATACGCCGGAACATGTATCCTGAATTTGGATGATGTATTTATCATATCCTTAAAGAAAATCGAGGAATGAAAGTGGCGGAGAAGGCAGAGTATGGTATACCGATGTTCGGAGAGAATGGATGTAGGTTGAAATTGATGTGTACAGTAATTTGGACGGTACGGATAATTGATGATCCGTTCCTGAGGAAGCTGAGGCGAGGTATCCCAATGACGAAAGCGAGGTGAGGTTAAGCGGGACGCTGATCCTGATTCATTCAGTCCCTTTTTATCTCGGAATTCGTCCCGGAAAGGCCGTTTGATTTCTTGGAAGAGAACCGGGGACGATTTGGTGCCTGTCTTTTGGGCCTTGTATCCTCTCCTCGGTCCGCGGTCAGAAGAACTACCAGAGCGGTGATAGTGGCGTGTCCTCCCGGCCGGAGAAGAGGGCGAGAAAGCGAGAGGAGAGAGGAAGAGGAAGAGGAGAAGAAGTCGGGGCCGAATTGCCCGGCCTTCGTCAATGGACCCTCCATTCAGCACCATTCAACTATCCGAGCGATTCTATCAGCGCGCGTGCACGACGGACCCAACCGCTGCAGCTTCTTCCTTCGAAACTGCTCCGACTATCGATCTTTGTCCTCGTAATTATTTCCAGATAAACCCGGACCTGGTTCCCTTCGTCCTTACCTGAGCCCAATTTATACATCCCGCTAGTTTCTCCAATGGCAGCCAGAACGGACCCGGAGGCACGGATCGTTCGGTGATCAGAAACTAATCGTGTTGATTTTTGGAGTGACGGAGATCACTCATTGTCACCGAACTACCTTTGTCGTTCGGATCGATCTACGCCTCCCCAGCCTTCGGTATACCTACTCTATTTATTTTTCACGCCTCGTTCTACAGGTACAAGCGTACCGGTGCTTTGCTTCTACAGATGTGTCCAAACCGATCGGTTTCTCTTCTTGTACCCTTGACGTTTCACTTCCTCTATGGATCTCTGGATTGAGTCAAAGGTTTCTCTGACGTTTTGACAATTCTACAAGCATAGGAATGGCTCGGATCGCGTACGTTATTCAAGATCCGAATTGCGTTTCTCCACTTCGTAATCAACAAGGGGCTAGGCCCGACTAACTTTGATCACCCTGAAGGTCCATCAGTGTGCTTCAGCCGAAGTCGTAGTATACTCAAACTCTCTGAATGTGAATCAGTTACAAGTACACTACTGGAGAAAATCAGTGTATACACGCTGGAAATTAGTGAAATATCAGTGAAAAGTCATCGAATCGTCAGTCTATATGTACCGGGTCTTTTTAGTGGTGTACTTATAACTGGGAATCAGTGGATTTTTACAGATTTAAATTTAGAAAGAATATAGACACTGCGGGATATGTTATTCAAATTGGTCGGACAGTTTCGGAGCTTTTGCTGAACGGACAGATAGACGAACAAACTACATAAAAATGCTTTTAACTGTTTTACTGCCAATCACTCAATTATTCTTTTGGATATCGTCGAGGTTGGTGTGTCTTCCTATCGTTACGAGCCTCCAATCATATAATTGGCATAGTGTAAAAGCTGTGAACGCCTGTGTGATGTCAAATCCATCATTTTTCCTTTCACATATTACGTAGAGAAGATGATCGTTGACTTACGAATTGACTTTGACCGTTCATTTCGCGATCCTGCTCGCTCTGTGAGCATGTGTATCACAACTATCGACATCTTTAGAGTTCAGACAGTATAACAGCTCTTATTGCCGACGAGCAGTATTGCACCAACTTTCATAACGCACAGCTTGTTTTGTCGACCATTCACTGTTCGCGTTCAGTTTGTAAAGAGGTTTATTATTTTACAAATAGTGCATTCTACATCACAGTTCGAGTACGTTTTTCGTGAAACAGTTGTGCTTACAGTTACATGACAAACTCAGGCGAGTGTCGAATGGTGTTCAATATGCTTCTCTCGGTGCGGGCTGTCTCTCGTCTGCTTGCAACCAACGAAACAGGAACATCATAATAGCTCACGGTATCCATCGGTATCCACCGATGGTCTTACACTCCAAGGAACTTCAGTTTTTCCCAATCGATTCATCCTCTCCAAGCTCCGGATAAGCACGCTTTGCACGTGAATACACAGACCTACTTCTATAACCCAATATGAGCCAGGAAGAATGATCACGGATTTATTGATAACACCCTAGTTATCTGCAAGAATATTTATATACTCTGGTGTTAACTAGGGGCCAGATATTGCGACACAAAATTATATCAAGGATCGGTAAAATCCCCACGTCATTCAAATTAGCATGTGACACAATCGAAGGGTTAATTTAGCCGTCACGTGACGACGTCGCCTCGTGCGGAGATGGTCGACGCACTCGAAGCATACCGATACGCTGCGCATTCAGCGACGCGGTTCGGAGACGCGAGGCGAGGCGTTTCGAGGCAAGAGGAGGGCGAGTCTCGCGGGGGTCCTAGGGCCCCGGAGTCTTGGCGGGGGGTGGTGACAGCGGCCAGGGCCCCCAGGGGTCCGGCGAGAGGAACCAGGAATTTAACCGTGAAGGGCCGAGGAACAGCGCGGAACAGCGAGGGCCGTCACTTCCAGCAGGCCCTCGCATCCATTACCTCCCGGTGCCCTGCCAACCACCGCCACTCGTATCTTATATTAATATATTATTTACGTTACCCGCACGAGTCGGGGCCCCGGATGCCCCTTGGCGCTGCCACGTCACATGCGGCCAGCCTGCGTGATATCGCGCTCTGTTCCACCGATATTCATCCTACGTAGAAAATTCCGAAACCTCTTTCGCCCTGCCCTCGGCTTTCATTTACCACTGGGCTTTTCTTGCTATTGTTACTTATTAGAGCATGCAATTCTCGGACCGCTTCTCGTTACTCGAGTTCGTTTACCTTTATTCAAATTTCCGTCACAACGGGAATTTTTCAGTAGTCGACTGTCGTAGCTATTTGGATGTCTGGACGTCGCGTGAATTTACTAAAAAGAAAACAAAAATACCTGATTGAGTGGAATTTGAGAAAAAAGGATGTCATTGATTTATTTGATCGGTAGTTGTTTGAGGATTTTGCCAGTTCGCATCGTAAAAGCCTCAACAATCCGAAATACTCTCGATGAGAACAGGGTAGTATAAAAATTTACCGATTTTTGAATCGACGCGCAGAAACATAGTGAATATATTATTACTATTACTCTTTTTTGCAGTGATTTCTTGAAATTGATTTTTATGACACTTTGCGGAAAGCTGAGAACTAGCGGCTTCGCAGTAAACAGTTCCCAAGAGACGTGCAATGATATAGATGATTTCGCATTCCTCGCGACACACGTGATGAAGAATTCGATAAAAATTGAAAAAGCAAAATAACAACTACGGAAACTTTCAGAAATTGATTCGATGCAAGACGCTGTAATTGGATTTAGAGTCACATAGAACCAAAAAGTGTTCGTAAAGAGGAAGAAATTGACTATACTACCTACGCCGCGATACACCCGAGGATCGACATCGATCACCACACAACGTCCGTTATTTATACAAGTTGTGGTTTGGTGTTTGTTCGCGGTTTGTACATCGGCTAATAAAATCACAACAGGTTCAGATGGTCGGTAAAGAGAAATAAGCGCGACTTGAAAAATACGAATCTGCAGATGCCTACACGAGGAACGAGGCGCAGATCCTACCCAACACATGTACGGCAAAACACGTTGGTTTCGCTCACCAACCTTAAAGTTCAGGCGTCGTCTGCACAAACGCGCGTGCTTTTACACGCACTCGCGTTTTGAGCCTGGTGTGTGAGAGCCCAAAATTTGATTTAGGGGTTCGCATAGCGGGCGGTGGGCAACGGCGCCGTTCACGGCGTGTGTTCGACTAGCTGTACAGAGCCTGCGGGGCCCGATGGGCCCGTGGGGTTCGCAAGCTCGATTCGCCATGGAACGCGATTCATTCATCCCTGGCGCCCGGCCGCTATTCGGACGGACGTGCGACGCGCAGCTTATAAGCACCGCAAGTTCCAGTTGGGGCGGAGTTGAAATTCCGAATTTGAAAAGTTCCGAAGGCGCTTAATTCGGAATTATTTCGTCTCAGAACTTGAAGTAAAGAAATCGAACTATGAAGAACCAACGAAGTTTCGAATGGTCGGGAAGTCGACGGCTCAAAGTTCCGAAATGCAAGATTCCGAAAATTCAAGTTAGGATAAAGCAAAGTTCCGATGGAGTAACATTCCGAAAAATAAAGTTTCGATAGAGTAAAATTCCGAGAATTAAAATATACTCACACGGCGTAGTTTACTCAACGAGTGGGTGTAAAAAACGAGAAACACCGAAAATCGGAATGACCACGATTACGAACGTGAAATTATCAAAAATCCAGCACAAAAAAGATCAAAGTGGTAAAATTTCACGAAGCCAGAATCTGAATACCTTCGATAATTCGCAATTTCGATGTTTCAAATTTTTTAATTTTCTCACTTTCGCAATTTCGGAACTTTGACAGGTCGGAGTTACGCTCTTTCGGAATTTTGCACTTTCGGAAATCGGGTCGTCAGCTTTCGGACCATTCGAAACTTTGATGTTTCGTCAGAGTTTGAAATCTTTACTTTAAGTTTTGCCGCAAAAATTCGGAATTTGGCGCTTTCAGAACTTTTCAAAACTGGGAATTTCAACTTCGCCCCCTTCAATTTCCGCATCGTATATTTCCGCTGAGAAGATGATTCCTAATCACAGCTAATCTTACCCACTTCGTCCACACAAGCAATATATTTGCTTGGAATAAAATCCGCCTAAATAACTGACAAATTTATTCAATTCAATACACCTGTAATTTCATTGGCTTGAATGTCGTTATATCCAGCGACTGTAATAAATATCTTCTTACTATAGTTTGTTTTAATACTTAACACCTTTCTGGCAAATAAATATCTGTCAATTTCATTGAGTATTAAATTAACTACGAATATACTTGTTTCATTCAACAAATTTGAATTATTTTAATAGCTTTCACCACATCACATTGAATTCACTCCGACCGTATTAAAGTGGACTTAATTTATCCGTAACATACCAACATATATTAGGCAAAACGAACCTGATTAGTCACATCAGCAACAGTAGATAAACAAAATTACTTATTCTAAAAGTATCGCTGTTTCATCCGTGATGAGCCGATTTGTGCGACCTTCTCACATTTGAAGCGATGTTATTTTCCACTTTTATTAAAAATCAACCCTTTAGCCTTTACCTTGTAAAATTTTCCGCGCTTCCTTCTCGTCACCTCCTCTTCTCCGCAGCTTTTCCCTAATTTTTCTGCAAAGGTCACGGAACGAGGAGGCGAGGACCGGATGTTCCGAGGCACGAATACCGCATGCGAAATACATGCTTTTTCCGACGCTGACACGCCCGCCTACCCGTCTCTAATGTCTAACGAATGGTCCCCCCCGATAAATTCATAAGCCGAGCAAAACATGCTTCGCGAGATGCAGAACACGCCGCTGTTCTCTGCAGTGTGGAACATTAAAACCGAATCTACGTGTTTAGGAGGCGTATTTTTTGTGCACGGTTTTCGCCCCGTTCGGATACGCGCCGGTCTACTTAGGCATATACGCGTATTTCTCCCGCGGGGACATCGAAAACGTTTTTAATCCTCTTCGGGGGGTGAAAAAAGCAAGTTGTCAGATTTGCGTGCCGCATATCCCAGGGATTTTTGGGGAAAAAATGACGTTGGATATTTTTTTTAATTTATCGTTTTAGCTATACTCGCGAATCTTTTGTACGTGGGAAATTTTGGAAACCTTCGTGATTTCAATTTCAAAACAGGGAAAGAATTTTGAATTCAATTTTGTGGAGGGAAATTCGGGACAAGGACTGCGTACCTACACGTGGAAGAGAGTTAAATTCAAGTTCTCGATTTAATGCGCGAGCTAAACTTTCTCGTGGAAATACCAAGTCGCACGGTTTTGCACAACTCTGAGTAAAGTAATATCTAGAATCTGGATTCCATACGTCTGGTGGAAACCAGTCTTGCTCCTGTGTTACATGTCTAAGTATACTTAATTTAGTTTTCAACGAGTTTAACTCGCCCAGCCCACGCAAACGCTGTTGCATGTATTTTGAGATGGCAAAGTCTGCAAAAGTCGCAAGTTTGTTGAACAAATTAGACATTCTTCGCGGCATCTCATCGAATTATATTACGGAAGAATATCATGATTGAAGTTATTCTAAAACCATTAGGTCAAGACAGAGCCAATTTCAAAACTGGGTTCACGGATTTACCTGGAAATATGACATTCGACAAAAACTGCGAGACGAAAGTTTGAAGATTTAATCTCGTTAGCTAGTCATCTATTCAACATATGACTAAACACTAGAAAAGGGAACTGTTGGATCTAAGGAAATCGTTTTCTCAATAATATGTTCCTTCGCTGATATAGTTTATTAATTAGTTTTTCTACAGTTTATTCTAAAATAGAAGTTAAAATCATTTTACAGTATTCGTAATCATTTCACTGGCAATATCTCCTCCCTTGCTGCCTGTGAACTGTCGATAACTTAAGGTTTTAAGTTCGGTTATCACGTATGAGGAAAAAGAGAGAATCTAGTGGTACTAGTCGGGGTTTTCAAACTCTTGAAAGCAACTTACAATGATTTACAATAGTATAATTGTGTATTCGTAGACTAGTAACGATAATTTGTTTTCTTACGTAAATAGACGTAAAGTTTTATCCAAAATTAGACTGGTATTAACATATTTGTAATTTTTTTTTTTTTTGCAATTTATTGATACCAGTAATTTAAAAATGTTGAAACTACAACAGGTAAAATCCTATAAAGGTAACATTATTATCTATAAACTGTACATAAACTGCCATGATATCTTACATTGAATTTAAAAACTAATAACACACTTATCATACTACTTAATACTATTCAACACTAGATAAAATTTCATGAGTACAACATTTATTAAATTTATTGCTGAAGCTAATAAATAAAACGTTATACCTTTGGTAAATCTTTTTTATTTTAATAATGTCTTTAGCAACAATCAAAGTTTTAAGTTCGTTAACCAGGCTATTGAATACTTTAATAGCTATAGTTTTACTTATTCTAGGTGATCGTATACCCTTTTATCCAGTTTCACGCTCCTTTTTTAAAAAAATAGAATTTTTTCGGTTTTCATAGTGATACGATGTAGATTCCAGTATAAATAACTGCGTTATATCTAATGGATTATTATTTCTCAGCGTAAAGTCTATGTTTATAATTCATATTATTCTAGTTTGGATTCAGTGCACAAGGTTTAGTAAATTTTTGCCTACTCTCGCGTATATCACCCAGCAATTGTACCTATAAGTATAATCATAACTTGGGTAAATAATTTTTTTCAGTAATATAGACTACTTTTCGCTCTGTTTCAGGGAGGCGAGCGGCTCAAAATTACCAGTGAAAACGCGTCGAGCGATACATCGAAATGTCTGCAGGATAGCCGGTACTCGAGTTACGCGTTTCTCGGCCAGTGCGACGCAATCTGCATCGGAATAATATTAAAACCGAATCACTACGGTGTCCGTGTCCGATTCCAAGCAGTAAAGTCAGTTATGTGTGGGTAAATTCGCGTGATGTACACCGTTCAGGTCTCTCGGCGTCGCGACGCGTTCCGTCCAATAATTCTTAATTACTATACGGAGCTGCGGAGGCGCGTAAGGCATAAAGTACGAGTTGGCGACGCTGGACGCGATGCCATATTTCTTTTCGGTACAAAACTCGTGTAGTCGTTTATTCGAAAATAAACACTTGGACGCTAATTATCATACGGTACCGCGATTATTCCGGATTATTATTATACCGGTATATATATTTACGGTGCGCGAGTTTTGAGTTATAACTATGCGACGCTCCGTTCGCCCGACGGTCATGCATCGTTTGGTAAAGCCTCGATTTTAATCTCAGACTTGCGATAAATCGTTATCCTGTATAAATCAGTAAATTTGACTCGCGATGTGCAATCGGGCTGAATCCTTGACGAAAATCTATCGTGAAATCCAAGTTTCGAAACAGCCCTCGGTATTACGTATCGCATACATTGTACCATCGACGTTTGTGTTTTTTTTTTTTTTTGTTCATTTTTCGCTTTAAAGTTCTAATCTACCGAATTTTCTACATCTTACCGTGAGATTCAGCACGTAATTATTTTATCTGATTCTCATCGTGTCACGGTAATAACGACAACGATTGTTCGTTAATGGATTAGTTTTTCTGTTTGTTTGTTTTTTTTTTTTACCCTTCGCGTATTTTCTTTGTCGGTGATAAACAGGTGCCCGGGCTACAAGCGACAAGATCTCCGAGCGATAGACTTACGATTTTCGAGTGCGGATGGAACTCGATAAGAAGGGATAAGATGCAGTTGGAACTTTGAGAGTTTCACATCGTTTTATTACAATTATAATAGCGACACTGTGGAATATATGCATATCCTCTGAATAAATGCATCGAGGTGCGACTGGGTTGAAGGGAGGGGGAGGGGGTGGTGAGCGAGAGAGACGAGAGCCACAGGTTGGATTGTCCCGAGGGAATTCACTTACGGTGACAGGCTTGGTGTGCCCCAGAGCTGACAATCTTCCAATTAGCGCGAAGTAGTTGTGCCTGCGTATATAGCCAGACACGTGGAGAGAAGCGCCAGCGGATCCGCCCGCGCCGTCGGACAATAACGAGTAATTGGAGATCCTGCCTCGCAAGGAGCAGCCCGTCGCACTTAGCGCCTGACAATATCCTCCCTCGTGTCAATCCCGATTGTTGCGTGTATATGTATATATGTATGTATGTATGATATTCACTGACAAATCACGGAATTGTGTGTATATTAATTTTCTTACACGCGTGACAGTCGGTAAAATATGCCAGACACGAGCCGGAGCTTTTCTCGTATACAAGATCGAGGGTTTGAGCTTTCGGCGGGTGTTTATCGAAGTTGAAATTCGAGGCGAAGAAGACAAAACTTCAGATAGTTGGACGGTATTCTGACCTGCAACCCTCTTGACGAGCTTCCGTACCTAACCCGCCGTAACCAACCCTAAGTCGTAATTATATTATTGCAGATAAAAAAGATTCGACGTCGGATAAAAGATGCTCGGCATTTGAACGCGGCATGAAAATTGTTGCGGTTTACGGTTTGATCCGCTGGCTTCAGGGGGGCAGCACAGGACTGCCGTCGAGAGTTGAATTAAAAGGAGCGAGCGAGGCTCTCGGAGGGAGACGGAGGATCCATCGGAAGGGGGGGAAGGCGGGAACTCACAAATACCCGTGTACATCGGTTGGCCACGGAAAGCTCAGGCGAGGAAGCAGATACTTTGTTTCGAGAAGTGTTGGTGCAGCGGGGGGTGGAGGTGGGAGGTGGCTCGAGGCGTTTAATGATTCCAGGGAAATAATGAAACATGACTAGGTATCGGAAAGAGGCGGACCTTGCGGTTCTCCGTAGACCATGCACCAGGCGACACTGCGTACCGCACGGTATAAGAAGAAGGTAATAAGATCGAGGGAGGAGGACTTTAGAGCGCCGAATGAGGCCAGGGGAGGAGGGCTCGCCATCTAATGAGGCTCCCGAGAGAAAGGAGGTTGTGCTCTGGACTGGACCCAGGGATTCATCAGCGGGGATTGGCCGTGGCTCGGATCTCGAACGGCCCGATTGGCCCCCCGGTACTCGGGCCAGGTGAGAAAAAGGCCGAAGACTGGAACGCGTCCGATCGGCCAAGGCGAGGGTGGCGAGGGTAGGTGACGCGTACGGCGTAATCACGCCGCGGCCATCCTCGTCAACGGGGACCACGCCACTCCTCCTCATCCTCCTCCTCCTTATTCTTCTTCTTCTTCTTCTTCTTGCTCGCGCCTAAGTCACGGTACCCTCTACGTGTGGTGCTTCGCTTATACTCACCGCAGAGTGGAACTGCGGACTGTGATGGAGGATTCTTGCTGCTTTAGGGGTCGCGTTATACGGATTTACCGATGTGACAGACAGTGAAACCGCTCACGATTGCTCGGCACACACGCTATTCTATAGTCGTGAGTACGCCGATTGATGAAACAAGATATTTATGGAAGATGGGGGTAGTTGGAAAGTAGGTATGATGGTTCCGGATTGACAAATGTTGGATGGCATTATATAGTTTCAAGTTATTTTATGTCGATGACATTTTACAGAATGTTTGTTGTAGGTCGTTAGACAGTCTGTGAAAAATATTTTTATTGTTTACTATAATTAGCGGCATCAGTGAATACAGTTCGGTCCTGATTCACACCCTGGTGCCAAATGATGTAACTAGTGGCTTATAAAATACAAACCGATTATAGAATAGAATCAGGGAATGGTGGCACGTAGGCATTTTCTGTAACTGTAGGATTGCGTGATGGATCCTGTACCAACGCTGACAACGATTACTAATCCATTCGGAGTAAGGGTGGAACCATTGAAGAAAACTAGGTTACCATTTTATTACTACCAAACTGAGGAAATGGTACTTAATATGATGGTGTAATTTCTGTAAACTATGTCCCCACAGAGAGCTCGAAACTTAGTTTTTTGGGAATCGATTGCCGTCCATAATACGACTCTGTAGTCTGTGGCGACGCCATCAGAGTATCCAATCATTGTCGCACGATCAGTTATATCCACAAATTTCCACATCTGGAGGAGAATGACCTTTGGAAAGGTTTCCAAAGACGTGATCTTCAACCCTTATATTTGATGATTCGCCTCCACCTCAATATGTCGCAGTTTGAGCACGAACAAGTGCTCTTCTTTGCAATTTCACATCAATCCTATTTAAAGATATCAAAAATGGGACGAGATTGTGCTTCAATTCCAAATGAAGTGATAATGGTCGGTAGATCCGTTTCAACCTTGCGACGTTGAATCAATTATATACGTACATATCGCGCACGCACGTACGGATAAGTTTCGTGGAAATCAATCTAAAGATCGGAACAAATGTCGTGCGATACACGTTGTAGTTGGGAGTACAATCTGGTTTATGTATACAACCGATTGATAACGGACAGATCGTTTGGGGAAAAATTTCGTAGACCAAGCTTCTGGGTGCTCTGTTAACTTTTGTTGACTATTTGACTATTGACAATGTTTCAAGTAACGCATAAAATTTTTCAATTCCTTTTCCTTTTCAGAACTCGCGTACGTTCCGTCCTTGCAGTCCGAGTAATTATCGCTATCAGCCGCTCCGTTCCCAGGGGCATGGTGTACGTACGTTAGTGATACCGCGCGCCTGCCTTGCGTTAATGTTAATTGTACCTTTGCACGTAACCGGCTCATACTACCACGAAAAGTTTCTAAAACCAGCGGACCGGGGTAATTCGTTCTCCGTCTGTGATCGATGCCTGCACTGTTCTGGTATAAATACGTACGCTCTACCCTCTGCGCGGGGTAACTCGGTTACCGGGAGCCCTTTCACCCCGAGTAAAGTCACTTTCAGAACCTATGTCAGATATCGGGAATACTTACCAAGGGGTGCAGTGAATTGGCACGATGAAAGGATCGAATCTGCGGTGATGAGCAGTGATTTAGTCCGAGAATGAAACAGCGGGTGATTCGTTTTCTCGGCAAGACGGAAGGGAGGGGGGTATTTATTCGTTGGAAGCGATAACCTGCGATGGAAACCATTGGGTCCAAACGTATTCACAGATCTTAGACAGAGGGCACCGCCGATCTCGCCACCGAGACGACTCGACGTGTACCTACATTGGTGAATGTAAGCATCTACGCGTTCAGTGGTATAAGCAATAAAAAAAGCTTCGCCCGGGTTTTGAGGTGTAAGTATATTATATCAGTCGGCGCGATAAGGCGATCATCAAATACGAACGTGCAGCTCTGGGTCCTGTACATAAATATAGATATCCGGGGAACATGCGAAGCGAGGTCAAGATGGCGGCGCTAGTCGCGAGGCTGGATCGCTCGGATTACCCCTTTATCGATTTTGGCTTTGAGCAAAATCGCCGCGCGTAACGAACGTTCTCGATCTATGAATCGATCGGGCAGCGAAAGACTCTTGGACGCGTTATTGAGTTTTAGGGCGAATGGCGCATCCAGTCGGCGTCGTCGGTTCGGCGCAGGGACGCGGCCTCGTCAACTCGCATCTCGTCAGTCGGCGTCGGCGTCTCTTCAGATCAAACGGAGCGGGGAAGAAGGGGCGAGATTCTCGGGGAGCCGGCCGGAGTGAAGGGATGGAAATCTCACGCTTCGGTTAATTAATGAACGCCGAAGCGGGGCTCGATCGCCTTTTTCTAGTGCGATATACCGCCAGCACCGGATCGGACACTTCCTTTCGACGACCACGAGACGCTGAATTCGATCTTTCATGTTGCCGCGTCCCGTTGCTTCAAGATATTTGTTACCGAGATGTTTCGGCTGTTCGTCACAACTCGTCGTTTACTTGTCTTACTAACACAAGGTACCTTATCCCTCATGATGCCCGTTTATCCGTCAAATCATCAAGGACGCGCTTCATGGTTCTCAGTGTGAATAGTTATCGATAGTGTGTCCATCAGCAGAGTGTTTTTGCACCCTCCTAAATATATATAGATGAACTTCGGAAATTAGCCGATTGCCCTTTCGGGTAGGTACAAAAAATCTTTTCATCCATTCAACACCAAGGTTACAAAATGATACGCGAAAATCTAAACTGGTTTACTATACTTCTATTTCAGGAATGATAAGAGACCAAAAAAAAGAAAAAAAAAAGTAGCAACGGTTGAGTCAAGTGGTGGTGTGACCATCGGCGCGACTCGATGGTATCTTTAGATTTCAATGAGTCTTATCGGCGCACCAAGGACGCCAATGTATCGAGTGATTTGTGTATCGAGCGCTGACTCGAAGGTGAAAGAGCAGCTGTGGAAGGGGAGGTGAATAGATACGATAAATCTGAGAAGTATAATAACGGATGAGATTCGGTTTCAATATGCGTAGTAGATGCAGTCCAGATCAGCATCTTGGAAAAGTCTGTGCGTTATTAAATTGGCGAGTAATCAGGGGCCGGATCGTTGAGCAACAATCAGTGTCAAATCGACACGAGCGACTCGCTCTCCCAACATATCTCGTAATAATAGACGACGATAGTAACAACCTGATTGAGCTGTTCTGTTCGAACCTCTTATCGAACCGCGGCTTGGCGCTTTGAAGATAATAGGACAGGTTCGGCATGCGTATCGAACCGATCTGAGTACATATTTAATTTGGACAGAGGCGTAGCTACGGATAGTTTGGATTGGTGAGCAAGCACACCTTTTCACTCTCCTAACGCGTACCTACATCGCGACGGGAAATCGGGAGAAAATAAATAGTTCGCCAATGATTCTTCCCTGACGATCCGTCGGCGCTAGCTGTATTTCCAACTCTTGTCATATCAGCCGAGGTACCGTGATTGGTGTACGCCAGGCGGGTAAATTAGGGATACGTAGACATACCAGCGGCGAAAATCCGGCGGTGTAAACGTGGCGACAACAACTTGATACACGCTCGGTGGTGCCGAGTTACATGCGGGGTGTATTAATTATATTAATTACCCCGAGGGTCTTAATATATACTTGGGTGTAATTTATGGAAGCATATAACCAGCCGGGTGGAGCCGCGACTTCCCCATCCCCTATCAATCCGCCGAGATTAATCACTCAAGTTTACCCCTTTACCTTACGCCTTAACTTCGTGCCTTACACGCACCTCCTCCGTCCACTTCACTCCGTATAAACCAACCCCTTTCTTGGCCCACTTCGTTTCTAACATGGGAGAGTTGATTTATGAGCCGCCCCGGTTATATCGCTAACGTCATGACTGCGGGCACTCAGGGGAAGAACAATGCGTCGAAGATGAGTATCGAAGCTAGCTGATATCGGTGCATGTACCTTCGCTTTGGAGGAGTCGAAAAATGCTTTCTTGCGGAATGAGCTTTTTCAAGCGGAAAGAAAGTTGAGGAAAATCCTGAATAATTGTTTACAGGGATTGAAATAGTTACTGTCTTATTCAGTAACGGCAATATAATAAAAGTCTAGATTGTTATTATTAGGCTTATCAACTCATACCAGTTACGAATTACGGGTTTTACTCATTTGGTACAACGATGAAAAACACTGAAGTTTTTCAGCAATCGAGGTGACTTCGTATTTGCAGCTAGAACGATAACAGATTTTGTACCACCAGCCGTGCGGAAGAATGACTTCAAGATGAAGAATAATTAAGAAACCGCGACGTTCGACGTAACGTACGTGAAAACACGAGCGATAAACCGTGATCATGAACCTTGTTGAAGTGCAGATGCCTGCACTAGTTGGCAGTCGAACTTGCCCTACTCTCGGCTGTACGTGTGCGTTTAGTAATACCTACTTCCGACGTGTAAGGTGCGCGAGTTGGCGAATGTGTGAGAGGGTTGAAAAGAAACAAAAGCGCAGTCGCAGGCGCAGACTCAGTGTGGCGCGAAGCGCGGCTGAAAGTGACGGAAGTTCAAACAAACTCTGGATTCTCACACAATCTTTTCAACAGCTTTCATCAAACGATTCTTCCCAAAAATAATACCAGATATCCACACAGTCTCTAACATGAACCTACTTTCTCACTGGTATTCGGTAAACTCCGTTGAGCGATGTTCAATCGAACGAATACTCCAAAGTGGACCCAAGAAGACTCGGAATTGGGAAGGCATTTGCATAAAACAAAAAAATGTTTAAAAAATGGTGCGCAATCGTGCTGACGGTGACGGTCGGTAGCGCACTCTGTCGAAAGCACCTCGAACCTCTTCGTGAACAGTAACGAAAGCACCTCTTCTCGGTCGCTCCTCCGAATTATTAAAAACGTCTCACTCCGGCTGACCTGTCGAATCGCCGTCACACGCATGTGTATTCAAAGTCAGAGGAGCAGTGGCGCACACAACCTGACAATGAGACTCCGCTTCCCCTGACCCCCCTCGGTCGACGAAGGTCCAACGACACCCCCACCAAACCAACGTGCCCCCACCACTGGTGCCAACCCACCGCCCATCCCCACCCGTCGACGCGACGGTGCCAACGAGGTTTTAACGATCAACTATGTCGACCCGTGCTGCCACCTGCGAGACTCTTTATTCCAGCGCGTGCTGTGGCCATGGGAGTGACTTACTCCCCCGACTGGTTGATTCTCGTCACATCTATACGATTAGTCATTGTTTCTCAGATGACGATGCGTCGTACTTCGAGCTATAAGAGATTCGGAATATCGGGAATATTTTTTTAATGGTTGGTAGGTATATACTTCGCAGAGCTTCGTGGTCGCCGGGGGTGGTGGTAGAATTTTTTCTCAGTACGTACACCGATATTCTATACAATAATTGCTAGAAAAGCGTACCTTGTAAATAAACGTGTATAGTCGTTATTTTGGTCGAATTGCAGGTACAGTACACAGAGTATATCATATCGCTGTACAAACCTGTGAGAAATTGCAACTGATCGTTATGCAGATTCGGTATATCGGCATGTACCTCGTCTATGGTTTTCGGCAAGCCACAAGTACTCACCGCCATATGTATGATACTCGGGTATAGACGTATAGCGATACGGTGTAGCTATCATCGCACCGTCGGGAGTTATACACATGGTACATAGCGGGGGCCCCGTGTAGCTACACGTAGCATACGCGAACGAGGCTTGGTGGATACGATACACCGTCGTAACACGAGCGTCGAGTTGGTACCGAGGTTGGAGTTTAACACGAGCGGGGTATAAGCGTGTGTATGTAACGGGTTGGTGTTAACAAACGGGACACCGATGTTTCACATCTCGGTGAGTTCCGTCTCGAGTTCCTCGCCTCCTAGCAAGGATCCATCCGTGTGTATTCGTGTCTCGCCATCCGGCAGCGTATATACGCGGGAGTGTAAGCACGTCCCTCGAAAGGGAATCGCGCGACCGAACGGCGGCTCGGAGGAGGGAGAGTTACTCCTCATCGTCAAGGGTGCGGGGGGAGGGGCGCGAGGGGGCGGGGCGAGGCAAACTTTGTCCGCGCCCACGGAGGGGAAAAAACGCTGAAAACCGAACCTACGAACGGAGAGGAGGGGGGACCGCGAAAGAATCACAGTTCGAGGAAGGGGGGGAAGGGAGGAGAAAAGGGAACCCCGATTATTTATCCGTTCGGTCCCGAGTTCGTCGGTTCGTTTGTCATCCCCTCTCTCCCCTCCCCCCCCCCGTTCCCCTTTCTCCCTTCAACCATACGCGCCGCTGCTAGGTGAAAGAAAAGGAAATAATAATAACAACGATAAATCGCTAAGGAAAGGGAGTGAGGGGGGGGGGGGGCGGCGGGGGGGGAGAGGATATCACACATCAGGGGGTGCAGGCGAGAGATCTTCCCGCCGCTTCTCTCCCTCCACCGCCAGACCAGCTCCGCGACCCATCGGAAGGAGAAAAATAGCGCTTACGTTTCGCAGCCCGACTGTTTTTCAACCCCACCGTCGGGCAAATTCCCCTTACCGCCCCCGCGGAAACGTTGATCGCTCGTCGGACAAGCGAACGCGAACCTGGGCACGATAGCGAAAGAACTGCGCAACACTTTTTCACGGCGTTGTTGAAAGTGTCGACTTCTGCGCTACCGTACCTACCTTATACCTCTCACCTTCCTACCTACCCGCCGTCGGTGTCTCCGTCGCTTTTGCCACTGGATCCGCGTTTCTCTCTCTGTACAAACGTTCTCGAATCGCCGCCTCTCCCGACACCCGCGGACCCGCACCACCAGGGCTCGCCCACCGCTTGCCGCCTAACTGCGACCCCGCGTGTTATTTAGTGACTCCGAAGTCTTTGTCGCATTCGCACCCATCCCGGGATCGCTATTCGTACATACTGCACATCCAAGCACGCCGCTTCCGGTACACGCGAGCGTCTACAAGGATTTATTTTTGACAAACGCACATTTGCTTTCGCCGGTCTTTAACTTCGGGAATCACCGACGAACTTATAACTAGTAGGTTCAAACATTGTGGAAAGTAATTAATTTCTTCCCTCAGCGAAAACAGAGGAATAACATAGAGAAAAGTTGCGATAAACCACCGCGAACGCAGCTAAAATAAATTAGTGGTTCGTGCGCCTCGTCGTCATTTTCGTCGTCACTGCAGGAGCTGCGAGAGCACACGCACCGTCGGCGGCAATCATACGTTTTGCTCGAAGGTGGGAGGGTGGGGTGAGTGGGTCGTGGGTAGTCAAGTGTCGGAGGCGCGGGGGATCGAGAAACGCGGCGGGGGCGAGAGGGGAAAGGATTTGTCGGAGTGTGCGGTCGTGTCCGAGAGGCGAGAGGTTCGTCGTAGGTGGGAGGTGTCGCGTTTGTCGGCGAGAAGTAGGAGGAGGTAGGGGCGGGGGCGGGTGGCGGTGGAGGATGAAGCGGGGGGACACCGACGGTGTACAAACTACCGGCAAGAAGTCAGAGGCGGCAAGGAAGCAGCGCCGCCGAGGTTGAAACTCGGCTCGGCTATACGTCGAACTAAAATTGTCGTGTAGTTTTTCCCCCACCATTCGTCGCGCGTCCCGAACCGACAACTGCATCCCCACCGCCGCCTCGCTCAAAACGAAACTGAACGAAGAGGGAAGAAGATCGGCTCGACTCAGCGCGGCACCAGCTGCATCACCGGCAGCAGCAGCAGCAGCAGCAGCAGCAGCAACAACAACAGCACCTCGCCGTCGAAGCTGCCGCTCGCTCGCTGAGCTTCGCGTCAGTTCCCGAGACCGCGCGAGGTTCGTCCGACGATAAGAAGAGGAGGATCGGGTGGGGTGGGGCGGGTGGGGTGGCTTGGCGACCCTCGTCCATATTTCACCGCCGCACGTTAGCCAGCGCTAACCGTCGGAGGCTGACGAGTCGGAGTCGCACCGTCGGCTCGAGGCTACCTGCTCGCCACCCGACGACCCATCTACTCCTGCACGCCGCGTCGAGGGACGGGATATATCGCTCGGGACAGCGGAGGTGGCACCGACCCCCCACCACCGGGGGCGAAACGCTGAGGCCCCTCCTACCGGACGAGGAGGAGGGAAAGGCCGAGCGGCCGTTTCGCGCTCTCGCTTTATCGGATTCTCTCGCTCGCTTCGTCGGGGGTGGGGAAAAATCGCCCCCTTTTGAGGAAGAAAAGAACCACGGCGACAACTGCCCTCCGACAGCGCGACCTGGCCACTACCACCGTGACACCACCGCCGCGCACTGTGGGGACGAGAACGAGAAAGAGGAGAGAGAGGAGAGAGCTGAAAGGTGGGCAAGAAGCTCGCTCGCCGCTCGCTCCTGCAGGTTCCACCGCCTCGCCGTAACCTTACGTCGAACGTCACCCGGTGCTCCGGAGTTACGCTACACCGCACTACCTGCCTATCTTGTCCCGAGTCCGGCGACACGCGTGGCGGTAGCACGGGACGCACGGGACGCACGGGACGCACGGGACGCTCAGCAGCCGTGCCACCGCTAGGCTCTCTGCGACGGAGAGAAAGAGAGCGAGAGAGAGAGGGAGAGGGAGAGAGAAAGAGAGAGAGAGGAGAGCGCTAGCCACCCAGCCATCCATCGCGGCTCGCACCTCAGCCACCGGTGCAAGCACATCGGTGCCCGCCGCCCTGCTCAACACCAATTCGACTCGGGACTCGCGTTAAAAGTGCCACCCGACTTACGCGCTCCACGAATCATCGCCTCCGGCCAGTTTATCCCCGGCAACGAACCACGCTTGGAGCAGCAGCCAGCCGCCCGGCCCCAACAGCTGGTCTGCACGTCAGTGCCGTTTCCACTGCTGCGAGCGGTCGTCGATTAGGGTGGAGATAAAAAGATCGGTTTCTCGTTGTTTCTTTGTTTATTTTTTTTTCACTGTTTTTTGGTTTTCGTTTTTCTAATCAAGTGCCACCGTGCGTTTGTTACACGCAACGCCTAGCGAAGGGACGGATGCTTTTATCCGAGTTCGTACAGTGATCGACGCAGTGCAGTTTGTACAGTGAACTTCAATGTTTGACACGATGACACAGTTTTTGAGAATTTTATCGTCGCCGATCACGGTTCGGATGTGAATGTTGACAAATTGTACGAGCGGCGAAACTTGGCCGACCGCAGATACACGATGACGTATTGACAGTGTCCGTTTTTTGGATCAATCCGAGAGGTGCGTCGCAACCTTGTGCATTTTCGTCAATTCGTCAAAGAGTCTACGTACTTACACGTACATACCTATACATATATTTATATATATATATACGTATACAGAAAACAAAGGTGCAACGTTCTTATTATTACGTATACAAGGTGGAAAAACGGGGGGTTGGTTACCGCAGTGTGTGAAGTGTGATTAATACTCATATATCTATAATCAGTGGACTGTGCAATGACGACCGCGAAGTGAAAAAAGAATGACGCTAGCCTAGCGGAGTTTCACTACTTACGGCCCATAGTCGGCCGACACAACATGTCACAGTTCTCCTTCAGAGGATCACCCAATTTGCAGGTGAGTCAGAGTGACTTGGTTATGCACCGCGAGCACGCGTAGTTTCACCATGCATAGGTATGTATGTATACCACCCCCGGCCAATGCGCACGCACGTGACTCACCTTCGGACCCCCGAATGATCGGACCAATTTACAACGGTTCAATCGTAGTCGGGACGATCGTTCCCTCGAGTCGTGAAGCTCGAAGCTTGCGAAAATTTATGAGAAATCGGATAAAGTTTCGTCGGACAAATCTTGATCCGGTCCACTTTCAATTCCTTACGAACGTACCGATCCTAGAAATCGTCCTTCTTCTCCAGGGCTTCGCTGCCAGACAATCTCCAACGCCACGTGATCACACCCACACAAAATATTATGGTGCAGGTGCGAGCGAGATGCAGAATGCATGCTGCGGAGTGCAGGAGGCGCGAAACAAGCCGGAAATTCGATGAACAACGATCGTTATTCGACCTGTCACTCGAGGGTTGACTTTTAGTGAGTTTCGTTTATCCGGCATAATTTTCGAGGAATTTCCACATTTCGTATTATTTAACGGATTATTAATGATCTTTTTTCTATAAAAAAAAAAAAAAAAACAAAAAAAAAAACGAACCAATTTTACTGTCAATAGTTGCGAATAAGAATTAGCAGCTTCGGTGTACTTGGTATGATTAGGACAAATTTATTTTACATCGGAGTTGAGGGCAAAAGAATCGAAAGCTAAGTGAAGTTCGTATTCGTGATTTGCTTATCCGGTACACAGTTTTGGGTTCATTTTCTGTTAACCTGAATTCGGCGAATGACGGTTATTAAACTGGAAGCTTATGTTGGAATTACCGGGGGTTACATGGAAGATAAAAAAAGCTCTGATCGTCGCTATTACATCGAGATTCGCCCGAAGTGCATTTCTGCGAAAAGCGACGATCGAGGGAAACAGTTTCATCGAATTTGCTTAATGGTAGGCCTAAATTGTAGGAATTCAGTGTCGCACGTGCACGCAATGCGTCGAAGCGCATCTTAAGCACGCTCATGCGATCTTTCAGCCACTCGATTGGCGCATGAGGCTGAAGTTAGTAACGTTAACGTAACCAAATACCAGGAAAAAATGATTATTTCTCAATTTTCAAATCACTTTCAAGGAGTTGGTTTTTCAACATAAGAGTATGTCACTAAAATTTGGACATTGCTAAGGGTGCGAGTGACGATTTTTCCTAAACATGCGTCGTTGAAGTAACGTTGCTAACTTCATCCTCATTTTG
The DNA here is from genome assembly GCF_021901455.1 of Neodiprion lecontei. NCBI lineage: Eukaryota > Metazoa > Arthropoda > Insecta > Hymenoptera > Diprionidae > Neodiprion > Neodiprion lecontei. Next base: position 9,303,278 of record NC_060261.1, read on the forward strand.
TGAATACTAGACAACTATCTTGTACTCTAGTCTCGTACATTCTGCTACAGTTTGGAACAAACGGACTTCTGTCGGACTTTATTGTGCACCTGCGAATCATTCCAATGTGGGAAGTTTAGGGTGTAACAGTATTGAAAATTTTTCCTTGTTATCTTAAAAATATAATAGCTTGTAGACTTTCTCGTCGTATCTATAGAAAGCTTGTTGTTTATGCAACATGCCCAACATACTTTCCCTGGACGCGACGATATCTAGTCATTAAATGTGTATCATAAATTCACGCTTTTATCATCGAGAGACTCGGTGGTGTCTCGTATTCTGGAGTGTTATAACGAGGAGGAAAAAAAATTCCAACCTCGTAACGCCGCCGTAGTTCTTCACGACAAAGTCTAGGGATCAGGTCATCGGTTTCCAATTGCGACATTTATAATTGATATGCATCATGCTTGCGGCGGTCGAAAAATCTATTCCCACTTTTAGTTCTGACCTATACGGCTCTCCAAGTGTTCTTACAGTCAATTCGTCAGTGTTCCTCCAAATCGCTGTTCTACATACAGTTCCTTAAATTCGTCTCACCGACTTTATCTCACGGAAATAATGATTGAGCGACGCCTGATTCGCGTCACCGACGAATTCGGAGATCGGGAAAAGAGAAAAAGACCGATGCTTGTCGGAAATTTCTGTCTAATCAACAACTTGGCAAATCGAGTCATTCCCTATCCCAGAGCTTCAGGAGGGATGGAAAGCGAGCACTGAGAAATTTTTAGTTCCGCTTACCGCTAAGTCTTGAACTATTTTCATTTTTTACCGGAATCGAAAAATATAGTTCCAGGTACAAAATGAAAGTTAGTTTTCTAGCTGTTACCGGAAACTCTAGTATCCGTTGCTATTCTTTCTCATTACGATCACTGTTGCTATATTTTCTTGTAACTGTTGCGGATATTTGTAATCCCAACGATATTCAAACAGTTTTTTTTAACGATACCTCTGTATAACAAATGAAATTTTTCTCAGTGAGGGAAGGAGCGAGTGAGTTATAGTTATGGGTTATACACGCGTTTCAAATTGGACGTGGAGATTACAGTTTATCTGTCATCAGTCCGGCTCGAGATGATATACAGAGATTGCGCCAACGCATCACACGTGCGTGCGTGATGTCGAGCCGAGAGGCTGCAGCAGCGGTGAGTAAGGAACCAGAGCCAACGAACAGCTGGGTTGTTGATGTCGAAAGTTGCATTCGAAGATGAATAATTGAAGCCTGTGCATGCGATGAAAATTTCAGGGTCGTAACAGCGTATCTTAATCGACGATAAACGGCGTCGATGCCTACAATTACGTTTTTCGTGTAATCTGCAACGCTTCTGCTCCGCACTGGTCGATTCATTTTCAAATAATAGAATCACGCATTCGTTGTAAAAAAAAAAAAAAAAAAAAAATCGTGTGGAATTTGCAGTGAATTCTTTATATTACAGTGCAATTGAAACGGAGGATACTTCATATTCTGTATACGGATAAATTAATTCGAAAGTTGCAAAATGGTGACCTTTTTCAATGTTTCGTTACGTAAACGTTGCGAACCTCAACCTCGGATAAAATTTGTTCAAATTTATACAACAGACACGCATTACCGGGTAGTTACACCGAAACAACTTCAGTCTCAGTTGTAAAAAGTCTTTTTTTCGTGCAAGAGGTTGAAAATTCTAGGTTAAAGTCCACTTTCGAAAATCAACTGCGATTCGATTACTCGGCATGTAGGTTAATTACGTAAATAGATTAGGCATCGGTATTTAGACTCTGGATGAAAAGAAATATGACGCAGTTATATGCCAAAAAAATTTATGTGCAATTACTGAAAAATATGCGACATAAATTTATTGTACGTAAAGTCCAATAAAGTCGAGAATTTCGTTTGTAACATTACCAAAGTATAAGTGTGTAGTAAATTCATGCGTTTCTTAATTTCAAAATTTTTCAATGAAAACAATATAAAATTGAAATAAGTTAATTATTGGTACACTCTTACATCGATATTAAGTAGTAAATATTCTTTTATTGCTGTATACACACGGGTCACATTTGTTTATATACGTATAAATTGTAAAAATATATGAACGTGGTATATAAATGCTTTTTATACCTTTATACTTCTTATTAGCAGAAAAGCATTTCTTCAATTTCGAATATCGTATTTGAAATGGTACAAACAGTATTTGAAAAAGAATGTAAAAACAGATTTTTCAACACCCGCTGTTGAAATTATTCCTCAACTATTTTGCTGGCTCGAATTTGGAAACACCCACGACGATACATGTAACTCTACCGAATTAAGGAGTTATAAAAAGCATCGCTCGTCATCCACTTGGCAATTATAAACCGGACGTATGGATTCTTGACTTTGCGTTAAAAGATATTGGATAAAATTCGAAATAATAAGAAACTGGTGTTTCGTCTATTTTACTTTTTTTCGATTCCGATAATCGTTCACGAAACTCTGTATTTGTACAGAAAGCCGTTTCGAACGGTTGACGAATGTAAATGAGAATCGAAGAAACGTGTCTTACAATAATCGACACTCGCGTTGAAAAAGCGTTGTAGCTCGTACGTACGTTTCTCATAATTTTTTTTTTCGCCCAATTTTTTCCATTTTTCCCCCCCTCGAAATTTTATTTATTTGCCAGAACGACGGCGACTACGGCCGATCAGAGTCGGTCGATCAACAATTTCCTTGTGTGTAATTGAAAGTTAACCCGCGTACGACACTCAAGTACGTACGAGCAGCGTTCTAACACGCATTTTCCATTACCGCAGACGGTACGGGAGACAATTTTGTGTGCGCTTAGTTGCTACCCTGCACATCGGTGTTACACATGCTTGTTGCCCGGGAATTTCTGTAACGCTCGTATCGTCCCCGAGCATGATATTATACGTTATTGCAAGTGTTTCGAAATAGCACCAATTCGGGGAGAGTTTGTGTCCCCGAGTTTACACGCCGCTCTACGAGACTGCCGCAAGCGGTTTAATCGCTTCGCTTTATAACGGTCCAATTAAAAGCCGAGAATCGAATTTTAATCATAACCACGGCGACCGACGCGGGCCTTGATTTTCTCTTCAATTATGTCATTTCTTTCCTCAACGATACGTCGCCTTGTTATTTTTTTATTATTGTCACTGATATACTCTTCGTGTTAAAATTCAATTTCAATTAATAACGGGGTGCAGAGATGTATATTTTCGATTGTAACGTCGAGTGTTATATCCCTGATAAAATTTCGCTTGTTGTAAAACGTTTCAAAACAAGCCTTCTCAATATAGAACAGTTTCGATCTAAAACACGAGATAAAAAAATTTTAAAGAAAAAGAAAAAAAAAATAGATAACACATATTAGATATCTACTTCTTGTTTTTTCATGACAGGTATTAGATGTTAACAGGACGTTTTTTTTTTTCTGTCACAAGAAAACTTGTACTCGCATAAGAAATATCCCGGAATTTTTCACGCTTTAAAATTTATCGCAAAAATAACAGACGGTCCGGTAATTTTAGTCGTTTTACATTTCTTTTTTTTTCTTTTTTATTAATTCTGTTTCTTACATGCGACTCGATTGGTTGAGGAGTTTCTTTTACGTTTGAAAATGAACATATACATATAAGCAATTATTTAACCCTCCGTCGGCCAATGTGGTTTTTTATCGACGTTTCCGGTCAACGTGGACGAATTTTCCCTGGTCTCTTATTCCTCCACTTGGGGCTTTTTGTAAATTTTCAAAAAATTCAGGAAATCAGTTTTAGGTCCCTACTTGGTATTCCAATAGCTCGCGTGACGAAACTTTCTATTTGTTAATTTGTAGAAATTGTTAAACAACGAAAAATTTGGCAAGAGGGTAAAACCGTAGATTTTGATTTATAATAAACCCGTACAAGGATCGAGAGATTAAAACACGTGATGTAAATTTCTCGTGTTTTATTACAGGGTGGCCGCTAGTCATGGAATTCTAACATCCTGGAATAGTCGGGAAAGTGTCAGGGTATTTGCAGTAATTCAGGGAATCGTTTGCTATACTTTTTTTTCGTACAAATACGTCCCAAAATTTATTTTAAGCTTTAGATAAATTAGATCGAATACAATTTTTTATAACCACCGCTGGAAGCTTCTCTTCAAACTTTGAATATTCCTAAATATTACCTTACAAACTAGTATGCGGATCGGCTGGATCGTAAAAAACAAAAAATTATATGGAAAATACGTATATTTTTTTCAATTTGTTATAACCAATTTATTCGAATTGGTTAGTGAAAATTATAAGATTTTTCACTGGAAAGCCGGTAAAATTGAGCACTGAGCAAAATTTCATTTCTTACAGTAACTGTAAAAATTCACTAAGACAGGTATCGTTAAAAAAAATGTTTGAATATTGTTGGAATGACGAAAAACGAGGTACGTCTAACCATTTTGCGCTATTGTCGATCCGTTTTTGGTAATTGCAATGCAAAATCAGTTTGTTCGGTCTACTCTACTTTTTTAATTAAACAAGGCTTTAACGTCAATTTATCGTTGCACAGGCATTAAATTTTTGCAACAATTACAAGAAAGTATAGTAACAGTGATCGTAACGAGAAAGAATAGTAACGGATACTAGACTTTCCGGTAACAGCTAGAAAACTAATTTTCATTTTTTACCTAGAACTATATTTTTCGATTGTGGTAAAAACTGAAAATAGTTAAGGACCGAGCGGTAACCGGAACTAAAAATTTCTCTCAGGTAGGAAATTTCGTGACGGAGATTTAGCGGCCACCCCGTCAATACACGCCGCGATCAATTCATTCGGAATTATGAATGGCATATCGCAGTCCGTGGGTTGCGGAATGCGCGAACCTAGTCGTCTAAAGTGGTTTGGTGTCATTGTGTGGGTTCCTGCAACAACTTACACGCTCAACTACCAACGAGCCGCTGATAGTATTTAGCAATTTGCAATTGCGCAGGCTACGCATGCAGTGAGACGTTACACGCACACATTCGCACTATTCGCACAGCGTTACGTTATCGCGGAGGGAGTGCGAAGAAATCCGCGAAGGCGGTCGCTGAGTCGGCTGCGCTGAGTCAGATCCGCTGGCGCGAAAATACGTGCGTGCCTGCGTGAAACGCGCTGCGCTTTGTGCGTGACCGACGTGACGCGCCTTCTGACCCAAAAGGGTCGTCGAATTTGGCGCGAAAATTAACCCCGGATTGCCGATTTACAGCGCACTTGTGCAATGGAAGTTCGAACATGGTATTCTCATCGTGTTCGAGTTGGTAACGTTATCGTAACGATTTAAGATGAGGAAAAAGCGTGATTTCGCAATTTTGGAACTTTTTTAAATTCAGTAAATCGTAATAGAATGAAATTTACTAATTTTTCGCTGTCTTACAATTAGTTTCTTCAAAATCATTGTAAAAATAGGAAAATAGTGATATTTTTCTCAACCTTTCGTTACGATAACATTACTAACTTCGATCTTGTATATTCTCAAGCCTGCTACACTAACTATAGCTTCTCTATTTGAATTTTACGGAACATCCATAATCGATTTAGATTGAAAAATTTTATTCACTGTCTGTTTTATGGTGCAAAATTTACGGAAATTTTGACGGGAATTTTAGCGTGGAATGTATTCCAAAGTTCTTTTTATTCCTGTATCGAATTGCCATGGGTTTTTGTTCCATCGAAGAAAGGATTTGTATAATTTATCGAATCAATGAAAAGCTAACGTATCAGTCATGTTGTCGAATTAACACTTCTGTTTTTACTGAAACATGGCATGTGAAATACTCCGTTGAAAAACATACCGCAGTAACATCACGATAAAAAAAAAAGTGGCGATGAAAATATAAAAAAATTAGAAAATAAAAACGGTTCATTCATAACAATTATAGGTAAGTTGGGAATTTTCAGCAGCGCTGTAAAATCTGGTTTCTAGAATTTCAACTTCGTCGTCAAGACTGACGATTCTTATATCTTGGTCTTCTATGCTTTACTTTTCACGTTTTGAAATCTTGTATAACTGATTGTGAAATACATTTTCGTTTTTGAACATTCGATATCGTCATTCTTCTGCATTTTTACTCCCTCGCGGTTTGTTGTTTATATATTTGTCATGCATCAAAACAATGGAAAAATACGTACACCCCCGTCAAAGTTTGCTTTCGTAATTTTGAGAGAAATAATAAGGATTTTATAGTTCTGATAGCACAACTGGGATTTCCCTGGAATTTTGTATATGCCATTATTATAGGTGCAGCAATACTAAATAGAGGAAAATTATTATTTGTCGAAGAAGTTTGATTTTCCAGCCAGGAGAATGCTACTTCTGAATTCAAGATAATTTATGATTTTATTCGTTTAGCTGATAAAAAAACCGGAACAAATATTTTGCATATTCTTGTCATTAACCTGAATTGCAATTGTATATATTATATTTCAAAATTTTAAAAAATCAATGGTTTTAATTATTCACCTGATAAAAATCATAAATTTTCTTTCTCTTAAAATTTGAAATAGCACTCTCCTGGCCGCAAAAGCAAACTTCTTCATCGGATTGAAGTTAGTAACGATACTGTAACGAAATATTGAAACTAGAATCGTTGTTTCAAACGGTTAGAATGACTTTAAAGGAGTTTAATTTCCAAAATTTGAATAGATTACTCAATTCGAGACGATCCTACAGTTTCAAAACAATGATTTTTCCTAAAATCGAATCGTTAATTCAACGTTACGAACTTCACTCTCTTAATTTTTCGACAAATAATATTAATTTTCCTTCCTTCCTCCCGTTTAGTATCGCTAAACCTATGATAATCACGTAAACAATTCCCGGTCCCAAAATCAGAGTAGACTAGCGTTATTCTTAATCCTGCACGCGGCGTTCCCGCCTTCAGGGGAAAACGGAGTTAGTGCATAAGCCACATGTGCGAAATGTAACAATGTTATAAATGTATCATCGTCTTCTGCACGCGCTGCAGGCGGTCCGGGGCCGCAGTACCGAGATTTCTTGCCTGTTTGTTGACGGTTGCGCGACTCCGAGCCGCACGGAGGACTTCCGGCACTCCAATTTCATCCTGCAAGCTCCCTTCGGGCCCCCGTTCCGTGCTGCTCAGCGACTGCTTGCGGGTCGAAAGCCAAGAGCCAAGCGCTGCGCGGTCAGCGTGGTGCGTATCAGAGGAGAATCCCAGCTCTCGACGTGCGAGTGGTCGAACCTTCTTGAGACGTATGTTATACACACATGTGCGCGCACATTTTCTTCCTTTTTCTTTACATTTTTTATCCCTCTTTTTTCTTCTTTGTCTTCGTTCCACTATCTTGGACAAGTCCGCCGGCTGGCTCTTGAACCGGCAAAAAACAATCGCTTTTGAGTCAAGGGCCTGGCTATTAGTCCGCGGTGAACTGACAATCAGCTAAGCCTTTCCAATATCTTTGGTTCAATGCTTGGATCGACTCGTTTCGACGAATTCAATCATTCTTTTTATATCCAAATTTCAACCGCCAGGAGCGCACGGTAGAATAGAAGAACCTGAGCCAAGTGTCGTGACCTGAATGAAAAAATAGTTAGGCCAAGGTCCGGCGGACAAGTTAGACACATTTGTGTACGAGACATCCTCTCTAAATAGCCACGTAATGAAGAAACGTAAGAGCCATTTACTAATTAATAAATATTATTCGTTGTGATGTGAATTCCTCGGACATTTTGTTTGGGTCAGACGGGCGAGTTGACCTCTTAAACATACCGCACGAGAATATATCGGCTAAAAAGTGGATCTCACCAAATGGTCGATCCAAAATGGCGGACGACAGAAATGTGAAATCGGAACTCTCGGCAGCGAAATTGCGTCAGACAGCTAAACTCTAAGCTCGGACGAATTCGGCGAATTCTGTCTAAAAATTCGCAAGTGACGCTAAAACGTAACGTGAGAAGGAAAAAGAAGCGGGCAGCTACGTGCTACGCATTGATATAAATGCAGACGTACCAACGTGTCGGGGTCCGGTAGCCGTTGAGCGTAAACACGTCTTTATACCCGTGCGCCAAATGCTAAAACGTTGCGCACACTGCGCACAGTCATTGGACATGCGACACATTGAACGATGCAACAATGAAGATAGGCGTAGGTACCTACGCGTTGCTCTCGGATTTCAATCCATACCGGATATGACTTTGTACTAACTGCTGATAAAAACCTGCAGTCGCTCCACCTTGTTCTTCTCTCTTATTCTTCGCTGATGAATACTACTCCCGTATAAATTATACTCGGAAATAGTCGTATCAAATGTTTCAGAGCTGCTGCACTTTGCGTTCTACCGTCATTCAAGCCGTTGTAATTATCCTCATTGTACAAGGATTGTTAACCTTCTTATTCTCTGCTCGCGTGCGTTGAAAGCTTAATTTTTATAGGAAAGTCAACGCAAAGTGAATGAAAACTATTTTATATAACCTGTCGTTATTTTGCCGGTAAATGCGAAATCGTAGTTTTATGTGCATTATATACTTGTAATATAGGTGTGTTTGTTACGTCGATGAGAATTTACTTTACGGAGAAAGTATAATAAACATTTTTTTAACCTTATCAAAGTCGTCAAACTTAAACCGTACACGTATAAAATAGAAGAAACCCGGTAAATTTTACACATCGTGTTAGAATATGAGGTTGAAGCTCGTAAGGTTAATGTAACGATGCTATTTCAGGAAAACTCGTTGATTTATTGTTTGAAATTATATGAAATTGACATGCTCGTATTTTGTAACGCAAACTTTCTCCGTCATTTTATAGTTTCCAAAATAGTTCATTTTTCAGTTCAGTGCTTCTCTCACGCGCGATAACGTTATTAACTTCAACTTCGTGATGAAATGGATCTCATAAGTTATTTCCTGAATGATAATGAATAATTATGACCAGAAGTAGTTGAAAACGCGCAGCAATGAGCAGAGAATAAAAAACTCGAAGCCGCGGTGGCACTTACGCGATTAGTTGGTCAAACAAAAACCTTAAAATATCTCCTAAAATTGATGATCCAGCTTACCGTAAGCGGCTCTCCGTATACTTCGAAACTCGTTTTCTATTCAGAAGTTTTTACGGGAAATCGGTGAGTGGCGTCGCTTCCTCTGAGGTCCCAAAAGAGAAAGAGAAAGAGAGAGAGAGAGAGAGTAGAGAGAGAAAGATAGAGAAAGAGTCAGGGAGCCGAAGCTCGGCGAAAAGCACAACGAATCTAGGGGGTCCATCAATCTGGCCTCGAGTAAATATTGACTCGGTCGGTACGGTAACCGGGTGGCTCACCCTGGTGTATTATTGGTGGTGATGGTGGTGGGGTGATGAGGCCCACCGCATCGGGGCCTCACTCACACTCTGCGCGCGCTTCGTGCGTGTGCATAATTCCCGAAGAAGGATCGATCGGGCCCCACTTGGTTCCGGGCCCGGGACACGCGTGACAAATGCCTCGAGGGCAAACACCGCTTATTCTTCCGTCTGTGTGCACAGATGACCCTGCGCGAACGGGGCCCAGGGCCCATTTCGCGGGATTATTAATCGATGTTGATGTTAGCGTAACGCTGGTTATAATGCCCCGTGTGTGACACCCGTTTCGGTACAGAATTTAGTTTGTCTACATGTGTATACTCGGGATGTTGGAGAAGAGAAAAAAAAGAAACGTTCCTTCTCAGGCTTCGGGGTGGAATTATTCAACGCTTTACCGGTTGTTCGTTTATTTGACAACGAAAATGCTCGGATTTTCCAAATGTCATGCATGCTGTACGCGGTATATAAATGCAACTGGAAAACATGATTGATCGACTATCGTGGGATTTTTATACCTCGATCTCATTCTCGAACCAATATTTTTTCCCCCTCTGCGTTTTCGGTTCTTCGCTAAAATCTGATCGCTGTCTGTTTTAACCTAGAACAAAACATCGTGAGAGATAAAATCTTTATCGAACTCTGTACACTACTTTTCGGTAGGTCTTAATGAAGGAATATTATAACACATTATGCAAATGATATTTATTACACCTGCGTGCCGGTATTGGAAAATATTATGCAACAATATTCAGAGACGGAAATGGGTGACAAAAAATGGAAGTGAAATAAACGTAAAGCTGTGGAAATAAGTTTCTCTGCAGTGGCCGGCTTCGTGAACTTCCCAGCAGCTGTTTTTCTAGAGACACAAGTTTTCAACGATCTGGCTTTTAACAGCTTGCTCTAAATCCTTAAATCGGCGTTGGAGGTTCTTAGATCCATGTGATAGTTTGGGTCAGGTTAGATCAGGTTAGGTCAGACTGCGGTGGGCATCGGCAATGGTGGGTATAAATTTCGGTTGTCTGTTTTAGTCGAGGTTTTAGCTGATTCATCTACCGGGTGATTCGTACTAAACGGAAATGTTTTGACGGCTCCATAAGATCTAATATTAATTAAATATCGTTCGCAAAGACTGAATTGAACTAAATTAACAAACGATTGAACAAAATAACCTGTGCTAAGAGTGATTATAATTTTTTTTTAATACTTAATTAAACCACCTTCTAAAAACAACTTCGACGTTTCAACTCTCCGTTTATCGTGTATATTCGACAAAAAGAAAAAAAAAAGCTTCGATTAATTATCCAAAGATAACTCTAAGTTACTCAGATTCCCAGTATGGAATTCTCAGATACGAAAAATGTTTCCGTTGTAGCTAAATCACCCTGTATATCAGCCGTTGAAAGAAGCACTCCTCAGAGTGACCAGAACGAGGCGAGGCTCATTTGCTAAAGATCACCGGTTGATATCGGTCCTCGGAAATAACTGAAATAGGTATGGGCATAGGTAACACGCTAAAGGTGAGCCGCATCACGCAGTTTCTACATACATACATATATATACACACAGGCACACATATGCCGTTGTAATATGTCGAGTCCGTTGCTCGTTTCACGTTATTCCAATATAAGTAGCTGCAGGCGATGACAGCAGCTGCACCAGTGACATTTCCAAGTTCATTATACGTACACGGTACCTCTACATCTACAGAAAATGAAGAAGAAGAAGAAGAAGAAGAAATTCGTTGCGTTGCGAGCAAAGTCACGTAAATGTACGCGGTCTGATCAGATTATATACAGCCGAGGCAAGGAGCAATTAGTAGCAGCCTGTGCAAGAATGAGATGATTGAAAACAAAAAAAAAAAATAAATAAATAAATGATTTAAAAGAAGAAGAAGAAAAGATGTAGCTGATGTAAAAAATGGCGGCTAATATTAGCGTCGATTATACGTCGCCGCACTACGACTCGCGCCGTATACACGCTCATTACAATAATTATTGCTTTTCTTACTTAGCTCGTGGCTAATGCGATCGCATAGGTGTAACTCGGCGCGCTGCGTGACGTAGCCGCGTTGGGCCTTATCTCCGGCAGCGCTACCTCGCGGCCCGCCGCTAAAGCTCCCGTCTCTCGCCTTCACGCTGCAGCGTGCACGCGTGCACGTACAAGGCCCGGGTTAACGCACGGCGATTGTGTGTAGTAATCGCCACACAGTTACAGATATCCCACAGAGAGTGGGGATAGAATGATATTCCGCGCGTTATACGTGCGAGACGGACGAGCTTATAATCCGGCCGACTAACTCGAGTCACCGCGTAGCTGCTGCAGAGAATCACGGGAGATCTCTTATGCGTCTCTACTATTCTTGTACGTGTACGTGTATGGACGCTTGATTATATATATACCTGTGACATTATACGGTATGCGCATACATTACAAAACTCGCGATAAAGAGAAACCCGTTAAGCCTATTAATTTTATTTTAGTTTTTATGGATACAACATGTGTAGGTACGTATAAAGCGACGCCTGATACCTATTCGCTGTTTTCGCAATGCTGACTGGAGTATTAGCGATGATTATGAACTCGATCGTCATTTTTTAACCGCGATTACATTTCTGTCACTGAAAGCAGCGATCAATTTTATGAATTCTATTTCTTTACCGAAACCAATTTACATCGTCAAGGTGATGATCGCTGTCGGACAATAAAAAGCTTCTTCGAAATGGACCGAGGAAAAAGAAATACGAAAACGGAGCGATGATGGACGGAACAAGAAAAAAACGCCTCGGATCATGCTGCGGTAATCGAACGTATCCATCTCTTGTAGAGTCGCGGGGAGAATTGATGTGTAATCTATGTACAGTATTTACGGACGATTTTTATACGTCCGTATCGATACGAAAATATTGAGGTCTGTATAATGACAAGTTGAGATGTAGATAAATGCTTTTAGGCACGCCGCACGATTTTAGACGCTAATTGTCCCGGCGTTGATTCAACGCAGACCCCTGGTTTTTTTTTTACTCGAAGACATTCTGAGGATGTTGAATTTCGAAGAGCCGATACGATCATCTTCGGTTACAAGTGCTGTGCCCGATGACTGTTCATCTAGATTCTATAACTTATCGTTAGTCTCGTGAATTATTAGCGTCGTTTTTTCACTCCAAGCGACTACAGTCTTCACCCAGCAATGCTAATCATTTCCATTCAATTCAATCAACTTCCTGCGTACAAGTAATTCACAAGCTAATGCGACGTTGTGTCCGTCGATTGTCAACAGCCGTCTCAACACGATTGGAAATCACTAAATAGCTACTCGATTTCCTGCGAGTCAATGGCCACACCAAAGTTCAATCTTTTTATCACCACCATGAGCATGTCAATAAAGTTCTGGTTATGAGACTGGAACCTGTGCCGGCTGTAATTAAAGAGCTACGCAATCTGAATTACTGAACTCATTAAACGGTGTAAATGAGTAACTGGGAATTCAGGAAAAAAAAAAAACAGTATCAGCAATAAACCAAAAAAACATTAGACCTTTGAAACTGTGTTATCACCGCCATTGCAGGGTTGTTAGAAGGTGGATGTCCCATGGAATCGAGGACATGATGTGCTTGCTTCTTTGTCAGGGGTCTCTGAATTTCGAAGCTAAAACGAGGGGCTCGGTTCGTCCGACAGTTGGTCCTCGAATTTTGCAGTAAGCAAGAACCAACAGCTAGTGACACGCATTAACGCGGCGGAACTATAACGCGAACACACTATGAACGAGGGACGAGAATCTGGTCCTGTGTGTGCACAAGCAGCGGACAATACGTTCGGGGGAAACACAAACGAGCAAATGTGGATGGATGGATGGATGGATGGATGGATAGATGGATGTGGATGGATGGATTGTCTTCCCCGGTGTCCCATGGAAGAGGGCGTTCCGCGGGGTTGATCGGGGTTTGTTTAGGCCGTAGGCGAAAGGCACTCAAGCTGCTAATCTATTTATCCCTAGTGTTTGATATGGAATTAATGAGACCAGGTATTATATTTGCCTGGGTTTAAGGTTATGTGTTGGGTTAGGTTTACCGACGCTCGTTCACCCCATTGGGGAGGGAGGGGGTCCGACTTTGGTTCTTCCTGACAGTTGCCAGGGCCTGTCACCTCGACGCTCCGGAACCACTGTGGGCCTGCAGCGTGCAGCTTTTACAAAAGCAGCTGCATTTCGTTCGCGCGTCCTGCACAACGCAGCCTTCTTTCTTGGACGCAACGCTCGAACTTCACTCCCATGAAGCCCCATTATCCGTCCGATCACTCTTCACGTTTTACTGCATAGATCTACAAGCCGAGACGAAAAGATGATCCCGCGGGATTTTGGGACCAACGCGTAACTCGTAAGGCAAACGGCATTCGTTCTTTCGTTAAAGTTCTTTTTCGAACTGTAGAATTGTAGAGTAATAGCCTAAACTGGAGGCGATCCATCTGTTTGACAAATCTTGCAGAAACTTCTGAAAATTCATTCGTATTCATGATTGAAACTTGCGATTAGTTCCGTTTCTTGTCTCGATAATTTTTGTCTATCGAATTTCTACGACTCTCAGACATTTCTTCCATTCCGCATTATCCGGTTTCAGTTTTCCTGACTCACAAATTTATACATTTCGTAATACCGTGATGAATTTTCGGAGTTTGGATTAGTCTACAAAAAGAATAAGCAATCGTTTTGAAAACCTTTGATGAACAACGAAAAAACACGTTCGGTGACTTAACGACGAGTTTCGATATGAGTTCACTAATATTAGACTTGGTTTAAAAGAGTGTCAAGACTTTTCTTGGAATCGAACGTTATTTCTTATCCTCCTTGTTACGCACCAAAGGAAATAATAACTTCAACACATACATATTCTAAAGAAACACGTTCTCAGTACGTGCAGAAAAAATAAGCGGCGAAAGCTTTCAGATATTTTCAACTAAAAAACTCATCGTCAAATTTTCACGTGTAAACTTTTATCGTTGGATTCTGTCCACAGCGCCTTTTAAATGCAAAACGCAAATTTGGTATCGAGAAAATTCAACAAACCGAGTGTAGATAAATAATATGTTGTCGATTACGACCGAGTGCCAGGCTTCTTCCTGTCTCCGAATCGTGACTGACCGAGCATCGGATTAAATTAGTATCTCAGCGGTATAACAAGCCGGCACATCTAAAGGCGCGTCAGTTGCACGAATATACACACGTATTTATAATATTATATCAGCTCTCGACACGGCATTACGCCACTTTCGACAAGATGCTAAATTATAGCCAATTATATCCCCGTCTTAAATGGATCCTTAACCGTTAATTATTACCCTCTCTAATTCTATCTCAGGCCCGGATGTAACAGTTTGATTTTAATTTCACTATTCCCAAGCAATGCCGTGGCGGATTATTATCTGCCATGAATTCGGATTCGCAGTCAGCGATCAATGAACGGTTCTTCACCGGTCTCGGTGATCATCCGGTCGACATAGATTATCCGAGTCACTTCCTCGATCCTTTCCGTTAATGTTTCCTGGCAGCTCGAGATACTTTCGTAATAAATTTTCGGCTGAAAGTTGTTTTTGCTGAATCAAAGGGGTAAAAACTTCACCGGTATTATACCGTAAAGAAACTGCAATGAAGAAGGATTATCACGTACGCACAAATTTATTTCTCAATGTCTTTTGATCTCGCATTTATAACGTTTGCTAGCTCTTACTGGTTATGTACTCACTAAATAAAATTTTTACGAAGCCTTGCGGAAAGCTCGATTGAACTTCTTTCCTCAATTTCAGAGTAATTTTGTCACGAAGCCCGGAATTCTGAAAAACTTGAAACAGTCGTCGGGTTGAAATTATTAACATTTATAACATAGCGAAATATTGAAGTATACAATTACTTCTAAGAATACTTGCGTTTGCAAATTATAAATATATTCCTCGCTTCGCTTATATTATACAAATTACTGAAACAATTCAAACAATACCGAACAAAGTCACGGAATAACTACACTATGACATTTAAAAATTCAACTTGATATTTGCTTTTACCACATCTTATTCGTGAATTTCAATTTCAAATTAGTCATCTGAGAATTTTAAATTTCGAGACGCGTATTTGTTGGGTCCATGCTGTAATAAGTGTAAATTTTGTTTAAAAATAAAACTAAATTTCATTCGAAGCGTTATTCCATCAGCGGAATGTTAAATCGATAACTTTTGATTGTCTATATGTATATTTCGTGACGTCACAAGCGGGGAAATTTCTTCGTTAAAGTGTGCGATAACGGGGATACGAATCTGACTGAAAATTTTTAAATCGTAGCTTGAATAAGAGTGTCCGATCCTAATTCACATCAGTAATTGCTGACGGAGATCGCCGATAACGTTTATTACGAATAATGATGAATAAATAAAATCACCTCACATCAAACATGGACGACTGGTGTATTCGTCTCTTCTAAAATTTCAAAATTTATTTCATTTCCGACAGGGAATCAGAGACGTATAAAAGCACACGCGTAATCCAGGAAAACCTTATTCCATCAGTTATCTTTCCGTAAACATGCCAGTTCACGATGTCCGATTTCCTCTTACGTCAATTGTTCGGCACAACGTGACACCGAGTGATTTTATTGTCCTATTTCGTTAGATCCGACCAAAAAAATCACTTGGCGTGCACGATAAGTCTGTCATTGAGTTAAACGTTGAAAGTCCAGGAGCACCGTGGTGCTTATGACGTCACAAAATATATTGTGATCGTCACTTTGCACCGTCATTTGGTGAAAATAAATCAAACTAACTCAACCAGGCTGACAGCTGACCGTTAACCGTATTTTTAGCAGAACACGTATATATTACTGATTTCTGTTTAATCAATTTACGTGCAGACAGGAGTAATTTAAAATCCCAAGAATTAGCAGTATTTCCTCCATTAAAATGATGATAAAATGGTGATAAAACGGACATTTTCCAATATTTTTTTAATCGAGATTTGACGATTCCGCGTTGACGGCAGTTTGTGTTTTTCCGTTTCAGTGCCCTGTGACAGCCACACCCTCGCTATCCTCGACTTCCCCGTCGCCGGCATCCGCGCCGGTCCTGAGCGGGGGCAGCGTATCTTCGTTGGGGAGTGCGGTAGGTAATTCCTCGTTGCAAACCAGGATGGCGGTGACGAGTGCGGTGGTCCGTCCACCCGGGAGTCCGACCGCCTCCGTCAGTCCGTCTCACGCGCCACCTTCCGCCGGCGGAAGATGCTGCGATACCGGAAGGCCGATATTCACCGACCCCTTGACCGGGCAGACCGTTTGTTCCTGCCAGTACGACCTCCTCGGCGGTTACCAGCGACTCGGCGCCCTTCCGACCGCCGCCCTTTCCATGTACAGCGCCCCCTATGCCGCAGCCGCCGCCGCAGCCGCCTCCGAAGGTATGGCGGCATACTTCCCCGGACTCGGTGCTGACCAGGCGCCGTTCTACACCCCCACGGTGAGTAAAAGTCTGCTACTTTGTTCCCCGATTCGTAAAAGATCACCGGTAGACTCGAATTTTGAGTCTCGGTTCCAGATGTCAAATTTTCAATATTTTTATTTATTTTTCATTTCACGTAATCAAGAAAAGAAAGAACAGTTTCATCGGACAGAGTTTCCTTTTGCAGAAACGAGAACAATATTACGGATTTTAAGAACGGTTTCTTACCTATTCGCTCAAATGTTTATGGTGAATCAATTAAACAAACTTCAATTTCGCATTTAGATCATTTTTATTCAAAAATAATAATTAATCACAAGTCAAGAGAAATAACTTTCTGTTTTTTTTTTTTGAACTTTTGACTTTTGTGCAAACAGTACGTTGCGGTAGAAATGTCAGCAATTATGCGGTAATATCTGCAAATACATTGCTCGAAGTTTGATTACTGATTTCTACATTCTAGTTAAATTCCGTTTATAGATTTGACTCAAAAATTATCTTCGGACAGTAGTTATCGCAGTTGATGCGAAACTATAGTCATTTTTTTTCCTGTGTACAAGTTTAAGGGAAAGTCATTATAAATTTGTTTTTTCCTTTGTCTGTCATACGCGAAATGTTCATTGTAATAAAAAAAACATGACACCGCAAGCATAGTTCAAATTAACGGTATCGTCAAATTCATCAATAATCAATTTTTCACGAAGCATAGGGAAAAAATTGTCAATGCGAGGAAGGGTTTCAACTATTCATGAAACTCGTTTTATCTCATCGGTCGTCAGAAATAGTACGTATATAAAATTGAACAAAGTACTGTTTTTCAGCAAAACAGTTTCGATTAAATCGTTGGCTCGATTTCAATTTTTCGGAAATTGGTTTGGCTGCAGTTTACTGTGCCGGAAAATTGACTTTTCAGAAGCGTTCATGCGAGCAAAGGAAGTTTTGTATAAAAGTACCTGGTGGTAGGAATATTTTAATATCGTCAATTGAACAATTTGATACAGCGCGAGTAATACAAGATCGATTTAATTTACACGGTGTTTTTTTTTTTTTCTTTCTTCCTTTGATTACTCCTCAACTAAATTGAATTTCCAAAAGCTAGAGTCACATTGATCTCTTTCACCAACTACATGTAAAAATTCTATCGTAATTGATTTTCTTTGCATTATTCTCATTTGCTAGTCATTTTTTTTTTTTTTTTCGATCAGGATTAATTTTTGCTTAACAACAAGGATTCGGGAATTGAATGTATCAGGGCACCCAATGTTTTGCCATGTGTCAAGACGCGTTGTGTGGTCCGATAACCTCGGCTGTATAATGCAGAACCACAGGAACGTGGCCCATCTTTCACAGTTCTAATCGCAATTCGCGTACTCGTTCGTCGCTGATCTTCACGGTGGCCGTTATCTTATTACCAGCATCACATAATACGTATAAACTGTCGGTGAATAAAGATTGTCGAGGAGAATTACTGTAACCGATGATACTCGTTAATCGGCGCTTATTTTTATAGTAAATATACTATTATTACACTATATCGCCTTGTTTTATGTGCAAAAGTTATATCGGCTGCAAGTGATTCACAATTTATATATATATGTATATATCCGTCGCTTGTAACATTTGGACCTTGGCTTGATACGGCCATTAAAGCAATTAACAACGAAACGTTTGTTGTTAGATTATTGAAAGGCGTAAGCTGGAGATGGGAAATGAATAGTAAAAATAATACACATCGTCGCGTTAACATCTGACAGAGATAAAGTAATCGTAGCTTCGGTGTTTTCCTTAAATAATCTTATATTATATTGCATAAAATACCCTCGTCACTCGCTCAAATCAATCTACACTTGTTATAAGTCTATCAATTCTCTCAGCACACGTAATAACATCTACCGATGAGCTCATTTCAAGTAATTTTAAAACACCTCTCTTAATGAAATCCCAGTCGAATTAGTACGTAAAAAATTACACTAATTGTAAAATATAATACTCTGTTTGCGAAACTCTGCAACTGAAATTGAAACTAAATTTGATCTAACTCGAACAATGAATTCCGCCTCGCCACAAAAATATATCATCGAAAAAATAAGTAAATGATTGAATAAATCGAGATTTTTTGGAATTAGTTTTTGGGCAAATAGCTGGGACAGAGTCTAGTCGAGATATTACACTGGTACATAGGTATTATAAATCGAAGAAGGCGCAAGGCGATAGGATTGATAACATTGAGCGGGCGCGTGCTGATAGAAACATGACATAAATACTTTCTCGGAGATAATTTTTCCCGCATTATGTGTAGAACGCCCCGTATAATCGCGCGGTGTAACTAAGATATTCCGCCGGGCGCGACGAAGGCGACGGCTGCCTATAAATCCAGGCGCGATGGGTTCAAGGGTTAAACAAGCAAACATGCACCGCACACGGCGCTCGTACAACGGTAATTACCATTTCTGTATACGCACCAACACGCGTAAGACAAACCTCAGGGGTTTCCGCAGACGCGGAAACGAGGCCCCCGTTTGGGTGCGGTAAAAAATAGAACAACCTAAAATCGGAATGGTCAGAATTCCGAAGATGAATATATCGAAAACTCACAATCGCGAATGAACAAAGTGGTGAATCTTCATTAAGCCAGAAATAATGGGAATAGGATGTAAAAGCATCGAAATTTGAAGTTATAGAATTTAGAATACGCAACTGGTGAAAATTCCGAAAGGCCGTTAGCGGAATGAGGCAAATACGATTGCTCGCAAACACAAATAAATAACCTTCGGATCGATCATAAAGGAGAATTTTCATCTATTCGAATTCATAAATGCGAAGGATCAAGAATCGGAACGGTTTGAACTCCGAGTAGTAATCTCACAGAAGGCTCGGAATATAGAATTGCGGTATATCAGAATCGTCGGAACGAAGAATCGTAATATATGAAAAGAGTCGGGCACATCGTTGGCCACACTCTAAAGGCCTAACCCGACAGCTTTAACAACTCAAAGTTGTCCATTCGCGTTGCGTTCTTTCTTCTTTATTAGGTATTGAGTAAAGAATTTGTTCGATTCTGTATATAAAACATTTTACAAGTCAAAATAGATTAGTTGAATAAACTCGGAATGTGAAATTCTGGTGTTAAGCCATCTATACGGTTACTTTCGGAATATCGATCCTTCTGAATTGTACGATTCTGAATTACGATCCTTCTACATTTTGGATATCTGTTTGCCGCCGTTTCTAGACGATGAAGTTCTAACTTTTATTTTTACAATATTTGGACATTTGAGGATATGAAACTTTCTACAAATTAATTAGCTAGAATATTGACTCTATACGTTATTGAATTCTGCATTTCTGAATTCTTGGATTAACGTTTTCTGAAGTATGTGGGTTCGGATAATAATAAAAGCTCTACCAAATACATTTTAGGTAAACTGCAGCTTTTTATCGGGCACCGTTAGGGACTTAAAATTTCTGACAGCATCTATTCTTTCATATTTGTTATTCGAGTTTATTAAATTCGGAATTCGGTCCATTCTGATTTTCGGTTTTTCTGATTTCTTACCCGCCCCCATTTTACTTCTCAGCGTTTCGATGGCCGTTTGATTTTTTAGCGAGATATCCTCACCAATTTTTCCAGCGTTTCTATGCTTCCTGCTTTCAGGCCGCTGGTCTTGAGTTGAAAGAAAACCTCGGAGCTGGAGCGGCTGCAGCATGGACCTATCCTTCGGTCTATCATCCCTACGACGCGGCCTTCGGTTACCCGTTCAACGGGTGAGTTTTTCACTTTTTTCATAATCTTCTCCTCGCCTTTTATCCTCCCCGGTATTTCTAACCTCGCCAAAACGAAGCAGCTGTAACGATCACGATCTTTGTCCAACTCGTATTACACCCATACCTTGCTTTACGGCGTATAGATAAGTTCCGAAAAAGTTGGTCGTAAAGCGAAAAGCCGTATCACGAATCAATTGTTTTTACCCAACCTCGTACAAATTCAATTTGATCTGTTCCAATTTTTTTTATAAAGTAATATATTTTTTCGATCACCAGGCACATGATTCTTTTCATCTCGTATAAAGATACGTACACAAAAAAAAAAAAAAATTTCTACCTCTACTCTCTTGAGTAGTCGAAACAATTTTTCAACCTCTACGTTCTAACGCAACGAATAATTTCGTATGTTTTCCGTACCGCAGGGTATTTCGCAATTGTCTATATATGTCATTGAGAAATGGGATAAGTTTCTAAGAACAATTTCGAACTTCAATACTGAAAGACGTGAGAAACGAACGTGAATTTATTAACACAAGAGTTGAAAAGGAATATATAAGCAGCCGCTCGTTACTTGCTGTACTTTATTGGCAAGTAAAATTATAGGCCAGACTTTCATTCCCGATATTTCTTGATAAACGAGTGCATATATATGTATTAGAGTTGTCTTTATTTAGGGTGTTGATGAATATTTTCCGGAACCCTAAAAATCCTTGCATAGAGTTTTTCGACCGGACTTGATTATGTTTGAAGTTTTCGTCGGCCATATTGGATCCACCATCTTGAATTTTCAGATTCTGATATTCAGCGACTCCAAAAACTATAGAATACCATCTTGTTATAAACCTTAACGCGGGCATGATAATAATTTGTGACTCGAAGGGTTAAAATGGGGAAATTCAACCCGTTGGCTGGAGGGGTTGGAGTTGATATAAAAATCCGAAAAGTAAGCTATTGTTTTTGATTTGCGGTACAGCCAGAAGAAAATTCGTCAACACCCTAAATAGGGACCACCCTGGTATATATATTCTGGGACACGAAAGAAGGAAAACAAGCAAACAAGGAGTTGCACTCAACGAGGAGCATTGACGCGTTAATAATTCGTCAGGGAGTGTACGAGCATCGAGTTTCGCAAATCGACAATAGCCTGATCCACTTTGTGTAACGTTCTGCAGACGTCGCGTCACCCCGGGCAAGCAGGCAGGCGGTAACCCTTCCCATTGTATCCCAATGCGACTTTGGTCTGCATCGATGCGGAGTCGAAGCGCGAACCGGAAGGCACCTGAAAGGGTGAAACAGGATTATCGTTTCCTGCAGTGCATGCGTAAATTCGTGCAGCGAGCACTCCTCGGTTTGACGGATCGATTGATCGCCGGTTGGAAGCGGCCGGACTAGGATAGTTAAATAGAGCAGATCGGTACAACGCCGGGAGAATCACCTTCTGGAGTTTGGATTTGGTTTCGGATCGGGACGCGGTAATGCCCCGATGGGGCCGACTCGAGGAGAAAGGAAACCATAAAAACTCGACCCGGAGATCGTCCCGATACTCGGGAAGTCGGATCCTCTCCCTTCTCCTCTGCCGTTCCCCATTATCCTCTCCTTTCTCGCTTCGCCTCATAGTCCGAGGGTCCGCTCGTTCGTCGTTGCTGACTGCTCGGCTATCTCCATCTCTGAACCAGCCCGTTTCCTCAATATCGCCCTGAAAAATACCTGCCTGTTTCCAGAGTTTGCCTATTAAATTTGTCGCCCCGGACGCCGAGTGACCGCCTCGAGGCAGAAAGCACAATTTTATCGCGGGGAAAAACCAGGTGTTTAAGGGCATCGCGGCTACCATTTTATACTGTCTGTAGAAGGAACTAGCGATCTGGATATACGAGAATGGGCTGAATACATCGTTGAATTACATGTTATGTAAAATGAGGAAAATATTTTTGCTTTGGCAAACGGTCTTTTTAACTTATCATTTTTACTGATTATAGAATAGCTATGGTTACTGAAAGCGTATTCGGAAGGCTATTGATTATTTATCGGAAAAACGATTGGTAATATTGGAAGAATAATCGCGCGTATGCTTTTACCCGCTGATTTAAATTCACATTCAAGTTTTCGGACTAATTGCACGCTTCATTAGCTACGCTCAATTTGAATATAAAGAGCTCGTTGCGATTTGCGTGAAACTTTTAGTCGTTTCAAAGATAATTTTAATTTCATCGATTCGATTTTTAATTTCATCGATTCGATATATTCATCCTTCTTATCTTCATTGCATCGGATTCTCAAAACAACATCCCGATATCGACCTTTGATTCCATACACTCTATTCGATCGTTTGCATATAGATACGTATTTTAGATATTATCGTTTGCACGAAGAATCGATGAGACATGTTGACCGAATTTCCTTGAAAATGATTTCGGTCGATGCTCGAATTGAACTTTTGGACCTAATTTCTTCTCAATAATCACAAAATTTATTTTGCAAATTGCAAATGGACAGTTTAATACCTGCGATAATATGTAAAACTGATGACCAAATTAAGAATCACTTCGGAAACAACTAGACAGAAATAATTAATGTTTTCATCTTCACTCAATGTATACGGTAAATTTAAGGTGCTAAGTAATTCATCAAACGTTCAGTCGGTGAACCTAAATATCTCAACCAACTTCCCGTCACCGAGTTATACCTACGCTTGTTCGAACCAAGTTACAGCTCCAGTAACTAACCGACTTGAACGTTAATCAAACGTCAAGTCGTACATCCGCCATTTTGACTAAAAATTTGTCAGCAGGTACATAAGTCTTGTATTCCAAAGCTCAACACAAGTTGGAATATCGTCGCTAATCGAAAGCTGCAGTTTCATTACTCTCCCTGAAAATTCGTCACGAAAATATCTCCAACGACAAGTTTGAATCGATTTTCCTCGATGACATTTCATTCTTTTGCAGCATGTAATCCCTGCGATTAGCATATTCAAATGTCAAAATGTGATAGTACGTACATGTATGTCATTTTGCATTAAAAAATTCAAGATGTCGGATCCAATGCGGCGAACGAAAATTTCAAATTCGATCGAATATGGACAAAAAAACTCTGTCCAGGGGTTTTTGGGCTCGCTGATTACGAATTGAAAATGAGATTTTGAAAATTCAGTAAGGCAAATCCAATTAGTAACCCCGAAAATCCTTGTATAGGGTTTTATTTTTTTTTTTTTTTACCGAATTTGATGAAATTTGAAATATTCGTCCACCATATTGGATGCAGGTACGACGAGTTTTGTAGGTTAAGGTGTGCGCGATCCGTGACACCGCACTTCTCGATTCGCGTGATTACATGCGATTCTTGATTGGCTTCTTAACCCCTGCGACTTCGATCCTGGGTCAGACCGACGTGCTTCATTACGCGATGCTATAACAGAATTGCATTGCAAAAAATGACAGCAGCGTTTTTGACTTCCTTGTAAGATTAATCGTCGTTTAAAATAGCGGCGGTACTTGTTCGTGGATAACGGAAGAAAGGAAGGATTATTCGAGCGATCTTGAATCGGAAAAAGGAAAAGTAGCCGGCGGGCACTCGAGGAGAGACAACGGGCTAAATGAGTTCTCCGAGTTTCCCGGTCGGTTTTCCCTCCGCTTCTCTATAACCCGATTCTATTTACGTATGAGGCGCCGTCACTTCGGGTTTTAAATTATTTCGTTGTTTGTCAACGAGCTGAGGACGGCGTCGAGGCGTCGAGTCGCTATCCGAAGCCTTTCGAGATTCCTAGAAAGCCGCAGCGAGCCTCAGGGATATTAGAATAAGGCCGATGAGACGCCTCGACGAGCCCGTGTCGGAAAATTACACGCGGAATGTTGCAGAACGACTGTGTAATACAAGGAGAATTGAGGAAGCGTGGAAACACCTAATTCTTTATTAGGTGTATACATATACGTTTCTAGACTCGGTTATTATCGGAGACTCGACGACGTTATCTCGAATCGTATTGAAATAATTAACTCGCCATAATTCATTCCCTCGTTACTTGTGTCTATGCATAATATGTATACGCATATACATTTGATCGTTAGGATCCCGGCGCCTATTTTACATATGTGATACACACCGATACACCATTTTTTACCCTCTCTCTCTCTCTCTCTCTCTCTCTCTCTCTCTCTCTCTCTCTCTTTTACTCGCCTTTTTACTTTTTTTTTTTTTTTTATCCCTTTCGGTTATCGCCAACAGCTCGCCCCATAAAGCATGTATATGTACGCGCGACACGCAGACGAACGTGAAACCTTCACATTCACGTATTGTACACGCTGCTTTTTGCTCATGTTATATGTATACTTACCAAGCCGTACAACTCGCGTGAGAGACTAAAAAAATATATAACGCTATATGTATTGTACACGTACGCACAGATACTTATACATACGTACACGACACGAAAGAAAATGAATTCACGCGTATTACGTACAAGATAAGCGGTATAACCGGGAACGTCAACATTTCAATAAATTAGTAGATAATCGACCCTTGACTGACCTCAGAATATACTTTTACCGTGCGTATATGTATATATGTGTGTGTATATTATATATTTTTTTACGGTGACTTCTGTTCAAACTCTTATTTTCACTATTTATTCATCCCTGATGCAGGCTCATGCGTATAGCGGAACTGATTACGACGGCTGAGAGACTCCACGTGGAATCCGCTCCGTTCTTTTATTTTTCCAACTTTGTGACAGTGTACAAGTCGAAAGATTTTCGGCCATGGTGATGAATGTGTTGAAAAAGTGGGAACACGTGCGAAAAATGATCGTACGAATAAGGATCATCCGTGCGTTGATTGATGATAATTTATTTAACATTCTATTGAATTTGAACCGTCCCAATTTTCCTGAACCTTTGAGTAACCTGAAAAATAAATCTTTGCAGACCTGAAACGTCCAGATTTTTCGTGTTGATAAGTTGGTGACCATGTTATTGTAATAATTTCCAATTTTTAAATAATAAGTTCATTAAACGACGTTTCGGTCGGACACCCGCCGGTCACCTTCAGACTAGAAAAATTACATTATTCTTATATCTTTGAAATGTTTAGCTTGAAATTATCGAAAGCTAAATAATTGACGTTAAACTTGGAGTGTGTGTACATCGCAAATTTTTAATCCTACAACACGTCTGAACCAATATAAAATTTGTGGTGTACGCATACTTGTAAGTTAAATGTCAATTCTTTTAGCTCTCTACAATTTCAATTTAAAAATTTTAAAGAGAATTTCTTCAGCTCGAAGATGGCCGGCGAATGCTCGACCGAATCGTCCATTAACAAACTTATTATTTGCAAAAAATTAACCTACCTCGACGAAATTAGAAATTAAGAGAAAAAAAAAATTGTTAATATTCTTCGACACGTTATCTGCGTCAATGAAAAATTATACCGTAACTATCGTGCTGTAAAACCGTGAAAAATAAGAATAATAATAATTATAATTACGATATAGATAGTCAAGAGAGAATTTCTGGTGCAAGCAAATGCCGTCCAAGGTGTAAGAAAATCCGTAATTCGATGATCAGGAGGAAACGCAGCAGTCGGAAATTCGTCGCCGGTATCTTCGTGGCGTCGGCTGGCTTCGGTTGCCTCGAGGAATCGTTCGAGACATGACGCACTTCCGGTTGTTCCGTAGGCATGGATAACTGCCTGGGGTTCCTCCGCCGATCGGCACGACTGATTCGTATGCAAGGAAGCGATCGCGTAGTACAGCGGTCCGGAGGTGCTTATCATCGAGTCGAACTAGTCGGCACAGCTATTCCTCATGCCGGTTATACCTGCTCCGCGCATGCACCGGTTCGGAAACGGCACCGACACCGGAACTCGACGTCCGAAACGAGCCGTTCCTCCTCGAAATCTACCGCCGATGAAGACACGCGTTAGCAGGGATTCGAACCTTCGGCATTCGTATCACGTCAAAGTGACGAGGTCTCCTACCGCGAACGCGTGCCTTTGTTGAAATCGGTACTAGGTGACTAATGCGACAATGTTATAATACCTCCGATTCCTGACTGTGCGACGGTCCGATTTCATTCGACGATACGCTGTGTTAACCCTTCGAGACGTAGTGGTAAAGTTTTCTTGCCACATATTTTATATTTATTTTTTTTTGTATATTTTCAAAAAAGAGAAATTTTCAAAATTTTTTTTTGCTATTTTTTGCTACTTTTGATAAATTATTATGTTTGGAAACAACTCGATTGAAGAAAATCGTGAAATTTGAAGAAATAACTCACTGAGAGAAATTTTTAGTTACGGTTACCGCTCGGTCCTTGACTATTTTCATTTTTTACCACAGTCGAAAAATATGGTTCTAGGTAGACAATGAAAATTTGTTTTCCAGCTGTTACCGGAAAGTCTAGTATCCGTTGCTATTCTTTCTCATTACTAATTTTAAAAATCTATTATATTATTGTTCTACATACATACAGGAGAAAAAATGTTATTTATTTTAGCGAAATACATTTTTTTTTTCTCAAATACATTTTCTTCTGTCTAACAGGCAAAAATACTGGCAAAGAATTCAAAGTTTTGACTGATTTCACGGAATGCAAGGAAACAACAGCTTTCTTCGAGCAAACAAAAAGAGAAGAATTTAATTGATTGAAGAATATGTTTTCAGTTTCGACCCAATGGATTTGTCCTCTGGAACAAATATATTATTGAAATACTTATGGTTAATGATTAGCAGGTACTGCTGAAATCTAGAATTAATTTATTCCTGATAAATAAATGAGGATAAAAAAGATGCTATTTTAAATTGAATATGAATGTATTTCATTGTAGAGAAATAAAATATTATTTCGGATTGTGAGAAATCTTATTGAATTTGAGTCAAATTTTCTTCGAGTGTTCGTAAAATGTCTTTTTTTGGATTTAAAATTTTGTAGCTGGCATTTGAAACGTCATTCTCGTAACGTTTTTATTGAATTGTACTCAAGCTAACTTCGCGATATCGTTATTACCTCTGAAGTACTGCAGAGTTTGAAGTCTTGTCATTCTAAGATAGTGCGTAATCACGTCACGATAATAGGTAATAATTTTTATTATTCAATTACCAATTTAAACATTATCTTCTTAACGCAAATAGAAATAATTCGACTTTTATCTGGTTATTACGAAAGGTTTGACTCAATTGTATTCATTGAACATGTGAAAATGAAGCGACATTGGGGTAAAGCAATTAATTACGAGTGGCCAGTTCCTGTGCTCGAATGTTTCAATAAAATCGTTCGACCCGGAGCGTATTAATTTTGTTATAATCGTACCTACCGCACGCTGTACAAATCGCATCGCTAAGCTGTCTCGCGATATTATCGAGGCTAGCGACACGAGCCTGTTACACATTGAAAAGGTGAATCGCAGTGGATTAGCGCGGGTCATAGTCTACATCGTATTGTAACATATAATATTCTTGAATGAATCGGCATTCATTGAAGGAAAGGTGAAAAATTCCATGACTCCGCGTACAATCCGCTGTATGCAATCCGCGGTGTACGGACACCTATCATCGTTTACTAAATGGTCAAATTTTGCTGAGTGTAAAATAAATCCAACGCCGCTTAGACACTTCGCGGTGCGAAATGATGTACAAGAAATTGGACACCGATAAACACATTCGCACACATATTAATGCTTGTATCATAGCCGACGTCCGGTAACGACGAGACGGGTGAGCGAGAAAGAGAGGCGAGGGGGGTGGATTAACATACAGACGCGCAAAGAGGCAATGACGGAAAAGCAAAATGAGTGGATAACGTGTACGCGTATATTTTACACACACACACACACACACACTGACAAATGGAAGCAGTCACGTCGGCATGCGCGGTCGCGAGGTCGGGATCGCGCGGGTTAACGGTCTCGTCTTTCCGGCGGATTGGCCCTACTTCCGGGGACATATAGGGTAGACAATAACCGACGACACGACAGCTCCTTTTACACGTGCAATACACGCTTTGTACCTGTGCGGTACATACCGCGAGCGTTATGTCGTATGATATGCGTACACACCTTGGGCAATTGCCGTTCGTCCCTCTTACGATATGTGCAACGCGTAATAATCGTGAGCCTTTAGCTCGGACACCCGTGCTCCTTAGCTATTGCATCGACGTCATGCCTTCCGCAGCTTATATTATACATGTTACGCATGTGTAGGCGTGATTACATGCCTGCTTAACTATATGGGCAGGGCTTCGTTGCAGCGAACCTGATGTTTACCCAACTCGAGTTTACAATGACATTATAAGAAACGTTGGGAATTGTTGTTCCTATCTTGGACTTTTTAAGCCTGTCGAATGTCGTTTCGTTGAGGCCCATTTGCAGTGGCGCGTGCATGAAAGGTTCACTGACGCCGATTGTTTGGAGAACTCTTTGGCACAGACTTGTTTCGAACTTTGTCAATCAAATTGCAGATTGACACTACAGCGGTAGGTGATCATTGCCGATCTCTTCATTGACCCTACGCATATCCCCTGACGATCATCCCATCTCGGTGATGCTGATTCAATGCACGTTAAGATCCAGCGTTCGTTGGCACCGGTTGGAATGACCTTCAGAACTAATGGGATCCGGAGGTACTCGAGGCGTGTTGGAATCCAAGCATCCCAGATTTGGACAGCTACGGAAATGAGAAGGCTGAAGTTAGTAACGTTAACGTAACGAAACATCATGCAATGAAATGAATCGTTATTCCACAATTTTCGAACAAGTTTCAATGACTTGACTTTACAAAATATGAACATGTTTTCTTTGTTATTATTTACTCGTCCAAGTTCGAGTAACGATTTTTTCCGTACATGCATAGTTGAACCAACTTCGAGCTCGTCGGAAACGAGGTTTGCGAAGCGACGACTGTCTTCGTTCAGATTAATGACAAACTTGATGATCGGAACTTACGGAGTGAAACTTTTGGGTGGCTCGTTTTAACCGGATGGAAATCGGAGAGCGAAGCATTCGCTGCGTCTAGTCTCGGAGGTTTTGTCTACGGACTGCCCGCTGTCAGAAGCTTGTCATCCGCAGGTCTGACATAGCGTCCTGATGATGTCCCCGGATCCACGGCCACGCCCTCGGAAATGTGTCACAGACTTTTCGAACGACCGAGTGACTGAGTGACTGACTAGACTGCTCGCCCGCTGCATTACCGGGCGTGGAGGTTAACCCTTGCGGCCTCCCCAGGACCGGTACAAAAAGCATCCCCTGCTGTAACCGGGTCATTAAACGGCCGTAGATCATCCGTGGGAGACGTCAGAGTCCCGGGGATCCGGCCCATGCATGTATCCCGAGCGAGACGACGCCGTATCGTCATTAGCCACAAATACACCTCCGTCCTTCACCTTCTCTACGACTCACTCACTCACTCACGCATGCACGCACGTTAATTTCGGGGTCGCATCCCCCTCAACGAAGTTCGGTACCCTATGCCGCCGCATTTGCAGACTAACGGGAAAGATGCGCTTCGTGTCGGCATCACCGCTAACTTAAATTGTACGAAAGTATCAACCGATGCGACTGAATACAGTGGAATACGATGTGCTTGTTGCTTTTCTCTCCGAAGCTATGCTTGAAAATGTTGAGCGTACATGTATTTTTTTTTTCTACGTGATTTCGTCGTTTCACGCTGATCGTGAGCTGGGTTTTATCATATACAGGAATACTTAATCGTAGATAATAATTTTAAATGGTTTTTGTACGAAAATTTTTATGAGCTGTTTACATGGAAGGTACGTGTTTGTTGCAGAAATCGATTGCGCACAGCCCGAATACGTTGCGAGCTATGAATCAAGTGTTACAGTCAAAAACTGAAAACATTTCTTAGTATTTTTGTAGCTGTCGGTCGGACGCTGATTTAATGTCTTCTTCACACATTTAAGTGTCCGATCAGTCTAATAAGAGTTCCTCGAATTGATTTCAGACGGAAAATTTCTGGGTCCAAAAACTGCGAAATAAGCTAGGTTGACTCCATTGAACTAGCAATCAAAATTAGCAGCTAAAATGTACAAGACTTGCACAGGGTCTCCGAAAAGGTGGGAAAGAAGAACCACAAATTTATAGCTACCAAGTTATGACAGTTTATTCAGTATGCCTTATCTCTAATACAAGTGGTCAAGTGTCAGTGTGTGGTTTTAATGTAACTAGTTACCTAATAGTAAAAGAGTGAAAGACTGAAAGACATGCACAAGTATAATTGTAGGTATGTTGTTTGACACTTAAAATTATTGTAAGAGGATGTCAAAGTACAATATACATTATCTTAAGCAAAATATCGAAGATATTATACCAGATAATTATTTTCATACTTCGTAAATACAGCTTTAGTGACGGGTTGTGTACGAGCACAAAGCACGTCTAGAAAATAAGAAATATTATGTAATATTGTATTCTTACTGCTTTATGTATCCTAAATTAAAATTGATGAATGATTGAAATTTCCCATATTTTTTCTTAATTTCTCAGCTGTTGTTCACTCGAAGATTTCGAAGCTTTTTTGAGGAGCCATCAGGTTCAATTAGTCTAGTGAGAGTCAATCTAATAACTTGACTATGCGAAGTGGTAGGTTTGTTGCTCTAGAACGGAAGATTTTCTCTGAAACTTCAATGCAGTCGGTCTTTTGCTGGTTTTATTATCATTCTTGAGCTTTCAAAGGACCGATGAGTCCTGGTGAAATCATACAAATCGATTTCCCGACTTGGACTTTTTTGAGCAGGAAGGAACGTGAGGCTAACCCATTTGCATTTTTGTCGAAAATTTTCGCGATTTTGAAAAGTGCTGGAATAAATTCTTTCATGCAATATTCCGACGTAAATTTGCGAGAAAAATCGATTGGGCGCAGTCCCAATACGCTGCGATCAACGCATCAAAAGTTACAGCCGAAAAACGAGAACCTGTGTTTTCGACATTTTTCAGCAGGTGCTTTTTCCTTCGTAACTTCTCTCCTGTTGATCCCACGCTGTTTTCGCTGCGTTTTCTGAGTTCCTGGGGGTCCAATAAGTCAGGAAAGGGTCATTTAAATCGAATCTGGGACCAAAAATTTTTCGGCTAAAAAAAAAGCAAGGCTAACCCCTTTGCATTTTTGTCGAAAATTTTCGCGATTTTGAAAAGTGCTGGAATAAATTCTTTCATGCAATATTCCGACGTAAATTTGCGAGAAAAATCGATTGGGCGCAGTCCCAATACGCTGCGATCAACGCATGAAAAGTTACAGCCGAAAAACGAGAACCTGTGTTTTCGACATTTTTCAGCAGGTGCTTTTTCCTTCGTAACTTCTCTCCTGTTGATCCCACGCTGTTTTCGCTGCGTTTTCTGAGTTCCTGGGGGTCCAATAAGTCAGGAAAGGGTCATTTAAATCGAATCTGGGACCAAAAATTTTTCGGCTAAAAAAAAAGCAAGGCTAACCCCTTTGCATTTTTGTCGAAAATTTTCGCGATTTTGAAAAGTGCTGGAATAAATTCTTTCATGCAATATTCCGACGTAAATTTGCGAGGAAAATCGATTGGGCGCAGTCCCAATACGCTGCGATCAACGCATCAAAAGTTACAGCCGAAAAACGAGAACCTGTGTTTTCGACATTTTTCAGCAGGTGCTTTTTCCTTCGTAACTTCTCTCCTGTTGATCCCACGCTGTTTTCGCTGCGTTTTCTGAGTTCCTGGGGGTCCAATAAGTCAGGAAAGGGTCATTTAAATCGAATCTGGGACCAAAAATTTTTCGGCTAAAAAAAAAGCAAGGCTAACCCCTTTGCATTTTTGTCGAAAATTTTCGCGATTTTGAAAAGTGCTGGAATAAATTCTTTCATGCAATATTCCGACGTAAATTTGCGAGAAAAATCGATTGGGCGCAGTCCCAATACGCTGCGATCAACGCATCAAAAGTTACAGCCGAAAAACGAGAACCTGTGTTTTCGACATTTTTCAGCAGGTGCTTTTTCCTTCGTAACTTCTCTCCTGTTGATCCCACGCTGTTTTCGCTGCGTTTTCTGAGTTCTTGGGGGTCCAATTGATCAGAAAACGGTCATTCAAATCAAATCTGTGACCAAAAATTTTTCGGCTAAAAAAAAAGCAAGGCTAACCCCTTTGCATTTTTGTCGAAAATTTTCGCGATTTTGAAAAGTGCTGGAATAAATTCTTTCATGCACCATTCCGACGTAATTCTGCGAGAGAAATCGATTGGGCGCAGTCCCAATACGCTGCGATCAACGCATGAAAAGTTACAGCCGAAAAACGAGAACCTGTGTTTTCGACATTTTTCAGCAGGTGCTTTTTCCTTCGTAACTTCTCTCCTGTTGATCCCACGCTGTTTTCGCTGCGTTTTCTGAGTTCTTGGGGGTCCAATTGATCAGAAAACGGTCATTCAAATCAAATCTGTGACCAAAAATTTTTCGGCTAAAAAAAAAGCAAGGCTAACCCCTTTGCATTTTTGTCGAAAATTTTCGCGATTTTGAAAAGTGCTGGAATAAATTCTTTCATGCACCATTCCGACGTAATTCTGCGAGAGAAATCGATTGGGCGCAGTCCCAATACGCTGCGATCAACGCATGAAAAGTTACAGCCGAAAAACGAGAACCTGTGTTTTCGACATTTTTCAGCAGATGCTTTTTCCTTCGTAACTTCTCTCCTGTTGATCCCACGCTGTTTTCGCTGCGTTTTCTGAGTTCTTGGGGGTCCAATTGATCAGAAAACGGTCATTCAAATCAAATCTGTGACCAAAAATTTTTCGGCTATAAAAAAAGCAAGGCTAACCCCTTTGCATTTTTGTCGAAAATTTTCGCGATTTTGAAAAGTGCTGGAATAAATTCTTTCATGCAATATTCCGACGTAAATTTGCGAGAAAAATCGATTGGGCGCAGTCCCAATACGCTGCGATCAACGCATCAAAAGTTACAGCCGAAAAACGAGAACCTGTGTTTTCGACATTTTTCAGCAGGTGCTTTTTCCTTCGTAACTTCTCTCCTGTTAATCCCACGCTGTTTTCGCTGCGTTTTCTGAGTTCCTGGGGGTCCAATAAGTCAGGAAAGGGTCATTTAAATCGAATCTGGGACCAAAAATTTTTCGGCTAAAAAAAAAGCAAGGCTAACCCCTTTGCATTTTTGTCGAAAATTTTCGCGATTTTGAAAAGTGCTGGAATAAATTCTTTCATGCAATATTCCGACGTAAATTTGCGAGAAAAATCGATTGGGCGCAGTCCCAATACGCTGCGATCAACGCATCAAAAGTTACAGCCGAAAAACGAGAACCTGTGTTTTCGACATTTTTCAGCAGGTGCTTTTTCCTTCGTAACTTCTCTCCTGTTGATCCCACGCTGTTTTCGCTGCGTTTTCTGAGTTCCTGGGGGTCCAATAAGTCAGGAAAGGGTCATTTAAATCGAATCTGGGACCAAAAATTTTTCGGCTAAAAAAAAAGCAAGGCTAACCCCTTTGCATTTTTGTCGAAAATTTTCGCGATTTTGAAAAGTGCTGGAATAAATTCTTTCATGCAATATTCCGACGTAAATTTGCGAGAAAAATCGATTGGGCGCAGTCCCAATACGCTGCGATCAACGCATGAAAAGTTACAGCCGAAAAACGAGAACCTGTGTTTTCGACATTTTTCAGCAGGTGCTTTTTCCTTCGTAACTTCTCTCCTGTTGATCCCACGCTGTTTTCGCTGCGTTTTCTGAGTTCCTGGGGGTCCAATAAGTCAGGAAAGGGTCATTTAAATCGAATCTGGGACCAAAAATTTTTCGGCTAAAAAAAAAGCAAGGCTAACCCCTTTGCATTTTTGTCGAAAATTTTCGCGATTTTGAAAAGTGCTGGAATAAATTCTTTCATGCAATATTCCGACGTAAATTTGCGAGAAAAATCGATTGGGCGCAGTCCCAATACGCTGCGATCAACGCATCAAAAGTTACAGCCGAAAAACGAGAACCTGTGTTTTCGACATTTTTCAGCAGGTGCTTTTTCCTTCGTAACTTCTCTCCTGTTGATCCCACGCTGTTTTCGCTGCGTTTTCTGAGTTCCTGGGGGTCCAATAAGTCAGGAAAGGGTCATTTAAATCGAATCTGGGACCAAAAATTTTTCGGCTAAAAAAAAAGCAAGGCTAACCCCTTTGCATTTTTGTCGAAAATTTTCGCGATTTTGAAAAGTGCTGGAATAAATTCTTTCATGCAATATTCCGACGTAAATTTGCGAGAAAAATCGATTGGGCGCAGTCCCAATACGCTGCGATCAACGCATCAAAAGTTACAGCCGAAAAACGAGAACCTGTGTTTTCGACATTTTTCAGCAGGTGCTTTTTCCTTCGTAACTTCTCTCCTGTTGATCCCACGCTGTTTTCGCTGCGTTTTCTGAGTTCCTGGGGGTCCAATAAGTCAGGAAAGGGTCATTTAAATCGAATCTGGGACCAAAAATTTTTCGGCTAAAAAAAAAGCAAGGCTAACCCCTTTGCATTTTTGTCGAAAATTTTCGCGATTTTGAAAAGTGCTGGAATAAATTCTTTCATGCAATATTCCGACGTAAATTTGCGAGAAAAATCGATTGGGCGCAGTCCCAATACGCTGCGATCAACGCATAAAAGTTACAGCCGAAAAACGAGAACCTGTGTTTTCGACATTTTTCAGCAGGTGCTTTTTCCTTCGTAACTTCTCTCCTGTTGATCCCACGCTGTTTTCGCTGCGTTTTCTGAGTTCTTGGGGGTCCAATTGATCAGAAAACGGTCATTCAAATCAAATCTGTGACCAAAAATTTTTCGGCTAAAAAAAAAGCAAGGCTAACCCCTTTGCATTTTTGTCGAAAATTTTCGCGATTTTGAAAAGTGCTGGAATAAATTCTTTCATGCAATATTCCGACGTAAATTTGCGAGAAAAATCGATTGGGCGCAGTCCCAATACGCTGCGATCAACGCATCAAAAGTTACAGCCGAAAAACGAGAACCTGTGTTTTCGACATTTTTCAGCAGGTGCTTTTTCCTTCGTAACTTCTCTCCTGTTGATCCCACGCTGTTTTCGCTGCGTTTTCTGAGTTCCTGGGGGTCCAATAAGTCAGGAAAGGGTCATTTAAATCGAATCTGGGACCAAAAATTTTTCGGCTAAAAAAAAAGCAAGGCTAACCCCTTTGCATTTTTGTCGAAAATTTTCGCGATTTTGAAAAGTGCTGGAATAAATTCTTTCATGCAATATTCCGACGTAAATTTGCGAGAAAAATCGATTGGGCGCAGTCCCAATACGCTGCGATCAACGCATCAAAAGTTACAGCCGAAAAACGAGAACCTGTGTTTTCGACATTTTTCAGCAGGTGCTTTTTCCTTCGTAACTTCTCTCCTGTTGATCCCACGCTGTTTTCGCTGCGTTTTCTGAGTTCCTGGGGGTCCAATAAGTCAGGAAAGGGTCATTTAAATCGAATCTGGGACCAAAAATTTTTCGGCTAAAAAAAAAGCAAGGCTAACCCCTTTGCATTTTTGTCGAAAATTTTCGCGATTTTGAAAAGTGCTGGAATAAATTCTTTCATGCAATATTCCGACGTAAATTTGCGAGAAAAATCGATTGGGCGCAGTCCCAATACGCTGCGATCAACGCATCAAAAGTTACAGCCGAAAAACGAGAACCTGTGTTTTCGACATTTTTCAGCAGGTGCTTTTTCCTTCGTAACTTCTCTCCTGTTAATCCCACGCTGTTTTCGCTGCGTTTTCTGAGTTCCTGGGGGTCCAATAAGTCAGGAAAGGGTCATTTAAATCGAATCTGGGACCAAAAATTTTTCGGCTAAAAAAAAAGCAAGGCTAACCCCTTTGCATTTTTGTCGAAAATTTTCGCGATTTTGAAAAGTGCTGGAATAAATTCTTTCATGCAATATTCCGACGTAAATTTGCGAGAAAAATCGATTGGGCGCAGTCCCAATACGCTGCGATCAACGCATCAAAAGTTACAGCCGAAAAACGAGAACCTGTGTTTTCGACATTTTTCAGCAGGTGCTTTTTCCTTCGTAACTTCTCTCCTGTTGATCCCACGCTGTTTTCGCTGCGTTTTCTGAGTTCCTGGGGGTCCAATAAGTAAGGAAAGGGTCATTTAAATCGAATCTGTGACCAAAAATTTTTCGGCTAAAAAAAAAGCAAGGCTAACCCCTTTGCATTTTTGTCGAAAATTTTCGCGATTTTGAAAAGTGCTGGAATAAATTCTTTCATGCAATATTCCGACGTAAATTTGCGAGAAAAATCGATTGGGCGCAGTCCCAATACGCTGCGATCAACGCATCAAAAGTTACAGCCGAAAAACGAGAACCTGTGTTTTCGACATTTTTCAGCAGGTGCTTTTTCCTTCGTAACTTCTCTCCTGTTAATCCCACGCTGTTTTCGCTGCGTTTTCTGAGTTCCTGGGGGTCCAATAAGTCAGGAAAGGGTCATTTAAATCGAATCTGGGACCAAAAATTTTTCGGCTAAAAAAAAAGCAAGGCTAACCCCTTTGCATTTTTGTCGAAAATTTTCGCGATTTTGAAAAGTGCTGGAATAAATTCTTTCATGCAATATTCCGACGTAAATTTGCGAGAAAAATCGATTGGGCGCAGTCCCAATACGCTGCGATCAACGCATCAAAAGTTACAGCCGAAAAACGAGAACCTGTGTTTTCGACATTTTTCAGCAGGTGCTTTTTCCTTCGTAACTTCTCTCCTGTTGATCCCACGCTGTTTTCGCTGCGTTTTCTGAGTTCCTGGGGGTCCAATAAGTCAGGAAAGGGTCATTTAAATCGAATCTGGGACCAAAAATTTTTCGGCTAAAAAAAAAGCAAGGCTAACCCCTTTGCATTTTTGTCGAAAATTTTCGCGATTTTGAAAAGTGCTGGAATAAATTCTTTCATGCAATATTCCGACGTAAATTTGCGAGAAAAATCGATTGGGCGCAGTCCCAATACGCTGCGATCAACGCATCAAAAGTTACAGCCGAAAAACGAGAACCTGTGTTTTCGACATTTTTCAGCAGGTGCTTTTTCCTTCGTAACTTCTCTCCTGTTGATCCCACGCTGTTTTCGCTGCGTTTTCTGAGTTCCTGGGGGTCCAATAAGTCAGGAAAGGGTCATTTAAATCGAATCTGGGACCAAAAATTTTTCGGCTAAAAAAAAAGCAAGGCTAACCCCTTTGCATTTTTGTCGAAAATTTTCGCGATTTTGAAAAGTGCTGGAATAAATTCTT
Organism: Neodiprion lecontei; assembly: GCF_021901455.1. Classification (NCBI taxonomy): domain Eukaryota; kingdom Metazoa; phylum Arthropoda; class Insecta; order Hymenoptera; family Diprionidae; genus Neodiprion; species Neodiprion lecontei. Next base: position 9,341,012 of record NC_060261.1, read on the forward strand.
TCATGCAATATTCCGACGTAAATTTGCGAGAAAAATCGATTGGGCGCAGTCCCAATACGCTGCGATCAACGCATCAAAAGTTACAGCCGAAAAACGAGAACCTGTGTTTTCGACATTTTTCAGCAGGTGCTTTTTCCTTCGTAACTTCTCTCCTGTTGATCCCACGCTGTTTTCGCTGCGTTTTCTGAGTTCCTGGGGGTCCAATAAGTCAGGAAAGGGTCATTTAAATCGAATCTGGGACCAAAAATTTTTCGGCTAAAAAAAAAGCAAGGCTAACCCCTTTGCATTTTTGTCGAAAATTTTCGCGATTTTGAAAAGTGCTGGAATAAATTCTTTCATGCAATATTCCGACGTAAATTTGCGAGAAAAATCGATTGGGCGCAGTCCCAATACGCTGCGATCAACGCATCAAAAGTTACAGCCGAAAAACGAGAACCTGTGTTTTCGACATTTTTCAGCAGGTGCTTTTTCCTTCGTAACTTCTCTCCTGTTGATCCCACGCTGTTTTCGCTGCGTTTTCTGAGTTCCTGGGGGTCCAATAAGTCAGGAAAGGGTCATTTAAATCGAATCTGGGACCAAAAATTTTTCGGCTAAAAAAAAAGCAAGGCTAACCCCTTTGCATTTTTGTCGAAAATTTTCGCGATTTTGAAAAGTGCTGGAATAAATTCTTTCATGCAATATTCCGACGTAAATTTGCGAGAAAAATCGATTGGGCGCAGTCCCAATACGCTGCGATCAACGCATCAAAAGTTACAGCCGAAAAACGAGAACCTGTGTTTTCGACATTTTTCAGCAGGTGCTTTTTCCTTCGTAACTTCTCTCCTGTTGATCCCACGCTGTTTTCGCTGCGTTTTCTGAGTTCCTGGGGGTCCAATAAGTCAGGAAAGGGTCATTTAAATCGAATCTGGGACCAAAAATTTTTCGGCTAAAAAAAAAGCAAGGCTAACCCCTTTGCATTTTTGTCGAAAATTTTCGCGATTTTGAAAAGTGCTGGAATAAATTCTTTCATGCAATATTCCGACGTAAATTTGCGAGAAAAATCGATTGGGCGCAGTCCCAATACGCTGCGATCAACGCATAAAAGTTACAGCCGAAAAACGAGAACCTGTGTTTTCGACATTTTTCAGCAGGTGCTTTTTCCTTCGTAACTTCTCTCCTGTTGATCCCACGCTGTTTTCGCTGCGTTTTCTGAGTTCTTGGGGGTCCAATTGATCAGAAAACGGTCATTCAAATCAAATCTGTGACCAAAAATTTTTCGGCTAAAAAAAAAGCAAGGCTAACCCCTTTGCATTTTTGTCGAAAATTTTCGCGATTTTGAAAAGTGCTGGAATAAATTCTTTCATGCACCATTCCGACGTAATTCTGCGAGAGAAATCGATTGGGCGCAGTCCCAATACGCTGCGATCAACGCATGAAAAGTTACAGCCGAAAAACGAGAACCTGTGTTTTCGACATTTTTCAGCAGGTGCTTTTTCCTTCGTAACTTCTCTCCTGTTGATCCCACGCTGTTTTCGCTGCGTTTTCTGAGTTCCTGGGGGTCCAATAAGTCAGGAAAGGGTCATTTAAATCGAATCTGGGACCAAAAATTTTTCGGCTAAAAAAAAAGCAAGGCTAACCCCTTTGCATTTTTGTCGAAAATTTTCGCGATTTTGAAAAGTGCTGGAATAAATTCTTTCATGCAATATTCCGACGTAAATTTGCGAGAAAAATCGATTGGGCGCAGTCCCAATACGCTGCGATCAACGCATCAAAAGTTACAGCCGAAAAACGAGAACCTGTGTTTTCGACATTTTTCAGCAGGTGCTTTTTCCTTCGTAACTTCTCTCCTGTTGATCCCACGCTGTTTTCGCTGCGTTTTCTGAGTTCCTGGGGGTCCAATTGATCAGAAAACGGTCATTCAAATCAAATCTGTGACCAAAAATTTTTCGGCTAAAAAAAAAGCAAGGCTAACCCCTTTGCATTTTTGTCGAAAATTTTCGCGATTTTGAAAAGTGCTGGAATAAATTCTTTCATGCAATATTCCGACGTAAATTTGCGAGAAAAATCGATTGGGCGCAGTCCCAATACGCTGCGATCAACGCATCAAAAGTTACAGCCGAAAAACGAGAACCTGTGTTTTCGACATTTTTCAGCAGGTGCTTTTTCCTTCGTAACTTCTCTCCTGTTAATCCCACGCTGTTTTCGCTGCGTTTTCTGAGTTCCTGGGGGTCCAATAAGTCAGGAAAGGGTCATTTAAATCGAATCTGGGACCAAAAATTTTTCGGCTAAAAAAAAAGCAAGGCTAACCCCTTTGCATTTTTGTCGAAAATTTTCGCGATTTTGAAAAGTGCTGGAATAAATTCTTTCATGCAATATTCCGACGTAAATTTGCGAGAAAAATCGATTGGGCGCAGTCCCAATACGCTGCGATCAACGCATCAAAAGTTACAGCCGAAAAACGAGAACCTGTGTTTTCGACATTTTTCAGCAGGTGCTTTTTCCTTCGTAACTTCTCTCCTGTTGATCCCACGCTGTTTTCGCTGCGTTTTCTGAGTTCCTGGGGGTCCAATAAGTCAGGAAAGGGTCATTTAAATCGAATCTGGGACCAAAAATTTTTCGGCTAAAAAAAAAGCAAGGCTAACCCCTTTGCATTTTTGTCGAAAATTTTCGCGATTTTGAAAAGTGCTGGAATAAATTCTTTCATGCAATATTCCGACGTAAATTTGCGAGAAAAATCGATTGGGCGCAGTCCCAATACGCTGCGATCAACGCATGAAAAGTTACAGCCGAAAAACGAGAACCTGTGTTTTCGACATTTTTCAGCAGGTGCTTTTTCCTTCGTAACTTCTCTCCTGTTGATCCCACGCTGTTTTCGCTGCGTTTTCTGAGTTCCTGGGGGTCCAATAAGTCAGGAAAGGGTCATTTAAATCGAATCTGGGACCAAAAATTTTTCGGCTAAAAAAAAAGCAAGGCTAACCCCTTTGCATTTTTGTCGAAAATTTTCGCGATTTTGAAAAGTGCTGGAATAAATTCTTTCATGCAATATTCCGACGTAAATTTGCGAGAAAAATCGATTGGGCGCAGTCCCAATACGCTGCGATCAACGCATCAAAAGTTACAGCCGAAAAACGAGAACCTGTGTTTTCGACATTTTTCAGCAGGTGCTTTTTCCTTCGTAACTTCTCTCCTGTTGATCCCACGCTGTTTTCGCTGCGTTTTCTGAGTTCCTGGGGGTCCAATAAGTCAGGAAAGGGTCATTTAAATCGAATCTGGGACCAAAAATTTTTCGGCTAAAAAAAAAGCAAGGCTAACCCCTTTGCATTTTTGTCGAAAATTTTCGCGATTTTGAAAAGTGCTGGAATAAATTCTTTCATGCAATATTCCGACGTAAATTTGCGAGAAAAATCGATTGGGCGCAGTCCCAATACGCTGCGATCAACGCATCAAAAGTTACAGCCGAAAAACGAGAACCTGTGTTTTCGACATTTTTCAGCAGGTGCTTTTTCCTTCGTAACTTCTCTCCTGTTGATCCCACGCTGTTTTCGCTGCGTTTTCTGAGTTCCTGGGGGTCCAATAAGTCAGGAAAGGGTCATTTAAATCGAATCTGGGACCAAAAATTTTTCGGCTAAAAAAAAAGCAAGGCTAACCCCTTTGCATTTTTGTCGAAAATTTTCGCGATTTTGAAAAGTGCTGGAATAAATTCTTTCATGCAATATTCCGACGTAAATTTGCGAGAAAAATCGATTGGGCGCAGTCCCAATACGCTGCGATCAACGCATCAAAAGTTACAGCCGAAAAACGAGAACCTGTGTTTTCGACATTTTTCAGCAGGTGCTTTTTCCTTCGTAACTTCTCTCCTGTTGATCCCACGCTGTTTTCGCTGCGTTTTCTGAGTTCTTGGGGGTCCAATTGATCAGAAAACGGTCATTCAAATCAAATCTGTGACCAAAAATTTTTCGGCTAAAAAAAAAGCAAGGCTAACCCCTTTGCATTTTTGTCGAAAATTTTCGCGATTTTGAAAAGTGCTGGAATAAATTCTTTCATGCACCATTCCGACGTAATTCTGCGAGAGAAATCGATTGGGCGCAGTCCCAATACGCTGCGATCAACGCATGAAAAGTTACAGCCGAAAAACGAGAACCTGTGTTTTCGACATTTTTCAGCAGGTGCTTTTTCCTTCGTAACTTCTCTCCTGTTGATCCCACGCTGTTTTCGCTGCGTTTTCTGAGTTCTTGGGGGTCCAATTGATCAGAAAACGGTCATTCAAATCAAATCTGTGACCAAAAATTTTTCGGCTAAAAAAAAAGCAAGGCTAACCCCTTTGCATTTTTGTCGAAAATTTTCGCGATTTTGAAAAGTGCTGGAATAAATTCTTTCATGCACCATTCCGACGTAATTCTGCGAGAGAAATCGATTGGGCGCAGTCCCAATACGCTGCGATCAACGCATGAAAAGTTACAGCCGAAAAACGAGAACCTGTGTTTTCGACATTTTTCAGCAGATGCTTTTTCCTTCGTAACTTCTCTCCTGTTGATCCCACGCTGTTTTCGCTGCGTTTTCTGAGTTCTTGGGGGTCCAATTGATCAGAAAACGGTCATTCAAATCAAATCTGTGACCAAAAATTTTTCGGCTAAAAAAAAAGCAAGGCTAACCCCTTTGCATTTTTGTCGAAAATTTTCGCGATTTTGAAAAGTGCTGGAATAAATTCTTTCATGCAATATTCCGACGTAAATTTGCGAGAAAAATCGATTGGGCGCAGTCCCAATACGCTGCGATCAACGCATCAAAAGTTACAGCCGAAAAACGAGAACCTGTGTTTTCGACATTTTTCAGCAGGTGCTTTTTCCTTCGTAACTTCTCTCCTGTTAATCCCACGCTGTTTTCGCTGCGTTTTCTGAGTTCCTGGGGGTCCAATAAGTCAGGAAAGGGTCATTTAAATCGAATCTGGGACCAAAAATTTTTCGGCTAAAAAAAAAGCAAGGCTAACCCCTTTGCATTTTTGTCGAAAATTTTCGCGATTTTGAAAAGTGCTGGAATAAATTCTTTCATGCAATATTCCGACGTAAATTTGCGAGAAAAATCGATTGGGCGCAGTCCCAATACGCTGCGATCAACGCATCAAAAGTTACAGCCGAAAAACGAGAACCTGTGTTTTCGACATTTTTCAGCAGGTGCTTTTTCCTTCGTAACTTCTCTCCTGTTGATCCCACGCTGTTTTCGCTGCGTTTTCTGAGTTCCTGGGGGTCCAATAAGTCAGGAAAGGGTCATTTAAATCGAATCTGGGACCAAAAATTTTTCGGCTAAAAAAAAAGCAAGGCTAACCCCTTTGCATTTTTGTCGAAAATTTTCGCGATTTTGAAAAGTGCTGGAATAAATTCTTTCATGCAATATTCCGACGTAAATTTGCGAGAAAAATCGATTGGGCGCAGTCCCAATACGCTGCGATCAACGCATCAAAAGTTACAGCCGAAAAACGAGAACCTGTGTTTTCGACATTTTTCAGCAGGTGCTTTTTCCTTCGTAACTTCTCTCCTGTTGATCCCACGCTGTTTTCGCTGCGTTTTCTGAGTTCCTGGGGGTCCAATAAGTCAGGAAAGGGTCATTTAAATCGAATCTGGGACCAAAAATTTTTCGGCTAAAAAAAAAGCAAGGCTAACCCCTTTGCATTTTTGTCGAAAATTTTCGCGATTCTGAAAAGTGCTGGAATAAATTCTTTCATGCAATATTCCGACGTAAATTTGCGAGAAAAATCGATTGGGCGCAGTCCCAATACGCTGCGATCAACGCATCAAAAGTTACAGCCGAAAAACGAGAACCTGTGTTTTCGACATTTTTCAGCAGGTGCTTTTTCCTTCGTAACTTCTCTCCTGTTGATCCCACGCTGTTTTCGCTGCGTTTTCTGAGTTCCTGGGGGTCCAATAAGTCAGGAAAGGGTCATTTAAATCGAATCTGGGACCAAAAATTTTTCGGCTAAAAAAAAAGCAAGGCTAACCCCTTTGCATTTTTGTCGAAAATTTTCGCGATTTTGAAAAGTGCTGGAATAAATTCTTTCATGCACCATTCCGACGTAATTCTGCGAGAGAAATCGATTGGGCGCAGTCCCAATACGCTGCGATCAACGCATGAAAAGTTACAGCCGAAAAACGAGAACCTGTGTTTTCGACATTTTTCAGCAGGTGCTTTTTCCTTCGTAACTTCTCTCCTGTTGATCCCACGCTGTTTTCGCTGCGTTTTCTGAGTTCCTGGGGGTCCAATAAGTCAGGAAAGGGTCATTTAAATCGAATCTGGGACCAAAAATTTTTCGGCTAAAAAAAAAGCAAGGCTAACCCCTTTGCATTTTTGTCGAAAATTTTCGCGATTTTGAAAAGTGCTGGAATAAATTCTTTCATGCAATATTCCGACGTAAATTTGCGAGAAAAATCGATTGGGCGCAGTCCCAATACGCTGCGATCAACGCATCAAAAGTTACAGCCGAAAAACGAGAACCTGTGTTTTCGACATTTTTCAGCAGGTGCTTTTTCCTTCGTAACTTCTCTCCTGTTGATCCCACGCTGTTTTCGCTGCGTTTTCTGAGTTCCTGGGGGTCCAATAAGTCAGGAAAGGGTCATTTAAATCGAATCTGGGACCAAAAATTTTTCGGCTAAAAAAAAAGCAAGGCTAACCCCTTTGCATTTTTGTCGAAAATTTTCGCGATTTTGAAAAGTGCTGGAATAAATTCTTTCATGCAATATTCCGACGTAAATTTGCGAGAAAAATCGATTGGGCGCAGTCCCAATACGCTGCGATCAACGCATCAAAAGTTACAGCCGAAAAACGAGAACCTGTGTTTTCGACATTTTTCAGCAGGTGCTTTTTCCTTCGTAACTTCTCTCCTGTTGATCCCACGCTGTTTTCGCTGCGTTTTCTGAGTTCCTGGGGGTCCAATAAGTCAGGAAAGGGTCATTTAAATCGAATCTGGGACCAAAAATTTTTCGGCTAAAAAAAAAGCAAGGCTAACCCCTTTGCATTTTTGTCGAAAATTTTCGCGATTTTGAAAAGTGCTGGAATAAATTCTTTCATGCAATATTCCGACGTAAATTTGCGAGAAAAATCGATTGGGCGCAGTCCCAATACGCTGCGATCAACGCATCAAAAGTTACAGCCGAAAAACGAGAACCTGTGTTTTCGACATTTTTCAGCAGGTGCTTTTTCCTTCGTAACTTCTCTCCTGTTGATCCCACGCTGTTTTCGCTGCGTTTTCTGAGTTCTTGGGGGTCCAATTGATCAGAAAACGGTCATTCAAATCAAATCTGTGACCAAAAATTTTTCGGCTAAAAAAAAAGCAAGGCTAACCCCTTTGCATTTTTGTCGAAAATTTTCGCGATTTTGAAAAGTGCTGGAATAAATTCTTTCATGCAATATTCCGACGTAAATTTGCGAGAAAAATCGATTGGGCGCAGTCCCAATACGCTGCGATCAACGCATCAAAAGTTACAGCCGAAAAACGAGAACCTGTGTTTTCGACATTTTTCAGCAGGTGCTTTTTCCTTCGTAACTTCTCTCCTGTTGATCCCACGCTGTTTTCGCTGCGTTTTCTGAGTTCTTGGGGGTCCAATTGATCAGAAAACGGTCATTCAAATCAAATCTGTGACCAAAAATTTTTCGGCTAAAAAAAAAGCAAGGCTAACCCCTTTGCATTTTTGTCGAAAATTTTCGCGATTTTGAAAAGTGCTGGAATAAATTCTTTCATGCACCATTCCGACGTAATTCTGCGAGAGAAATCGATTGGGCGCAGTCCCAATACGCTGCGATCAACGCATCAAAAGTTACAGCCGAAAAACGAGAACCTGTGTTTTCGACATTTTTCAGCAGGTGCTTTTTCCTTCGTAACTTCTCTCCTGTTGATCCCACGCTGTTTTCGCTGCGTTTTCTGAGTTCCTGGGGGTCCAATAAGTCAGGAAAGGGTCATTTAAATCGAATCTGGGACCAAAAATTTTTCGGCTAAAAAAAAAGCAAGGCTAACCCCTTTGCATTTTTGTCGAAAATTTTCGCGATTTTGAAAAGTGCTGGAATAAATTCTTTCATGCAATATTCCGACGTAAATTTGCGAGAAAAATCGATTGGGCGCAGTCCCAATACGCTGCGATCAACGCATCAAAAGTTACAGCCGAAAAACGAGAACCTGTGTTTTCGACATTTTTCAGCAGGTGCTTTTTCCTTCGTAACTTCTCTCCTGTTGATCCCACGCTGTTTTCGCTGCGTTTTCTGAGTTCCTGGGGGTCCAATAAGTCAGGAAAGGGTCATTTAAATCGAATCTGGGACCAAAAATTTTTCGGCTAAAAAAAAAGCAAGGCTAACCCCTTTGCATTTTTGTCGAAAATTTTCGCGATTTTGAAAAGTGCTGGAATAAATTCTTTCATGCAATATTCCGACGTAAATTTGCGAGAAAAATCGATTGGGCGCAGTCCCAATACGCTGCGATCAACGCATCAAAAGTTACAGCCGAAAAACGAGAACCTGTGTTTTCGACATTTTTCAGCAGGTGCTTTTTCCTTCGTAACTTCTCTCCTGTTGATCCCACGCTGTTTTCGCTGCGTTTTCTGAGTTCCTGGGGGTCCAATAAGTCAGGAAAGGGTCATTTAAATCGAATCTGGGACCAAAAATTTTTCGGCTAAAAAAAAAGCAAGGCTAACCCCTTTGCATTTTTGTCGAAAATTTTCGCGATTTTGAAAAGTGCTGGAATAAATTCTTTCATGCAATATTCCGACGTAAATTTGCGAGAAAAATCGATTGGGCGCAGTCCCAATACGCTGCGATCAACGCATCAAAAGTTACAGCCGAAAAACGAGAACCTGTGTTTTCGACATTTTTCAGCAGGTGCTTTTTCCTTCGTAACTTCTCTCCTGTTGATCCCACGCTGTTTTCGCTGCGTTTTCTGAGTTCTTGGGGGTCCAATTGATCAGAAAACGGTCATTCAAATCAAATCTGTGACCAAAAATTTTTCGGCTAAAAAAAAAGCAAGGCTAACCCCTTTGCATTTTTGTCGAAAATTTTCGCGATTTTGAAAAGTGCTGGAATAAATTCTTTCATGCACCATTCCGACGTAATTCTGCGAGAGAAATCGATTGGGCGCAGTCCCAATACGCTGCGATCAACGCATGAAAAGTTACAGCCGAAAAACGAGAACCTGTGTTTTCGACATTTTTCAGCAGGTGCTTTTTCCTTCGTAACTTCTCTCCTGTTGATCCCACGCTGTTTTCGCTGCGTTTTCTGAGTTCCTGGGGGTCCAATTGATCAGAAAACGGTCATTCAAATCAAATCTGTGACCAAAAATTTTTCGGCTTAGAAAAAAGCAAGGCTAACCCCTTTGCATTTTTGTCGAAAATTTTCGCGATTCTGAAAAGTGCTGGAATAAATTCTTTCATGTACCATTCCGACGTAATTCTGCGAGAGAAATCGATTGGGCGCAGTCCCAATACGCTGCGACCAACGGATTACAAGTTACAGGCGAAAAACGAAAGATTCCATTCGTAACTTCTTCGCTGTATGTCCCATCGTTTTTCTGGTTCGTTCCATGCGTTTTTTCTGGGGCTTCAAGTAGTCCCGAAGGGTTATGTTAATTGATTCAGACACAAATGAATTTTTGACGCAAAAAAAGTAAGACTAACCCTTCGGATTTTTGTTCCAAATTATGGCAATTGTGAAAAATTTCAAACGATAAAATTTCCGACCCTAAAACCCACAAAAAAGGAACGCCGTCACTGTTAAATAGTGGCTCCGAAGCTACGATCGAAATATACAAAATTTGCCCAGGATCTCTCAAAAGGTAAGGGAAAAAATCACCTTGTTCAGCTGTATATTTAACATGCCTGAAATTCAGTCCAAGTGCTATGATATCAGTGTTCAGTAATTCAACAAGTTCACAAATAGCGTAAAAAGTGAAAAATAAAATGAATGCGAAAGTACGACCAAACTCATTCATTCATTTTGAATATTGTAACAGGACAAAGGCGTGCAATACATAATATCATCATAAGCAGAATGTGGAGAATATTGTATCAGATGATCATTTTTTTCCGTCGTAGTTAGTAAGCGTAATTTAAGTTATGGCTTGCGCAACAGAGCAAAGCACATCAGCAGATACGATATATCATGTCATATTGTATTGTCACTATTTTATGTAACCTTGATTAAAACGAATAAACAATTGATTTTACGCATGATTTATTCGTCTTTTCCCAACTTCTCGTCCTACGACAATTCAAATCCCCATTTTGGAATCCTGTAGGGCCAAGTAGTCTAGGAAGAGTCGCATGAATAAATTAAGAGATAGTAAGCTTTCAGCTCAAGAAACGAAAGATTTCTTCTGACTTCTCTGCTGCCGGTTTTTACCTCTCTTCGACGTTTATTTTGCGTTCCTGATGGTACAATTACCTTGGAAAAGGTCACACGAATCGATTTTTAGACGAAAAATTTTTTGTTCTGTAAATCACGAAACAAATCAAGGCTAATCCCTTCAGATTTTTTTTAAAAATTTCGATGATTATGAATAATGTGAGAATTGGTTTGTATCCGTATACTCTGACAGTCATTCTTAAACTTGATTTTCGTTCTGGGTTATGAATATGATAGAAAATAAAAATCCTGGATCGGTACAACAAGCTGTATTTGAATTTCCGAATCTAAACATACATCAGTAACAAAATTGTCATGTCTCCGTAACAGTGTAGCTTATTCAACACATGTAGGTAACTAGTCACAGTAATAAGCATTGCAATATACAGAGTGACCATATCGTACGTCATCTGCTACAGTTTAATGCATACGCGCTAAAATCGCAGAGCAGTTGCTTGTCAGAGCGACCAACAGTCGTAAATTCAGATGACAGGTCGCCACGATGTATGTAACCTCAAAAATTTCGACAGTGGGTTACGTTTTCGACGATTGGTCGCCGCGGCAAACAAGTGCTCTCAGATTGCAGCGCATGCACAACCCATGGTGTCCAGTAAAAAACCCGTAACAAATTAAAGGAGATTTCCAGAACATTTTCAGATTATTCAAGGATATACTAAAACCGATTAATTTCCAGGACACAAGAAAAATTCAAGGCATATCCAGGACCACTGAACACCATGAAACCATAGCAACCGACGGATCATTCCGTCGCTAGATAATCATTCTGTATATTTTATTTCCATACAGCACTCATATAAGTTTCTCTTCATACGTCAAGGTGACTTGTCACAACGACAAGTATTGCAATATATATTTTATCACTATTACAGCACTCCTATAAGTTTTCCTTAATACAAGCTTACATTCCTTATGTCAATCGAGCTCTATCTTACGCTAACATAATTATTGACACGTGAACAAGACCACGACACGATAGTACCGTAAAACTCAACAATCACTATCCGCTTCAGAAAACCGTTGCACTGTGATGCAATCGACGTTTCCCACCCGATGCATCGACGTAATCTCTGAATCATGTTTGATGTCACGTAATACGTACAACCTGCGAACAAATTCTCTGAATACAAGTTCTAATACAATGGAATCATGTAACAAACTAGCCTTTACCTCTTAGCCAACACACCGAGAGCCAAAAGGCGTTCCGCTACTGATTGCGAGCATTAGGGCGTCCTCTTACGGGTGAAAACCGCTAGAAAGATGGCGCCAACCGTACATCGAATGGCTGCACGTTAGGTAGTCAGGGTGGCACCCTTCGTGCTGTTCCGATAAAAGGTGGCGGAGTGCGTGACTCGAGGGTTGGTCGTAGCTGGGGCGACTCAGATATCACCCCCCATCATGTCCCGCATTGTAACTGGCTGTAACGAGGTGTAAGCGGGTGTTACCGTGTGTAGCGAAGTGTAAGAGAGGCGGAGTCTCTCACCTGTTCAGCGGACATTTTCGCCATGGTCACTGGATGCGGGTCTTAATCGCGTGGAGTGTCTGCTCGGTGCCACGAGGGGCGAAAAATCCGGTCAAGCTAGGGGGGCTGGACGTCGTTGCGTACCCTCGAAACCTCAAGGCTGCGTATTCTTGAACCGGTTCATTTTTTGCCGAGAAATTCAATCCCCCGCTTAGGAATAGTTTCGTTTTTTCTTCTCCTACTTCTACAACTTGTGCCTGAAAGGAAGAAAATTCTCTGAGAATCAGGCTGCTACCCGTCTACTGGCTACTGGTGTAACCACGTAGGATTCGAGGGGCCGAGTGGTTGTTGTCTGATTCAGGAATCCAGATCGCCTGAAAGAATAATAGCGATATATTCCATTGAACGAACTTCACGGTGATTCGAGTTCGTTCCAATCCTGATAACAACTGCAGAAATGGACGGAGTGCATCGCACTGTGGTGCAGGATGAGCTCGGTGAACCGCCGCGTAACGGGTTTACGATTCCGTTGATGACGACGGTGGCAGTGATTCGTTAGTTATCCTGTAGCGATGGGAGGCTCGGCGATCGCCAATTGCCATGGAAACAACCATTTGGCGCGATCAGTTCGCGCATGAGAGAAAAGGGGGTTCTGGGTGTCGATGTGCATCCGTTGCCGAGGAGGGAATTTCGGCTCCGGTGAAAAGGAATCCAGGATCGGGGTCGGGGAGTCTGAGCGTCGCGTCGAGCGGCTGGCCGTTATCACGAGGAACAAGCTTCCACTCTGATTTTTTAATCCGATCCCCTTCCAACGCTACGTTGAATTTTAAAATAACTGCAGAAGGCCATTTGCCCCCGGGCAAACGGATACCGGGTTAAGCCCTCCCCCCTTCTTCGCTCACCCCTTCGCTACTCATCCCTCCGTCATTTCGTCCGCCTCGTTCTGGATAGGGCGGATAGTGACGTGCGACTCTATCCTACAGAGGATATACTCACATGCAAGCCGTTTGCGACTCCGACGCCAAATTGAAATGTTTAGCGCCTCCGTTTCAACGGCTGTGATCCCCCGTGCACCGGTAGGGCAGATAAGTGACAGTTTTATTAATTTCCCATCTCCCGTCTGGCGTCGCGTCCCCCGGGGCTGTCCACCCCCACCTCCCCCTTCCGTCACTACACTCACCACCTACGATCTACGTATGTAACACAGCCGAATGACGCCTGCATGCTCAAATTTGTAGCTATGGAGACGACGCTGCGCCACGGTAAGGAGGAAATAAAAGCCAACATCCAAGTGTGCTCAGCTTTAGACATCTTATGCGTTTGAAGAATCGATTTTTGTTGACAACCGATCTCTGCATGGTTTAGGCTGTAGCAGTGACGGTGTATTTGACGATTTTGGAAAAGAAACTGGTGACGATACACATACACATACTCTTTCTGTATTTTTCAGTTCGAAAGATGGAAAATGAGACTCGTTACAAGCGTAGGCATACTGAAGTTAGGTATATCAAAGTTCGCCTAAGACTGACGGAGAACATTTTATCGAATCATTCGTGAACGATATTATGGTCTCTGCATCGAACGTTCGGACTTGAACTCTGAAATGTAGAAAGTCAATAATTAGAAAATCTAGAATATAAAAGTATGAAAGGTTATATTTTGTTCTACATTAAAAAAATTTATTACGACTATTTAGTACATTAAGAAAAAAATTTTATTCTTAATAGCGTACATCTTGATTCTTTTATACTGCAATATTCTGTGTTTTAAAATTCAATAAATTAGATTTTGGTATTTGTGGAAATTCGATATTTCAATTCTTCTACTGTATCACATACAACCATTACAATGTTTCAACCTCATTGATAATTGAGGACTATGTAATTGTGAAAACAGTATTATTGATTCGAACTTCAATAATTTGAATACGATCTCGGATGTAGAATGATTAATTGTACAAAAATCATTCCTTGTTTCCGGTTTTCTGAGGTCAGATTCTGGGTATCTCCAATTTCTGGTTCGAAGTAGGAAATAAGAAACTGGCCAGCAGAGAACAACAAGAAAGTTGGGGGGAAAAATAAGGGAGAAATAGAAGAAAATAAGGGCGAGAAAAAGAGAAAGAAAGAAAGAGAAAGAGAGAGAGAGAGAAGGAGAGAAAGAGGGAGACAGAGAGAGTGGTTTTTCCCTCCACAAGCGGGTCCGGAGGGAGGAAATTTAATTTCAATCCCGTCGATTCAGCAGTTATACCAAAGTTTAATCTTTGATAAGGGTTAGTCTTTTAGTAATGGGATCCTAGAGGGTCTCTCCGGTGCTGCGAGGGTCGCAGGGCGGAAGGAGCTTAAACCGTTAGATAGAGATCTGCCTCCGGAGGCGAGAGCTCCCGGGCGGCGTCGGGGACCGAAGGAAAGCCGGGAGCAGGAATACGACGAGCGTCCGATTCGTCCTTTTTAACTCGGTGGTGTGATCCTTGATTCGCTTTGCGCGGTCGCTGCATTTCTGTCCTGCAGAGAACTGCGAGAGTTTTGCCCGACTGTCTGGTCGTTACGAGCCCTGTGATTGGATAACTTTTCCTTCCCCGTTTTTCTCCTCGCTGCGTTCGCAGTGGAAGCCGAAAAGCTCAAGGCAGCTTGAGATTCCGTACACGTTTTTTTCCCCTTCTCTTTTCACTTATTTTCACCTTCTCCTTGGTCTGTTTCAGCTATGGCATGGACCTAAACGGTGCGAGGCGGAAGAACGCGACACGCGAAACGACGAGTACCCTCAAGGCGTGGCTGAACGAGCACAAGAAAAACCCTTACCCAACCAAAGGCGAGAAGATCATGCTGGCCATTATCACCAAGATGACCCTCACCCAGGTATCGACGTGGTTCGCCAACGCTCGGAGGCGACTCAAGAAGGAGAATAAAATGACCTGGGAACCCAGGAATAGGGTAGAGGACGAGGATAACAATAACGAGGACGATGACAGCGGCAGGAAAAGCGTTGACGAGAAGGACCGACTAGGTGAGTTATACACTGCGCACGAAAAAGACGAGAATTCGAAGGCATAGATTCTTAACGTGTCTTTTCTTTTCGCTAAATAGCGGAGGTGAATGACCGGTGAATCAATCGCGAGTATTGTTCGAACGGAAATTAGTGTAACGTTCACGGTTTAGTTCTTCCAACGAATTCTATTAAAGCAGTTACTCTCATGGCTGATTTCAGTTACATTCAATCTCATAGCAGTTTTAATTTTCCACGAACGTGAGAGAGAAGGTGTATTCCGGATTTTCCTGCAGTCAATCATGCAAGCTGTGAATGATACAGGACATTCTTTCTACGAGGTCAGAGAGTTTAGGAAAATGTATCAATGAAAGTACCGTTGTGGCAAAGTTAACCTCTTTGTTAGTGTGAGTAAATACGAGTGTCATGTCTTCGCGAAGCATGATACTTGACGCGGAAGATAAGGGTACAACGTTAAGGACCTTGAAAAGTTTATTGCACAACTCACAAATAGTAAAGCACAGGTACCACAGTAGCGGAAGGAGTAAATGACAAGTAGCGTTTCGATATTAAAGTTGACGTTTGATTCCTGCGAACCCATCAGGATCACATTGAAATTTTACTCACTTTGAGGTCCGGATGTCGCAGTGTTCAGGGGTAAAAACTATCACCCTCCTCCGTCACGAGACACAAGCATCACCCAGAGGTTCTTTCTTATCTGTCCATAGACTCGAAGGATTCGGGAACAGGTTCAAGCGAGGACGGTGAGCGACCGGCGCATCGTTTGGACATGTTACACGGCAGCAGCGGGGTGTCGGGAGGTTTGCAGGGTGGACGAGCGGAGAGCGAATGGAGCGAATCGCGAGCGGACAGCGGTCCGGACAGTCCCGAATGCCTTTACGACCAGCGAGAACCGCGGCACCCCCTCCAGCTGCAGCACCCTGCGTACCTCTCGTCTGCGCATGGTCGTTTGCTGCAGCACCCCTCCCCGGAAAGCACCTCGCCGAGTGGTCACCACCTCCCCGCAAGTACCAGCGCCTCGTCCCAAGGCCCCGGGGGCCCAGCGAAACCTCGAATCTGGTCGCTAGCGGACATGGCGAGTAAAGACGGGGACCAGCAGAGCCCGCCGCAGGGGTTGCCGGGCCTGGGTTCGCCTTACGGTGGGGGTGGAAAGCTGGTGAGCCCATTGGCGAGTAGAATGCCGGCACACCATCCGTTGCACCCGATGCACCCTGGCTCGCAGTTCGTTCGTCCTCATCCGGACTTCTACAGGAACTTTTACGGCGCCTCGCACCTTGGATCGGGGGACATGTCGTTACTCGAGACTTACTCGAGGCTCGGTGGACTCGGAGGAGTCATGCCGGCGGTCAGCGCCCCCAGTGTCCTAACTTCGTCTTCCTCGACCTCCGGGGCCGTGAAGTCCTTCCCCATGAACGGGGGCCCGGGCCCCGGTGGTCCCGGCATCCTCCTTACGACGACATCCGGCGTATCGCCGTCCTCGTCCTCCACCGCCTCGTCCGGAGGCTCCGACCAGTCCCCTCATCCCGGGAACAGCATCCCCCCGACGGAACTCAAGTCACCGGGCAGGGTTTGATCCGAAGACCCGTTGAGATCTCGTCTCGGCGATCGTTGAGAGGAGCTTTTTGGTTTTTGGAGGGGAATTCACCTTCCGGGATCGCGAGGAACTTTCGGTGAGGTCCCGACGAATGATACCGATCGTTTCTTTTTTTTTTTTTTTTGTTGTTGTTCGTTTGTTTATTTTTTTCTTCTTTTTTACCTTCTTTTTCGTATAAAAAGAAAGGAAGAAAAAATAATTATTAACAATTACGACTGCAGAGTGTGTGGCTGACAATAACAGACTCCAAAATATTGTAATTAGTGTACAGAGAGAGACTGACCGTCGAGAGAATTTTTCACCCCCCATCCAAAATACACAATGTGTACTCATCCTTCCTTCCTCCGCCCCCTATTTCCCTAAACGATCAGTTAATCTGGTCAGTTCATCTATCTCAGCTACTTGAGAATAAATTTATAATAATCATGGAAATGTAAAAGGGAGGAGAATAATTAAAATAACAACAATAATAAGTAACGGTATAGACGAGCATAAAAAAAGGAAAAAAAAAAAGAAAAGAAAAAGAATGTACGACAATTTTAGCGTATATATACCTAATATATACCTGACTACTTATAGCTGCGGTTATATATAATTAATATGTATAACGATTATCAATATCGAAATGAAATTCACACTGAACAACAAATATTATACATACATATATATATATATATATATATATTAAATATAAATATACATATATAAATATAAATATAAATATTATACATAATGAATATTATTATTTATGCGTTTGTAAATAGTAGCAAGTACTGGTCGAGAATCCAGCAGTGTATATGTATTGTATGTAGAATAGGAACAATATTGTTATTACCCCTAACATTATCATCATTATTATTACTATTATTATTATTATTATTATTACTGTCACGACAATTATTATTATTAATATTATTATCACTATTATTATTAAAACAACATTTGATTCATAATTCGTGCATCATAATGATTAGTTATTATTATTATTATTATTGTTATCGCAATGTTTGTAATATTTATGTACCTATCTATATATATATATATATATATATGTATATGTATATGTATATATATATGTGACTGATTGCATCGATCATGACGAGGAGGTACATATATAGTACATACCCAGACATGCCCGCATATGAGTTAATTATAACAGTCACTGCGGCAGATTGCGATACGTGAGGACAGGTGCGAGGTAAGAAATTTATCTACAACGACGAACAATCAGCCTGAAAATCAGCAATGAAATCGAACCGTACATTACATAGTTTTAATCGCGATGGCGCGCGAAAGAAAAATTAGACATCGGAGGTAAAATGAGTCGCATTTTATTTTTATGAATTATTTACATGAATACTAACGAAAAGATTTGTTTTTCGGTTTGGAAAGACTTGCTTCGCATCCTCGTTCGGGATCTGCCTTTGGATACAATAAACCGTACTGTTCATCGTTATTTCGTTTATTTTTTGTTGCGTTGTTTAAGAAGCAAAGACGTGTATTAATTATGATTGTTTTTTTTTTTTCTTTCGTCAATTTGTTCCCTTTTTTTTTTTTGTTCATAGTCTCTTTCATCACTGTTCATTCCCATAGTCATCGGCAATTATTATTAATTCCAGTGTAAATCATCGTTATATAAACATTGATGAGTTGTCGGAGAGTGTTGATAAGCGCGGAAACGTAGCCTTTAAAAGCTTTATAGTATATAAGAATGCACCTATATACTATAACAGAAGAATAAAAAAAAACCAAAAAAAAAAAAAAAACAATAAACCTCGTCGGTGAGGAAGAAGACAGACTCGTATGACGAATATTGTAAAACCGTAAAAATAATAATACTGTGTATAACACCATCGCATGCAGCATTGGCGAGAACGCACTTTACAAAAAAGAAAAAAAGAAATAGGACAAGAACAAACCCCGATCCGCAGACGACGATATACATATAATATAATAATATATTAAAATACATACGTATTATAAGAGCCGATTAGACTACGAGTCTTACTGAAGAGGAAGAAAGAAGGAAGAGAACAACCACATATCATGTCGCGTCGTCGTTATATATATATATATATATATATATATATATATATACGTATACTGCATTATACTTACATACGTCATCACGTCAAGAATTGATCAAACGCCATTTATACACCCGCCCCTTTAGTCATTCGTGTCAAAAATTTGAGGTTAATTACATACTCGCGTTCAGCGTCACATTGCCGCCTGAATGCGTGAGCCTGTGTCTTTTCGCAATAAACGAATCATTATCGAAAAATAAAACTGCTTACGTCTATACGTGCCTGCACGATTAAATATAATACAACAAATCCCAAGATCTTTTTCACATCCTGTTACTATTACTTGTAAATATTCTCTTTCAGATGTAGAATGACGTTTATTCACGACGATTCATGGACGAACGTTTGAAGTAAGGATGCTCACGATTGAGCAACGGGAAATTTTCGCTGATTTATTGATACTATTTAAACGAAATATGAAACTGAAACGATCTCTACGGCTACTCTGATCGCCGAAATCACTCCGAATTTCGTTCGTCGTCCGGTGATTTTTTCGCTTGTTTTTTTTATGCCAGATCAGTGTACAACTCAATGGAATGGACTTTGTTTGATGAGAATTGATTTTATTTTGGGTCAGAGGTGCATAATTCTGTCGAATTATTTACGAAGCACGTACGATTTCCAACGATAGTTGAGTTAGCACTCGATTACAATATTCGCTTCAAGTGAAAGATTCATGAATATTTTTCACAATTCGCAGAATCACTTGGTTACATTTTCGTCACGAATTCGTTATCAATTAATTTTCGGGTAGAAAAATACGATAACTTATTTCGCTAAGTGTAACGCGTGAAATTCGAAGTTCCGTAGAGGTTTTGAAAAGTTCCGAAAGTGCCAGATTCCGAATGTTTGGTGGCGAAACTTAAAGTAAAGATATCAAGCTTTGACGATACATCAATGTTACATCAAAATTGCGAAAATCTAAAGATCTGAAAAATTGAAATTCCCAATGATCGAAGATTTTCAGTTGTGCGAAAGTTCTGGCGTGGTGAAATTTCACCACTTTGATCTTTCTTTGCTTTCGATTTTTGATATTTTTATGTTCAGAATCCCGGTCATTCTGATTTACGGTGTTTCTGATATTTCACATTTACTCGTTGAATAAACTACGCTGAGTGAGTATATTTTAATTTTCGGAATGTCATTCTAGCGAAACTTGAATGTTCGGAATCTTGCGTTTCAAAACTTTGAACCGTCTGGTTTCCGACCGTTCGAAACTTGTCGTTTCTCAAAAGTTTGATTGCATCCGTTTTCGCCACCAACTAATTCCGAATCAGGCATTTCCGGAACTTTTCAAATTCGGAACCTGAACCTGAACCCCGTCCCGAGACGACAAAGCGTCCAATCGCATCCAGTCGAAGAACATCCATGGGGGGTCGCCTATCCGGCACGGGGCTGAATAGGCGAGGCAGCGAAGCATCGGTATCGAGATCGCGGGATGAATATGAAGGATTCTGGGAACCGAGATGAGGCCGGGAAGATGTACTTATAAAAATGCAAAGCGAGTGCTTCTGGGTGGTTGCCGTACAAGCCTGGTTATTAGTAAACATTTAAATCGACAATCCTCGGCGTACGGAGTCCACCCCGGGCCCCGTCAGCCTCCGAATGCGTCGACGTAGCTCGGGGAATGCGATCCGCAGAGCGGAGGGACGGAGAACGCCGAGCGACGTCGTCGTCGAGGAGTCGAGGAGTCGAGGAGGAGGACGACGGATCGGCCTCAGCAGCGAGGATTTAACTTAACAAGAAATCAGCCCGCGGACCACCGGGGGCGTGGGGCCGCCGCTCGGCTCCGTCGGAGGCTGGGGGTCCGCTACGTCTTCATGAATCAACCGATCCTCGTTCCTGAATATTGCCGCATGATATAAACTTTCGACGAAATGCGAAACTAGCTGCTCCCGCAGTCTGCGGCCGACTCCGCGACTTTTGTTCCTTAGAGTTTGTTCTCCGCTGCAGCGAATAACCGCGATGCTGTCCGTGGTGAGTAGGGTGGTCCGTTTTCGTGTTTTCAGAAAAACGAACTGGAAAAAACAAAAAAAAATAAATAAAAACATGTTTGAAAAATCAGAAATCAACGCTCAAGAACCGTTTCTTGTGTTCTTGTGCAAAATTTTTGCATTCCATTTTATCGAATAGATTTATTTCTCATATTTGTTTATTCACATTTTTATTAAGATCATACAGTTATATTTAATCAATATTTGTATGTTTTTTATACACGTTTTTTTAAATTTCAATTTCGAAGTGTTCAGTTTGTCCTCCACTTTCAGATCACTGTGTACACGATTCGTGGAAAATTTAGAATACCTGATCAAATACCAATACCGATCAAATTTGAGAAATTCATGTTTATCCCGATGCGCCAATGTATAAAAAAGATGCCTCCGAAATTCGCTGAATTTTACGAAATTCAAGTTTGATTTACAAACAGTTACCGCAGTTTAATTTTGAACGTGAAAAGATAAATTTCTTATTCATCATTGGAACAGATTTTCGTAATTTAAAACCTTCGTAAAGTAACTTCGATTGATCGTGCAAGGTATTGGCAAGTATTTTCTTCATCTCCGCAGAGTATCCTTTGATCAAACACTCTCAAATCTACTAAACCATTATACATATACGAGGTAGGCAAAAAATCTTGCTCAACATCATGCTGTAAAAGAAAAGATTCAAAATTTGGAGCGTTAATTATTTCGTATATTATAACATGGATTAGAGTAAAATTTTCATATCTGTATGAAAAAATAAGTAAGAATCTAAGTGCAGTAATCGTCGTTCATCAGCGTCATTTTATATCGCTCAAAAGAAGTCGGATAAAATAGTGAAACGGGAAATAAATCGAAAGAACGACAGTTCTCATTCCTCCGATCGGCGGGAAGGGAGTTATTTACCGATCCCTCGGAGTTAATCGTCGTCGTTTAACTTTGGCGCGATAATCAACGCCGTAGGCTCTATCCGGCCTGTGGAATCGAATCAACTCGAAAGATTGGAGATCGCTATCGGAAGCCAAGACCGTATAGCGCGGTCGATCTTGTAGCCATGCTGGCAGGTCGCGATCGCAGAGCCGGTTAGTTGGAACGACTCGAATCGGTAGGACAGTCGGAATGTATAGGAGACATCGGAGCATTAACATAACCCATTAGGGTCGCTTCATTTTATTTCCGTTTTATTGATTCCTCTGCTGCAGGCACGGGGCGCATAAAATGCAGCCGTGGTTGTATATAAGGTACAGGTTGCAGTGTACCTTGAACACAAGTTCGGGACACGTTAGCAACGAAGGCTACATAGAAAAAACGTCTCATGAGAGCCGAAGATCGTAGAAATATTTTTAACTTCCTGTTTCTCTGTTTTCAGAGGAAAAAGGAAGTTATAGTGATCACGTCGGAAATTAAAAATTGACTTTTCACTAAATCTACAAGTTTTGAAGTTTAGACAATCACCGTCAATCATTTTTAGATCTACGTCTGTTTGTTGTGTGTATGTATTCACGTATGTGATCAATTTTTTTGTCCGACGATATCTCGAAAAACGAGTTACCGGATTTCAATGATTTTGGTCTCAACCTACGCTGCTTTTCCAAACTTAGAATTGATTAGATTTTGGCTTCGATCAGTTCGGTACTTTTTCAATTATTTAAGTAACCGAATCCCAAAAATTCAAATAAAAATGATGATTTTTGAGAATGCTTTAATGGATTTGAATGAAAATTGGTACCGTGAGGTTTTATAGGTGGTGAGAAAAAAATCGAAATTGGTAGGCGGAGGTTTCTTGGGTCATCGATAGCGAATCCTAGCTCAGACTTCGAAAATTTGTAATGATGGATCCATTGCAGTGGTTCAAAATAAGACAAATCGTCACATTTTCATGGTGCCCGAGGGCTTTAAAACCGTTAATCACGAAATTTTTTTCAGTTCTGCAGTGTGAGAACGGGAAGTTCGAGGGCTAGATCACGGCCAGTCTAAAAGAGCTCGTTTTAAAATTGAACGGTTATTTTTCTTTTTATCTCGATCCAAATTGTCTCGAATTTCAAACTATCTCAACTGGATTTCGGTGCTTTAAAATCCCACTCTGGAATCTAGATTCGTTTTTTTTTTTTTTAAACCGGGTGCAAATTCCAGACCAAAAATCGCGAAACGTTGTGCGGTTGAAGTCCGAGGAAAAGTTATGCCGCACAGCCACTTGCAGGCTACTTCCAAGGAGTCATAAACCAGCCATAACACCGTGCTTTATTGGCTTTTATCAAGTTTTAACGTAACAACGGATTCCTTTATGGATATGCTGTTAATTTTACGACGTAGGCATATTTAAACACCGCAGTAAAATCATACTTCAGTCGAGATATATGTGTGGATAGCGTGTATATGCATGCGTATAGAGGTTGAAACACCTGCGGACGCGTAGAGCAAAGTTCGTAACATCGTAAATTCAACTTTCGTCGGACCCATCCGCGAATATACCGGAGATCCCGTTTCGGCCTTATTCGCTTATTCGTTTACATTATACCGTGTAGCTCGAGAAAATTAATTGAGCTCGTAACCCAGAAGGTGCATATTAATTTCGGTGAAAAATCGAGATCTCATATTTTCACTCTCGCCTTTGCCGAAATTAAATACCCCGATAATTTCCCCTCGTTTTTTTTTTTTCCCCCCTCTTATACTTCGGGTTTCTTGCAGCTTTTCCAAGTTTTATCTTGCACCACGCGCTGCTTTGTCGGAGTTGAATAATGAACGCGACGACGTCGGGATAACTCGGATCGTTGGTGCAGGGAACAAGGGATGAAGCCCAATGTATTCGAACTCTTGAAAACCAGTTGGCGTGATATGAAAAATTAACGAGGCTTACAGTTTGACGAGTTGTAAGAGTTTTAAGGTTGTAGGTATGAATGATAGATCGCTGCACGTCCGTCTGCAGCAGCGATTCGGCCGAGGTGACCTGATTCTTTCCAAACTTGACTCAAGTCCAAACTCGAGTATCTCAATCCTGACGGGGGGATGCGTCTTATGAAAATGTTCAATCCTCACGACTCACTTGCTGTTGACGAGTTTACTCGACCCGGGACAACTGGGTACTTTGTCGAAAACAAGGTTCGACTGTATGTAATTGAATTTTTCCCCGTGTTTAATTAAAATTACGTTCGATTCATCGTCAATACGCGGAAACCTTTTTAACTTCCCGAAGTTTTGAGAGTTCGGATTTCACCATTTTAACTGTGTTTCAAATAAATAAGTTTGTGAAAATAATACTTACAGAAAATAAAACATCGTACAAATAAACTTCCGAATTTTCAAGTATTTAAAACTTCTGGCGGAACGCTATATTTTTTTTTTTATGTTTTGTTCTTCTAATACATACATTTGAAATTTTTTAGCTTCATTGATTTTGACGTTGACGAAATTTAAGAAGTTAGTGCACTGCGCACAATGGTCAGCTATTTCATCGTCTAAATGCGGCAATGAAAATGTATTTTTTTAATGCAAAATTTGGTTCTTCGAAATTTATTTTGAAAACACAAAACCACGATGAAACATTTGCACTTCATGTTTTAGTGTCTCCTGTGAAAAATATATTTTCATAAACTGAGTTAAGAATCTTAGACGGAAATGGTTCATTATAGCACAGCATCGTTTAATAATTATCTAATTATCTACAAACCGGTATAATTTAACGTCACAGTTATTTCAAACAATGAAACATGAGATATACGATCTCGGTATAAAATGATTGAAAAGTTTATTTATATACGTAAAAATAGACGAAGAAAGATAAAAGTAACGGATTGCTCACGGTGGACAAACACGCAGGGAAAGAAAAATATTGTAGATTTTACATCTCCTGTGGCGAATATACGGCTAACACTTTTTTCGAATTAAATCTACAGCAATGGAGGCAAGATTTACAAATCCGATAATAAAAGTTAGAAAACCACCATCAAGAGTTACGTGCTTACATGCTCAGGTAGACCCACCACAATTGATGTAGATCTGACTCCAAAAAAGTGCTGTCCGTATGTTCACTACACAGATCTAAATTCTACATTATATATTTTTTCCGTTCGGAGGGTATAATGTACCATAGAAGAAGAATCAGAGTACGGTCTGAGAACCGAAGAGAAAATACGACCTTGGAGTACCAAAGTAAAGTTAAGTAAAGTAAAGTAAACGCGTTTGCGCCGAGCAAGTCCGATCCGTGGGCAATATTTCATTCGACACAGCGGCGCGCGATGGAACAGACTCAAAGACTTCAAAGGAGGCGGATGTCCGGCTGGTGACGTCCTTGCGACCAGAAGTATGGGCCGGTCGATGCGTGCCGAAGAAGAAGAAGAAGAAGAAGAAGAAGAAGAAGAAGAAGAAGAAGAAGAAGAAGAAGAAGAAGAGGAAGAAGAAGAGGAAGAAGAAGCAGAAGGAGAAGAAGAAGAAGAAGCCGATTCTGCAGTGGTGCAGAAACGCGTTTCGCGTGGCGCAGGCGTCGCGACGCACGCAGAGGCCTCGAAGAGATGAGAGCGTTGTAGGATGCACCGGAGTTACACTAAATTAGCGAGGACGGGTCGTCGCGTAATTCACAGCTGGTTAATTGGCGACCATTTTCACGCCAAGAGCGTCGCATACAGTTTAGAAGCCGGAGCCGCGTTCGCTGCGGCAGGGTGGTTGGATCTCGTTTTCGAGCCTTCTCCTCGACGAGAGATTATAAATACGACGCTTTAGAGGGCAGAAAAAGATGAGAGAGAGAGAGAGAGAGAGAGAGGAAGAATAAGAAGGGAAAAAAGAGGAGAAGGAGGAACTTTCGAGGGTCTCTGTGTCGTCGTGCCGCCGGGCATCGCGGCGCTGAGGGATGCTGACAGACGCGGCCAAGTGCCACCTCGGTTCGTTAAGGCTAACGATGATACCCGCTCGCAATATGACTTATTTAATTGACCGAACGAACCCCTCGCTGCTCCTAGTGGCTGGAATCAAACCATTCCGTAATCAACAACTACCCACGAATACATAATTCACACTTTGTCGGCCAGGAAAACTGCACTTTGATACTTGTGGCAAAACTGTTACGACACCCAGCGTCTCAGTGTGTCAAGTTGATTAAGAATAGATTCTGCCGTGTATTAATTAAGTCGCTACCCCGTGACGATAATCTTTGTGACACAATTCGCCATGGTGGAGAAAAATATATGCAGCTGTGCGCGAAAAATCGAACTGAATCACGACGGTGGTAAATTTTGAATCATTCGACGGTTGTTTTTTTTCAGATCGAAGCCGACTGAAAGAGGACGAATTTGTAAAATATTGCCACAAACTATGATGCAAATTCTCCGATTCCTGACCGCTCAAAAATTCACAACACATGGTTTTCGATCCACGGTTGAAACGGAGACAGATTTTTTTTTCCATAATCTTGGCGTTGTTGATTGTTAAACTTTGCAATGTTGAATTAACCACGAAAAAACAAATACCTATGTTTCAGTTAATAACTTCGTAAAAAATATTCTTCTGAATAAAATGAAGTTACAATTTTTAGATTCTTCAACGATTTCGAAGCGATTCTGAATAAAGCATCGATCTGAAATTAACGCTTTTGATTATAAGTCCCGTAAATTATATATTTTTGTATTTTCGAACAAATCTTTGGAGCTCCCGAATGCCTACAATAATTCAACAAATGCTCAGTGCCCCGTTATTTCGTAATAAAATGAATGAAAAGTATCGATTATTGGCGAACGAACCACTTTAATAGGCTTCGCAACAAGAACGAGTTTAAGATGATCGGTGTGAGAGCCGGGAAAGCGCGTGCCAGAAATGCCTGGCTTATGATTGGTCGTTCTCTGTGTCGCTGTCGTATGGAATAAGTAGAAGCGAGAAACTTTATTTATAGATTAGGTATTAACGAGAGGCCAGGAATTCCAAAAGCCGCACGCGACATGCTTTCGGAGCTATTTTCAAACGGCGCGACAACCGCTTCAGGGGAGAGAACGGGGCTAACTTGCCATGCGGGGCGCCAAACTCACGAGCCTTTTTCAATAGGCTCACACACTCATTCAATTTCTCCGCTCGCGCTCCGTTGACACGAGGCGAACCGGGGATTATCGAAATCTTGAAGACGAAACACGAGTTTCGAATGCTTCGAGCTGTATTAACACGAAGCCAATAATTCAAGTCTCAGTTTTTACAAATTGTTGAAATTTGGAGTCACGCTCCTGTCGTTGTCATTTTATGAAAAACACGCTTTTTTCAACTCTATTCAAAAAAGACCAACGACACGAATGAAAGTTTACAACTGGAACTGATCTTGACGGAAATTCGTTTCATACTTCAGCTGATTCAATCAATGATCGAAACATTATGAACAAATTTTTTTGGTCAAACGAGTCACTCTGATAGTTCAGAAAAACTGAATTACTGTAATACATATCGTATAAATCCCCCCCAAAAGAGAGCGATAGGATTTTTTTTAACAGAAGTATGTCTTCGGGAAATCATAGATTTGTTCACATTTTACGATTTTCTAACCAAAGATCCCACAACTTTGCTAGATTTTTTTTTTACCGAAAGTTCAACTATCCGTAGAAACATACGTTCTATATTCCGAAAAGTTAGAAACTGCATTCATCCAAAGTATCATCGATTCGTCACAATTATCGAAAACAAAAAATGAATTTTCAACCGATGAGAAACAACGTCTATTCGTAATAACGAAAAACAATTTTCGATTCAGTTGAAACATAATTATTGAATCATTTCGATTATGACGTACATACAACGTGACTAAATTTTTAATTTATCGTAGATAAAATTTCTTCACCCAAAGTTCGATCTTATTCGATCGAATCGTTAATTTCCGGACAAGAAATCTGAACAACAGAATCGTGCCAATCCTTAAGTTTTTCGCTGTTTATTTATTTTATTTTTTTTGTCTCACTCTCATCGCGTTCCATAAAATGGATAAAATCATACATCATGGCCGGCTTATGATTTCCGCGGCAACGAAGAAGGGGAAGCAAGTTTCGCCGTAATTCGTCGACACGCGTCCACTAATTATACATCGGTGAGAGGGCGATGATCGGTTCGATTCCAGGAAGCCGAGGCGGCTTGGCCGCAGGACTCTCTCTCCCTATATCGTTGATTTATTAACCGATCCTGACGATCGGCGTGTAGAACGAGAACTCCGGCGGCCGGTCATCTGTCGGGGGAAAAAGTGCATTTAATTAACCACCGCGAATCGGCGCGGCGCTGCGGCTTTTCTCCTCGCGAGGCAAAAAGCAAGTCGGATGACAAGTCAATCAGGGCGATCGGTGTCGTGGAGACCAGATCGGCCCTCGCGGTGACCCCGAATCGCCAGAAAATCGGCCGTGCCGCGTCTCAATCGGCGTCGTGGGTAAAAAGCTTCCCCCTTCCTCCGAATTCGAACCAACGTGCCGAATGCTAATTACGGCAGCGGGGAGTCGCCCGCTTTTGGATCATCGGGAAAAAGCGGAGAGTGTAATCGACGGGGGGCCCGAAACCCGGAATATGTCGGTTGGCCAATCGAGACTCACCGAATACCTTTGCCAACGTTGTTCAGTCGGTTTTGAGAAAAGCTTTCGCTAAATATCGACCGGGGTATAGAAACTTTTCGATTAACAAACTTGACCGGATGCAGTACACTTGGAGAAATTTTCAGTTCCGATTACCGCTCAGTCTTTAACCATTTTCATTTTTTACCACGATCGAAAAATACAGTTCTGGGTACAAAATGAAAATTAGTTTTCTAACTGTTACCGGAAAGTCCAGTATCCGTTACTATTCTTTCTCATTACGATCACTGTTACTATATTTTCTTGTAATTGTTGTGAAAATTTAATGCTCGTGTAACGATGAATTGACGTTAAAGCCTTATTTAACTAAAAAAGTAGAGTAAACCGAACAAACTGATTTTGCGTTGCAATAAACGAAAAAGGATCGACAATAGCGCAAAATGGTTAAGCGTACCTCGTTTTTCGTAATTCCAACATTATTCAAAGAGTTTTTTTTAACGGAACCTGTTTTACTCAATTTTTCTAGTTAGTGTAACAAGTGAAATTTTTCTCAGTGTAGGTAATTGATGAAGAATAATTGGTGACCATGAAACGGTGTGGTGAAATTATTAACCCTGCGCCAGCCGTGTTTTTTTTTTTTTCAACAAGTTTAAAGTTCGATTTATTAGTAAGAGATTTCTGTCGTATTTCTACTTTATATCCTATTCTGTGCGAGGACAAAAATGTATAAATATTAAACTACAGAAGGGTCACAGCACCAAAAATGTAAAATTGCTACAATCTTTGAAATTTAGGAAGTTAAAACATAGCAAAGACGGAGTGTAGAAAAGTCAAAGTACCGGCTCCAAATTCTGAAAATTCCATGTTTTACCTTTCTATACGTACTTGGACAATCTTCACTTCGAAATTGTACGAAATGGATTCTCGTGTTTTTGAAAATTCGCTATTCCGACCCTTTCCTTGCGACTGATCATCCTCCCTTTTGACCCCAACCAATAACTTCCGAGCGTCAAAATCACTCGTCAGAAATATCTTCTCACCAGCATCCATCGAAGGGTTTAAGCCTCGTGAAAACTTCCCGAAAGAAACGGCGATCTATTAGCGGCGTTTAAGCGCGGAGGGGAAGCGGTAAATTTGAGGAAAGAGGTTGGGCGTTGAATTTCGTGAGTTTGTACGTACGAGGTGCGATATAAATAAATAAGGTTTATTATGAGAGGGGTGGCGAGTGGCCCCACGGCCAGACGTCACAACAGCGCCGAGGCGCGAAGCGTCAAAGTGGATTTATGGTATTTTCGCGCCCTCCTCCCAGGCCGCCTTTGAAGTGACGTCGGTTTTTCCTCGCGCCCGTCGCGCCTCGGACTCGCGGAAACAAATCGGCGGAGCTCTTTTGATCGTGCGAACGTTCAATCAGCCGACGAGCTTGCGCGGTATCGTTTTGTCAACTGCTAGAAGTAGATATAACTGCACGGCAACGGTGGCTTATTTACAGAGAAACTGAATGTTAGATAATCGATCATGCGCCGCGGGGTACGAGAAAAAACAAAAAAAAAGAAACGAAAAACAACTAACCCAAAAAATCAAAAAACAACTTGCAAAAAGAAAAAGATAAAACGCGCCCGGCAGCCAGGGACGTAATTAATTATAAATAATTAACCGCGATTCGTTAGAATATATAACCTTCAGGGGGATTATTTGGCGCAAGGGGATGTAACGATCGCGGGCAGACAAACGACCGGGACGTACTTCGGTCCCTCTGTTCAGACGCCGACGCCGACGAAGATGCTTCTTCCCTTCCCTTCCCTTCCCTTCCCTCCCTCCGCCCTGCCTTGGTCGGTATTACCGAAAACCGCGTCTTGTACTTTTCTCAGCTTGCTTTCGGGAAAGGAAACGGCGCGTCACCGAGATCGTTACGTTGACGAATCCGAGTGTCTCTCGGTCCCGCCGGAAGTCGCCCTGTATCTTATGTATGTAGGTACCTTATCCCTTGTAGGCCTGTACACGCGTCACCTATACAGCCTCTTGTATTCCAGCCGCCAAATTCCAATTAGTCGTCGCTACTTATTTTATTCAAAAAAGATTCCTCTCGCTCTGTGCTATGATTCCGGTGTAGGTAAGGCGATGATGTTACGCTTTTGGTTAACGATTGAGCAGACAAAGCATCCTTTTTTCTTCTCTTAATAGTGAGATAGATATCTTGGTCTTTCTTGTTCTTTGATAATGAAGAAAAAAAAAAAAAAAAAAACGGTGTTCAAATTTAAAGGAATGTCTGAAAAGTTATTTTTTCAATCTATGTCTGAATTGTCGAGTTGAGTGGAAAAAATTAAACAGCGAGCAAAACCGTTGCGTGAATCGAAAGAAATATATTTTACAAAAATTCATTGTACAAATTGACACTCTTTACCGATTATCCGAAAGGATTAACCGTAGAACGGTAACGGGGTGTGAAAAAACACCCCGCGTGAATTTAAATATCCCGCCGCAAGTGAATAGCTTACCCTTTTTTTTTTTTTTACCCTTCCAACTATTTTTTCAATCACTGTTTTGGAACTTGCGCAAAAAGTTTTCTGGCCCGTGTGATTCTTGATTAAAAAACGAAGCCAAAATAAGACCCTGTAAAACCCTTAACGATACGATGTAGCGGAGAGATGGGATTCACAAGATTGCGGCGTTTTTACAGTCCCCGTTACTGAAATCGGTAAAATAAAAAAATCAAAATAAAAACATCGTTACCGTTCTAGGCTTAATAATGTCCGCAAGTTGCGTTCTGTTTAAAAAAATTTTACCACCTAAAATTTGGCGAGAGTGAAATATGAGACAGTGAAAAATTGAACAAAGTGGATGGTTAGACTTATGAGTTATGATACATACATCTCAAGTCTGTTCTCTGTTTTACTTTTCGTAATTTCTACTACACGTTGGATGTTCTTTTTTTTTTTTTTTTTTGTTCTTCCTTTTTCTTTGTCCTAGAAATTTAGCGAACAGAGGCGGGTGATTGGATAAGCATAAAAAGAGGAGACAGCTCGAAGGATCTTAGGGGTGGTAAAGGGGGGCGAGGGAACCGGTGCAGAGACCTCGTTACCTCAAGCATGTCCCGCAGCGCGACTACACACGACTCTTTGAGTCCCGATGTCCGGCCAGGACGCTCTCCGTGGGACGTCCTCGGACTTATCCTCGTCAATCATCGATCACGATGCTCCAGTGTCATCAGTCACGAGGACATATTTATAACCGCCTCGCATCGACTCGTCGCCTTGTTGCAGGACATCTCTTTCTCTCTCTCTCTCTTTCTCTCTCTCTTTTAGTTCAAGTCGCGTATACACTACATATATTATTATACACCAATGTAATGCCACGGGTTAGTTACATGTTGACGAATGCAAATTTACTTTGTACTCGGCGAAAGCAGGCCTGCGTCGCAATCTTCGACTCTGTTGTACCCATTTCCACGTCTATCACAACTGAATTGCGAAATCTTTATACCGGAAATGTATGAAATTAGGTTTGGGGATGGCGCGAGGTAAGATAAATTGCAAACAATGTATTGCAACACTTTCGATGCACGTGATATGTCGGATTGGCTTTCGGGGTAACGATTCAATGCTTCAGGCTAAAGAACAAATCTGGAATATACTTATTTTGTCGTTAAGCAATGGGTATGATTTGTTTAAATGTATCAAAAATAAACCGCATGAGATACGAACCTAATTTACACCGCTATCGTTACCTCTCATATTCGTGGTGAATGAAGGCCATTCATAGCTTGTACATCATTCATGCGAGAAATGGGAAGAACCCGGGAATAATCTTACGAGAATTGAGTTTCGGTGAAATCGTCTGGATTTTTTATATGGTGTAGATCGTGGGATTCTGTAAAAAGTCTTCCTCCGCTATGAATAGTTAGGGCTCTAGAAAAATGTTCGTCCTATACACAGTATTCCTTTATGCAAGAAACACTAAGAAAAAAAGAATTATTTCTAATAAGTGATTAGCTTAAGTTACAAAATTAACTTAGCCATGTAACCGGACATGGTCACTTTAATTGTAAGTCTATGGATTCATCCTCTTCTCCAACCTCAAAGATCTTACCTGCAGATGACGTTTATACCTGTAGAAAATAGGTGTTTTTGGTTTTCTGATGGGAAAATGGAGATTATAGAGTATAAAAAACGGCACCGTGTTTGAAATAAATTTCCGGAGGTGTTGTAAACATAAATACAACATATAAATAGTCCAGACGATTTCACTGAAACCGAATTCCCATAAGATTATTGCGGGGTACTTTCTATTTTCAATCTAAAAAAATACACCGGATGGATAAAAAATGTAAACAACGTACATGGAAGCACATTTTTCTTCCTATGTTAACAAAAACCGCATTGACTTCTTCGTTCGATCAAATTTGAGAGTTTAACTCAGGCCGGTCAGTTCCTAAACTGAGCAGTTACAACGGACGCCAAAGATTCTTTGACGATATAATTTTTCGAAGCGTTTGGTTAATCGTTTCGAAGCTCACAGCTCAAGCTATTGCCGTTGCTGAAAGTGGCACGGTACCAAAAATACTCGTGTCATTTCTGTCCGCACGAATAGCTGGGTGCAATTAAGATGAAAAAAATAGGAAAAAAACGAACTAAAATTAAGATTTTTTGGAGAACGGTCATGAGCCAGTTCTCAGAATCTGGTGCAAATCGTCCGCGCGTCCCTTTTCGTCGATTTCGGTGATCGGCCTGGGCGGAGAACCGAATGGCCATTTCGGACTCTCGGCGTCGTTCAGACTGCGAAAATCGGTGATACCAGAGCTTTAAAGCTCTCCCGTTTCACTGCACTATGTACGTTGAACGCGGGCGCGTGAGCGCAGTCATCAATCACCGAGGAACCGGGCGTTTATTTTGAGTCCCTGCCGTTTTTGAGTTTTTAATACACGCGTCATTACCGAGTGCTGGCACCACCTCCTCTCCTTCTCTGCAGATGCCCTCTGCGCTCTCTCCGCTGACGCCAGCCACCAAATGCGTTTTAAAACTCTCTCTCTCTCTCTCTCTCTCTTTCTCTTTCATTCTAACCGTGCGTCTTTCTCCTCATTCCTCTTCCTTTTCTCCTCCTTTTCGTTCGCGAGCTTGATATTCGATTTATTCATCGAGTCCCAGGGGGGCGATCGAATACCGCTTCGAATCCTCGAGCGTGCATCGAGATCCTTGCCATCCAGCTATAGGTTTCTACTCACTCTCCACTTTTCCACGGTCCGTTGAAATCTCGCCGATTTACCGTCTTGCGCAAGTTGACGGGGAATTCTTTCGACGAGAGATCAAACATCGCTATGTTTACGTTGCTTTCCCGAACAAATTGAAACCCCAAGTTGTACGCGTCTCCCTCTGTATACTCTACAATTGACGAGCTATGAGATGATTGCCAAATTCTCTCAAGTCTAGGTCGGGAAAATAGTCCGGTGCTGACGGCTTCTTGTAAGCGCAGGAAAAAGAAAAAGAAATATTTTTAAAAATAAAGAACCAAATTATTACATCAGTGAAAATTTGACCCACCTAATTGTCAGCTCCGGCAACCTGGATCATAATTTCCTTAGCGTTTAAATCAATCGATAAAAATTACGAAAGATGTCAACTCGAGCTTCATCTATATTCGCTATTTTGTCATTGTTCGTTTCGAATTGAGAAAAAAAAAACCATTGACAAGTATCTATGAACCGTTTCTATTTTGAAGCATGTAAGCTTTAGGTAAGAGTCTAGGAGCTTTTATCTCAGGCTTTAATCGTGCGACAATTGATCAGGACAATTGGAACTGACAACGAATGCGAAACCACATCGTGGTGAATATGGGTTGGATCGTTCGACCGGCTGCAGTCTACGGTAGCGATTAAAATTCATTAAAGTTCGAGATTAGTGGATCGGTTCTGAAAATGGACCGGTGATGGCTCGCGGTCCGCATATCAATCGGTGGACGAACGAAAGTAAAGGAACTAAAGGAACGAAGGACCGAAGGGGCAGTCGCTAATGAGGGCGACAATTCCGTGTCTCGGGCACAGCCGCTTGGAATGCAGCCGGGCAGCCTCCGGTTCCAGCATTTGGAAATTTATTCGACCGCCTCTTTCGGCGTTGTTTTATTGGCTGACGATGTGCCACCGCCTGCCACAACCACTCGGCAGGGGTGCCGTTCCGAAATTAACGCCGGGGCTCTTAATCGAGCCTTATATATATGTGTATTATATTATATTATATTATTTTTCTCTCCTCTCTTTTCGAACGGTACACCTATACACTCGGGCAGTAAATTTTCTGGAATTCGTCCGAATCGAAAACGTTCAATTTGAATATGAACCTATATTAGATAATTTACTTGGTGTAACAGAACTAATCCGACTTATTTCGATTGAACTTTATTTCAACCCTTTGCATCTTTTTTATTTTCTTGAATGAGCAAAGTTTTTGATATTGATTTGCATTTAAATGGAAATTTTTTCTGAGTGTGACATTCTAATTTCGGTCCTTATATTCTGGCGCTTACGGCTTGGAACAAAATTACAGATAGACAAATTTCAATATTTCAGTGGATTCGAGGGTTGATTTTACTCAATATTGTGAGAGAAGAAACCGAGTATATGGCGTTAACGGCTTCTTAACTTTCATAGGTGAATTGAGAAAATCCTATTTTACAGTGTTTTCTTCTTCCGATTGGTAGAATATAGCTTTTCAAACTTTGGAAAATCTTGGGGAATATAATCATGATTGTTTGGAGACTGAAAAATAGTTCGGTAATTCGAAACAACAACTAAACGGAACTTTACAGTGATAGATAAAAGCTTCTAAGCATTCTTTTGTTCTGTCAGTATAATGGTACCGGAAAGCAACATTTTACAGATTCTACGCAAGCACCGTTCGATGACATCCAAATTGTCAAACAGCGAAAAGAATTCATTTCGATATCTCTGTTCACGAGTAGCCCGGAAACCTGCAACGGTCGTAACTCACTTTAGTTTAGGTACCTATAGCATCGCCTTAAACTGGAACCGGGTGAGTCGCTTAACCCAAGTTTTACAAACGGGTTTATCTAAGACAATGGATAACGAGGGGTAGAGTTCGGGGTGTTAATTAGGCAGCGCTCATATGCTAATATGGGGACTAAGCCCCGTTTATTCCCACAGTAGCTGCCGTGAGCCACGTACATGCATATTGCTCGCTCATGCGGTTATAGTTACCCGGGTTGTTGAGCCCCGTCGTGAGGTGGGTAGAGGTGTACGAGAGCCGGGCACCTACCCCGCGTCTAGAGACACCGTGTTTACCAACCTGCGAATAGCGACCGACGAGCTATTTGTCTCGCTAATATCTTACCCAGGCCAAAGCGCCCTTCGCACACTCACTCCAAGACTCGAGCCCAGGCTCTGCATTGTTCCCAGGCACACTAAACTGTTTCCATCTTGTGATACATGCCGTCGACAATCACTGGTTTGGTTCTTCCTTCGGTGATGACGGTCGAAGACCTTCGGATCAGCATCCGCTTCTTCCTCCATTAGGACGATCAATCGGGGATGATCAATTCAGTCAAGTAATCGGTTGGAAATCACTTGGGAATCGGTCGGGAGTCGAATGGATTGAACAACGTTACGGAATCACTTGGAAATGAGTAAAACTCTAGCTATCCTTCAACATTGGATTGATGATCGTTAGTGACTTCCAAGTGAATGACCGTTCCAATGTACCCTGCAGCACTCCGTTTTCATTGGCAATTATACCATAGTTCAGTCAATCATTAACACACTTTCAACTTCGAGAAGAAAACGATATTAAATACTTAAGTCAGCCCTTCTTCCAGTTTCGGACATTGCAACTTCAAGATGTACGTTGCTGTTGATACTCCGCGGATAGATTTCGGTCTCTATCGAGCGGTGCTTCGATTATTCTTTCCGCTGGACTGATTCAAATGGCTTAGCCACCTGCCTAATCCCAGGATGCTGAGATAGGATCCTCCGTCCGCAATCGAGATCGGTATCTCCGAGCTAAATAGCTCGGCGAAGGAATCCGTCATTCTAACACACCAGCGCGATGCCTGGGCACCTTTCTTCGAGCCGCAACAGCAGCAGCAGCAGCTCTGGCGAGGACCAGATCTTCGATCTTTTTAATACGCACTTTTCAGATCACGAGAGTTGTGCCTGCGGATTTGAATATTTTTAAACCAATACTCTGAGTTGATTACTTTTCGAAACCGGTGGCTTCTGCTTCCGTGTGATCGAATTAGTCGGCAATCGGTAAATGGATTTTTGAAACTATTTTGGAAATGGGGAAGAACAGAGAGGATTTTAAATGGATGTAAAATATTATACTGTTTAACGACCAAAAGATGTAGAAAAAAACTAGCAGATGATTCAAACATATGGTTTTCTGAAGCAGAAACATCTCGACACTGAGGTATCGGAAGTCTTCTATACCGAATCATATTTTCACATTAAATTACGACGGTGCCAAATTCATCCATTCTATAGCACTTGTGAGTATAATTGGCAAGTGCAGCGGATTTCTCCGCGATTCATGACACGCGCAGATTTTTGGAAAAACAACACGATAAATAATACGCTTGTGGACGCAAGGATCAGTGACGACAGTTTTATCGGTGTATGAAAAATTGGCGTGCAAAAGTCTCCCCCCTAACGAAAAAAAAAAAAAAAAAAAAATCGAAACCGCGTTTGATGTGCCGGGATCATATTCCGGGCAAGCTTCCCACTCGAATCCACGCATGTATGCGCGTCGCACACATACGATCGAGTATTTCCGTAAGACGCGATAGAATCCAGCACCGATAATTTACGAAAAGTGAAGACGGCGACTCGCTGCGCGGATGCAGCGAGACCGAGATCCGTGTATAGGGATCCTGTAAGGAGGCTGTGAGACGCCTTCGATCAAGTCCCCATTGTCAATTCGACGACACGTAGCTTGTCTACAGGCAACGCTCGAGCGACTCCGAATGGAGGTGCATGGCTCTCATCTCCCGCGGCACAGGTAAGAGCTGGGCGCCAGATCTGCTCGGGTAGAAACACGGGCTCCTCGATCATGCGAAGCTCGCCGAAGGCGCACCTAATACTTGGCTATTAGGCCGCAAGTGTAACCTTATATCCCGACGGCGGCGCCTTTTGATGAGCCGCGACGGCGACGTCCTCTCGTCGCATAGTCGACGCCGAGTCCCCTGGGACAGATACAAGGATCTCGAATACCGCGGGAGGATTCTCGTCAATCCGAGAGGAGTGCCCATTTTTTACGGACGGCATGGGTTGCGGAAAACTTTCGTTTTCACGAAAATTCGAAAAACGCTCTCGCACGAAAGTCGAACTAACCTTTTGGACTTGCAAGCTCGTTCGATTTCATCTTTGCACCGGACGTCCTTCAGCCGTTCTTCGGCTTCCGTCTACTTTAGGTTCGCAATCAATCCCGGACGGATAACGAAGAAGGCGATAGAGAAAAATAAAATAAATAAAAGGATGGAGAGGTGAAAAAGGGTGGGAATAAAAAATGAGCCGCCAAGAACACGGTTGGGATTCCTCGATCCTGGAACACGACATCCTAGCGAGGTGACAACTTTCGAGATCCTGCTCTTTGCTCCTTCCACCGGAATACTTGTTTCAAGTTTCTTTTTGTTTTCTCAGATACAACGGTCAGTTGAATTCGTATGGGTATATATATATATATATAATAGGTATATGAATATACGTGTCTTCTGTGCTCTTCTGAATGAAAAAATGACGAAAACGAAAACGTCTCGACAATCGAGAAGAAATGAATTTTTAAACGAGACAGAACCCGAGAAACAAAAAATGGAAAGCAAAAACAGTAAAAAAAAAAATCAGAAATGGATAAATGGCAAGATTTGTCTCCTGGGAAAAGAAAGCTGCGATCCACGTAGGCGGTAAGGCCTGCGACGTGTTACGTCACCTGTGCTCTTCGACCTCGGGCAGGTAATAAGCCAAACCTCGTACTAATCTGTCAGGTAAAAATAGGAGGAAAAAAATAAGAAGATAAACAGAAAGGAAAAAAAAAATAACAAAAACTTGGAACTAATAGCTGGGCTTTTGTCTGACACTCTACGAATTGTGCTATACTTATATATATATATATATATATATATATATATATATATGTATAAATATCCTGTCATATGTTCACTTTATGGCAGAAAGAGAAAAATTGAAAGAGAAAAATTGAATCCCAGAAAATATTTGCTTCAATAGTAATCTTGTGTATGCAATAATTTATTGAACGATGAAGTTTAAAGACTTGTTACGATATTAAATTCCTGTTTAAATTTACATTGTTTTATCAAAGCTGCACTGACAAAAATTTCCTTTGTTACGGTAACTAGAAAAATTGAGTAAAACAGGTATCGTTAAAAAAAACTGTTTAAATATTGTTGTGATTACGAAAAACGAGGTACGCGTAACCATTTTGCGCTATTGTCGATCCTTTTTTGGTAATTGCAACGCAAAATCAATGTCTGAGGTTTACTCTACTTTTTTAGTTAAAGAAGGCTTTAACATCAATTTATTCTTGCACGAGCATTAAATTTTCGCAACAGTTGCAAGAAAATATAGCAACAGTGATCGTAATGAGAAAGAATAGTAACGGATACTAGACTTTCCGGTAACAGCTAGAAAGCTAATTTTCATTTTCTACCCAGAACAATATTTTTCGATTGTGGTAAAAAATGAAAATGGTTAAGGACTGAGCGGTAACCGAAACTAAAAATTTCTGTCAGTACGGATAAGCGGACGATTTTTCTTTTTTTTTCATCCCCAACTCCGATAATTTTTTGATTAATTTCGTACAAAAAATCCCGGTGAAAAGTACGTATTAAAATGTCGTCCAGCCAGCCCTGTTGTTGCAGGAGAGAACTCGCAATTAGATGTAATTCCGTGTATCCCCTTGGTACGCGTGTAACGATACGAATGTTGTGTAGAGTACGTATCACAGTGTAACTATTATTACATTAGATCGCGAGAGCGGGAAATGTTATCTCGTCAATGTTATCTCGCGCGTATAAACCGTATTACGCGTGGCGGTATTATATCGCGTTAAACCGCTGCAGACAAACACACCCCTTGATGCTCTGCGCAGGTTGTTGTAACTGGCTAATTTGAAATGTAATTGAGCCGGAGTGAGAATTTCCCGCCGTGAAGGTTCGATGACGTACGAATTTTCCTCGGATTTTCATCGAGTCGTGGAAATTCGGTGCGAGGAATTTTTTAAAATTACACCTTTATCCAAACACGCCATTAAGTCCAGAATTCAATTTAAGTATATATTAAAATATCGTAATTGTAAACTACGTGTTACAGACCATGAGTAGGTTAATTTTTATTTACCGTAAGTGATGAATATTTCGAAATAAAACTTGCAAGTTTTGACCCAAACAGACGAACGATTTTATTTCGTACAAAAAGAAAAAAAATAAAAAAAATCCTCATTCTTTCATTATTCCTGCAACGATTTTTTTTTATTATATTTTTTATTTTTTGTCCGCCGTTGAGAGTAATCTGTCGATTACAAAAAAAAATTTCTAAATACGTTTGTACTTCAATGTAAAATCACTTTTCTCATGCGCGAAGACGTAAAGTGGTACATTTTGAAACATCGGACATGATGTGGTTTGCGAACGTGAGCGTATGCCTCGCTTCTTATATTTTATTATCCTCCCCCCCCCCCCCCCCCCCCCCCCCCACCACACGCACACACGCACGTATTAACAATAAGAAATCAGTTTCGCTGACGCGTTCGTTAACAAGTTTGCACGCATATTATGCACGCAGGCTGACGTTGGGTGTATTTTAAAACAGATGAGCAGCGAATCACTCGCTGCATTTATACGTGTCGATATATTATAGACACAATAATATAAGCCGAAGCCGATACACGACAGGATTCATTTTTCACTGTACTGTAATGTATGTTAGGTATAATTACAATTCCGAGAACATTAATGGTGAGATAAAAATTTGATGCATTGGCATTTGGCAGATGGGTGCGAACGGTTCGAAAGTCGCGATAAGACAACCGGATGTGACTGTTTCCCTCTGGTGTACACGTACACCGCGTAGGAGTGAATCGCTGACGCGACGATCGAGTTAGCCGGGCCGGCAATTCGATGAAGCAATTCGCTGCTGATGAGACCCAAGCGAAAGTAAACATTGTGCTTATAATCGGTAATTGGATCTCAGACGCAAGAAGAAGAAGAAGAAGAAGAAGAAGAAGAAGAATAGGAAGGAGGAAGAAGGAAAAGAAAATAATAATAAGAAACAAAAAAGAAGAGGAGAAAAAACGTCGGACGTAATTCACTGTTATTACCAGTTTATTTCACTCCCAGGCCATAATAACGTATTAAACAGTGCGTTGTTTATCACCGTGTATAATCAAGCTCAACTATAACCTCGAGTCGATCGTTCAGCCCCTATATATGTACGTGTATAATAACGCAACAATTACTTCGTTTCGATCGTATAATTTACCGTCCGAGTTTCATGGCTTGATGAATATGAGCCAAGGCAAGGAGAAAGAATAATCTAGATCGATTCCATTATATACAAAATGACGGAGAATATTCCTCATCGTTATTTATAATTTTCCGTCTTCCGGACTTCCTGTTCCGGTCTCTGCTCAGCTCCAGTATACCGTACTTGTAGTTTAATCCTTGAATCAAGACGCTCTTCAGACACTGATCAGGATTATAACCATCGACCGGAAGTCTGAGGAGTTTAAGTTGCGGAGACAATGACTTGGCGCGACTCTCGTTAACAGAGCGTAAACCATAAACCCGACACTCTTCCACACGTCTTCTGAACTTCCTGAACGTTGCAACTGCGGGTAGCAGCAAAAAACTTGAATTGCTGATCGATAAATGAACCAGAAAACCAAATTTCACAGACGCGAAAACTTTATTCGGAGAATTTAAAAATGTGGATAGTTCAAGTAAAAAAAATTGAAAACATGGTAAATCGAAATACAAAAAGACAAAGTATAGAAAGGACGTGTAACAGCAAAATTTATAATCTATATACGATTCTACATTATCGAGTAGAATGATTCCGATGATTCTACAGTTTGGAATTCTATGTTCTGACCTTTCCAATATTTCACTTTTTCATACTTCGACTTTCAACACTTTTAAATTCTAAATGCTAAGTTTTCTCTAAGACTAAGTCACTCTCGCCGAGGTCGGCTTCCGGTCTGTCGTCAATGACTAATCATTCATTTCCGTTTCGCATAATAATATCGCACCTTTATCGGATCCAAATACGCGACAGAGCGATCAAGTCACCCTTAACGCCGCTTAACGGGCCGGCGGCTGGAAGGATAACGAGAGGATGAGGATGAGGATGAGGACGAAAAGAGAGGAGAGGAGAGAGGAGAGCTAAGAGATCTTCCGCGACCGCAGACCTCGTTATCCAGCATCCTACGCGCGATTCGCGCGAGTCGAACGCGAGGCCCTTTCCTTATTTTTCGCTTCCTCCTCTCTTTTCCTCTCCCTATCCGTGTTCCTGCGTACCTTAACTCTCGAATTGCTCGTCCGGCTTTCGTCAGCGCGAATCCCGGCCGGCGCTATTAACTCGAAACGCCGCGTGCACGCGGGGCAAGGGCAACTTTATTTAAATAAAAGCGGCGTAAACTCGATATTACTGTTCGGTTTATGTATTCAGGTATAACACGAGCCATTTCGCTTTAATGACCGAGCGTAAAACATTCAACTCTGATTAAACGAGACACACACCGAATGCCTTATGCGGCTACTGCACTGCAGCATCCTTGTTCACCTTATTACATATAAATATATATACTTCACACCTACATTATACATCCG
This sequence comes from Neodiprion lecontei, assembly GCF_021901455.1. NCBI lineage: Eukaryota > Metazoa > Arthropoda > Insecta > Hymenoptera > Diprionidae > Neodiprion > Neodiprion lecontei. The sequence continues at coordinate 9,382,870 of NC_060261.1, forward strand.
CTTTTCGACACTTGTTCCAACGTTTTTATATCAAATCGTGACCACTGTTTCTTTTTCTTCCCGCCATATCTTCGTTCTTGCGTGTAAAACTAAAATCTGTTACGGTATATTTTTTATCACAATTGCATGTAGAATCTGGCTGTTATTCTTTCTATCTTTTGTTTTTTTTTTGCGATCGAAATCCACAGACTTGGATATTTGAAGACATCCAAGTCTACCTAGAAATCGTGTATATTACTGAGAAAGGATTTTATTTACTGTTAACAAATAAGTATTTCGTTACTATCATCAAATTTTAGTAGAGCCAAATAATGATCGATAAAAATTTATTAATAGTAAACAAATCATATTTGGCTCAAGTAAAATTTGATAATAGTAAAGAAACATTTATTTCGCCGTATCTATATATACTTTTTTTTTAACAGTAAATAAACTTTTTTCCCCAGTGTAGCGTCTCCTCAACTTGAGTGAATACCCAGAAAAAAAATTCAAGTAATAATGTTAAATTGCTTTGTTAAAGGAAGCGATTTTCAGTCGGGGTCTTCAGCGACCCCAAGGTGTCAGTAATGTTATACAAGATAAAGGTGCCAGCTAAAGGTGAAACCTTCCATAAATGTACTTGCGGATCGAAGATAGCAGCTCGTATCACTTTTTGTTACTTTTTATCACGCTTTTACAGCATCATATGTACCAGTTAAGTCTCTTTTTTCAAGTGGATCAATGAAACCACAATGCGAGTGCTTCTTTTTTGTATGGTTTGGTAGCCTGACGTAAAAGAATTAGATATTTGACGCTGCGAAAATCCCTTTCTTTTATTAATATAATGGACGTACCCTTCCTCATCTAATTCCCCTTATCGTTACGAGAACAAAAATAGTTTAGTAGCTACAATGTTTGTAGGCCTTTACTGAGAACTTTTTTTAAAACATCAATAGTCCAAATTCTGCAAAGTTATTCTCAATTTCAATGTCAAAACATATTCTTAGTCACCGCAAAGTTGCAACAATAAGTTTTACGAGACAATTTAACGTACGAATAACGTAATTCGATATCGAAAATAGTGTATGTAGATTTCATTCGAAGGAATATAGTGGTAAATGTATTTTTTTTTTTTTCATTAAAATGACGAATAGTTAAATCTTGTGAGTCACTTTTTAAAATTAAAAAGTCGTTTTTAGATAAGTTGACCTCTACAAGCGGTGAATGGAAGTTATAGGTAAATATATTCAACTACTTCGGTATTATTAACGACTAATAATTATAATCACCAGTGATAAATGAAGCTCACTTATATTAAACAAATAACTGCTTAACCGAAAGATAAAAATTATCCATCCATCTGCGAAAAATTAACGGAAATGCGATACTTCTGGTTTTTTCTTTCATCTTTGTTTATCAGGTTATAAATGATGTATTTCGTATATGCTGCCATGTAAGCCTGCGACGTTAAAACGAATGAAATAAAGTGTCGATCGAAAATTCGATACTGTGAGTTGTACACAGATCCGTAAAGATACGCGTATTAACAACGAACGTTAATTTATTCTTACACGAAATGTATAACATTACCTGGAAAGTACGACGGGCAAGTAGCGGACCGTTATAACGAACACTTGCAATTGTGTACCTATAATACCTATACCTACTCTGATCGATAACGATCTGACGGTGAAAAATCTGTCGCATTAGTTAACGTCGTATAATGCAGACTCGGCTTCTTATACCCGGTGGAATAACAGATACGTTTTTATTGACAAACGAAACAAAAAATCATCGTCACTTCTTGTAAACGGTGAGAAATCGGCAAACGTTCAACTGAGAAAAATTTCATTTGTCACAGTAACTAGAAAAATTCAGTAAGACAGGTATCGTTAAAAAAACTGTTTGAATATTGCAACGCAAAATCAGTTTCTGAGGTTTGCTCTACATTTAAAAAAAAAAGTTGGTTGAAAGAAAATATAGTAAGAGTGATCGTAGTGAGAAAGAATAGTAACGGATACTAGAGTTTCCGGTAACAGCTAAAAAACTAATTTTCGTTTTCTACACAGAACTATATTTTGTCGATTGTGGTAAAAAATGAAAATAGCTAAGGACTGAGCGGTAACTGGAACTCAAAATTTCTCTCAGTGTGCAAAAGAAAGCTCGTCCAAGCCTTTCCGAATATGAACGACAGAATCGGATGGTCTATAAATTTTTCGCCATGGTGAATCCAGACGATGCGTGGTCCGGGATGGTTCGTTCGTGTATGGTACGTGGGCGGCCCCCTCGCATCCGGCCTAAGCCGAGATAATACACACGACGTCTCGCGGGACATTTGCACCATCATTAAAATTCGCGATAGTGGATCGAACAGGCATGGTGTGACATCACTCTCCGAGGCCCCCCCGGCTAACTAAACGAACACAGGCAACGTGCAGTCGGTCTCTCAACGGTATCCGAAGACGGGGGAGGGGGTAGAGCGCAGGGGGCGAGTTGTCACCCAGAGTGTGACTCGACTCATCGCCATTCCTCATGGAGGATCTTCTTCGTCGGTTCCAGCCTCGCTCTCGCCTCCCACGAACGAACGACGAGATCCACGGATAGCGTTCAGCAATTGTGGCGCAACTCTGGCAGCCATGATCATCGCGTATTGCGCGTCTTGGAGTCTCGGAGAAGAATTATAACAACGGATTTTATCAAGAGTAAAACTGATGCGAAGAGATTCTCGGTGTCGAATGTCAATAGAATGGAAAGTCAAGATTTGACGTTTCGACCCTGAGGAGGATCCTCTTCAGACAACTAGAAATGTTGTTATTATTAAATGTAACATGCCTACAGTTACAGTGACATATGCATTTGCATACAAAATGTTAAAGTAACAATCACGTTTAACTACTTGTAAAACCTCGTAACAGAGATAAAAGTTTCTTAATGAAAGAAAAACAAAAAAAAAATACAAAGGTTATCGTTCACTCTCATATCGTAATCCGAAGCGATCCATAGATGATTAAGTTTTAGATGCTTACCAAAAACAAACGGAAGGTTTACAATTTTTTTTTTGATCAGGTTCTTTCAGCGACGTTATTTAATCGAACAGAACGTCAAAGAAAGGTTGGTCTTGATCCCGAGGAGAAGGAAGAGCAAGAGAACTATGGATCACTAATCGATCACGATGTGAGAGGAAATTCACGACCAGTTATAATTCTAGGGAGAACGTGGTGTCATGATCGTGGTGCTAACAGATCTAACTATACATAAAATGTTAGATCCTTCACCGCGAAAAGGATCACTTTAAACGTTCGGTGGTAATTGAGTGGTAATATAAGTTGCTCAGATTTTCGGTGTCTGATCTGAGATTGAAAGAACTTTTTTCACTGAAAATATTGGTGAAAGCAACAGTAAAACTAATCCTTACAGATTCCTTGCATCACTGGAGTGAACAGGCGGGTCTCTACCAGGATCCGATTGAGATCTAGGGATATCCTGTTCCTGTAAGGAGAACGTACCGAGCGTAACGTTATTACGGTTATTACGACGGTTATCAGCGTAATTGTTTTCCCTGGAACTTGCGAAGCGATACCATCGACTCCCGGAATTGATTGTGCCAGCCCGACGACCACGGAATTAATAATAACGTTTACTATTAAATTCAGAGAGTCGGACACGTCGCATCCTTCAGGTTTGTTGGATCCGACACCTTGCCCTCTGCAGCACCGACTTCTATCTATATACGGAGTCGAGGGACCAGCCCAAAATCTGTCGATACACAATGGCCCACACGCCCGACAAATATTTTCTTTGGTAAAATTTTAAAGGGGTATTCAACGGGTGGGTAATGCGCTCTCACCAGGATTATCGGGGTCTTTGCCGAGGCTCGCCGAGTTACAAACCACACCTTCACTTCCTGCCTCTGTATGCCTATACCGATCCTCCCTGTAACCGCACTCTTAAACAATCCTTGTCACCTCTTCACCCTGGCGCATCCAGCGTTTCGTCAGGCCCGTCAACGACAGGTCACGGAGGATTTTCAAGACCCTCCCGAAGCTGGATCATTCTCTTCTTCCATTCGTGCAACAGAAATTCGGGGTTTCATTCCTGTTTTAGGATTTTCCTCCTTCATCAAAAAAAAAAAAAACTCCTGCATCTTGGATGCTGTAAAGTCGTACCGTTGACTTTTTTCTTATGGGAAATTATCATTATCTATGAATTGGGGGTGCGAATTTACATCCAAGTTGAGATTTTTTCGATGAGGGTTTTTATCGCCCAATCAGGCTCAGGTTTAAATTTTCATAAAATTTTGCTGTGTGGACACTTGCCTGGCTTAAGTTTCCAACGTTTCCATAATGATTCAGACGTGGCACCATAGTCAGTATCTGATTAATGACTACATTGTATAATATTATATCGTTTTTAGCCTTATACTTAAAGATAATACTGTTTAATAACGATAATCGACAATAAAAATAATATCGAAACCAATCACCAACTACATTTTCACGTTCTCGTAAAAAATGCTCCTGTACCTTTTCCTGCGTCTATAGGGTAATAGTTGAGGTGTTGAATAGTAATTCTATGAGATTGGACAACGATCAACAATTCGAGGCGAACTAATCAAGAGACGATAATTATATAACTAGAGTGCCGAAAGGAAATCCTGACCGCAGCCAGGTAACGGATCCGGAAAGTCACTCGGACCACAAAATGATAATTTCCACTACAACAGCGGAAAATTCGCAGAGACCGAGAACGCGCTCCTTGGGTTGGTACGACGAGTGCTACACCGGGGGTTCGGGTTAATAAATAATTTCTCGCGTACTCCCTGTAGATCTGCGGCTGATAACTCGTTGAAATACGCGTTCAGGGTCCGGGGTAGAGGTCGGTGGCGCTCGGCGGGGCAACACCCACGTATCACGCACAGGTATCGGGGTAAAGCGAGGATGGGGGAGGGGGCGAGAGGGGGAGGCAGAAGAGAAGAGGCCCTCTCCGCCGTCTCCACCCCCGCCTTATTGGTACACCGAACGAGGGGGCGGCGAAGGTACCTACGCGCATGGTGGCGAAGGGTGAAGGAGAGCGGCGTCGTCGTGGCAGAGCGAGGGAGTCGGGGGTCATTTTAATGCGCGAGGACAGCGGGCCCGTCGGTGTGGCATAAGAGCCGCAATTAAAATGCCAGGCTAGCGCCACTCGGGAGCAACCGTCGATAAATAAGCCCCACGGAGAGGAGAGTAGAGAGAGAAGGGAGGAGGGCGAGGGAGGGAGGGAGAGAGAGAGAGGAGAGAACCGGCGAATAAGTGTGCCTCGCAGTCGCACCGTGACAATAAAAAGGTGGAGACGTCCTGGCCGCGCGGCCATGTTCCTCATACCCTGACGATTCCCGGCCACCCCCGCCCCCCCCCCCCCCCCCCCCCCCCCCCCCTGGAGGAAAGAAACGTGGATGCAGTGCCGCTACCTGCAGCTCGCTTCGAGCTCGATCTAATTGTTCGAATTATTGTCTCGACGCGCTAAGAAAATGGCCGCCACCGTCGGGAGAACGGCTGCGGGAATTATCCTTAATACAATGCCCACCGAGGCCGCATTGTCCCGCTGCCCCCGGCTTCCGTCGACGCTGAGGACCGACGTCACCGTCGATGTGTGCGAGACCGGGCGTGTATGTATACGCGTGATTGTTCCTCGGGATATTCACTCGCTTCTTCGACCTTAGACTCGATAATGAGATATATTATGCATCCACCTACCTATTAGTAGGTACTATAAAGGGATATAAGTACCCGCGGCGTGGTTTCTTCTTCGTGCCGCCGCGATGGTCTAACGAAGAACTGATTTTACTTTGTAATTCTTCGACGCGGGAACCCGGCGAACGATCGCTCTTCATTGCTTGGTTCACATACTGAGGAATTCTCAACGTCGACAACGTCGCCTGTTCCGCACTTTATACTCGCTACAATACTCTTTTAGATATGCTTGATCGGGTCAATTAACTTTCGGGAGATTTCTTATTGTAAGGTGAAACTACTAGGAGAATTGGTGAAAGGCACCTACTCAGAATCATGGATATTGAATGGAATCAGGCCAGAAATCATGTGAATGGTTTGGTATGCTCGATTTATAAACGATTCTTTTCGTGCATTGTATTGCAATGAAGAGACGAACAGACGGGACGGATATGACAATGTCCGGTAAAAACACCCTGCAAATTCTCTGTTGATTCAAAGTTATTCACGTTTTCAAATCGTCCCGAGGAATCTACTTTCAGAATAAACCAGTTCAGAACTTGGCATTGTACAAGGAATTTTTTTCATTTAAGATATAATGAATTCAAACTGACGTAGCCTAAGGGTATAGAAAATGTCAATTTCTCGATTATTATAATTTTTTTGTTAATCAAATACGCAGCTTTGATCGAACTTCACCAAAATGACACAGTATATTTTACGAAAAAAGGCGAAGCTTGTCAAAACGAAAGAGTCATCGCCCGATTGCGTGACATCTGCGCTATGATTATCACCGCGTAGACCGTGAATATGGGATTGCTGAGGGTGCCGGAGAAGCACGTAGCCGCTCATAGAATGGGAGGAAATAAGTAAAAGAGGCAAGGCTGAGTACGAACGTCGAACTGAGTAGAAGGCGAACGATGGCATCGGGTCCAGGAAAATCCTCGGGTCGCGATAAATCACACGAAGGTAAACACAGCGTTGTTATTCCCTGTGGAGGAAATCATTTTGTCGGATTTGAGGTAACGCGTCTTTGACATCCGTGATTCAGCTACCAGGAAGTCGTATTCCCGTGTCCGTAAGTACCCGCTACACTTTCAGCGCGCTGCACCGATCATCGGGATTAGTGAAATTGCGAAGCATGCACATTTGTGAAATAGACCAGAAAACTCTCTTCTTCACCCCCGGAAAGAAGGAACGCTGGAAGTCGACGTTGGTGCCGAAAGAACGGATCCCCCTCGTCGTCGACGGGCACGCCGTGTCTGCAACGAGTATAAGCGAGGGTGTGGAGATATTTACGAGGTAATAATTTAGCCGCCACTTAGGTCGCTATTAATTTCCGAAATTGCTGAGAAAGTAGGAATTTTCTACGGGTGATTCGGACCCCAGGGTGAAAATCTCGGCGATGACTCTTCGTCGTCGTCGTCTTAGCCGTCGTCTAGCTCTGCTCCGGGTTCGTCGTCAGGTGGTTTCTTCCAGCTCCTTCTCGATTATTCTTCGTCGGTCGTCGTTAAGGAGCAGCAGTCAACACAGATAAGGAAGAAGCGGGCCTCGGCATGACGTGACGGATTGATTAGAGCCCGGATATCGTGTTTGCCCGAGGGATTTCAATTATTTCCCACTATTTGCGGAGCTCTCCCCGACGGGGACGCGATCATTTCATATCGCTGGTGGCCGCGGTCGATGCTCGTCGTCGGTGGTGGCTGTGGCGGTGGCGGCCAGTCCCCGGCTGTCCGATATGCGATATTAATACGACGTCCAAGCGCGAGCCGCCCCTGCATCCCTGAACCTCGTGAAACTTGGCTCACTGTATTGTATTCCGGTTGTATCCGCCTCCAGAGCAAATGCCTGCACGTTTTACACTTTTGCATCCTGATCCGCACTTTTAATACTCAAGCCTCGAGTCCAAGTCTAATAATGAGTACCTAGTCTAAACATCGGAGAAAGGCTTCTTGTTTTTCCGAGAAATTCGTACTTTTTCCAAGTTTCATCCTCTGACAAGTGAAGGAGCGTTTCCGGCTTTCAACCCGGGCGTTGAGCCCCACCTGGATACACTCACGCCAATCTCTGAGAGCACGAAGAAAAATTCCAACCCTGTGGTAGACCGCCTTTTTTTCATTTACCACACCGACCACATAAAGAGGTCCAGAGGAAGCAGGTAGCCATGGTGAGTAGTGTAGGTAATCAAACCGAGCGAAGGAACATCCCCCGAAATCACTCAAGCTCGAGGTAACCAAGATTTGTAGCTTCCTTAAATAGGCGACGTTGCAGGTCATTCAAATGTCAATCGAGTCCAATTCTCCATCTGACTTCTGGTAGGGGGCATAAAATTTGACTGATGGCCGTATTAATACGCGAAACTGAATTCGAGCAGGAGACGAGATTGAGTTAGAAGCTGCCATCAAACCGTCTCCGACTCCCTTAGTGTTCGAAAGTCCTCGTGTAGCGATGTGACAGACGTTGAGATGTGGTACTCGTACTGTCGTTGTGCAGGGCGGAGAGCACTTGGTCGATAAGACGTATCACGTAGGTGGAAAAACGCGAGTTTTATTGGTGATATGAAAGAAGAGAAAGAGAGAGATCGAGACGGCGGAACGAAACGGAAGTATTGGGGTAGATAGAGCGGAGGCACGCCGCGGGGAAAACTAATGGCTCGGGAGTGGCGTCATTTGGTATGTCACGGCGGCTGAGGTATGGCGGCAATATACTAGTGACTTCTACGGATTATCGCATATCGGCGATATCTCATATCGGACCGGACATCGGCGATATGCGATGAATGAGTCGCCCGAGTTTCCTATCGCTCTCCGCGCCTCGGCGTGTCCCGCATTCCGGCATTCCTGACCCCCAGGTTTCATAGAAACGACCAACCGACCAGCCGTACATATTGCGCGTTTGTCCGCCACTCCGTATCGCACCGTTGCACCAATATCCCCAATAAAGCGTGTCTTTCGTAATTCCTCAAGTTTCACACCCTGAGACGATATTAACCCACCTTCGTGGATCCCATGCCGAGAAAGCTTCCGAGAAAACGGTTCAAACTATCTTTGGCACCTTTATCAACTCTTAATGATTCGTGTCGAACGATTAACTAATTGGTTTCCTGCACCTGATCAGGAACTGTCCCAACAGCTCTGCAAAGAACTTAGCATTCTCAATCCTGATTTGTTTGAATTTGACCTCACCAAGTGTCTAATGTGGGTTAAAGCAATGTCACCCAGAGCCTGATTATTCGTTCACTAAATGACCTCCAGGGTAACCCCGCCAACTTTGAAGTCCAGACATCAAACGAGTGTGATTATTCGGGGCATAAATCAGGAAAAATTGTGTTTGGGTAGTTAAGTGGTTCAGATATGCAATTGAATATTCAGTAGCTGGCTCTACCTCTTCGGGAAAAAAACGAAGAATAGGAGAGAAGTAGTAGAAAACGCAGAGCGGCTGGTTCAGGGACAAGCAAGGTGACGCGTGGCTTTTGCGCCGTAGTTCAGGGGCGAAGTGGGGGGTTCGCGGCGGACGCCGAGTCGAATATTTATGTCGACTTACCGCAACAATTAGCGTTATAAATCAGAATTACCCAGGCTTTGTCCGATCGGGTGTTTGGAACTAGGCGGCGTGTAGGCCACGGGGTGAACTCGACACGAGCCGGATTCTAGGAGGCGATGGTTTTTCTGGGTGCGTGCTACATACGGTTTTAGTGCCGCGCGCACGCACCGAGCGACGCACCCCGAAACCGCCCCGGCATTGTCGAGACGAACAATAAAACACAGAATCCCGTGAATAATTATAATTGTAACGGGACGTTGGACCCATAAAGTGCACAATGCCCCTGCAGTCGTGATGCCGATTCTGTCGCTGTACGGGACGTGTGTATCAACGCCCCCTCACATCCCCTTTGCTGGCTCCTCACCGCCGCCACACGCGTGCCCCTCATTACGCTCATTCGCAAACGCCACGCGATGTTTGCTACTCATTCTCTACGCATCGCTGAAGATCCTCGTTTCTCAGTTCCATGTATCACGTGTCTGCACTTACACTCGGTATCATATCCTCGACGTTGGATGCTCGTGTAGTCACTTTGATACGGATACTCGGCAATCAGGGGAGACTCCTTTTTGTTACGTTTGTACACTCAAGTTCGACGTTTGCAGAAGTGAAGAATTCTGATACAATTTATACGAATAGAAGCAAGTATATTGCTACTCAATGGTATCGGAACCGTGGATATTTTGGAACAGATTTTTTTGAATTTTGTTCCTCAGAATTGAATCAGTTTTCAATTAAGTTTTAATCTGTAGCTTGAAGAACAAGAAAGTGATCTCAGTGATCAATCGCTTTTTTGAAATTCAATTTCTTAGAGTTTTTAGCAAACAGAAACACTCGCTTTGAGTACAACTTCTGAGCATATACGCTTTAGCTGCTCTTAAGTATGTATGCGATGTACGATATACACAGGTAGGTATCAACTTTCTTTACAGACAAGCAGCGTCAGCTTCGTACGATTATAGGAGAAACACAGGTAGGCACAATATTATTGCTCAATAATTAATTCACCGGCGCGGTAAAACATAACTCATAAAATATACTAGCTAGCTCGAGCACATGGTGTAGACCTACGCAAGAATGAAAGATTTCGCAATCCGCGAGTTCATTGAGTTGATCGCGTACATGCTTACCTAGTTGTAATATAAGTATTATTCCCGCTAGTGTTGCAACGCCAGTTCCTGTTTCTCGGCTGGTTTACGAGAACCAGTGTACGCCGTTGTACTTCCGGTGTAACGCAATTTAGTTACATTCTTTCATTTTTTTTTCCTATCGTCATGTCCGATCGTAGTCGGCAGGCGTGCAATTATTTGGCTGTAAGTGAACGCCTCGTTTCCGTCTACAAACCCGATTATTCGTTCTTTACATTTTTCCTTCCTTGATTATATAATCAGATAACGAAACAATCGTCACGTTATTTTCTAGTAATATAACAAAAGATTCGTAATAAAAAAAAAAAAAAAAAGTGCTCTATGAGCAAGGAAACCGATTTCATCCTATCTCCTGCAAAGACAGACACCTTGTATAATCAAAAAGGAAGGACAGCTGCCGGTACGGTTCCCGCCTGCACGTATATAGGGAGCCGTTAATCAAGTTCGGAATGGGAGTGGCCGAGCAGCACCTATCTGTCCACTGTGGCGGCGATTGGACACGATCGAACGCAAAGGTAGGTAATGGAGCCCGTTCAGCGATAGATTTTCAGGAAGGGCAGGAGCAGCAGCAGCATCGGCGCAACTGCCGAACTGCAGGATAAATAACGGCGAGTGAACCACCCCGTGCATTTCGTCCGCCCTCCCCCCTAAATTTACAACCAGTAAAAACCTGTATGATAAGGAATTGAGCTTGCGGCTTAGTTAGGTCGGTATAATGCATTCTCGGTCTGTACTCCGTGGGTCAGTTTCCGCGGTGGTCGACGGGAGGTCGAGAGGGGGATGAAACACGCTGGTGTGCTCCTCTTAATGCGCGCTACCGTTGGATTTATGGCCCGTCTGGCGCAGTTTAATTCGGATTAAACTTATACTGTAAAGAACGAATTAAACGGATTTGCGATTGGACACGTTGTATATGGCCGCGCGGTGTCTCGTCGTTCTGTGTCACGTTGCACACGTATGTACGTATGTATGGGTTATATATACCCGTTCGTTCCTCCGGGACTCTGTGCTCGACGTCGCAGCAGTCAATTTGATTTATATATCGGTACAGCGTCGTCTCCCCGCCTTTATCTCCCGCATGTAGTGCCCGTCTCTAGGCGAACGCGCGGTACCGCGGAATACTTCTCGAGTCCAGGAACGAATGTAGAGTCGGAGTAAATAAGCTCCGGAGGACGAGCTTGTCTGACGGTGATGGAAATTCAGAGCCGCGTATCTGCCACCGAAGATCGCGATTTCGCAACCTTCGATGAGGCGGAGAAAAACTGGGTGGCTGCAGGAAAGGCCGTCGGGCCTGGGGATGACCTAGAACTGTTGGGCGGAGCGTCGGGGATGAGCTAGGATGAGCCGGCTTATCCTCTAACCCTGTGCCTAGGATGTCTATAACTGCTGATGAATGCGGATTAAGCCAAGCTCTAGGTGTGCGCAACCGGCTACCAACGAAGAACTGATTTTAAAATCCCACCTGCGCGACGTCTTGCACTTGGCTAAGGGTGGAACCTCGCTATAATCCCATTCCGCCGGTTAGGTCTGTCAGTTTCCTTTCCCTAAGTATACTACGCACAACGCCACGATAAAAAAATCACCTGACATGATATTTACACCCCGAGTATAAGGTCCGACCGTTTGGTACGCCTTCGCATTGCCGGACACCTTGATCGGTGAGTCGCAGCCATTTTCACAAAGGTTAACATGGGGCGGGTCTGACTCCGACTGGACCCCCGCTGACCCACTGCTTGACCAGCGGGTCGTACTTAACACCGGCTTACTAATTATTAATGGGAGATAAACCGACTACCTCTGAATCTTACTGGTTGTATTCTCTTTCGACTCTGTGGAACGACTCAACTGTTACCTTGTCAACTCAGTCAGCTTGGTGCGATGTAATGGGTATAAGTTTCCAATAATGTTTGGGAAGAGGGAGGTGTCATAGAAGATTTTGCGAAACAGAGGATGACCAGAACCCAGAAACCATTCCTCTCGAAAATTCTGACCGTCGGTTACCTCTCTGACTTAATTTTGTCTGCCCGTTTTAAACATTGAGTTCTCGTCTTCGAGAACCTCGGTGACGATTTTACTCCTCAGCCGGGAAACACTGTCGGCAAGAGAGAAGTAAAATTCGTCCTATTCTCTCGCTTCTGCAGCCTCTTCACTCTACTCTTCTATCTTTGTTCGCTGGGCTGGGTTGCGATTGGTGTCCTCCTCCTCCCCCTCCTCTGCCTCCGTTCCAGAACGGCTTTTCGTGGGATGAAATGAAACCCTCAATATCGGTGATTGCTGCCGCAAGACGATCGTCTGAGTCTCGTGAAAGAGCCGGACGTCGCTTCGCTGGATCCGTGCAAGCCGAGCTGATGTTTACTCTGTGCTCGATTCCAACTTTTATGGAGATGCATCCTAATATATCCTCGCCTGTGTTTGACGACCCCTGGAGTACTCCGGAAGAAGAGAAGCAGGAGGAATCGCGACAGATTGAAATGAGGCGCTTTCCCATCCTCGGATTCGTCGCACCGACGAGTTCGTAAGCTTTTCCGACTTGGAGCATTCCTTCCGCCTCTCACAATTCCATTCACCCCTGATACTCGCGCGTTTCTCCGTAACCTTACATTCGTCTATAAAACCACACACAGAGAGCGAACCGGAGTATTACTTGTAAATTTGCGCTGCTGGTAACGACTTCTCACGAGAGCTGTTCCAATGACTAATCCACTATCTGAATTAAGCTTAACGTGTCTTGGTCTGGGAGAAGGATATTCGAACAAGAAGCCGCGCTTAACGAACCTGCCGTTTGACCAATTTAACATGATCTAAGCCGGGCTAATGCCTCGAAATGATAAAAACTTGATGTTCGTTGAAAGATAATACTTCCGGCCATAACTCAGCTGCCGGCACTGCCCGAGGTGGATATAGAAATGACCAGGGTCCGCGGCAGACGAGACGAAACGAGACGAGAAGAGAAGAGGGCGCGGTCTCGGGTCGCGTATAATACGGGTACCTAGATTTTGAGATACGCCTCCACGTTTCGGTGACCCTGGTAGGAACTCGTGAGAAGGGCCCAAGGGCCCAGAGGCCTGGGTCCGAGGTGAAGGAGGGGTCGCTAATTGCCAAGCGGAGGGCAATCGTAGGGCTTGATCTTGGCGCCACCCTCGCCGAGATCCGGTGCGCTACCGACCCGAAACGGACTCTCCTTATGACGGGGACATGGAGTAGCTGGCCCAGCCGGAGGTGTCACGCACGTGTTGCCTCCAGCCCCGTGACAACGATCCCTCGTTAAGAGCAGATGTCAACGCGATAGCGAAAGCGCCATTATCCGCGTACCCGCTCATTATCTCCTCCTTCTGCGGAGAGGCCGCCTTGCGCCGCTGCCACCGTCCGTAACAATCACTGCGATCCTCGCGTCTGATAGGAGCACAATTTCGTAAGTACGATACCGTGACTCGGATCTCTTCAATTACCTTTCACCACCGTTCCAACCAATCCGCCCTCAGACAGCCTTCGGTAGCCTCTTCGCGGTCTCACGTGTCGAGAAGAAAACCCGTGATTTCGAATTGTAGATAAATGGTATTCATCGCCTGAAAGAAGCGTCGCGAAACGGGAAACAACCGTTCAAAAAATATCCACCAACGTTGTTTGTGCCTGCAATAGTGAATGCGAATTAAACAACATCCCTGCTATGTAAGAGAAGAGAGTCTAAGCCAATTTGATTAAAACACGAGCAGAGGTATCAAGAATATTAGCAAAGGTTTTATATTTCTACGTTCAAAATGATTACACTCTGGTGTTCTGTTTAATCGCATCTTAATATTTTGGGCTTATCTTACTTACCACGAAAATCTCCAGAGATCGGTTCAAGAGAGTTTTACAAATAATTATCTGCATAGTGGATAATTATAGACTTATATAAATCGAGTGCAGTAAACGCTCGTCGCCATATTTATATTTGTGCGTTATAACTATGCTGTAATGTAAGATTTCTCAAATGTTTTTCAGACAATTGTTGGAGATCTGGTCAGTGAGCAAAATGAGCCCAAAACATTAGAATCGGATCAAGAAGACCTGAGTTTGATTATTTTGAATGTTCTCATTACAAAACAGTTTGTCAAATTATTGATATCTCAGCTTGCATAATTCGAATTTACTGAAATTCATTCCTATGACATAGATATGTATAGGGATGTTGTTTCATTCATGTTCACCATCATTGGGGTAAGTAATACTACTGGACATTTCTTCCTTACTCCTGATTTCAATTTCAGATAGTTGTACCCATCCATTCTTAGCGAGACTTGACCTTCGTAAAATGCGTTTGACAAAGTGCTGGTTGAAAAAAAACTTCAATATTCCATCAAACCATGCAAATGTTCTAACAAGTGATAAAACATTATTCGGTCTACAAAATCAGTTCGGATAACGGTTGAAGCAAGGAATAATTACGCAACGACAGAAGTGAGGCGTGATTAGAGGCTCAAGCACCTGCATGGAACTGCAGGAACGTCGTTTGAAGGGTAAGAAGCTGAAGGTATAAGGTACTTGTCGGCAACGCGGTAGAGCCAAGCTCCAAAGGACGAAGTTGGACGGTGGCGAAGGTTATCCATGCAGCAGAGCCGCGGGTCCTGAGAATTTATGCGGCCTCGCGGCGCTGGCGCCAGGACTCGGATCCGATGCGGCAATAACTCGCATTGTGTACGCTAGTGCAGGAATCTAACCCGGCGGGCGGCGGGTCAGAAGGAGAGACACGAGGACACGAGGACACCGGGTCCACCGGGAAGATGGGGACAGGGGGACATATTATGCCGGATAGGTTCTGCGGCGAGGTCTGAGCTCGGCGCCGCTGTGCCTCCTCTTCTCCTCTGTGTAATCGAGCCGCCGCCTTGCCCCACGTCACGAGTTCTGCCACGAGAACACGGTGGAAGCATACTCTCGCGGGCATAGCTATTCGCTCTTCGCCGCAGCTGGTATAACCGGCATTTTTCACCAGAGTTATACAGGCACTTGTCTTATGGTACCGTACGATGTTAGCCGACGAGTCGCTGCTGAACCGCGAAATTGTCTCGCCGTTCACTCGAACCCCGCTCGATGAGGACAGAACGGAACAAAAATCTCTGATGCAATTTATGAGACGTTTTTTTTTTCTTCTTCTTCACCAGCAGCATCGATATCACCGTTTTTACTGCGAGTTGGCTACAAATTGCCTGCTAGCTCTTGAGCCCCGGCTTCCGGGTCGGGTGAGTGTCTTATCGAACCACTTGATGCTCAAAGTGTATTACGTCCCTCCGAGACGAGTGGACAATTTTAAGATGTTCTCTTGAGTGCGACTTACAGCTCGACGGTAGTTCTGCCTCGGTACTTACATCCATATCGAAATATTGTCGCGGACAGAAACTTCAGGCAATACTCTGCCAGTTTTTAACCAAGACTGAACCATGAGTATACGCGTCTAAGGTCATCTTCTATTTTAATAATCATGAAACAAGTAATTTTTTACAACACAGGGTGATCATTGTTCGATTGTACTTCCTCCTCCTGCCACTGATTCATTGGAAAAAAAAAATAAAAAAAATACGAAGCAACAGTTTTCAATTAAATTTGATGTGAAGTATTCAAGTCATGATCCCCATATTTCTTCGATCATGTATTTCCTGCAAGCGACAACAAAGCCCGTTTCGACAATCGAGGGATTTCATGTATTTTCCAGAGAACACAGGAGACGAAGTCCTGGATCTCGATCACGGGGGACATTCGACCGAGACGCAAATCTCCTAGGAAACACCGCTTGGAGCGACAAGGGACGTATCATGACTTGGTGACATAATGTAACAGAGTATATTACACACAGTGTGTAACTCCGTTGAAGCGGCGGTTCCCGCGCGGTATCCGTGTCGCGGTAAGACTGCATAATGCATGGTATCCTTATACCGATAGGCATTTCCGTCCGTTTGTCGTTGGGAGTGGATATCTCGAGTCGCGAGACGTCAAAAGCAGTGTTCCTGGGAGATTTAAGAACGTGGATCTCCACGCGGTCTGAGTTACGAGGTTCCAGAGATGGGGTGACGCCAACCATCCACCCTGATCCGGCATGATACAGGGCGCATTGTCTCGAAGCTGTAGATGCAGGGCTCGCGGTCCGTGAAACGCGTCCGCAAACGAAGACGATGGGGCAGAGGGGGAGGATAACGAAAGGGCGTAGGAGTGCGCCCTATTGTGCGGCGATAATTCCAGGGACCCGCGATACCGCGACCGGTCGAGGTGTAATCCTAGAGGAGGACCGTGGCCGCCGATCCAGTCAGGAACCGGCTGCCGGGGTGGTCCAAGTGCGTGGCGCGCATCACGGTAGCAGCCTAAGCCGAGCCTAAGGATGCTTTATCTCGCGTATTATCTACCTCGCGTCCCGGTAAGAAAGGCGCGGGGAGCCGCAGCTTCCTGCAGGCTCAAAACCGCATCCCAAAGAGGCTGCACGGGCTCCAAACACCGGAGGAGAGTCAGTTTCACTCAGGATAGTGAACCAGGTGCAGGCTCGCCTCCGCCACGCACCACCATCCTTCTTCTTATCCAGATTTCATTCACCCGGTTCCAGTCTTCTCTCTCAACGGACAAAGACGGCCAATCATATCTGCATCTCTTCAACTGCGCAGAGGAATTTTCCTCAAAGGTTCACAACTCACCCACGATTGCGTGAGTCGCACCGATCCTTTTGCGATGATACAACAACTACTGGGATGAAGTGGGACTGTTGGATCTTGACGAAGACGATCCACTTTCTCTCGTCCAATCAGTTTATCAACAATATTACTTATAACGATCAATTCAATTGCACGCTCGATGAAAAGTCATGCGAAGTCATTGAATGCACTAAAATTCTTGAACCCGGGTGTTCGGCTCATTTCAAAATTGTCAACTCCTCAAGTTCACTGAGTTTTTGGAAAACCTGTACTAACCTGCTGGACTGTTGTATAATGTGAGAAAAAAGGCAACGTTGCGACACGTGTTGCGACTATTATGAAGATGAGCGAGCGATCGCCGAGGATTTTTCCGTTTCTCAAACGCGGCTGCGGGTCTGCGTAGTGTAGCTGAAGCGAGTTCACACCGCTCCCGGAATCCCCGAAGACCCCCCGGACTCACGAGACGCACAATTCCACATAATACGCGCTCATATCTCAGGATTATGCGTCGAGAATGCCGTAGTCACTCGGGACGCCGAGTGCCGTTTGCTGTGGGGATGCGGAGGACGAGGTCCACCGCGTTCTGGAAGGTATAACCCGGGAAGTCTGTGCAACCTCACCCGCAGCTCCGTGTTCACGCGCGAACGCGTGAGCCAAATTACGATGGACGAACGTATAAATGTCGGGCAAAGAGGACAGAAGCCGATAGAGTTATACTCCTGAGTTCGTTTCCTTGGGAGTTTTCCAATTCCGTATGACTTCCAAGGGAAAGACGGATTAAGATTTTTGTGGAAGGCTACATCTTTGAGGGATGTAGAGCCGCGGTTGATTGATTGCCACAGGTTAGGAATTTCTGATGTTTCTTTTTTTCTTCTTCCCATTACGTGATCGATATCTTCACCCCCTTCAACGGCTTTTACGTGTCTGATGACCGGCTGGTCGGCTGTTCGCCACCCACGCGACACACGCGACTTCGTCCATCGTGAGCAACGTTGCGATGTTTTGAGGACGTCCATCAATGCCAGGGGAGTTTTGCTCACACCGTACATCACTGCGGTCGAACGTCATTGAAGGTTGATCGGGTACATGGCGACGTCGAAAAGTCGCGCCTTCGGCGATGTCCTTAGAGTTACCCACAGGAGTTATCTTCCTCAACGGTAATTCCAGGCTATCAATTATCGGTACCAAAGAAGTAGCGGCTACGGAGGCGTCAACATTTTACGGCGTTGTTACTGCTAAAGAACTTTCTTCGAGGGAATGTCGAAGTTGCGATGCTAGATTGCGGAGGCATGCCTAACACGCTCAAGATCCAAGCGGTACACGGGCTTCGGATTGTTCAGTGACGAAAAGAAGAAGAAATTATCGCATCAGCGAGTCAATGAACTCGTCTTAACTGTAGGTATTTAGATCATGGGCTCATTCAGTGCTTCATCTAGAATAGCTTTGATGAATTTAGAGGCTCTGAAGACTGAATTGCACAAAGTGTGGGAAGAATAGAAGTTGGATATAAATACTATTGAATTGTGGGAACTACAAAGGACTTGCTTCGAGAGAATGTGGCATTTACAATGTTAGATCGCGGTTGGGGTATTCGAAGCAGGCTCATGATTTCACTGCAGGCGTGGCTCCGTATGAATCGGAAAGGAACCACAGAAGAAAATGTCACGAGTAAAACAATTCTTCGGACATAACGATTCGCTCATATGGTGTCTTTGTAAGTGCCTGGTCGCGGAAGAACCGCAAATGCCATCAGGCTCATCCGTATTTCATACCAGTCGCTAGAAATTCGTCGTTTCTATAAAATCCCGTTGACGATGATAAAATTTAACGAATTACTCGTGAGTATACATTACATGTATGATATACTCGTTGGAAGGAGGACGACGAAGAGCGCATGCCGGCGAGGTTTCGTAGCGTGGTAAATACACATTGTGAAACACACGTCACTTTGAATAATAAATCAATTTCGAGGGACAAAGACGAGCCATGATTATGTATGGGCATCGCCGTGTGCCTGAGTCTCGCACCGAGAACGGCTACAACAACGGAGTGAGTAGCTCGTCGTTGAGTCCTCTCTCGGATGCGCGACTCAGGAGGGGAAGAGGAACCGGGGGTATAAGGTCTTTGATGTATAGAGTTGGCCCGTGTCGGTTTGGTAAGTACCACTAACCCCGCCGCCCCCGAGCCCCATTCAAACAGCAAACAGACCCGGCTGCCCGGGCTTCGTGTCGCCGCGACGACCTCGCGAAACTAGCTTATACCGGCATTAGCGTGACGTAAGGTGTGCTCGACGTCATCCCGCCAAAACCGCGGACCGTTTCTCTGCACGTCCATCACGTACCACTGTAAGCGGCAATACCGTTTCACTAACGACCGCTTAGGAACTTGAGTAGTCATTCCTACAAACTAAATTAGCAATTTTATAACACGTGAGCTGTGTTTTTAGTCGAACATAGTCATTGAGTTGGGCTTCGTCGTTTTCATCAATTCACTAAAGTGTCTAGCAGTGTTTTACGGAGTGATCACCAATCTGTTCTACAAGAGGATGACGTTGCTCGGAATATTAGTGTTACCACCATCTACTGCCCAGGATGAGAAAGAATCGAGTTGGTTATAGATGCTGCTAGAACAGGTCGAGTTTACCATTCGTTTATCTGAATTGGTCGAAATTTTTTATGGATAGGTATATATTTTTTCGAAATACTTATGTACATTAGATAAGCAAGCTATTGAATAGCGGGACCGGAGTCTTTTTTCAAACGAACCATTTTTCTCCTGTCTGTTGAAATTTTCTGTACCAGTTACCGCGTCAATTGTCAATCGTATAAAGCACCCTCTAGCTGAAGATACCAGATCGGACTAAATGAAATTCGATAACTTGAATCGGAGATAAAATCTGGATGGAAAAAATGTCGCTTCATTTTAAACAGTCTTCTTAGCCCAAGTCGCAATGATATCAAAATTTCATTATCGTATAGCGACAAAAATTATACTCTAGGAAAGGCTGGAAAGAAATGCCAATTAAAGAATCGTCGGAAGTAATTAACCGGCGGATCTAACCGTGCGTGTAGCTGCGCGTATATGGTGTAACCGAGAGGGAAATATTGAAAGAAGCTGGGCAAGAAAAAAGTGGTAGATAAAGGCTTTAGCGTCAACGCCCTTATTGCGAAATAGCGTTGTGTTTGTATAACCCGGGGGTCGCGATCAAGGGTGAGTGTATTCGGATATAACGGGGGTGGGAGAATCGGCGAATCTATAGGCGTGTATCTTTTGCCTGTATACGTATACAGGTTGAAGGCGCATCGGTCGTGGCCGCAAGTACACTCGTCTATACCTCTGCAATTGATATTGGATTCTGAACGTCGTCGTCGTCGTCGTCGTCGTTGGGACGATTGAATGGCAAATGGAATGAAATGGAATCTGCCAGGTTTGAGGCGCTGGGCCGGGGGCTGATATTGGGCACCCCCATCCCCCCTTGCTACCCTGGGCGCCCACGCACTCCGACACCCTAACAACGCATTAACATGCATGAGCTCTGCGTGATTGTTTTACCCGAATCCCCGCCTACGAGCGAAATCTGAGCAGGCTGTGATCATGGCTGAAATCTGTCTGGCATGACTTTCGAATTCAATAAACGTACCTCGTGGATCCCACGATTGTTGTTGAAGGATGCTAATTTTTACCCGTATCACCGAACGCGTTCTTTCAAGTATTAAAAATATATACATATGTATAAAAAATATTGGTGAAACATTTTTTACGAGTGGAATGACAAACAATGCGAATTTCATTAATAATATCGAATAAAAAGATCGAGGAACGGTCCATAATGGCGCAGACCATTTTTTTCCGGATATTGCACGTGGAATGCTTTCCGTTGATGAAATATTTTCACGTCTTTGGAATAGCTGATTTCTAATTTGAGGCTAAAACTTTGAATTTCTAAATCGCTCAGACATGCCTGAATGACATTCGGTATCTACCGTTATGAATTTATCATTTCCAACGTGAAATTCATAACTCGCAGTGACCCAAAACAGTCCTGCATACTATTTACAATCGTACAGTTGTGATTATACGAAGTCTTTGACCACTCTCAGATACCGCTCGCAAGCGTTATTTCGACACGTAAACGTAAACGTCGATGTTTGACCAGAAATAAATGAAAAGTGGTGTACTCACCAGTTCTCTCCGTTTTCGCTTGTCTTTCCGTGCACGGATCTGGCAACTTTAACAGTCGAGTGAACGAAACGGGTGAGTTTTCTCACAAAGCGTTTCTCGCGGTCGAATACATATATTTATTTCGCGAGAGAAAAATATTTCCGCGCGCACAGCGTCCCGGAGACTTTTTGAAAATCCAATATTGTTTGACACGGTGTCGTAGCGGGGACGTTTAGGGGCTTATTGCTCGGGATCGATCCGGCATGGCAGCCGTTATCCGATTTAAACAGCTCCTCGATAATACAGTCGTTATAAGCCGGTCGACGGGGGTGGTGACGCGGATCCGCACGAGGGGGTGGCTGCGAGATGCCACTTTCGTTGGCGAAGGATCGAACGAAGCCTACTCACTTTCGCGTTATAGGTGCGGCACCCCCTCCGAGCCTATGAATACTAAGCAGTTTATAAAAATGTTGATTTAGGGCCTTTGCTCGCTGCAGTCTACTTACCGCGACTCTCCCTCTACCGTATCTCTCCTCCTTGGCAATGGTGTAGGTAGGTAGGTTGGTAGGTTGGTAGGTAGGGCTTTTTTACGGGGGCACACGTTTTAAATAACCCCGCGATCCAACTCGCCTGAAAATTGACGCAAAATTCGTGGGGGCGAGCGGCGGCGGATCGGCCGAGCCTTCCGATTGGCCAGCGCCTGACGGGCCCGCCGAAGCCGACCAACGACTCGATCGTTTCCAAACGACAACCCTGGCTCGCCGATCCGGAAAAAAAGAAACCCTTTTCTTCCAATTTCCAGCCTCGCAGGGGGACTCGAAACGGGCTTTGAGGGATTCTTCGAAACGGAATCAAAGAGTTAAACTCGATTAATTAGAATTGCGATAAATTCGTGGCATCAGGCACGCCGTATTGATCCGAAGAGCAAGCCTATGGGTAAGGTAATCGGTTCGTTCGGTCTGAGCCGACGTCGGTGGCCCCGCCTTTGTTTCTGATTTGAGGGGCATCCTTAAGGACGGGTTAGCCGCGCCAGTGATCACCGACGCTAATTACACCGGATCAGTCCAGGCGAGTTAAAACTCAATCCCCCTTTTAAGCATCGCAAAGGGCTTCCCACTCCGGCTCCAGTTCCTGATTGGCTCACGGTGATGACCCGAAAGTGCTCAGCATGGCGACTTATCTGATTTCACCGCGTGCGTGAACGTCAAACGGTGACGGAATTAGAAACGAGCGAGCATTCGGTCCGCGGTAGTGCGAAATTTGGGGTCCTGTTATGGGTATTGTGTACACGTGTTGTACAGGCGGGTATACACACGTATTCGACGATCGAGGAACAGACGCGCGCGAACATCGGTTCTCGAGCAAATCTGATTTGTCAGGTAACACAAAGCGACAAATACCCCATTGAATTTGGGCTCCCCTTTTTCCCGGCGGTGGAATATTTTCCATTCATCGAGCGGAGAGATGATCGGAGGTTGGATCTGGGATCCGTGATACCGGTCGCACTGCCGCGGCACTAGGGCGAGATGGAAGCGTAGGTAGGATAGTGGGACAAGCGTGTGTAGCGCCGTTACAACTCGAGGGATACAGATGTCCCGGAAAACAGGCGGAGTGCATGGTGCGCATAATAGGGCTGGATGCGACCGGGATGCGAGCGCGCTAAGTAGCAATCCCACAGGACTCGAGTACAATGGGCGCCTTTCGTGTATTTTGACTTTTTGACAGATGGTCCCGAAGGCAAGGTATTCCAGGAGGATGACCCGGCCAGGTATGCACTCCCGGCTTCCGACCAGTCGGAATCCAGACGCGCTCTCCCCTCTTCGGTTATTATACCGAGAGGATGAAATAATTGCCCGTAAAACCTTAATTTCTACCCACTCCCGTGCGGAGACGGTGAATGAGGGACGATCAGCAGGGGAGTATCTGTTGTGACCGGACGCCACAATGAGACCAGCCGTGACGCTCCCGCTACTAAACATCCCAGTGGGGTACGAGGACGTGGGTTACTCCTGCCCAGCGATGATGACTCTGTTGGACCTGGGTGCTGCGCGTAACCATCGCATTGTGGATCCGACTCCCGGTGCGTGACTCCGAGCTGGGATAAAGCCGAGGACGGAATCCTCCTCGACGGCCACCCCGACGCTCGTCGGATGATTTATGCGGCTTGATGCACGCACACGAACCGCACACCGTGGCGATTCTCTCGCGCTGGTAGAAAATATCCCCAGTCCCGTAGCTGAGATTGTCCACCGTCGTTGAACATTTTCATCCTCCGAGGAGGAGAAGAAAGAACATCGAAGGAGAGAGAATGGGGGAGGAGAGAAAGACCGGGGTCGTACCGCGGTGAGACGCTACCTCAACTTTTACGTGAATGGAACCAGCCGGTAGGAAAAGTAAAACATCACGTGTATCACGCGTGTACGTACGGCGAGTATGCGCGTGTGTACGTCCACGGTCACATAAACGCCAAGGGTCGTTGCTTCGCACTGTTGCGTGGCCGGTACCAGTGGACCACCTGCTACGCGCTGATGTCTTCACTCCGAGGTTCTCGTTCTCCAATGGCAGACTGTGGCATCTTCTTTCGTTCATTTATCAGTCCCCGCTGCTTGCGAGCTATGGTATTTCTTTGTGCTTGCACCTACGTTCGAAATACGACGCGGTATCAGCCGAACAAAACAGTCCCACCGAGGTGTGACAGGAGTTGGACTTTAACCCTGGATCGCTTACCGTAATATCATTTCGTAATTTAGACTTCAACCTCCGAGCTTAATGCCTTGTGTATAGTTCATTCCGAGGCCCAGCATACTGGAGAGAGGCGATGAGTACTCGACGAGCGATTCGGTTTTTCACACACCGAATCCAGAGTCGTGCATACCAACATCAGGTTTGTAAGGGGCGGGTCGTACTCCCGATGGAAACTGTCGGACGGACACGGTTCCGATCCATAAAAGAGAGCTTCTTCTCTATTCATTAGAACGTCCCGCGGTGTGGGTGGTATTTTCTCACCGTGAACTTCCCTCCCCTCCGTTTTCCCCTCTCTTTGCCACCTTCCTTCCTTCACGGTTCTTTGGAAGATAGCGAGTGGCGCGTAGAACGAATAAGCGGGGGACGAGGCGAGGCGAGGGTTTTGTGAATAGATTCCTCTCCACCACGCTCGCTCCTCAAATCGCATTTATTCGCAAGTTACGAGCGACCCTGCCCTGCCCTCTCTCTCTCTCTCTCTCTCTCTCTCTCTCTCTCTCTCTCTCTATATATATATATATATATATATATCTCCATTTTCGCACCTTTCAACCTCGAACCAAACCTTCTCATGCGCATTCTCAATAGAGCCGTCAATCAGAGCGTCCAACGCTTTTCTCCGCACGCTATAATATCTACGCGAACTCCGCGTCAACAGATTTTCGCCACAGTAATTATTTTTCGATGCATTCGGCGTCCGTACCGACGCGACCGTCTAATTCCCACCCCGAATCTGTATAAATATAACGGATCTCGGAAATATCGCTGAATAAAAACGAAGAAAAATGAATAAATAAAAACGCCGGGAGACGGTTGGGGGGTGGGTGAAGGGGCCGATTATCGGGGACTCGGTGCAGCGTATAACGGACAGTTTGAGTTTACATGAACGGGCAGATGGGCAAAAGCGGAGGTGGAGTGCCCGCGATCCCGTGAAATACCCGGGATGCAACAGCTTGGGTAACTTGCAAAAGGGGGACTTACGCTGGATAGTTATATTGGCTCCTGTCAATCACAACCGTCGCACAAAGCCGCGGCATCACTGTTGCTCCGTCGTTTTGCCGGCGAACGTACCAGAAATATACATCGACCATTGCGAAAATTATCGACGATGAGAAACCGCCGCCCGCTAGATCTTTTGCGGAAAATCAATCAGCGGGCTGAAATGGCGCCGATTTTTTCTTCTTTTCTCTCCATTGTTATTTTGCGTCTACAGCGATCGAGTCGCGAGGCTCCGCGGCCTTCGTCGATGAAACATAATATTAGCAATGAAACTGACTCGAGATCGCGGGTCCGATGAACACGCGTCCTCGGCTGGACAGCGAACGAACCGATACACATTTTTTACCAGCGTCGATCATTGAGCCGATTTTTCCCCCCGCCTCGGTCGATCTTTTTTATACCGCCGCATCAGGTTGGCAAAATCTCGTAAAAAGTTTCCGCCAGCTAGTACGGATAGATGGGATACGGGATGGGATGGGACGGGATGGAGGGCATATCAAGCGCATATATACCGAGTCTCTTACGTTCAGCGCAAAGTAATTTGCTCCGACCGCCGTTTGCCCAATTGGCGCAACAAAGGCCCCGAATAGCTGAGGGGGTTGTACTCGGGGTAATGGCTGCCTCCCGTAACGTATACCGCACTCGAACGGCGGAGCGTTTCGTCCGTACCCGATTCCCTGTGTGTGGAAGCAACCCGGCGGGTAAATCCAGTCGGAAGGTATCGGATGGCCCCGTGTTCTAGCCGGGAGTCGGGGATTTATTCGGAAACTATTGCGCGATATCGAACGGAGAGAGACGGCGTTTAGCTGGGAAAGCAGCGAGACTCTAAACAGGACTCGAAAACGGTTGAAGGCGATATATCGCCCCGTTCGTTCGGACGGCCCCCGGATGGCCCTGTTCTTGTATTTATGGTATTTATCCGGGCCCACGGCGAATATGGGGTAACGTCGACGGCCGGGGATGAAGCCCGGGGCGCGCCGTAAACCTGCCGGGATAAAGTATTGCATAAATAAGTGGCGGTGGCGAAATATTCATGGCTAACCCCCGGCCGCCATTCCGCACCTATCCAGAGCGACGTAGGCTACCGCCGCCACGATCCGGAACTCGGAACGCTCCCCCCTACCCTCAACCCCAGAAAACGGAGGATCTATCTATTCATGACTCGGGGGCTATCAATGTCGGAGTGGCGGCTGCGGGTCTTCGATAAATTTACCTCGCACCGCGTGTTTTTCGTCGGACCTTTTATAAGCGAGCGTCGCGACGCGCCTCCAGGATACACACGCTATAAATTGCCCGCTGGCTTTGATCGCCCGTTTGATCCAATGTCCGCACCTCGGTCGAACGTCGTCGCAGCCAACGGTGCTAATGTCGGATGAATTTCCTCGGCTAAAACCACGCCCGATTTGTGCTCGCTGTGAACACGCTCTGTCCTGAGTTTAGTGCCGCGCTGTCTTGCCGGGGCAAAGCCACGAGGCGGCTTCCGAGGAGGTAAGAAAACACAGAAGAACGGTGATTAATCTTGCGGTCTTCCGCGTCTTCTCGTACAACTCGAGAGGCGCGGACGTGCGTTATTGATGAAGACTCTTCTTCTCCAGAGTTTTCACCCACCCTATGGTAGCTGCCCGAACCTCGCTGCCTCGAGAGTCTTCACCCTTTACTTTACTCAACTGTTCCTTTTCCTTCTCTCATATAACCATACCAACGTCGCATGCGAGACGATTCTATGCATGTTTGACATCCCATGCTCCGGGGAAGACTCTCGTTTTGTGTTGTTTAAATTTAAGGCTCCATTTCAGCTTCAAGTTCTTCGGGAAAGAACAACGCTCCGTGCCCATTAAGCGACGATAACATATTGCCAATAAGAATTCACTTTATCTCTGGCAATGTCGCTCCTCGGTTAATGACACTGCGACAGATGGATGGGTTGCAGGCAAATCAAGAACCAGCCAATAGAACTATACACTCCTTTATAATCTGTGAGAAACTCGGATTACAGCTTTTCTGGCTCTCAATTTCTAGAGGAAAAGGAGGCACATTGATTATATGGAAATTAAATTACCTACTTCTGAAAAATTTAACTTCAAATTTTGAAGCTTGTTCATTTCAAGCAATTATTATCAGTTCTGCATGACTTGAAAATTGGCATGTGAAACGCTTCTACATCGTCATATATGACAGAGTCATCTTTTATGAAAATAAGGAAACCAAAAAGTACGAATTTTTCGTAGTCACTTTCGGCTCAGTTGTATTTTGAAGGAAATTCTGATGCTTGAAGAGCCCGTATTTTTGATTCACAAAAATTTCGCCGTATGTAAAAGTGAAATGGCAGAGGTCGGGATTTGATTTCCGAACGAGTTAGCGCCAGAATTAGTGAGGAATGTTGGCGTTGTGAAGGTCCCGCAAAACCATAAGCGACGGATTACCCGTGAAGTGGTGGCACGTCGGTAAGGGTGGTGGTGGCGGTGGTGGTGGCA
Organism: Neodiprion lecontei; assembly: GCF_021901455.1. Classification (NCBI taxonomy): domain Eukaryota; kingdom Metazoa; phylum Arthropoda; class Insecta; order Hymenoptera; family Diprionidae; genus Neodiprion; species Neodiprion lecontei. The sequence goes on from NC_060261.1 coordinate 9,410,277, forward strand.
CGGAGTAGACACCCCGCCTGGAATCCTCGGGCAAAGGATCCTGAAGAAGTTCTCTTTCTTAGAGGGAGCTACACCGCGCGTCATTTCTCTTCATCTGCAGCTGTAAGCCGAAGAAAAAGCGAGCAGAGGGGGGTTACGCACTTTTTTGCACGCGAAGCGCCATTAATATCCGTTGAAGCGACGCCTTCTCTCAATTTGTCAACATCTGATATTTAATTTTACGCTCTTACACCCGGCGCTGCTTGCTCCGGCTGGGCTGAACATGCGCATCTACATCTTGTGGAAATTGCCCGGACAAAAGTCGGCTACTCCATTATCCAGGAAACGATCCAGCGCCAACGTTGAACCGAGATGCCGGCATGCTAAATCGGGGCGGAATTTTCCCCCGAGTACGTTGCAGTCAAGGTCAAAGTTTATACACGTGTTTCACTTTTCAGAGTGGGTATCGAAGTTGGTCTCAAAACCGCCGAGACTACACCGATGTTTGACTTCTCGAGACTGGGCCACTTCCGTTGTTTTGGCTACACATTTCCGCTAATTTCTACCCGGGGAACTCTCAAGGCCTATTAGTAGACACGTGCTCCCGCCTTGTCAACCGACCTACCAAACTAATCCTGGGAACAACTTCACACACCCCGTACGTATTACACCCCGCATAAACTCACCGAGTTTACTGTTTTTATATCAATTCCGTTAGGGGATATCGCTGCGAGTTAATTTTGACTAATGGGGAAAATGCACACATATTAATGGCGTGTAAACTAGTTTTTAGCCTCAATTTTCTTGATAGTATAACGAAGAAAAATTGCTGACATGAAGTAAAATATAGCCGTTCAGAAACACGGTCAGTAATTGGACGAATAAATTACAATTCTTTAGAAACACGATTCAACTAGCGTGACTTTGAAAATGAAAGCTAGGGTATACCAAAACTTGATTTTAGAGTTGAGGTTGAAAAAGTTTCTTCTATTCATTTGACAACGAAATTTGATTAATTTTTATGACAAATAGTTATACTTTAGCCAAAGCGATAATTTTGAACACTATACGTCGATCAAAAATAAAATCCTCCAACTGATTCCATCAACAATAAGTCGATACCCAAGAGTTCGGAGCATTTTTGTTTCCCCACTCCTTGAACTGCCAATCTCCCCGAAACTCGCGAATGCTTTCACACATGTATAACACGCGTGTATTATTACTCGTGTGAAATTTCTGAATAACCAACAACCGATATCACTTGATATTCGTTCCGAAGGTGGAATAGCCCGGCGGCGGTGGTCGTCCTGCGGCAACGGAGGATAATGGACGGTCAGCCGTTCTCCCGGGTGCCGTTAATCATCGGGGATGAGACGGTGGCGAACAGAACGCGCGGAGGCTGGTCGGTGGTTACGCTTTGGGCGTCCTGGACCGGGACCAAGACCGGGAACGGGAAACGGAAGTGACCGCGCGAGCATCCCCGGGGATCGCGATGATGGACACCCGGGCTCATCCCATCTCGTTCACGGATCTAAGTTTTCGAGCTAGCGTCGGAGGGCGTCGGAGGGCGTCGGAGTCACCGATCGGATTGACCGTCGTTATTTCCAGCTCGGCAGTCGAATTTCCAAGACGCATTCTTATCTCGAGACGCGGATAGACGGAGAAGCCTTGCGTTGCGCGGGTCAATTCGTATTAATGCTGGCAAATGTACGGCGAGTCCGAGATAAATGACCGCGGGGTTGATTCGCAGACATATTCTCTCTCCACCCCCCATTACTGCTGGATGGGAAATTGATATTAATGGGACGCGAAGACCTACCAGTGGTCACTCGTGTATATTCGCGCTCACCCGGCGCCTGCAGACTGACCTGATATCGTTAACGTTCCCGGCCAGAGTTCGGGGGTGAAATTGATGTCGGAAGTACGGACTGACTGAGGCGGATGGACGGGGTGGCCGAAACCACTGGCTATATCGCCGCTCCAATCAACCGGTGAACTTTCTTAATGATTATATTAACAGGAAGCTGCGACCACCGACCTTCGACCGCGGGTTTTAATCACCCCGTGAAGCGACGTTAGCTGCTGTTGATGGTTATACGATCAAGGAATAACAGTAGATTGCATATTCAACGAGACTGAAACCGGTTACACCTCAGGTACAACCTGAGATTCCGTTTGTCGGGTGTTGGGGAGACATTCGATTTAAAGCATTTGGACGCCGAGCGCTGGTATAATACCAGTAATCGTGGTAGCGCGGCGGAAAAGCTTACCCTGGATGGTCGCTACCTGCAGCAGAGCGGCGTCTGGTAGTAAAGCCGAGTGGTAAAGTCGAGCCGTCGAACGTCTCGGAGCGAGATAAGCTAATGTGTTTGGTGGTTCTAATGAGGTCGATTGGCGGTGGCTGTATATCGTCGCCCGGGTCCGATGGGTCTGTCTCAGCATTGGGTATCAGTCCGCTGGGTGTGTTCACCCCTGTAACCTGTTAGTTCTAATGTACAGATTATTATTTACTTAAAAAGTTGTTAGGTGAGGTTTGTAAGCGGCTGCTCCAGCCGGATAACGTCCGGCTCTTCTCGTGCTCGGAGATTAGGGCAATACTCTACCGGCACTGACCGCTGTGTCATTTCGTGAACAAGAACGTTAAGATTGTACTGACGTACCTATATAGTAGCGTTAAAGTCGGTTAGCGCGGTGCGGAGCAGCGGAGAGAAAGTTCGACTCGTGTACATTGAGCCAGCCATGTAATACGTCACGGTATCAGTATACCAGCATACATATCTTACATATCGGTGAGACACGTAAGTTGAATTCTTGACTCGGAGGTAACGAGATACCCGTGAAGCCGAGGCTGCAGTGTGATGTGGAAGAGTATCGAACGGCCGACGTGTGCGTGTAATTGAACGAAGCGACATTTGTCACAGCGCGGAAAGCGAATAAACATAAACCACCGCATGCCGCGCAGCGGAGCCGATGGATTAACGTTGGCTGGATTAATACATGTCGGCTTCCGAAATGGCGACGTATACCTGATGTTATTAACTGCTGATTATATATCGCTGAAATAAAAAAGGAGAACCTCGCTCCGTCTCAGGAGTTATGAAATACAGGATTATGATAATGTAGATTGCGTGTTTCTCCGTAGCAGCCTCATTGGCCAGATGGACGAACCACGGTAGAGTCCACCACTCATCGTTAGCCGAATGGAGTGGAGAGAATGGTGGAGGTATACGAATTGAATCTCGCTACTTCCGAACCGCCGGACCAGACCGAGTTCCCTCCCGATTCGAGAGGTCAGGTATAATACAGATGCAGACCGCGTCCAGAGCCGCAGATAAGGTCCGAGTCGCGCCGACATCCAGCTTTTAGCAAATTACCTCCAAGCTCGGAACGCGTCGCATCGGGCACCGTAATCTGTGACGAATACAGCCCGGCCTCTAATAGACGCTTTTCTTATCGTCTAATGGAAGACAGGCCGAGCCAACTGTCGCGATGACCGTTAAACTCCACTCTAGCGTGTCTGGCCGGCGGTGACCACTTTATGGACCAATTTGCCAAACACTGGATGACTCGGTGCTCCAATTAACCTCGAATAAACAGACCGTTTCCGCGTCGCAACGTATCGTCGTCGCGATGACTCGGCAGGGACGAGGTATCATACTTGGCAGTTGTGCCAAATTATCGATAAGCAAATCTTGGAAAATTCATGGAGGGCCTGTCCTTTGTCAGCGGGTAAGCACGACGAGCGACAATCGGTACGGTCACTTAAAGCCTTGCCGGGCAGGGGACGCTACCGATAATAGGATTTAATAGGTCGAGCGTGCGGTGCGGTGGTCTCGGCTCCGATTGATCGGGTCATGGAAGGTGCCCTGGCGGTGGGAGCGATTCGAGGTGGACACAATTCGGTCCATAATCATCCGCGTTTCCGCCATTCACCCGGCAGCAGCGTTGGACTAGATGAAGAGGCCAAAGCATGCGGGGGTTGGACGGAAAGAGATGTGAGGGCTGTTTACGGACGAGCAGTCACAGATGGCCAATTAACTTCGACAATAAACACAATTTAATTTTATATTCATTCCACTTAGCGCTTAGGAGCCCCGATCCATCACCGCGGCTTACTGCCGCTATCTCCTACCGCTCGCTCTGACCGTCCATAACGCCCACCCGAACCTCCCGGACCTCCCGAACCTGCTTTGCTCGCGTTTACAATACCCCTGCCACGTAATCCCAGCACACGCGTCACCCGCTGATATACTCCTCCATACTTTTGTTACCTCGAGATCCTCGATTATACGCGACACCAGCCAGGTCTGAACCGAGTTCTTGATCCAACGAATCCATCTCCACCATTGCCAGTTGAAACCGTTATTTTCAATCGCTTTATCGTGGGGTGGAATTCGATTGAAAAGTCAGGAGCTTACTACGATGATACAAATTTTTAGGTTGTTTAATTCTTTCTCCGAGAAATTTTTTCGAGCTTGTACCCAGAGTATAATGTACAAGGATAGGGTAGAGACACAAGCAAAACCAGCAGTCGCTGTTGAGAGTCACGACCTCGAGGTATAATTTCATTGCGGAAAGTTGTCGCTTGAATAATTAAAACTCGTTGAAAACACGCGCGTTTTTTTACTTGATTTACATAAGGAACATGCCCGCTCTCGCAGTCGTTGCTTCGCCACCTTTATAGCGCTCTACATGAAACTACGATTCACACATGCGCAAGTACAACACAAGGAGCATGCTAATCTACTCTCGTACACAATTACATCTCTCAACATTGACCATTGCTTCTTTCCATTCCTCTTTTCGTCGCAGTAACGACGATAGAAACATTCGACCGGAAGTGAATTGGCCCGTGTTGATGTTTAGCGATCGAGCCACACCGCGTGAGCACAAGGGTACGTCGAATAGTATGTATAATAAGATCAGCAGGCGTGCCTTGGATGCATACAAGCGAGCGGGTGTCAAGTAGTTGCACGAAACGGGTAACGGTTTGGTTCCAGGAACGGGGAACGACGCCAGGTCTCTCATTCCTGTGGGGGGCTCCGGGTGACGATACTGGTGAAGTGGCGGAGGCGGGTGGGAAACGCCGCCGTTGATTGTGGCGGCAGCTGTGTTTTACGCGTTCACGTCTTTATGCGACTCGCACGTTCCTCTTGTTATTACTGTGTTAAGAGCCGGTAGGAACTCTCGAATATTACCCCCGGCGCCTCCTCGTCCGATTTAATAATATCAGCATCGGCGTGACTGTAAGGCGTGTAGCGAGATCTCGCGAAAGAAGCGGCCATGAAGAGGGAGCGAAATCAGCGAGCGTGAACTAAGTGTTGCATACTCTGGAACCAACCATCCAACCATCCAACCAAGTAACCAATCTTCCTACCTGCGGGAATATTTCCATGCCAGAAACGGCATCCGGAGAACGAAGTTGGGTATTCATTCGTGCCCAGAAGCCAGGAGTCACTCTTATTTATGACGATATTAATCCTTAAATGGTATCTAATGTCACACCAGTGCGGCGGACCTATCTGATGGGGGTCTGAATTGTGAGCAGGACCAGGGCATTGTCGTACGTATTCATGCGTGTTTTTGTGTTCGACTGTGTTCGTTCCTACAAACTGTACAGTGTCGAGTTACCGGATGGCACTCCACGGGGCGCCCCTGACTTATCCCTCGAGCCCCTCCTCGCCCCGTCCCTTCGCCTGCTACCACTACCAACATCGCTGAGTATAACTGTTCGCCGGGTTGTTCAAACTTCGCGCCTATTCCGTCCTTGGCTTCTCGGACTGTTCCGTTCTGCTGATTGCGAGAGAAACACCTCTCCTGCTTATTACAGGGATGTTATACTCCGGTTCTCGGTACCCGCGGAGTGTCTCCTTCCAGGATCCGAGGCAACGTGACGCGGTGCCAGTTGCCGGCGTTCTGGTTTCTCCTCATTCCGGTGCTCCGATGTCTGCAAGAGTGGATAACCGTCTGGAAATGCGCGTACTGAAACAGTGAAAAATACCGTGAATGAATCGAGCGTTTGATGGTAAACGTTTCGTCGCAAGGAGAGCAGATTTCACCGTATTATGCCCGTCGCGGAGTGGATAATAACGCGCGCCGGGGTGTCGCGCTGGGTTCAGCAATAACAAAAATATCAGGATAATACAACACACAATGGCGAAGAGGAGGCAGCGGAGCGGTGGCAACCGACCGCCCGTTTATTGAGGTGTCACAGCCAGCACCAACAACGTGTGAACCAACCGAAGTGAAGCTAATGAATGACATCCTCCCCATTCTTTCGGCTCTCTGAAAAATTATCGCCGTGCCTTATACGAACCCCTACTAGCATGCATTTTATAACACGACCCACCGCCACGTAGATATGCACCCCGCGGCGAAGCCAGCTGGTTTTCATCCTCGTTCACTGGATGCTCGCTTCCTTCGAGCGCACGTCGTAAGCTCCGGCAAAACGCGTAAACGAGACGCGCCTGATCCCATGCCGAGCGTGCTTCTGAGCTTTGCATGTGCGGCGATATTCGCACGGGGAAAGCTTCTCCTCCAAGGCTGAACCAGTAGCCCGGCCGCAAACATTTGTCTTGATAAAAGAGACGAGCAAATTAAAAGTAATGATTTGTAGAAATATCCTTTCCCTTTACCCCTCGGGAACTCCGGGCCATTACGACGGCTAATACCTCATATGTTGCCACTACGAATCCGGTATGTGATCCTGTGGGGTATGCTTACATCGCTCCATTTATAAACCGACCGGATATTCTCATGCCTGCAGTACCGATTTCTACGTGTTAATCTCGCGCGTACGTAGTGAACACGTGCGATTCGTATAATATCTACGGGTAGTTTGAATTTTGATAAGAAATATTATACGTGGAAGGATTCTTGAAAGCCGACGGATTTGCAGAGATCAATATTGTAAGTGATTAATTTGATTAGACGAAGCAAAACGACGAGTGTACGTCTTCGCTGAATTCTATTCCGATACTCGACTTATATATCCAGTCAGTTTATCCCCGAGGATGCGTGTATGTGTATTGCACGGCCGTTAAACGGCGAAACCCGTAGCACGGCCGTATAACGCGAGGCGATTTAATGTAACGGAGGGAAATTTGAGCTCGCTTGGAGAAACTATGTATGCGGATACGATGTAATCAAATAAAGGAGGAACAATGTTAGCGAAGAATGCGGGTGAGCCAGCTCAGCAGCACGAATGGAAACCCGCCCGTTCCTTGTCCTGGACACACCCCTGCCGTAAACGTGCAGGGTCTCGATCCGAGAACCGCCTCGTCCCACCGACCCGCGCAACCTCGATCCTATCAAATCATGCCTACCGTTCGATATAACCTTCGGAATTGCATTTCGAAACTGTCGTCAGTTTGTTTCCCGGTGTTATTACTTCTATCCGGAAAATATTCTTCGGCAAGGGCGAAACAAAGAACTGGGAAAGAAAATATGGTAGCGTCATATGGAAAGTACTGATTGTTGGTACGTACATATGTTATGTCATTATTAATATTCATTTCGGTATTGGAAAATCCGTTGTAAATCGTCGAAAATAAGGAAAATTGGGAGCAACTTTGATTGGCGTAAAACATTTTTCACTTTCCAAAAAAGTTGCTGTAACCTCATCGCGAAGAGCAGGGGATTACCCAAAGCAACTAGTTACACTATTCCGTTGGATGTTTCTCTATCATTTGAAGGTAACCTGGTACCGTTTTGTTACCCATTACGAAAAGAATCAGAACAAAAAAGAAATAAATAAAGAAAATAACCAACTTAGATGTATTATTTGTCAGTTGTCATTCTCACTGTATCAGGACCTTGTACCAGATTTAGTCTCCCAGGCATCTGCCTCGCATCCTGGACAGGAAGCGTCTAAATATAGAAGAAGAAGAAGAATCCTTCGATTTGCGAGGTTCGATCGGTGGCTCGCTCAACGTCAGTGAGTGACATGCAGGAGAGCGGAGGAGGGATTGAGGAGATGAATCTGCGAAGACTAAAGCGTGAGCGTGAGCGTACATGAGGTAAGAGGAATCGTTGACACCCTCGAGCCAAAATTATCCCTCTGTATGCAGAGATTAGGAAATTCCCATGGCGGGTGGGTGGAGGATGACGAGAGGCAGGACTGCCTGCCCTGATCGAGACGTCGGCGTCGCGTCGCTTCGTCCTCGGAGCCTCGCTCCTTCCCCTGTTTATTTTAGTTTTGATGAATATTCTTGGGGGAGACGGAGAGATGGCCTGATAGCGCACCACCGCCGTTTGTCTCCGCTCCGCTCAGCGGGCGCGTGGAGCTTTACTGAACACAAACAGCGGCTCTGATAGGATGGGACTAATTAATTTACGAGTTGTTATATGTTGTTACGTTGTTACCCTGCTACCTTGTTACGCGTAGTAACAACTTTTACCCCTCCAAGCTGCTCGGGAGCTCGCATCGAGGCGCCGTATAAATACCCTTGCGTGGTCACTATCCACTCACCATCCTGGAATTCATTATTTACATCCATTTCAGCGTGCTCTGGGTTGGAGCTCCGCGGAAGAGCGAGATCGCCCGAAGCACCCCGTATGCCAACACTCGAAATTACGGAGTTGTTCAAGTTCTTGTTTACTTATTTTTCACATCGCTGGTGGTCACTGCACAAAAGCTTTTCAAATGTGGTGCTGAAACATTTTACTACCAGATAATGAATTGTACCTGTATGCATGAAGCAATTTTTTTCTTTGTCATATTTATATTATATTGAAAAACTGAATTTCACCGAAAAAAAAGAAGATCGCACAGTACGAGGTTGGACTTTGAAAAATAGGTCAAATTCAGTTTGACTAGTAATGTATACTAGATAATTTATCTTTTGAATAAATGTAACGACGTATTAATAAGGCCAATAAAGATTTAGTCCTTCTGAAACTTGTTTCACTTAATTGATAATCAAACATATATCAATAAGTTGTATCAAAATCGAGAATTTCATCGAACATTTTTAAATATTCGATTCGAATTTCGAATATCTTCGTCGAAAAATTTGCTCAACGAGTTTTTCTGCTCTATAACTTATAGCTGTTTACTTTGAATAGTTTTAATATCGGAAAATACGAATCGTTCCATTAAGTAACAAAAATCTATTAAATTAAAAAATAAATTAAATCTCACGATAACGAAGTGAATGTATACTGAAAAATGATAATTCCTTTATCTTGACATAACTACGATCGATAATTGAAAAATAACTGCCCTAAAACAAACCTTAACCAACATCAGCGATGCAAGGAACTCGCGAAAATGACGATGTTGGCAAGTGTTTCGAAAAGAGAACGAGCCTTTCCGTATTTTCAGTGTTAAATAAGCAGAAGCTTAATATCAGTTAACCCTCGTAGAGTACCAGCCGGTTTCCTCGCGTCGGAACAAGAAGTATCTCGAGGGTAGTCGTCGGCTAGTCTGCCGGAGAATTTGTTGGGTTCAGAGAAGAAAGATTGATCGCGAAGAGCGGATAAAACGCGGAGCATGTACACCGGGTAATAATACCTAATCCTGGAGGAAGGTCTCGGAGGAATAGACGGCAGCGGAGGCGGGTTAAGGGGTGCGGGGTAGGTGGTTAGGTGGTTAGGTGGTTAGGTGTAGGTATCCAGCAGCCGCGTAGCGGTGGACCAGCGGACACTCGGCACTCGGTTCGCTGACAAATGTCTCGCTCGTCCCCCGGGTGGCCGCCCGGGCACTCGACGGGACTCCACTGGCTCTTCCTCCACCCCCGACGGACACGGGCTGAGTATTCAATTACTCGGCCAGACGGACATACGCCAAGAAGACGTCCGACCTCGGTCTACCGGTGAACTTATCAGTCTGCCGCCGATCGGGTGGACGGGAAATCTGGGTCTGTTCCTCGGGGCCCGAGGCGGAAAAAGGGGGAGGAAAAACCGCCCGGCTATATTCATGCGCGCGTAAATTTAAGGGATAGGAATTGCGCTGACCCCGACAGTCGGTTCGGGTTCGAATCAATAAAGATTTCCGAGCACCGCGCGAGGCAGCGGGGATTCCGAGGGTGGATTCAGTCCCACCCCCTCCTCCTGGAAACGGTCACCCATCCACTTATTCACACTTTTATTATCTCCGCGTTCTCGAGACATTTTTTATCGACTGCCCCCGGCCGGCTCGGACACGGGCTGTAAACTCCCGGGCGCCTTATGTTACAACGGATCCCCGCTGATATCTCTTCGCAGTTCGATTCTCGCCCCGAGGTAGGTGTGGGGTGTTTTCTTTGAGTCGAACACCCGTGGCACGAGTCGCGATGAGAGTAGAATTTTTTCTGATAAATACGCTGCCGGAAATGGATGGACGGTGTTTTCTTTTGCGTTTACGAGGTTCGAATGGCACCGGGTTTTATTTAGCGACAAAATGAAATCAAGTATTCGCGGGGTGTTGGGCGTGTTCGGGGGGACCCGAGGCCTGTGTTTAATACGGCCCGATGAATTTCCCCCGGTCTTTTCGGGGCTGTGGGGCGTATGCCTCCATCTGGCGACTCGGCGGTGCCTATTAATTAATCGACGCGTAGCCGAGACTAACTGCGAGTTAATAAGCAAATTGCTACGCAATAAAGTTTGCGCGTAGTCGAGTCCTCGCCCTCGTCCTCGTCCTCCTTCTCCGGCTCGCCCTTATAACGGCTACACCCTCTACGGGGCCACAGATGCGGCTTGCTATTTTCAAGCCTTCACCCTCAAGCAGCCCCGCGGCCCAGCCAACCTTCGCCGAGGGTTTATATAATTTAATGTTATTCATCCAGTCGGCCTAAATTATATACCCACCTATATTAAAATCCGTTGGAATCGCGGCTCAAACTGCCGCGGGGACCTTCGTCCTCTTCGTCCTCGTCCTCGTCGTCCTCGTCGTCGGGGGTTCAATGACGTGGGTAATGGATTTCGTCCAAATAGGTATCCCGGTATCAATTTCCCCGCCTTCCCCAATTCTTCCCTCGATCGGCGAGCGGCTGTCCTCTGAGCAAGAAAGAGTTCCATTTTATCTCCGGTTCCGCCGTCGTTACCGAGCGGCAAACAGCCACCGGTGCAGGTTCGTAGTTATGTAGGTATATAAGGGATGGGAGGAGAAAGGAGAGGAGAAAAGAGTCGGGAAAGAAGCCGTCAGAATGGAGTTTTACAACGAAATAATATCGCTGTGAGATTTTCACACCCCCGTATTTGAGGCTGGGTGGGGAACTCCACCCCCATCCCCATCTCCATCCCCATCCCCATCCCCGGAGTTGCAGCGGCGCAGTGCGGTATCGAAATAATAATAATACAATACTTTATGCAAATCCTTTAATATCTGTTGATGAAGCTACACAACCCCCGGTCACGACTCCCCGGGGATGTTAGACGCAGCTAACACTCCGGTATACAAACCCCGCAACGCCCCACTGAACACACTCGCACCACTCACACATTGCCACTTTTAGTCACCCGCCAGTCCTTCAATTTGGTGCAGTTGACACTCTGAGAAATGACAGCCGCTTCGTTCTGTCGTATATATTATACAACATTGCCCCGAGGATATGAACGTTCTCTCGTATTCGGCTCACGCTTTCCTATTTTATTCATCACATTATGGGGCGCGATATCGTTTAATCGGAATCCAGAAATTAGGGTATCGTGTCATTACGTAAAGACATCGTCCAATCGAATGCAATCGATTTTTAATTACACCGGAAATCACGAGTCTTCAATGTCATGGATTTCAGACTCGTAACTGGGTTTGATCTGAATTTTTTCTAATGAATATGGGAATGTTTTGTCGCTTAATTTATACCTAAAGTCGCAAATAAGACCGAATGTCTAGTTTATCAATAGTATGCCTCTTGAACCCCAAAACATTCACAAGGTTTTTCAGCAAACGATAACTATTTTTCGTTTATAAGAAAATCGTTTCAATCATATTAAATTATATTTATACTGCATCACAGACTGACTTCCTTCGTATGATTCTGTTTCAAACAAGGTTAAATATTCAAACCAGAGATATGATATTAAAAACGTTTTTTTTTTGTATTAATTACGTTTAACAGAACCTCATTATGAGATGAACAAACGTTTACCCAAATAATTTTAAAAATCTATAAAAAAGTCTAACATCATGCGGTCCTGAGCATTTGAAAAAATTGATTTGGACTCATAGTCAACAGAAAGTATCGATAAAACTCAAGGTACTGCAGAAGTTTCTTCAAGATCTTCTGGTTACCGAGATCACTTTGGCAGTTATAAAATGAGAATTATATTTTTACGGGGCTCAAAGTTTTTCTTTACAACCCACACTGTATAAAATTGGCGGTGTGAAAGTGACCAAAAGTGACCGGTGTGGAATATTATAGGACAATTTTTCTGGTCAATTCAGAACTTGAACGTCGGGTGGTGTCAAATTCACCACAGGTAGTATTAGATTAAAATCAAAACAATAGTGTTAAATTGACATAAAAAAATATTAGATAGAAGTGCAAACCGCATTTTTTTTACAGCCCAACAGCAACAAGGCTATCGATCAAAGAAGCGCCTTATTGTAGCTGCAGTTTCCGCAATTATACAAGGAATGATGTTGACCAGAACAGAATATCCCGATGCTTTTTCATTGTTTGAAAAACACGATTTTGAAAAAAAAAATCTAACGATCTAATAAGATTTTTTGTCCACTATAGTGTACAATCTTGATTTTTCTTTTTTACGATTTCCTCGAGATGTACTGCATATTAAATAATTGTCGAGTATACGAAATAGGGGTGAAATTTCCTGACGAATCGATTATCGCTATTAATTTAGTACAATCGTTCTCACATTGCGAAAAAAGCGCAAATTTTGAAGAAAAAAAATCGATTTCTAAAATATGTCCAAAACATCTCAAAATCGTCCAAAAACAGTTTATTCACTCAAATAAAGGCATTTCGGGGTATAATTTTCATTTTAAAGTGAACGGTTAAACTAGCCCGCGAACTTTGTACGGAGAACATACACACGGTCACACCGACGGACATACACATTGATGCAAAGCCTCGATCAGCGTGCAATTAATTAAGTCGCATTGTCGGGTGGGGTTCCGGTTGAACCTGATTTTCCAGATCCCCTCCGGCATCCCCGGCAAGGATGCAGGACCGCTCCAGCATCCAGCAGATGTAATACCTGGATATTCTCGTTAGCGAGTGTGTTTACCGCGTCAAATATCTGCATACCTACGTTACCTGTCACCTTCTTGAGCGCACACCTACCTACATTATACGCGTCCACGTGTGCCGACGCGGAACACGTGTCGGCTGGGTGGTTGGACCGAAGTGCAAACGGAGGCAAATACCTGCTAATACCTGGAGTTACGCTGATTGTGTACGCTGAGCGTTCCGCAAGCCTCGAACTCGCGGGTGTGACCGTCGCATTATAAATCTACGTTAGCATCGTTGCAGTTTACGAACGTCGCCCACGCCCTGCTCGCATCGAGGACACGTCACACGTACTCTGCACCCTCTCTTTATTTCTCTCCCCGCCACTTACCGCTGATTAGCTTCTATCGTCGTAATTATTTTTCACCCAATAAATCACGGAGGTTTGATCAGCCTCTTGATTCCCTCGTTTCGTTTTCTCCTCCTAGAGATTCTCACTCCGCTCACGGAGTTAGTTACAAACTTCCCTCACAAAATAAGGTGGCCCGAGCTTTCCGCAAAGACTAGCGCGGTGGCAACGGGTGGAGCTTCGAATACCGAGGAAGGGACGAGGGGTTGACACCGCGTGGAGAAGTGGCGTTACGGTATTGATTAAGACGTTCAACTCAGACGTTAGCGGCTTACCCGAAAGTATATATTAAGCCACTACTCGCGGTATGCGCGACGCGATGTAGTTGCATAAAAAAGAAAAAAAACAAAACACAAAACGTTCCGTCTGATGTTTCGAAAAGAGTGCAAACCTGTATGGATTCTACCAACGAAAACTGGATAACAAAACCATACAGCTTTATTTTTCACACCGGATTAACAATGATCGTGCGGTGACGGGTGTCAAGTGTCCGGTTAACCAAACTTCCGAAATAACTTCGCGAGTTTTATGCGACACTATTCCCGGTGCTATACGGAGTTAATGACGTCGTCGACGCTCCGACCGCCGTCCGAAGTCGTAACTCGCAGGCCTGCACGCGAAAATCAGGATAATATCGGTAACCGAGTTCCGGTCCAGCGGCATGAAACGTAGGGCGAGGACCGCGTCGGTCGACGGAGGCGGCCGCAGCTCCATCGACGAGATCCTCTCGCGAGGCTTAAATAAAGATAACCAAAGCTTAGGGTTGGTACGACGGCGAAACGGGGAGCTACAGGGGATGCCGATGTTACGGCTGGTTGAGTCGACGGAATCAATTTATTCCCCCGACTTGCTATCCCGCCGGATATGCGGAGAGGAGGGAAGGAAGAAAAAGCCTGCTGGTTTGTAGGTATCCGACAAAATGCGCGTCGGCCGGTCGAGTCGGGGCTGAGGACTCATCTGGTTTAATACCGCGTTTATTTCGCTCGATTCCCCACCTTTTAATCAACTCGATTGCCTCGACTCTCCCTTTGCGTTACACCGCTGACGCGGTGTGTCGCTTCGCGTCCAAATCATCCCTCGATTCTAGATGCGCTGCATGCACCGCCTTTCAGCTCTCCTTCGACGTCCTGAAGCCTGGTGCGAAATCGCGACGTCGGTACGTCGGTCCTGACAGCGCCCGAATGTTATTACCGGGAGGCTAATCCCTCCTCGGTTACGAGGAACCAGCTTCAACCTCCCCCTGCTGAAGATAAACGCGAGAAGAGATCGCCTCTCAGACTGGAGCCGACTAAACAGGCTCTTTGGCTTCTTCGCCAAATTGAATTACGAAAGTTGACTTCGTATGGTCAAGAATATAACGAACTGTTTTTCACAGATTAGAATTATTTCTAGGGTTACGACAATTCTTGTAAATTTCAACACACTTTTCAGCAACAGGATGATGGTCAACCGCCAAAGTTTCTCGTTGATTCGGACAGTTCAAACTTTTTTTTTTTCATTAACTTGAACTAAGCACGATGTGTAAAATTAACAGACGTTACATCGTCAATTCGATAAAATTTTTTGCTGGGTTTCCAAACTTCAACTGTAAGGGTTCGCTACAAGGGAAGAAAAAATCGGCAAATTGATGTTGACTATATCACATGAACCCCTTTGAGATCTACAAGAGAAATTAAAATTATACAGACATCGAAAGGATTTACGTCAAAAAAAGAAATAAATCATAATTCAGAATGTTGACTTAAATCGCAGTTTATATGCATTATACGTATCCTTTACACCACGAGCTTATCAAAGTATCCTGATAATTGATAGCGTCTTAGCAACGGTTCGAAGAATCCGCGGATATTTTGTAGAGTAAATGCATCGACCAGCGAAGTTCCTCCACCTCCGCCTCTCTGGTGAGAGAGGTTTTTGCGGTGTTCTCACCCCACGAGCAAAAGAGTAAATACGTTAGTAGCTGACCAGAGCGTAATCCCCGTGACAAGGGTAGACCTGACCCCGCGAAAGGCGCCCGGAGATATCGACGAGAAAACGTAAGGAGAGAGAAAAAGAGAGAGAAAGAAGGGTGTGAAGGTGGAACGAAGGGGAGAGAGCCGGTCAATCCGATTCCGTTCCCGTCCAATATGTTATTGGATCCTCCGCGCGCGATATTGGACAGGGACCTTCTTCCAGGATTCCTGTCCAGGACACGAAGCCCTGCGGTCTCACCACGGTACCCGGAGAAAAACCCCGCCCATCTCAAGGGGCGGTGGGGGGGGGGGGGGGGGGGTGAGGGAGGATAGGGAGTGATATCGAGTCGACTTTAGCGAAAAAGAAAACTCACCGACCGGCAACATCGCTTCAACAGCGCGGCTACCACACTGGTCGACTGTTGTACCAGGGGTTGGACCGAGACGGTCGAGGGGATCTTCTATTATTGAGGCCGCGGAGTGGAGATCGCTGTAAGACGTTAGACCGCCGGACATCCTCTCCCGGCGGTACCTTGACCACCTCTCCGCCCCTGGAACACAAATAGACGTCGACGACGAGAGGAGAACACGGTTCAACCCGGTTCCAGGAGCCGCGTTCAAACCCGGTGACAATAACGCGGATATTTCCGGTGATACAATTCCGCCTTCACCCGGATTCCACCCCCTCCTCCCGCCAACCCTCTCTCACTCTCTCTCTCTCTTTCTCTCCATCTCTCTCCATTTCTCTCTCCTTCCACTCTCGGGATAGAATATTCCAAAAGATTTCGCGGGTTGTGTTATAGCGGGGTGCTTGAATTTTTATCCTTATCTCGTTTTTATTTTCATTTTATTTACTCGCCTTTTCCCCCTTCCATCTATGCTCGGTGGATGTTGTCTCTTTTTTCATCGTATTCTTCATTTCTTTATCTTTTACTGCTTCTTCTACTTCTTCTTCTTCTTCTTTTTCTTATTCTTAGTTTGACTCGTTCCTCACACAGAGCCTGCAAAGTGATCCCGGCAGCAAGGAAGAGCCAGAGAAGAGACACTCGGGACGACACGGAGTTGGTTCGTCCACCCTACTCATTGTTGGCACAGCCTTTTCAGAGACGCATTTGTTATCCTTTGAATGAGGAGCGTCGAGCTATTATTTATTCCATTCTTATTTTTTGTCAGACCCGTTGTGTAGTAAATGGGCATAAGTCAGCGCGGGCAAGCAGTGCCTCTGTCATTTTTATCGCCTCGCTCTGAATTAAGAAGGTGGAGCCTTTGGCTCCGAACCATCTCCGCTCTTCTTTCCGGGTCTCTCTCCTCTCTCTTTCCCCCTGCATCCTCGGGGCCCAACCCGCGGTCAGAAGGGCTTCGCCATATTTCTGTACCCGGACCCGCGTTTTGCTCGTATTCCACCCGCAGACGCGATTCGGATTGCATGGGCGTTCCTCCCATCCTCAACACAACACGCCGTATAAATAATCGCCTGTAATCGTCCCAGAGTTTTCCGATTGTGCAACCGTAACGAGGAGCACCAAACCCTGCGTGCAAGCCGAGTGCTCGTGCCTTATCCTGCCTGTCACCGCGTATAACCAGCTTGACTGGTGAACGGTGTTCAGCCCAGCGGATGGACAGCGAGCCCAGGATGGCAGACACAAGAGCAACACAAGAGCAGCGTAGGGCAACTTATCGTCGTAGGATACAATAAGCACAAAGCGAGAAAATCCACGTCAACGAACGGGGATCGCTGAAGGCAGCGGTTTGACGGAGGGACGACCCCTTTTCCAACTACGGCCAGGTTCTCCGGGCGAATAGAACTCGCGCCGATCGTCGAATGCAGGGTACGAAAATACGCACAATGCAGCGATGCCGGCATTCAGCCGGTAATCGGATTAGAGTCTCTCTCTCTCTCTCTGTGCAGCGGTAAAAAGAGCAAACGCCTAAATCGCATTTATATTATCTCGGTGAATAAGTTGTAAATATTTATGCTGCCTTGGTGGGTTCGCAGGAGAAAGAAAGAGTGGCGCTAATCGGTATACACGTATATTGTCACAATCGGATTTCACCATCTCCTCCTTTCTTTCTTTCGTTCTTTGCAATTTTTCCCAGCTACTAGAGGATTTTTCAAATTCTAACACCGCGCTCTTTGTCACTCTGACGCTAACTCCGACTTACAACGATACCACGCGTGTACCTTCCTAATTCTACCATCGGCCCGACAAATATTGAGCTACGCGGATTCGAAATTCACGTACGCCATTTCTCGCCTGCAAGGGTGTGTCCTGATGGGGCCAGTTTATCGACGGGGACACAAGTGGAGGGTACTTTTACGGCTACCGCAAGGCTTATGGCCCGAATACCATTCATGCAGGAGTAGCCATATTCCTGGACCGTACGTCCGATCCGAGTGACCCAAAGAAGAGGTGAATTCTTAGGGGACGTTTCCTACGACACAATCACCGTGTTTATATGCAATATTTGTCCACGGTATAACACAAAGAGGGACTTCTCTTCAAATCCGCTATTCGTTCGTGGTCAATTGAACAAGAGATTACTGTCCCATTTTGTAAAGTACCTACCATAAAATAGCGGTTGCGGAAGGGGGAAGCAAACAAAAACCTTCAAAGAAAAGGTAATTCGTTGTTTCGAAAGATGGACCAGGGTGTTCTGGAAAATCGGGACGCTAAGATTTCACGACTTCGTCGCAGGACATTTTTCAACTGAGTTTTCTCTCGGATTGGCTACCAAGATACAAGATTGTTTGAAACCTACTCGAATACAATTTGAGCACACATAGGAACAAAATATTAAAGTTGTCGAGAAAAAGAACGTGCAAATTTTTAGTAAACAATTAAATTAAATATCCAAGGTATTTTTCCAAAATCCGTGGACGTCTTCTGAACTTGTACATTAGGGTTCGTGACGAGGTTACAACGTGTAGCCACAAGGGTCGCGTGTGCGTGTGTGCGTGTACGTGAAAAGTTAAAAAAGGCAAACACCTTGAGCAGAGTGTCAAAGAACCGCCCCTAATTATTCGGCATCGGTGAGTCTTTAGTCCGGGGGCCGCATCAATCACCGCGACGATGTCAACTGGCTGGAAATGTGGTGCCGTTCGCAGGGTAAATCGTCCTCGGCGAGTATACCGCGGTATCCCGGGACCGTTGATCAAAACTTTTCCGCTCGCCAAACGCGGCTGCAAATGAGTTTATAAAAGCAATATCTCCGCGAGTGAACCTCCACGGATTCTCACTCTCCGCCTCCACGGAGCCACAGCTACGACCACCACCATCACCATCGCCACCTTTATCCCGCCCCCGGCCTCGCTAATAATAAAGTTTCCTTGGTGGTTCGACAACGCGTAGACAGATTTAAAAATTTCCCGTCACAAGGAACCCGCCGCACCCCCTCGCTCCGGACACCCGCCACCCGAGGGGGATGAGCCCCCTGCCGCCGCTCCCCTAAGACCGAGGGAAAAATTAATAAAGTTCAGGAACAAAGTAAGTTGGGTGGCATAATGCTCGGGGGTGAAGAAGGTGGACGGAAAAGATGGGGCGGAAAAGAGAGAAAAGAGAGGGGGAAGCCTCCAGCAGTGGACTTTATTATAACGGAGTGTCGAGTCTTTTATGCCTTCAGCCTCCTTCGCCACCCTCGACCTACCCCGTGTTCAGAGGTAATACACACGCAGGATGTTCCGAGTGCGTGCAGGACGAACCCTGAGAAAGGCGCACCCAGTCGGGTAACCAGTTATGGTCGTTTGCTACTTCGTAGGATTGTTTTTTCCAACGCTTCTTATACCTTCACCACGTTTGTCGGTCGCTTTTGGCTATCCTCTGCTGGTCCGTTCTCTGATCTCTCTTCTTCACCAGCTTATGAAGCCCCGTGTTGTTTGTGCGAAGCTCTCGAGGAGTCTTAATAAGTTCGATCATTTTTCATAGTACCCACATACACGTACAGCCGAAGTAAAAACTTGTCCAGCATGCACGCGGTGACGGTCGAAGAGGAGTCCATATCGGCTGAATTGTACAAAGGAAAAAAAGGATCACAGACAGAAACAGAATCGCAAAAAGCGAACGAAGCTCGCAAAACGGCGTCGAACGCAGGTCTCGTCGAAGCCCGCGAACTAGAAGGCCTCGAAGTTTACCACCGTGGTATCAGTAGCTTTCAGATGGGCTCTAGGCAGCCGGAGGATGGTTAAGGCTCAAACGAGGCTGGCCGATCACCTGAAAAAGGGCAAAAGACTGGTAGGTAGGTATACCTGGAGGACGGATAGCCCGGTACAAGCGAAGCGCGCGGAATGTAAGATTAACGATCACTCACTGCCGCCGATTGGTTAGAGCGAAGCTTTTAATCTCCGGTAGCCATTGTTCTCGCCAAGCTCGTATAATACTTGCAGGTTCCACCACGCGCTCGTCGACCCCGTGCACACCGATGCGCATCGTCGCCGTCGCCATTGCCGCCGCGCCGTGTCGGATCGTTCGTCCCGTGATGGACAGCGGCGCCAATTTGACGCTCGGCAAGCCTCGTCGTATATATATATGCGCTCTTTTTGTACCAACGCTGAATATTGCATCGGGTTTTTTTCGGCGGGTTGCACCCCACGTTGCATATCGCGACCCGCTAAACCTACCCTCCATTACGTCCCGGTTCTTTCCTTTTCCCCACCTCACTCTCCCAGACCTCTACGTCACTCATGTACACCTGGATCCACACCCATTTT
The DNA here is from genome assembly GCF_021901455.1 of Neodiprion lecontei. Classification (NCBI taxonomy): domain Eukaryota; kingdom Metazoa; phylum Arthropoda; class Insecta; order Hymenoptera; family Diprionidae; genus Neodiprion; species Neodiprion lecontei. The sequence continues at coordinate 9,430,437 of NC_060261.1, forward strand.
AGTCAAAACTTGTATCTCCACATTTATATACCACAAAAGAGGCACCGCAGTAATGAAAGATGTATACGAATGACATACTTATATTTGGTTCAGGAATAGTTTTCACTCGAGGTCACGACCCTGCGTGATACACAAGGTGCACCGAGAGCTGAGCCTCCAATATATCGGACGGGACCATTGGTTCGAAATTTATTTGATTACGGTCACCCAGGCCATCTCTGACTGTGCACTCCTTGACTACACGCTATTGGCTCCATAATTGGGGAAACCATCAGGTCTATTAGGTTAGGGAGGACCTCTGACCGCTCTTTGAACTATCTAATTAATTGAGCCCAGCTGCGACTCTGCGGCGTAACGTAAACCAGTAGCAGCGGCACTGTTCTGGCCGTGATTTCTCAATAAAATAAGTAGTTTTGGATACACAGATGATGAAACACTGTGTGCGGGTATGAGTACGGAGAAAGGGGATCCATGTTTATCAAGTGATCCGGTGAACAGAAAGAGATCAGAATGATACTGGAACATTTGGCCAAACATTCCGTACACCACACGTGTATAAACCGTACTAGATATCATCAGCAAGGTACTATAATTACGTATCGTCATCGGTATATGGGTAGAAATTTGTAGCCACATATTTACCCACCACTGTTGGGAGACATGCATGTATTCGTATATTAACCACACACCGGCGATGCGGCAAACGTTATTTACGCAATGAAAAAACAACGTTAATAATGTTGTCTTATCGAGTCGAGTGTGTTAATATTAGCTTCGCAAAGTTGATGACTGGTGATACCGTTACCGTGCAGTAATAAATGTAGGCCCACAGTGTATAAAAGTCTACGGTATCGAAAAGACGGAGTGTCTGATTGTGAAACTGCTGTAACTGAAAATCACCGGTCGGTCGAATGGAGTTCAAGTTATTTTTCGCGTGCATCTTCTTGTACGCCGCAACCGTTTCGCAAATCAACGGAGTTGAGCATTATGAGGGAGGAGCATATTCAACAGAAGCGCATTCGGAATACTATACGACTCAAAACCAAAATACTCAAGAAGCAAATCATCAGGAGGCGATGCATCAATCGAAATGCTTGGATGTTAAGTGTAACGAAAATGAAGTATGCCGGATGATAAATGTACAATGCTTCGCCGAACCTTGCTATCCAGTCCCGGAATGTGTACCACTAAATAAAACGTGAGTTGCTAGTCGACCATCGTTTTGACCTTAGGTTTAAAGAATATACCGAGAGTAATAGGCTGCTTAGTCAGGTACCGTAGGGTTGGTCGAATTGTCGTTCACTCAACCTGATGAAGAGTCACCTATCCGGAGGGTATCCGCGCGTTTCGGGTTATTGTATTTATGGTCAGTCGGTCGCGAATGAGTTTCGGCAAAAGAACGCCACCCTGCGATCAGAATGCAAGTAGCGTCGCGGCGCCTAATGAACCCATCAGCTTGGCGCGTGCTCAGAGCTTGTGGCATGATTAGACTGGCCTTGGGGTTTCTCTTATACTGCAAATCTATACTCACTGTTCTCGATAGCGTCTGGTACGTGACGCAAGGAAATGAAGTTTAGGGTTTTAGTACCTTCGGAGAGTGCGTGGACTGCGACTATCTGAAATATGAAAGCAGAGAAGCTCATTTCAAATCCCGCGTTCAAGTAATTATGTAATTTAAAAATTGGCTGAATTCCTAATATAAGATTATAGATTGTGAATTATCGGTTCTTTGGGATTTCTTGAATTGATTGGTAATATTGTTGCTTCTTCTGCTACAGGACGGAGACAACCAAAAGCGAAGAATCAAGAATTGATGAGAAATCGGAGAGTATGAATCCTGAGATGCATGAAAATTATAAAAATCCTGTGAACCCCAAAGGTCCGGAAAATCCTACAATTTTACAAGGTGGTGAAACCTCTTTCGGTGCTTTCTCGATTCCGACAGAAAGTCCGGTGGGCTTCAAATATCCCGCAAGTGCCGTGAATCCTGGAGGTCCCGAGATTCCCGCTAACTCTGAAAAGTTAAATTCGGGGATTATGGGAAATCATATGAACTACATGAATACCGGAAGTCCAGAAATTATCAGCAACTCTGGAAGATCTGAAAATGGGAATAATTTAGGCGGTACGAACAAAAACCAAAACTACGTGAATCCTGGCGGTCCTGAAATTCCGGTTAACTCTGAAAAATCTGGAAATGTGAATAATGCAGAGAAGGCACAAAAAAACCGAGGCTACGTGAATCCTGGAGGTCCTGAAACGCCTGCAAACTCTGGAAAAGTTGGAAGTGGTAATAATCCAGCGGGTGCAAACAAAAACCAAAGCTACGTGAATCCTGGTGGTCCTGAAATTCCTGCTAGCTCCGGGAAATCTGGAAATGAAAATAATTCAGCGGGTGCAAGCAAAAACCAAAGCCACGTGAATCCTGGTGGTCCTGAAATTCCCGCTAGCTCCGGGAAATCTGGAAATGAAAATAATTCAGCAAGTGCAAGCAAAAACCAAAGCCACGTAAATCCTGGTGGTCCTGAAATTCCTGCAAGCTCTGGAAAATTTGGAAATGGAAATAATTCAGTGAGTACAAACAAAAACCAAAGCTATGTGAATCCTGGTGGTCCTGAAATTCCCGCTAGCTCCGGGAAATCTGGAAATGAAAATAATTCAGCGGGTGCAAGCAAAAACCAAAGCCACGTAAATCCTGGTGGTCCTGAAATTCCTGCTAGCTCCGGGAAATCTGGAAATAAAAATAATCCAGCGGGTGCAAGCGAAAACCAAAGCCACGTAAATCCTGGTGGTTCTGAAAGTCCTACAAGCTCTGGCAAATCTGGAAATGGAAATAATCCAGCGGGTGCAGACAAAAACCAAAGTCACGTGAATCATGGTGGTCCTGAAAATCCTTCTAATTCTGCAAAATCTGAAAATAAAAATAATTCAGCGGGTACAAACAAAAACCAAAGCTACGTAAATCCTGGTGGTCCTGAAATTCCTGCTAGTTCCGGAAAGTCTGGAAATGGGAAAAATTCAGTAGGTACAAGCAAAAACCAAAGCTACGTAAATCCTGGTGGTCCTGAAATTCCTGCTAGTTCCGGAAAGTCTGGAAATGGGAAAAATTCAGTAGGTACAAGCAAAAACCAAAGCTACGTGAATCCTGGAGGTCCTGAAATTCCTGCTAGTTCCGGTAAATCTGGAAGTGGAAATAATTCAGTGGGTAAAAGCAAAAACCAAAGCCACGCAAATCCTGGTGGTCCTGAAATTCCCGCTGGCTCCGGAAAATCCGGAAGTAAAAATAATTCAGTGAGCGCACAAAAAAACCAAAGTTACGCTAACGCGGAAAGTTCTGAAGCTATCGATGACTTTGAAAATTCAAGTAATGAAACAAATTCCGAGGGTGCACACGAATACGAAGGTTACGAAAATCTTGAGGATCTTGAAACTGCCGCTGAATCTGAAAACTCCAAGAACGCAACAAATCTAAAGGGTGCAAACAAAGGCGAAAACTACGAAAATTCTGGAGGATCTGAAAGTCCCGCTGATTCTGAAAACGACGACAACGAAACAAATCTGGAGGGTGCCAAGAAAAACGAAACCTACGTGAATCCTGGAGGTCTTGAAATTCCCGCGGACTCTGAAAACTGTCATAATGCAACAAATTCAGAGGATGACGACAAAAACGATAGCTCCACGAATCCTGGAGGTCCTGAAATTCCCGCTGGCTTTGGTAACCCCAATACTGGAAAAAATCCTGTAAAGGGTGCGAGAAAAACGAAAGCTATGTAAAACCTGGAAATCCTAAAATTCCCGCTAAATCTGGAAAATCTAAAAATGTGAATCAAAAAGGTAATTTGGTACCTCAAGTCAATAAATTTCCCTACACTACTTGACGTGAGGATATTAGAAACGGTTAAACATTGGGCTATCGTAAGATATCGATGCGTACAACCAAAACTGACCCCAGACTGATTCAACATTGATCTTTATTTAAGCTGTGTTCGGAAATCCATTGTTTGTCACCAGGTTTGAGTTTAAAGGTTGATCAGTGTCAGTCTCGAGTACTGGCCTGGCTTAGTACTCGCGTATAAATTGTTTTAGTTTTAACACTCGCTATTCATGTCTAGCTTCACTGCCAGATGTAATTCGTGCATGCCATACACATAATGGTCTTCAGCCGTGTTCATGCATCATCAATAACTCTCTTAGTAATGCGCTTTTTGTTCAAGTGAGTTGATATGTTTTCTTGAAATCGAACACGCGTAAAAAACAGTTGCTTTTTACACCAATTTGGTACGTTTACCACATCTTGGTAATTCATGGTACGTTTCATAATTTTGCTAGGCAACATTCATAGACGGATATTGATACAGACTACGTGTTTGACGGTCAATATTTGCCTGTTATTGGTAGCGAGAATTGGTCTGATCTTGAAAAAGCAGCATTGGATCGGTCTTGTTATTACGGAGACCTACGAAGTATAACCCAATTTCATGAGTCGGACTTGTTCCAGTACTGAGACCAAGACTAGATCAATTATAAAATCCCACCTAACATGCTCATACTTAATTGCACCGTAACAGTTAGCTACTATTAGAAGTGCTTAGTACGTACGAACTGTATTGAATAAATCCAGTATACACAACACTAATGCCATTAAATCGCACCCGATGTGTCCAACTTATCGAAGATTTTTTAAGAGAGCATCAAACGAATAAGGAATGAAAAACTCGGAAAAAGAGACTCAGTAATAAGAATTCGATGATCGATACGCGATTATTGAAGATATACAAGAGAGCAGTAAATATTGACATGTTTTGAAACACTTTAGCGTCCACACAATGCGCATGAAATTCGTTGGGTCGCTTCAGCCGCTGCGGGAGGCCTTGTAGGGCCCACGAATGAACACGTTTCACGAGTGACCGTGTAATCGTCAATAATGGAGGCCTCCTGGACGGGAGGAAGCCAGTTGGGAATGACTGATGACGCGCTGGGACCGGAGCGGAAACAGAAAGCTCAGGTCGTTCGGTCCGCAGGTAGCCGTGTAGGTGTGGGTGAGGGCATTATGTACCTCCACACTGACGTGTAGAACTGAACGAAGTCCGCGAGACTGATCCAAATGGGAAAGTCCGCTTCGTCTTTCTCGTCCTGTTTGGTCCTCGGCACCATAGTGCGTCTCCATGACGGATGCGTGGCATTTGCTCGAGACTTCTCAATGAGTCACTAATGTAAAGAGCTCAGAGCTGCTGGTAAAGAAATGTTTCTGGTCACCAGTCATTTTGTTCGTTTCAAAAACACGACGCAGGACTTCTAAGGTGGTCTGGTTCAAAGCGTTCCACTGTCAGCACACGGGGATACAAAGCATATCCTGCAACTTATACTTGCGGCTCCTTACACTTGTCACGTGAAGCAAATATTAAATCCAAGTTACGGAATGGGTATGTGTACGTATTGAAAACGATGAGGTAAGATGAAGGGAAAATAATAAGGCACGCGAAGAAGTCACGTAAAATCAGGGTGAGAGTCGTGTTGCGAACCGTATCGCACGTGGATAAAGCGAAGTGATGTATTGCCTCTGCTCTGCAGGGCTTGCATGGGGTAAATCGGACATTACACGCATGCACACACACATACACGCACACACACACGGGTGTAATATACTGTGAGCTTCGCAACGTGGCTAATATTGTCCCAACACGTACGCACGTGTCTATATAGGTATGCATGTGTAGACATTGTCCATACAAAGTAAATACGTTTGTGCCGAGGCATACGTTTGGTCAGGCTGGCGAGGCACCCCGGCAATGTTGGCCACTCTGTGGCTTTACACAGGCCTAACTCACCCTCTCAGATCGTTATTATTACCATTACCGTCGACGTGGACACATTTGTTACTCTGCGCCGTTTCACTTGTTTCCAAAACTTTGCCACTAGTTTGTGAAATGGCGATAAACCTTTGTGCTTAGCCTTTACTGCTTCACTCGTTAGGTAACACTTTGGCATCGGACGAGAATTTATAATTATCCGAGCACTGTCTCGACAGCTGACCATTTCCAACTTTAAATACGAACAAGCTTTTCCTACTTCTAAGCAAATTTTTTCCGAACATTAAATTTTAACCATCACAGAGTATCTGACTTTAAAGTTGAAAGTTATGTTTCGATTATCGCTCTTTTTACTCGTCTGTGACAATCTGAAATATTGCGAATTATTGCTCTGTGAAAGAATCGAGGGTTGTACAAACACCGAAGAGGTCGGTGTCTTCAGTTGAAAGGTGACTGCAATACGTAATACACGGTATACCCTGCGGTTTCATTACTTTGCGATTTCCAATACTTTCGGACCCGTTGAGACGTTGAGTAAATATTAGCGTGGGTGGATTGTGAGGACGTAGCTAGCGATAGTAATTAATCCCAAAAGTGTGCCGACTGGCACGGAGATCCGTGACTGTAGTCAACTAGCAGAGGTTGAGGACAGGAAAGGGATTGCGAGGGTTTTGATGAGGACCTCACCTCTTCGGCCCGGGAAAGAAAACTTGGGGAGGAGAAATGCAGCGGGCTCAAATGCACCCGATTCTGTACAAGCGCAGCCACAACCCTTCACGCACATCTACACGTCGGTTTCCCACCAAGCACACATGCATGCTCAGAGAGTTATTTAACTTTCATTATTAACGCGTAAGCTGAGCCACATTAATGTTTGTTAAGACTAGTGCAAGCCGCAGATGATGTATCGCGGTCACGTCTGCAATCAGACTCAACACAAGTTATCCTCAACAACCTGCCTGTGTGTCGAGGTGGATGTTGGTACAGAGAGTGATCGGCGGCTGTGTCTATGCGCACGTGAATGGATGCAAAGATAGTGCGCAAGTATTTCCAGATTAAGCCACCATTTTAATCCTTGTAGTACAGGATTCCGTGCGTTTTCTCGATACGTACGCATCATTTCAAAATGTTATTTCTCGTCAATATATTATCTGGTCGGTAAGTTCATTGGCGAGCGGAGATGGCATGCGAGTGATATAACAATATGTCTATTTTCAGCTACGGAAAAATTTGAAAAAACAACCGAGCCGTCTATTCGTTGAAAAAATAATGACTCTTGTGTCACTTCTGTAAACAGACTTTCTGCAAACCGCTTGTCCATCACAGCTGCGTATACTTTAACGCTTCGTTTGAATTTGTTTGATTTTTGCATAATATTATATTACATCTTTATATGCAATACAATATAACTGCGATGCGATGTATTCTATCAAATGTATGTTACGATTCAAAGGTCTAACAGTGTTGTATTATATTTTTTTAACTATGGGCAATCTAATTTGAAGGCTTTTTTAAACATTGCGATAGCGTGATTCGTTGCCTTTCAGACAGAGGAGTTAACGATAAGACTGCTAGTTATTTTCACAGCTTCGAAAGGAATTTGAATATTTCGACTATTCGCAACGACTTAGAAAAAGGATGCGGGAATTTAATGTTCATTTGGCAAGTTTATGGGCCGAGATAGAAGAGGAAAGAAATTAATAGTTTCAGCATGGGCGGAGCTTGCGGCTTGCCCGTGACTTATCTTGTATATAGAGAGGTAAAGAGTAACGCCTAAGTTAACTATATCCTTATCTTGTAAAGCAACGCGCTTAAGATTGGCTCTTGCCATTGGCTCCGCATGGTAACTGTTCTCTCGAATCTCAGGACGACGTGACGCATTGTCTCAAGATATTTTGAAACAGGTTCGTCGTTTGTGTGGGCGGATCGGGTGCTTCCTCAGGTATCCGTTGGTCATCCGATGGCAGCACTGACCGGACAATAGTTGAGGCTGTTCATTTCTGTTGGGTTCTACAGCATTCGAAACGGTCTTCGAACGTCACTGGACGCAAGTCTAGATCGAGATGATTGCAATTTTTTAGAATATTGGAATATTCTTTGGTATTCCAAGTGTATTAATCCATCCAATGATCATTAACTAATGAGCTGAATTGATGATTCCTTCAACGTCTTCTGAGATCATTTCTCATGTAGCAAACGAGGTCAGCCGCGATCTGCCACATGATGGCTTACATGATACAACTATCCGCGTGAACTGTTCAAGTGTTCAGTTCCTGGCAGAGGGACACTCTATAGTTTACGGTCTGAAGGGACGTGAAGGACAAACGGACAAGCCAGATCGACAGACGGAAAGACAATCCTGGCACAGCGGGTTCGGTCGAAGTTGACCGCTGCAACTAATGCCTGGTTGGTTGCACAATGCTATTTTCTTTCCTGCAGCGCCACCCGATGCCACCCTCCAGAAGCCCCCCGCCGGCAAAAGCTTTTAGCCTCTTTCCCGTTGCAATATGGTAGCGACATTCGTCATTCGCATATCTCTCTCTTTATCTATCGCTCTCGCTCTTTTACGTACGCCAGTTGTCTGGGATTCTCACTCTCCAACGAATTTTCTAGTAAAACGTCAGGCGTCGAACACCGACCGCAGGATACGCGCGACAAACTGGCTTGTGATAATTTCTTGCATATAGCTTATTCTTGAGTCTGCAAAATCTTATCCGAAGGTATAAGGTTCCAAGACCGGTCTTTGATCGAAGACGAATTTGAGCTTGAACCTTTGTTTTGTTTTTTGTTTCTTCAGCGTCCGTCTCAGTCATGATGACGTTGCATAGAGGTTGGAGGATATTTATCGTTGACTCTAACATGGAGCGGAGACCGGAGATTACAATTTGTGATTTTTGTCTGTGAAATGAAATCAATTTCTAGCATCGGCTACCGTGTGACGCTCCATGGATGAAAAATCGTTCTGTTCCGTGGTCCGGGTCGAAGAGGCAAGACGCTGACTCGAAGGACGAAGGAAGGGCCGGCGCTGGCCTCGTTAGCCCGAAAATAACCGGGGCTCTACTAATTCAGGCTGACATAATTGGGAGTGTTTGTTACCTGAACACCTCCCTACCCTCGCGGGGACCCCGAAAGACTGGACTGAAAAAAGTAGAGGGAGAAAGAGAGAAGGAGAAAGAAGCGGAGAAAAAAGATGAAGGAAGGGAAGAGCTAAAGAACGCCTACAAGATCGTCTAACGACGAAGAACACGGAAAACCTCTTCAGGCGATCCTAGGGGTCGATAGGCGATGCTATCGGTGCTATCGCTAGCCGACAGCTTGTAGCCCAGCGTGGTCTCTGCTCTTCCTCCCCCTGCTCCTCCGTTCTCCTCGTCGTCCTCTTCTTCTTCTTCTTCTTCTTCTTCTTCTTCTTCTTCTTCTTCTTCTTCTACTTCTTCTCGTCTTCTTCTTTTCCTTATTCGAACACCCCAAACCTCCTTTAACCCAATCTTACAGTCGGATACGTCCTTCGCTATAGGACACGCAGGCATGTGTGCGGGACTTGGATTGTACACGTGCACACACCTACTCCGGCAGACACCCAGCCGATGACCTCCCGATAGCCACGAGATAGCCGGCAGATAATCGCAGTCCGGAGACTGTCTCCAGGTCGCGAAACACACGGAGAACACCTCATCCCTCGAAATTCACTCTTCGCATCGGCAAAAAAACCACGTACAGAGAGACGTGAAAAAAATTTGTCCACGTTTCCTCTTTCCACGCTGCACAATTCGTTCCGCTACCACGTTTGATATCGATCAGGAGTTATATCCAGGTATCGAAGTGAAAAGGAATAAGCATTTTTTTCGGGGTATAACTTGCATAGGAAAAGTAGAATCCAACTGTACGACGCGAAATTCGGAATGACGAAAAATCTGCCTCGCCAAGCTGGTCGTGTAAAACAATCGTGCAATAGTGGGGAAGGGGGGGCGGGTCGGAGTAACATTATTTCACTCGCTGTATCCAGTCGGGTAATGGATGTAATTGTATACGTATAACAAATACAGGTTAACTTAAGTACGTGTAACACCTGCAAAAGTCTATAAGGTATCGCAGGCTGCTATAGGTGGCGAACCCTGGCTTGATTTACCGCCTGAGTTGAGACCAGATCCTACCCGATACTTAACATACAACACATACAACGCCGTGGCCACGTCGTTCGAGCGCTATAACCCTCTCCCGATTTTCGCCTGGAATTTACAATCTCAAGAGCTGGGAGCTCCGGGAATTAATATTATATCTTGTTTTCCTTTTTTCCAAGAGGTAGGTAGGTGTGAGCGAGGGACTATGCGGTAAACGACCGTGTTTCGCGTCTAAAGAGCAGCAAGAACGTAAAATAAAAAGGACAGCGTCGCAGGTTCAAACAGTGAGGAGGAAAAACCTGTCTTAGTGGACTTCTATTCATGTAAGAGGTCGGGCCAAAGGATCAGAGAAGGAATTTTCGCCAAATTCGACTTCGTTTGTGGGTGTAAGATACTGCGTAGTTTCTCGAAAAACTGAAGCAGGTGATTTTACCTCGCAGCATTGACTGCAGGCTTTCAAGAGGTGAACGGAGCCGTTTCACGTTCGGTATTTGCAATCGAGAGGCCAAACCCGTTGTTTGTTTCCGAAGGCATCGCAGGCCACGAAGTAACCGAATAGTCGGTTCGATTTGCCGCCAAAAGAATTCGGCCGTGTCTAAAAGGTGCCGATGGGGGAAGGTGGAAAAATAAGAGGGGAGTTCCGCCCTGGTTGTTTCGTAAATAGCTCTATCCGGTGCGAACAAGAAGTGGCAGCTAGAGCAACACGTGGGGGTCAAAATCGAGGAATGGACCTGGTCTTGGTCTCGGTTTGTCTTCACCTCGAGGCAAAGTAGCCAGGCGGCAGGTATAAGAGGCAGCAACATGCAGAGAGTGAAGTGACCGGCCTTTCTCTCTGTCTCTCTCTCTCTCTCTCTCTCTCTCTCTCTCTCTCTCTCTCTCTCTCTCTCTCTCTCTCTATCCTCGAGCGAGACTCACACACGCGAAAGATACACGTGTGTCCGCGCTACTCACTTACTCGCTCTCCGTATGGCAGCTAAGAGTTCTTTGAAGCTTGAACAGCAAAGCAGCGGATTTAAACTCGAGAGTCAAGTGTTGGCGAGTGTTGATAAAACTCGAAACATCGCACGTCCCGTAAGCTCCGGCGCCTCCACTCCACCCCCAAATCCCAACCCCGCACCACCCCGAGTACGCGGAGGTTCACAGACCCACTCGAGTGCCGTCGACTTTAACCCGATACCTAAAGTGCCCCACCGGATGCCTTCTGACTCTGCACGTCCGATGCAGTCCTGGAATGAAAATTTTACTCATCGTCAGTTGGGATTTTTTGCAGGATGCTCCGAGAGATGAGATAGAAAGATTTTAATGGCTGACACACGCGGTCTCTCATGAGAAATCTGTCGTTAGAATGAAAGACTGTTCGAAGGTTCCTTTGAACCATGTTCCGAAAATCGAAACTAATTCTACTCGGTTTTTCGCATCGCGTTCTCAACACCCGATCATCCATACACCGAGAAATCGAATTTTTAACGAGCAAACGATCCTTGGACGAATCCTCGTCAAGTACGACACCGCAGGTTAATGTCAAGGTTTCCGGTAGAAGGTATCGGGTGATACGTGGTCGGCTGCAGACAGCAGGCAGAAAGTGTCAAGTGGTTTGGCACATGTATAGATAATGGTATAGTGGAGTGCAACCCAACCCCGATACCAATTTTCAGTATAAAACAAAACAATACCCGACCACCCATCGGGCTACACATGTTCTCTCCAACTTTCCAAGAAACTGATAACTCCGGGGGTAAGAAACCACGCAGTTCAGGCTGAGACTGACCCTCCGGGTTCGCAGGGACGCGCCATGCACTTAGTTTTCACTCTCAAATCTGAACTCTGACCATATTAACGTTGATTATAAGAGTTCAGAACCGTGCCTGTAAAGCCATTGCACACGCGACACGCGGTTTGGTTGTTTTATTTTTCAGATTTCTTAAACCACTATCGCAAATCGTCGAACATCAGGATTCAAATCCTATTGTCAACGAGAAAATCTTGTGCAGCAGGTTCCGTCCGACTTTTCTTCCAATTTCAAAAAAAAAAACAGATTAATTTTGAACATACAGTTAAGGTCAAAACATACACAGTTTACCCTGCTCAGACCGTGGAATTAAGTCTCATATATCGTCGCGTGACATTAGAAGACGAACCAGACGAAGAGCTGCGGGATTAAAAAAAGTAAAGTCAGTATAAGTACTACAGATGAGCGGTTTGGTCTACGGATCTTCCACCCAATAAATTTGAGAACCGGGTTAGGTACGTGCTGTAAGAATACAAGCCGGTGGAAGAGAATCTTGTATTTTATCGATAAGGATAAGGCGGTCGTTGAGAAGGCCTCTTTCTCTCGCTATTTCTCGCTCGCTGCCAGTGTTGCATGTCGGGTCGTATGCGGCCCTGGGCGCCTGGTGTTTACAGACTCATCGCTGCGAGGTAAGTTCTCGGTCTCTCACTCTCGTTGCTTCGTCTTTCCTCCTCCTTTTTCAACCTAATGCCCATATTTTGGGCCGGGGTCGTAAAAGTGACAAAAAATGGAAACATTTGTGAGCGCATGTTCAGCGTCTGTCACCGCGAGACGGGGCTCTTGCCAGCTAGAAGGGGCGGGGTGGACATTCGTTATTTTGACACTTCTGAAGCCTACTTCATCCTCATATTCACGCGTCTGTGTCTCGACGACGAAACGAGAACCGTGGCGAGACCGAATATCACTCGACAAAGTGTTTATCTAACGAGTAAGTGATTATATGCTTTTTATTATTTTCATTCTTCCTCGTGTTTTTTCTTTTCCTTCCCTTCATACGCTCCGTTGCAAGTTACGAGTCCCACGTGTACAAATATGAAATACGCACACGCGCGCACGCGCAAGCAGCAAACTATCGCTTCGCACCTGTGCGGTGTCTGAATTGAATTTTTTTGAACCCAGTAAAATGTCCCTAGTTTTCTCTTTGCTCTTTTCCACGATTTTTTTCTATTAATACCTGAGGTGATTGGTCTTCGTCCAAAGCAACCTTATCGCCGTTTGAGAGGATTGAAGAGCTCTTGAGATATCGAGAAAACGAGTCTGAGTATAACCAGAAGTTTTACTCGTATAACCTACACTGCTCAGGCTGCACGCTCCCTCGACGATTCTTCCCTTACAGCCAATGTCGTAAACATTACACCGATACGCAGCTATCGCTGCCTGAATGTATGCGAGTGTAGATGCGGTGCCTCTGGACTAGTTTACAGATTCTCGACAATCTTGTTCAATATTTCTACCTCCTTTGGTAAACTTCCGTCCAAGAAAACAGCGCGGCTATTCTTCTCCCGCTCCGAGTTTTGACTCGAGGAAGAGGAAAATGGTCGAAGTAAGGAAGAGCGGAGGTCAGGTGCCGATTTCAGGCAAAGGAGTTCAAGGCGCAACGTCGGCTCGCGGATCGGCTACGAGGACCGGGAAAAGGAATCCACTTGTTATTTATCGAGCAGATAAACGAAGCTGTTAAATGTGTCGGCTTAACATAAACATCGATAAGTCCAGGCGAGAGCTAGCTACGCTAACCAGACGCCAACCGCTGCTCGCGTTTCTTCGCGCCCCTTTCAACTAGCCACAACTCGAGCCAAACCACTGCCCCGAACTCTCGGTGACTCGGTCTTTGATGGTTCAAACAACGCTTAATTGCGCTCGTCCCGTCGTCGCATCTTAATAGTAGCACGTCTGTCAGTCTCAACAATTAACTCAAAAAGACTCAGATGTTGATTGAAAACTTGATGAATCCAGAAGAACCTGGATTAGATGACAATTTGAGTTGGATGGTATCCGAGGTTAGAATTATAAAAATCGTTCCAAGTTTTCGTTATACAATGATCAGATATCCGAGGGCAAGTAATTTTGGATAAAGTTCCGAAAATCCCATAACCCCGATCAATTGGAAATTTCATATACCCGTGTATTTTGACTCGTTGATCACGAATATGACAGCGTGACTGTGATTTTATTCGAGATCACGGAAACAGTTCCAAGTGCTTGCTGCACTAGAAAAAGAGACTAAATCTACCACCACCGATTACAATTCAATACGATAATATATGCCTGCAATTGAATCGGTTCCAGAACATTGAAAATGTAAATACTGTACATACCTTTCTGCTTGTCCAAAGTCGATCATCCCGAAGTCATCTATAATCGATAAGACGAGACGTGTATTTAACTCGCACAAATCACAGCTTGGTAATTAGACCACATATCGTGTACGATCAAGAGCATGATTCGCCTTCTCGTACGATGCGCAAGAAAGGTAAACATGAACGGATATTAGTCAGGACGCGAAGGCGACATAGCGCGTATTATATTATATACAACCGGATCGGTAAATATGCGATACATATCATTGCGTCGCCGCGTTGCATGGATCGGGAGAAAAGGTGGTACGTGCACATAATATTAACGCGTGTAACTATTTATACGGTCAGATAGGTAGATAGGAAGAAGCGCCTCCGCTTTGCACAGGTGGATCGAGCCTTCCGGAGCTGTATCGCAACGCCCACGTAGGTATATAGTTTTCTTTTTTTTTTTTCTTTTTCTTTTTTCTTTTCCACCGAGCATCCATAGCCAGGCAGCGTCGCGACGGTAGCGCCGAAGCGATGCTGGTCGTCTGCTGGTTTCGTACATATCGACCGTACAAACGCACTCGTATAACTATAAAACGTATATACATATACGTATATATATATATATATATACATATACCGGGTATAATTTACGAGGAACTACATTTGATTATCACAAATGCGCGGCAATTAGCACTCAATTATTGCCAATTACGCTCACGCTTGCGCTATGTGCGATGCTTCCAGGTACCCGCCACGCGCGTACTCACAACCCCATAAATTACCTCGCCTCGATTATTCGAGTGAAGCTTACTACTTGCTGTTTCTAGTGCCGGTTACTGTGTCGCTGTAATTCAAATCGTTGCCGTATTTTGATGTTATCAAGCTTATACGGATGCGGTAATTACGTTCCTGCCCAAGAAGTCGAGACAATGAACCTCTGGATGTGAGAATCGAGTACTGACCAGAAATTCCTGGGCTAATTAAGCACTGGTTCGGTGATCGGCGTCTGAACTACGCGTGGTTTCTGAAACTTTAATGCGACTCTGCCGGAACGAGGCCGATTCGGCAAGTTGGCAAACCTTGCGTACGTTTGTAAACAAGGCTTTGGGATGTTGTAAGTAGGACGAGAATAATGATCCAAGCTACAATGGAAGAATCGGCGAATTCGAACAAATTTATTTTCTCGATAAATAGAGTTTTTCTTTTTTTTTTCATTCCTTCGGTTTACATCTTGGAGATTTCTGGACTAATTGCTCGGATGGTTGAACAACTCAAACAAACCGTGTTCAAAACATTATACTCTATAAGTTTACCTGACGTGAAAGAGAAAAAAAAAGTGTTCAAAAAACGTACACGTCGCGAGTGACCTGGAAATCGATCCCGAGTTGGATAGTTCACCTGAAGGAACTTGAACCGGCAGAGTAAACCGACTTACATATTCGTGAAGCTTATTTTTGCCATTATACTGTACAGTGTAACAAAAAATAAAAATCAATCGAAAAATATTGTGGAGATATCGATTTCTCCTTCTTTTTTTTGTAATCTTTTTTACCGGTTCCATCGTCGCTTCAAGTACAGACGCTTGAAAATAAAAGAACAATGAGAACATGCACCTCAGCCCCACCTTGAAAATGACTTTCGCTCTCGAAATTTTTTTCCCAAGTTATCACCCACGTTCAATTAACGAAACCTGTTCACGACTTTCGGGAAATTACCTTGCCATGTAGGATTACAATTATTTATTGAATGTTTTAACTTCAGTCCGTAAAATTAATTTGCAAAGTAATTACAAAGTGATCGTGATCTATTGTTTCTTTTCTGGCGCTTAGGAAGTGGTAAAAATAATTCTTGCGAAGAAGATTTATTCTAAATATGTTTATATTTCTTACTCGTTGACTGTCTTATTGTTAGCTAATCTACCGAATCGTCAATCAAGAAACACGGCGCCCTAGCCGTGTGGGCTTAGACCATTCCTGTTAAATCGTTCCGAACGACTGAGCCGATTCCGCCAATCCGAGCGACTCGGCGGAGGGTATAGATATACTAATAAGTTTTTATTAGCCGGTTATAAACTGTGAAGGGGACCGACTGATCGGGTTGTAAACGTATCTAGTTATGCGTTACGCAACGCGAATGGTAACACTAGGCTCGGTTCAAGTATGTCGTAGCTTATATCACCTCGCTGGAAATCTAGAATAATTTATAGACCTGGTATACTAGCACATAGGTTGTAGATACATGACTCCACACCGTATATATGTACCAAACGCCGTTGTTCCGTCGGAAGCAATTAGGGATTTGCCATAGTGAGAAACGACTCTTTGATACGATCGCATTATTGCTTCGACACTCACTGCGAAATTACTTATACATTAATTTATTTCAACGAATCAACTTCGCCAAAAAGCAAGTATGTTTACTTGTCGGATTCCTTGGATTAATGGTACGCGGTATTACCAGAATACAATTTCCCAGCCCAATTTCGCGTTTCGTTATTTCATGTGGTTGATTTACTTCACGTTTCTCCTATCAGACCAGCGGGAGAAATTTAAAAATAAGACTGTGCGATGAAAATAAAGGTGGTGGGGCATCGATAAAAAATTATAATTATGATTATTGTATGAAAAATTGTAAGCAATATTTCCATTCCAAGGGTTATAAGAATTAGAGAAGTTGATAAGAGAAACGTGTAATTTCTTCGCGACTGCGACATCATCACCGATGGCTTCAGTTTTACTAGATATGGTTCCCTTAACATTTCACATTTCAGTTGTTCTGACTTGTACGATTACCCTTTTGTACGAAGTAACAAATTTTATCCAGTTGATCAAAGAGCGAGGATGACACGCTTAATTTGTTCGTTTACATACATACCTACGCTTACGCGCAACACTTGAAGATAACGTAAAAGTCGCTGTTTTGTTATTTTATGTTCCGCGTACGTTGTAAAAATATCTGAACATGTACTTCTGCCGATTTGAATCGCGTATAACATTTCTTACCAAGCGATTTCGGGGCTGCTGGGTATTTGCCGCTTCGCCGTCGTCGTTATAAGATCGTAAAAAACGATTTTTTCCTCGTAAACGATGGTAGTGAGCCTTTTGAAAGTTCGAGTTAACGACAAACCGAATAACCCATTGAGGGGAACCGAGCCTCGTAAATTCACCAGGTGCGCATACCTATAGATAGATATATACGTAGATAAATAGATACCTACCTAGAGTCATAATTGAGACCTTACGATCAACTTGATATATACGTACCTACTTAGATTGTTGACTCAGCTTATGGTTGTTGGTTTAATATATTACACAGATATGTAGTTTTATTATGTAGCCATCGAAGGCATGTAACACATGATCGGCACATGCGTACAAAACCTGAACACCGTGACGCGAACTACGCGAATGAAGAGTTGAGCGACCGGAGAAACCGAAGAATGTCACCGAATACTCTGATTTGTACTTCCCAAAGCGTGCTATATTTCACTAACAACCCTTTAAACCTTGTTATTTCATGCAATATTTTGAAAGTACATTCGTTTAAGAATGAAATTAAACAATAGATGCATCAATATTTGGAATGGAAAGATGAACAGTTCATCTTTCGTTATTTTATTCTCGCGTGTTTGAAATTTCGATTTATCGGCAATTCCAAATATTGATGCTTCCAAGTTTTGACTCCCACTATGCTAGATGTAAATGGAAGAAGGAAATATCCCACTTCTCAAGTTTATACACAATTCCATGTACAGTGTACACGGCTACATTCCCACAGTAAAGTTTTCGATCTTTGTGCGAATTGTTCGCGGGGGTTCGTTGGTTCATTTATTCGGTTCGATACGTGTTACAGTTTCACAGTGACACTGCGATGTCCCGTTTTTACAATCAAGCTACATAAAATATTGACGCGATTTTTGCCTAGACGGGTAGTTCCATAGTAAGCGGGCCGGTTAGATTTATGGTAGGAAGATAACCGGCGTGGCTGAAGGAGCAAAGTGTAACCGTAGCCTAGCAAAGCGGCTCTGAACGAATAAATTTTCAATGTTTACTTATAAAATATAATCTGACAAATGTGTATAGACTTGGCTTAAGAGTGCGGTTACCCTCCGACGTTTAGCGTCCAACGTTATACGTCTGGAGTGTACTCGAGCATAGCCAGTGGCCATCAGAGAGTAATATATTGCGGCCACACTTCACGAGTGTTTGCTAAAGCTTAATAGTCCCGTGTGTTTAACGCGGTCCAAAAATGATATCCAGACTTTGTGTGCGCGGTTTATCCTCCTACTCTTCGTCGCTTGGAAGATATAATCACGTGCCTTCACTGCTGGTAGCGTCGAATTAAACGAAAGAGAGAAAGAGAGAGAGAGAAAGAGAGAGAGAGAGAAAGCGAGAAGGAGAATAATTGTTACAATTTACAATGGCCAGGGAGAGAGAGGTTAAAGTTTAAAGTCGACTCGCTCCTTTCCATAATTTTACTCGAGGATTTCGCCGGTTATAGACACGCCTCGAAGGCCTCGGGTGTAAAGTACACGGGGTTTTGGAAGGAGCGTATTGTACCTACACGGAGCGGGGACTAGAATATCGAGCAGAGTAAAAGTAGAGTGAAGTTGAACGGAGCGGAGCGAAGTGAGTATAAGTAAGTAAGTTGGGTGGCATTAAGTAATTTGTGGTGTTATTTATCGCGGCGGAGCAAAACCCCGGTAAACTCCGTTTGTCGGTGAACCAGGGGCTGGATGGAGTCGGGGGCGGGTGTAGCTGACAATCCCGTTTCTAATGAAAGCTCTCTTTCCCCCTTTGCAAAGCTTTGCGGTGCGCCCGCGAGAAACAGAGCCAGCTCGGATGAAAGGCCAAAACCAAGACTGAGGCAAAACAATCGCTTCGATACGTGTTATTTTCTCGGGTAAAGTTCTTAGCTAGCTTCAGAGAACTCCCCCCCCCCCCCCCCCCCCCCAGTTTTCACCCCAGCGAAGAATCCTCCGCTTTTCCAAGGCGCGTCGCACGCTCGGCATTCGCGGACCCTCTTTCCGCACCAAATATCCTTACTTATCGTTAGACTTGCGATCAAATTTTATTTCGAATTCAGATGCCTCGCTTTATCAGACCTCTCCGACTCATTCGCCGCTTACCGGATAATCCGATTGCTAACTGCGGAGCTGCCACCGTCTGCCTTTTTTTTTTTCTTTAAATTTACCGAACTTATCTAGTTTGATTACAAAAGCGTGAAAATGAAACAATTACGAAACAAAGGTTTTGTTAAAGGTCTGTTCGACGTTGACTCAAGTTTAATTTTTAATTGAAAAATTACCTTCTCTCAAGCTAGGCAAAAGTGGTAACAGGATTTCCTAAAAACATTATTAATAAACAGAGTTAGTTATGACTAATTTTATAAATTTGTCAAATTATGCAATTCTGGCATTTGAAAAATTTCGTTTATAGTTTCACAATGTCTCAATAATTGAGCTTCTCCTGATATGAGATCGTTTTTTTAGGTACAGTTGTAATCAATTTAAAAATCGCAACCTGGAGTTGTAGATATTATTAATCAATCGTCCCAGTACTTTTCAGTAACCGACATTCCAACAGTTATTGAAAAATATGCACAATTATACGCTAAGAAACAAAACATGACTTCAAAGTTTAATGACGGGAACAATTCTGATTCCTAATCCAAACGGCACAGATAAAAGAAGAAAACTTGACAATATTTGCCGCGGGATTGCAATTTATGAACACGATTTCTCCGTTATGGTCGCGGCACTTCGTTTCATCTTCATTGATGACTACTGGTTCTGGGAGATGGGCAGTGATTGAATTTTTCTCGAAACCAGCGTGAACAGTAAAGGGTTTATACAATTTGGAAATACAGTTGTGATGTACGAGGCGAAAGCAGATGGTCAGGCCGCGCGTACGTTCCTTGTTGCGATTACCGAGTACACTCAAGTTATCGTTTATATGCCGGTTACTTTTAGTTTCAATAATAATAACCGTAAACATTCTCAGATAATCGCTCTTTACTAGCCAGCTCGTTATACTCGTCAATGAACTTTACGAGGCTTAATATACGAGCGTACATAACTGAATGAACGAACGAACGAACGAAGAGGCGAAGGAAGGAATGAATGAGGGCTGTTTCCACTTTTATTCCACTTATAACATAACGTAGTTGCCATGTACAGATAGCAGCTAGACTTCACTCGTCTTGCCTCGTTCCGTTGAATGGAACCCTTGTTCTTCGAGCAGATAGCCAAATACACATACATACTTGACAAAAAGTTGTCCATTCTCTCAGCACCTCGTCAGAATACCGTTGGTTGAAATTGAAATTGCCGAGCTTTGTGATGTGGTTACTGCTACAGCTGTTCCAAGAAACATAGGGTAGCAGATAAGATAACGGTTGAATTTGAAGATTTCTCCGCGCTTCGTATGTGAAAACCTCCACCATCGGTACGAAGGGTAATCATTGGAAACAAAGAAATAGCATTAGTCTTGGAGACTCTCGATCCACGTTTAAAACGTCACCTCCGAGAGCAGCGTGCTTCGCAACTGCGCGAATCCATCGTTTCACGTAAATTTCACCACCAGAAGCAATGGCAGACATTAATTAAGTTCTGTTAAGAGTTTGTACAGCCAGGACAGCCCCTTTCTCTGGCTATGCTCGGGCAAAGAGATAGTGGAAAGGCGGCAAGAGGGAGGACACCGAGTATACGCCACCGACCGGCACCCCCTTCGTGGCGGAGAGGATTGTAACGAAAGGATTTGCGGTAATCCTCGATCTAATTTGCATGCTGATGGTAATGGATGTGTATCTTGCCTTATTCCTTCGTTTTCCTTCTGCTCTTCGTGTATATTCCTCGTTCTCACTCTACCACCTTCCACGTATCAGTCGAATTCAACACCTCTGACAACGATATTTCATCCACCGTCCATAGAGTGACCAAGAAATATACGACTTTCCAAGGATCACCGATCAACTCTTGACGTTCATCCGTCTGTCGACTATAGATTATTATCATTGTGCAATTCCATAGAGACAGATAAACCATGCACACGATGATTGTCTCTTAGCGTTACGATCATCAAGTCTGCAGCGGTTCTTGATCACCCTTGACAACCGAAGGCCTTGGACCATGTACGGACTGGCATATAGTTCTGTACCAAGTTCGCAATAATACGACGAACCGGAAAGCTTGATCGCGATCATCCGTGAGCAGTGCCGACCCTGTTTGTAGATAATGTTGGCATATAGGAAGCGACAATCCAGCGGATGGGTAAGAGGTGGACGAAGCTCGGACCGCGGGCAGTTAGCATCAGCAGCAGCAGCAGTACAAGGCGGAGCTCGACCAGACAAAATAGGAAAAATCCGACAAACGCCCACCGCGGTACCGGCGAGCCTATCGGCGTCGTTGCCGATGTGAAAAAACGTGGTCGTCAACAAGATGGAGTTTGGGCACCGCGGTCGGTCGGGCGTTCGGTCGCGGTTGGACGGTCGCGTCGGCCGCGTGCTGCGTCCCAGCCGCGATCGATCGGCGGTCGCATGCGATCGTTGCCGCTGGCTTCGCGCACTCTGCCTTTCTCTCTCCTTTCCCTCCCATTTCCAACATGGCCGCTATTTCTCCGCTCTCTTTCCCACCGCGGCTAACAACCTTCGCCGCGTTACCACCACCACCACCACCTTACACCACCTCTTCAACCTCCTCCACCCCCGCCTCCGCCCGGCGGCTCCTTCGAGAGTAGATATCCACCTCCCCTGCCCACCCCCCCCCCCTCCCCCCACCACCTCCTCCGGTCCAAACTCGACTCCTACCGCTTTTGAGGTATCCGTGTAACGTGGTCGGCGGACAACACTTTGCCCCGACATTATCAAGTACACGGCGCGTAGAGATAGTCCTTACAAACAGCTTCCGTGGTTGGCGTATGGGCTGCACACACGTGAACGCATACACGCAACCAACGAACGCTGGTTGGTACCGAGGCCGCGATTGCGCACCTATACACACGCGGAAAGAAACCGACGTCGACACGCGGTGGCCGTTGATATCCGAACGGTGCGGTCTTGTTGATATCGCCGGCCAGCCGAGGCGCACTCTATATGCAATTCCTGCTGGTTACTCGCAAATCTTCGTATATATACAGGCCATTATACACGCAGAGACTCCGGCGAGCATGATTCCGCACAAGTTTCCAGCCCGCGTTTGTACACGGACGACGGACCAGCTCAGGAAGGCGACGTTCAGGCACGCGGGTATGAGACTGCAGGCCGTCTGTGGTTTAACGTGCAATTTAAAACTCATCCAGTCAGTCGGTAAGTCAGTCAGTTTTGCGGGGTTGCAGTTGAAGCACGACTTAATATCATTCTCGGATGAAAATACCGGGCGGTTTACGCGGCCGTGTCGGCGGTGCTCCCTCGGGCAGTTGATGGCCCTGACACGGGAGGAAAACGGGAGTAGGTATACCGGAATTGACTCGAGGCTCGCGACCCCCATGTAAATTGCTTCATCCAACCGCGCCATAGTCGTCTTTATATTAGGCGGTGGTCGGGCGCGAGCTTTCACCGCACCGAGTCGAAGGGCCAAAGGTTACCCCCGAACTTTCCGCCGCGAGAGTGAAAGAGAGAGAAAGTAAGAGATAAAGAGAGCCGGGTGGGAGGGGCCGCAAGCCCTCAGCTTTATGACTGCTATATGACCTGCAGGCTCTAGACTTTATATTACTTTGCTCGACTCCCGCCGCTTCGTCGATCGATCCGCACCCAAGACGTGTGATGCGTTTATTTGTTCGGGAATCAAGAGTATCCCAACAACTTTGTTCTCGTATCGGTTTACTCAACGTCCGAATATCCCCGAGGCGAGATATCGCTGGTCAAGTATCTAATGAAAATTTCTCACCCCCTATTATCCTTACTCGAAATTTCCTGTTTCTACCCTCCATTACAGACGTAAGTAGGTACTCGATGTGCCCGTTACTAATCCGACACGTTTGAACGGATTTTAAAATGCGAAGAGTTGATGAAAACATCGACATGACTTTGAGTTTCAATTATCAAGAAGACAACATCCCCAGTTGCACGTCAAAAGTCTTCAAGATTCAAAATACTGATCCAATAAATAACGCTCGATTTACAGTGAGTAGCCTCGATTCCGTCGACACACAACGGCCGTAGGTATACATATATATATACCTGGATAAGCACACGGATACAGTGCAGATGGTATCGAAGTATTTAGTTGACGGCAGGATGCAGCTAGGGAAGCAGGGGATGAACCGATGGCGCTAAAGGCTGTCCACCGCCAGACAATTTATTCGGGCATTGTGGCGGACTTATAAATGTAAAGGAAATCTGTGTCGCGTAGTCGACGAGGCGTACAAGAACGCGTCCTCCACCCCCTGCGCCTCCGAAACGGGCGCCTGCACCCCTTCCCTGCATATCCTCGGAGATGCGTTCTACGCACGAATACAACCGCGCGCATGCGAGCGTGGAGAAGCGATCGGATTTAAAACGGACCGCCGCCGATCGAACGACAAGTGGTGGCGGTGCTGTTCAAAGAGAACTTCTAGCGCCCTCGCGATCCACACCTCGATCGGTCTCGCTCACTCCCGCTGAGAAGCGCCGGCGAAGAGTAGCGCCTTCAGGTAGGCGGTATGCTCCTGAAATGTCCCAACTCCCCCGGGACCCGGTTGTGTCTCCCATTAGATTAGGCGCGGCTTCGACGCTGCAGGCGAAAAGCGATCGTCTCCTCGTCTTTCGTTCGTGGTGGACAAAAAGTGGGGAGTAACGGAGCAGAAAAGGGACAGGGGGGAGAGAAGGGGTGATAAAAAGGCGTAGGTGAAGGATAAAAACAACCACCACCACTCGAATAATAACAGTATAACAAAGAAAGGACCTAAGAACTCCTCGATCGTGACATGGTTTTGCATGGTCTCTGGTGCTCGTAACGATGCACGCCTCTCGAAAGTTTCTGTATCCTGGAAACGCTGCACGGGAGAACCATCGAGGCGCCAGGAATTCATGCACGTCGTAGGTAACTCGCTCGTAAAACGGGCGCGTTTCGCTCGATTTACGGAGTGCGAAACACGTCGTATGGTAATATTTCCCATGTGAGCGCAACGATTTTGACAGACCAGCAGCACCATCGCCGACACTGCGTGATTCATGTCCGCGTCTGTGTATCGCTCGTATAAAACCGACTTCTAGGTATGGAAATTACATCCATCGAAATGGTGCCTCTTAGGGTCAGTGTTACGACATCGTAACGAGGTTCATCGGTATATCGCGCTCGCATGCGGAGCCGTCTGTATCTGCAAATTTAACGCGCTTCATTGTCCAGTCAAAGTGCAACGCAGACGTCTAGTCCACTCACCGCCGAACCAACCGTGTTCGTCAAACAACGAACAAGCTCGATACCATGCTCGCTTCATTACCCTAGTGGTTACGGCTGTTACGACTTGATGGTCAGCTGCGAACTGATGTTGCAGAAGCGAGTCTGCAGTTGTGGTCTCGTTGATAAAATGTAGTATTTCATACTGCGGTGAGAACGATATGTTGAGGTGTATTGAAAATTTTCCTTGAGTTAAAAAGAGACGATTAGTGGGTGTGCGGCGAAGGCGTCCCACTAATGCGTCTTTGTCTTGGAAGAAAGAGTCACTGCAGGCAGGGCTAATTAGAGCTGGTCGCAAACAGAAAGATAATTGATATTAATTACCGTTTCTTACTTTCCACTGCATTAACCGTCTACTCGGTCCGCCATCCCTCATTGTTAGTTCCTAAAAAGACGTCATCCAGCTAAGTATAATAAGTACGAAGTCCTCGAGGCCTCACCTCACTCCCTCCCTCCCTCTCTCATCCGACGTTCCTCTTATAATCCATCTAAATTTTAAGAGCAGATTAGTAAATTTCGTAAAACTTTCCCGCTGAGACACC
Source organism: Neodiprion lecontei (assembly GCF_021901455.1). Lineage (NCBI taxonomy): Eukaryota > Metazoa > Arthropoda > Insecta > Hymenoptera > Diprionidae > Neodiprion > Neodiprion lecontei. The sequence goes on from NC_060261.1 coordinate 9,455,356, forward strand.
GGCGCGCGAGCGTGCGGGTAATCCATTTAAATAATTCGAGTTTCGCCGACACCCTTCAAGGTTCGAGAAGAGACAAGGCTCCGTTCTCCATCACCTTCGCGCGCGATTCGGAACCTTTCGTTTATCCTCTCGTTAAATTTCGCGGAGAAAACGACAACCGTGACTACAACAGGCTGACGGTAGATACCGAGCCTGGAGATGGCCAACAGGAAGAAGAAGACGAAGAAGAAGGTACCGAACCGCACGTGAGGCACGCATTGCATGGTTTTGGCACAAAGATAGTTGTGGCAGTGGCGTGCTGTCGGGGAACGCCTCGACACAAATCATCGACAAGGAGCCTGGCTGTTTACAGCTCCCAAGAACTCAGCGCCGAAGGAGTGACGGACGGATGGATCGCGTTCGTGGATTCGGAGCAACTCGACTCGAGCGTTACTGCAGCGGTACCGGAATAGCGCCGTCGACGGGCGCATTGACGCTTCGTAGTCGCCCTGGAATGCGTCGGCCCCGGCTGTTAACCCCGTCCTTTATTTCTGCTCAACCGCGACGACCGAGGACGGAGTGAGTATAGCCCAAGTTCGGACGCTCTCGACTTCCTCTTCTACATCTCCATCTTCCACCTCTTCTGCTCCTTCCTTCGCGCTTGCCACTCTGCTATTTCGCGGCAACGAGGATGATCCCGGAGGTCGCGTTCCTGTATTTCACACCGCCATTCGCACGTCTTTCAACGCCTCTTGTCGACGCTGTTAACGCGCCGTCCGTCGGTCGACCAAATTCGTGAATCGCACCACGGGCCCCTCCACTTTGCTTGGGAATCATTCAATCGCCACTCGACGATGATCTGACAATGAGTAGAGAAAGAAGTCTCGGGTGTATTTTAGGCCTATAAGTCCTCGGCACTCCTCAACTTGTGTGCACGTCACTGTTACTTCCAAGTCTGGGGCTTGACGGTCCCGGGGGTTGTGGGTGGCGGAGAAATAGGAAGCGGAAGAGGAAGAGGAAGGGGAGGTCGGAGGTCGGGGTGGTTGGTAAGCCACGCCGGCGACCCGTGTCGTCAAAGCTTAGTGGCTTCTCTCCGCGGGTTGGTGGGTCATCACTCACCGTTCTCTTAGAACCTGGCAACCAGAACAAACAAACCGTTGGTGCCCTGACCCCGCAGGGCTAAGAACTAGATATCTACACGCGTAATGTTATCTCAACGGGAGCTACACCGTTGAGAAAGTCCTACGGATTCACCGTGCAAACAATATACGACCAAAATAAGATCTTCACCTTAAGCTTCGATCAACGGATCAACCAACCATGCACGCGAAACTCGAGCACAACTTTTTCCAAACGTTTCGTTGTTCCGTGAAAGAATAAATCATTCGTCAGCTCGAAATGCTTATCAATTTTTAACCAGACCGCAAGTGCCGCGAGTAAAATGATCTCTGAAAGAAGTTCTGCTGAGCAAGGGAGTTCTTTTTTTTTTCTTTTTCTTATTCTTCTTCAGAGGAGCAATACCGGTTGATACCGTAGGTTTAAATTAATTAAACTTTCGCACTTTTTGAATGGCAGGAATAAAACGCCCGGTGACACGTCAGCTAAGGCTGTTGGTACCTCGAGCTTGTGCCCGCGACATTGTCTGCTTAATGGCGAGGTAAGAAGTACCGAGAAAGGAGAAAGATAAAGAGAGAGAGAGAAAGAGAGAGAGAAATACAGAGGAGAAGAAAGTAAACGAATTCTCACGCTGCCGTGTCGTTTGGCCAATGGAATAGAATGGAGGAAAATAAAAGGGGGAACGAGAGGCGGGGAGCACAGAGTTGGGAATAAACGCCGTGCAACACCCCTTCTTGATTTACTTAAAATTCCTCGCGGTTACTCAGTGGCTTCGTAAAAATTAAGCCGAGGAAAATCCTTGGGCTCTTCCAGCGCGCTTACGTCGTCGGCACTTTGTTACTTTCTCGATTGGATAAATTTCCATTTAATTGGCACCAGTTAGTCCGAGTTTGCTATAAAGCTCCGCTCTTCTACGCGGGGGAAAAAAATTCACACCGAGGCCACTTTTCTACTGAAATCCCGCGAACACTACGGCGCGGGTGGCAAGAAGTTTAATTCCTCAACGCGGAACGCGCGAACCGACTTGGCGCCACCTTGGCGGCTTTGAAGTCGTCGTCCTAGGTCCTTGTCCAGGACCGGACCGGGTTCCAAGGTGGCAACACCTGAGAGTCGAGAAGCCACGAATCAGAGACCATAAAACAATCGACATGCACGGCTCAGAATTAAGGAACAGGCGACGGAGCCGTAAACCTGTTTCTGAACATCGACATCACCATCTCTGGAACCTTGTGTTCGCCTCGAAGTGTGCGCATCCGACACCATACTGTCCTCGTCATTCGCTTCGCTTCACCAGCCAAAAGGGGTACATGCACACATTGGAAACTTGTCTTATTTCCCCAACTACGGTGGGCCTTGAGGGACGTTGTTTTAATACATGATTTCATCTTGCGATGTGCCGAATGTCTGCAGATTTTACTATGACATCGATATTGAGAATATTAAAACTTTGCAGAATTCTATTTGAAGGAAAACTATTTAAACTGTTAAATCGGATTTATTACCGTCTGCATTATGTGGAATAAATATTTTCCGGTTAACAAATCCCGAAGAGAAACTGTGTTGAACACTTTGCTTCCAGTTAGCTGAAGTTGTTGAAAAATGTACTTGTCAAGTTAACCAGTACCGCGGGCTTGAGAGACGAACGCGCGGCATCCGTAGAGGCGCGATCGAGAGGAAACTGGCAGCACTTATAAATCTGGCGAGAATGAGAATAAGAGAATCTCGATTCGCACAAACCGTGCGTTAGTTTCTTTACCTCGGACTCATTCTCTCTTTCTCTTCACGTTTCCTCTCAACTGTCTTGCTCCTTCTCCAGCAGCAGCAGCAGCTCCCGCGCAAAGGCAGGCGGGAGAAGTTGAGGAGCCGGAGGAGCCGACCTCGGAATTCCTAATTCTTCGAAAGCGTCGGAGAATTCCCGAAAGGTCCATTGAGCGGGGTTCGGGCATATCATTAGGCCGACTTCCAGGTACGAGAACACCGCGTGAATGGGTGAGAGATCCCATGCGCCCACGTACTCAATGGGAGAGAGACCCGTTCGAGAGGCGCTGGATTTCGAGCATGGGATTCAACAGACACTAGGGCTCCAACTGAAGTCCGCATCCCCCCAAATCATTATACATATACAACTTACAAATCTCCTCAAACAACAGTCGGTCAAAGTATCGCATTTCGGACATGTTCAAACCAATTGTAGAAGGTGGTCAAAGCCTGTCATCGCGCAATGAAATAAATAATCAGGAAGCATGAACCATCAACTGCCAGCGTTTCTTAATTTTCCTTTACTCACGAATCTTCTCCTGATTCTCCGTCCTCAATGAGATTTTCTCAGACCACGGCGTCCCGGTCGGATGGAGTCTAGGTGATCTTAGTGGCGATCGTTTGGGTTTGAGAGCAGGTACGGGTACCTGCATAGAGAAACCTCGGACAACACGAAGGTGTAAATTTCGTGCACGTATACCTGTACACGTGGTGCCGGCCACGAAGGTGGTTAGGTATAAGGTAAACGAGGCGAAGAGTCGAGCTGAATGGCCAGACGGCGGCTCGTTAGCCGCGTCCTTGGCGCCGCAAAGATGCCCGCTTTGATAGCTGTCCCATATTCCTTAAACCAACACCTAGCCTCACCTTCCTCGTCTCCCTGCGCGGTTCCAGCGTCTCTAAGGACCTTCTGGGCTCGTCGTTTATCCGGTTCATAGGCCGGCTGTTTACGTCACATTGCCATACGATCGACGCGATAAACGCACAATATCTGCAATGTGTGCAAACTTCGCACGTCCAATTCTGGGTGAGAAAAATGGCAAGAGAGAGGAAAAAAAACAAACAAATCCAATGATACTCCAGGTCCATTTTTTTTCGCTTCAACAGCGGATCAACTATTGGTGTAACCATTTTCTTAGTATTTCGGAGAGTTTGAGCAGAGTTCTAAAACTTCGGCTGCATCAACGATAAGCCTGAGTTCATCTAAGCTGAAGCTTTTTATCGTAATAAAATTCTTACAAGTGTTCATAATCTCTCCGTGGGTGGTCAGAGGCAGCAGTTAGTTGTGATCAATGAGTCCAGTGTCAAGCACCAAGGGACTCCTATCGGCAAAGCTTCTTGTGATGAGCTATACCCTATGGTGTTCCACAAGCACACAGAGTCATGGCTGAGGATAGTGAATATAATGAGTACATAAAGCACACGTGATTCGCGAATTGCGTTCACACTTCGAATTACCTTTACCGTATCTTTGGCAGGAGTTTTCGACAATTGTGCTGACGCTGGTGGCCAAGCTGCTTGTTACTTCCTGCACCATTCGCGATCTAATTAACCGCGTTGACGGACAAACCGACCAATGAACGACGAGTGTGGTTAATTTATAATTCTCTGTTAGTTCGGTAGTTGGTGAGGAGGTGAAGGCGTGTAAGAACGAGTGTTCGCGACCGGGTTAAGCGTGCTCGCGGTGACTCGGTTTCCTCTAATCATCAGCGCACGGGTTCTCGACGGTGGAATCTTTATTGCTGACTGCTCGTTAGACCCGGTGCCGTTTTGATCTTGGTTGTAAAAGCTGGCTTATTAATAGTAAACACGTAGTCACGTCGCTTGAACTACAGAAATATGCATTCACTGATGTTACGCTACCGCTGTCGCTGGAGCAGCATGCACCGCGATCTTTTCTCGACAGTCTCTCCTCCGGCTTATAACGCATCTGCACGGTACTTTATACTCTCTATTTTTCAACCCCCGTGCAATATCTCTTTCCTCGACTCGGAATCGCCAGCTCAACTACACGTTTGAAAACATGCCGGTGCAGGATAATGAAAACTTCAAATTCGAGACCGTGCAGAAGTTCTTGTTCAATCCACTTCCGAATAATGGAATCGTCGAACAAAAGGAACGCGATGATGCACAGCTTTTTGTTACTGCTTCATTTGAAACTACTTTACCAGATCAATCTTCATAACGATGGTAGTTGATGAATTACGAAGTATTATAATCGATCTGCCACAACGTGAACAAAAAAAAAAAAAAAGAAACGAGTGAAATTGGACGGTCGTTCAAAAATACTGAAATATTTGCAGACCCTTTGCCAGAAGTACAATTACCGAGGTAAGTGAAAACGGTGCTTTTTCTTTACCTTCACTTTTGCTATAAGCCGAACGGCAAATACAGCATCCTGAAAGTGTACAGGGATTGGAGTAGATTTGAGTATCGACTGGTTGGTGTCCCATGCAGACTCCATCATTGATATACGAGCGGAATCACGGTCTCTTCGGAAAGGACTCGAACATGGTCGAGGTAACGTTGGTAGTGGTGACAAGGTAGCTGCGTACACGCGTATTATATCCAAAGGTCTTTATAGACGGGCTAATTGAAAGCGGGCGTTGACGTAGTTGGGCAAGTTTAATAATAACCATCGGGGCAGGGTTGATGGGTGCCCGGAGGGACCGGGGAAGCGGTGTCCGCGGAAGATAACAGGAAAGGCTTCGCGGGTAATGGGCGAGGTGAGGCGGGGTCGGGTTATAACTAGCGAGGCGAAACGGGTAGTGTGGCGAACATACGCTTCATTAACGGATCATCTCTTGTTAATATCTACTTTATCCTCCGGCTGACCGTATCAGCGGTGGCCAGGCGCCGGCGGCAGCGTCCCGACACCCCCTCCACCCGCTCTCGGCAATCTCTGCTATCTGCGCTCCGTGTTGCGTGCAGTCCAGGTACCCGCGAATCCGCGAATCCGCTTCGCGTTATCCACGCAACGGATCCTCTGTCCTTGAGGATCAGGTCCGGGACATCTCGTAAGGTATTTTTACGCCTTATCAACGTTACTATTAATTTGACGAGGGAAGCTGCGGCGCCCTGCATCGCCCCTCCACCGCCTACCGGGGTGGTTAGACAAACGATACCCTTGTGGGGTGTTCCGAAGGATACCTACCAACCAGCCCAGCCGCTGGTCCACCGGCCCCTTATACAGCGCTATGTATAATGGTACGTAGGTACTCGAGTAATATTAGTGTTCCGCAGTTTGCTGTGGGACCCGTTTATGGTAGGTGTATTAGTATATAGCTATACACCCTGCATCCCCTTATCTCTGTGTGCGTATATCCGTGTCATTATACGCCCGGTTTACACAGTCATGCGGCGATGCCAACCTGAGAGTGTATCGCACCGAGGCAATCCTCCGTAACTACTTCGCCACGTATCTATAGCTACATCAGTTTTCCATCTTGCTCACCTTGTTCAACTTCTTTTTACACTACGCCTTCGCCTAGGATATGGTATTATCGGTTATGTCCGTAATTCGCCGAGTCACAGGGGACGTGGATTTTTACCTTGTAGAGTTGTGCCAATCGCCATTTTCGTTCTCTCCAACCAATCGATTTCGTTAAGGAGACTTGAAGTTAAACTTTTTTCTTCTCTTATCCACCACTGTTCGTCACGGCATCAATTTCTTTATGGAATTTTCATTACCAGATAGTATTAAAAAGGTCTCAATTATCAATTCGATATAAATTCGTTCGAAAAAATTAAACAATTTTCCAAATACTAGAATTGAGAAAAAACAAATCGAGTCCTCATAATGGATTATAGCTTAGATTGATTCATTAATTTTTTGTATACCGTGATATTGACTCGTCATTGCGAGTTGGATTTGCGACTGTAGCTTCACATCTCTCAAACAGTAGACAATAGTTTCAAATACCTGCACGTAGGCGTACCAGATTTGCCCTACAGAATATTAGAACTAACAGATGCATGCTATTTTCTCGAAAATCACGCAAATTTTCTTTCGCTCGTGCTTTTTTTAAAAATTTTTCCCAGTTACCGTAATAGTGGGGGAAACGACTTTGTCGAGAAGATGGATGGTGGTATGAAATTCTCTTGTTGAACAAGCATACGGTATGTTTATATATATCATATGTATTATTATAGCGATGTTAGACGCATGCAAAAAAAAGGAAAATAAAATAGAAGAACAGAGAATTTGGTGCCGACAAAGTATCCAGCTTATACAGATACACGATACGGCGTATCCATTATATCCATAGAGGTAGCAGCTTTCATCCGCACGTATAAAGTACATAAAAGTTTGTGTATTTTATACAAGTTTATCGACGTACGTCGTACATTTTGTACTTACAGATCTGGAACTTTTTACTAACATTGAAGACCTGACGTATAACCTACACTTTGTCGAAATAAAATTTTCCGAAGATGAAAATCTTGCAAATTGAGGAAATTGAGGGGGTTGATAAAAGTTAATGGAAACAAAGAAATGAAATAATAATCGTAAGCGAAAATTGATCAAAATCAAAATCTTTCGAAATCCAAGCACAAATTAGTTACTCTCTAAATTTAAGTCAGTGAAAATTTGCTGATTCACAGTTGTAAGTATACCACTGGAAAAAATCAGTGCGTATACACTAATGATTCCAGTGACTTTTCACTGATACTTCACTGATTTTCAGTGTACACACTGATTTTTTCTAGCAGTATACTTGTAACTGATTCATATTTAGAGAGTAGTTTTCGATCAGTAGTCGCTTGAAATTGCTATACATTACGTGAAATAGCTTAAAACCGTGAAAAATTATTGCAAATCGCGTGAAATCATCGAAATCCTACAATCGTTTGCCACCTAATCCGTAAGTGAATACCCCCTCGATATTTTCACCTTCGATCCAAACGTGATCATTTCTATATCCCGAAAATTTTAATTTTCAAATTCTTCGTATCAGATCTAAACCTGTTCGAAAATCGGATATTGCGACCCTGGTTCGTTATCGCGGCGATTCTGGTGCCTGACACTGACCGCCTAAAATCATAAAAACCGAAAGCACATCAACTCTGAATAAAATTTCTCATCTACAAAATAATCGGGCACTGAGAGACATTTTTATTCCCGGTTACCGCTCAGTCCTTAACTATTTTCAGTTTTTACCACAATCGAAAAATATAGTTCTAGGTAAAAAATGAAAATTAGTTTTCTAGCTGTTACCGGAAAGTCTAGTATCCGTTATTATTCCTTCTCATTACGATCGCTGTTACTCGTTTTTCTTGCAACTGTTGCGAAAATTTAATGCTTGTGCAACAATAAATTTATGTCAAAGCCTTATTTAACTAAAAAAGTAGAGTAAACCTCAGAAACCGATTTTTCGTTGCAATGACCAAAAAATGATCGACGACAGCGCAAAATGGTTAGGCGTACCTCGTTTTTCGTAATTAGAACAATATTCAAACAGTTTTTTTAACGAAACCTGTTTTACTGAATTTATCTAGTTACTGTAACAAATGAAATTTTTCTCAGTGTGTAAAGAAAAAATTTGGCGGAAAACTCTTCGCCCCGGAGTCGGATTATAAAAGGTAGATACGCGTATAAACCGTGGAGAACGGACAAGGGGGATGGACGACACATCGCACGTGAAGTTTCAGCCCCTCTTTCAGCTCCCAGTCGAGGCCACCCCTCCCGACGACTGTGTGTGGCACGGTGGTCAGCTGCTGTCAGCCGTCCGTCGACGTGCCCGATGCCGCCGCCATCCACCACCTTTCCTGGGCTCAGGGGTGGCTACACGCTTTTCTACTTAGCGGCGATCCCCGCCGGCCGGGGGCCGCGAGAGGTGGGATAAGGGGGGACGGGGGCCACCCTAATTGCGAGCGAGAGACCGGACAAAGCGCGACTCGTGTATATATGCCCGGAGGTTTAGACACGCGTGTATTGGCCGCACGAAACTCGGCTTTCCGTGTTGCTTTCGCGGGTGCGTCCGTGTCCGTGTGTGTATGTGCGGGTATAACGCGTACGCTGTAAGGTACACGGGGACGAAGACCTGCCCTCTGGGTGGACACGATGTACTACAAAGTTTGGTGGACTGAATAAATTCGTGGGAGAACCCTCGCACGACTTAGAAAACCTCCGTCGGAAGGTCTCTGATGCTGCCTCGGGTATTATTTAGCTGCCGCGGAAAAGCGAACAGGCCAATTCGAACCCCACTCGCCGTGTAAGTTGAGGAAATGAGAGTAAAAAAAAAAAAAAAATCGCGAAATAAAATCAACGCCTCTCATTTACACAACTCTCTCTGAAAGTTTAGTGCACGCTGGATGAAAAAATTTTAACGACGAATTACAGCAGATATTAACACATCCGTTTCTTTTTTTTTTTTAATTTCTCTTACTGTGGTTTTCTCCGATACAACATATTTATTCAAAACGATTCATCTTTGATTTTGTAATGACTCATGATTGTGGGTGGGATCACCTACCGATACGCGACTGTTCGAATGACTCGTATGTTTTTTTTTTTTGTTTTCTTTATGTAACAAAATAGTTTCTTTCTCATTTCATTGTGTACTAATTAATTTTTGTTGACAGTAAGTTTTGAAAAAAGTGAAAAATTTCATTTAATAAAATCCAAATTCAAATTATTAAAATTACTCCGTTGTTTGATTATTCAGCTGTAGTGGAGAAAAATATTCTGTCCATACCGACCACAAATATGATACTTTCGATAAATTTATCAGAATTAAAATTGCACCTCATGAAAATTATAAATATGTAGAATAAAGAAATGCTCACAAGTATTTGGAATTTGAAACTTCTGAATACTGAAATAACGGGGAATGAGATGTCGAAAATTTTTCTCTCATACAAATCACAAAGTCGAATAACCGTCCCACCGAAAGATTATTTCATTTCAACATTCGTTCCAGCAAGATTCTATTTTCAGATAGCTTTTAATTTGAATGGAGAATTTATTATAGATAAAAATAACGTAGAAGTTTGATATTTTCGGTATGAAAAGGGTTACGCGAGCAAACAGTTTTAATACAAAGCTTACACTTAGCTAAATCGGTAAATAAAATTATTTGATCTCTGCAGGCGTTATATTTTTTCAGAGTATAAAGCGTGAGTATTTCAATGCGAAAAAATACTTTTTCCCGTGTATTAGTGTTTCACAATCGAAAACATTTTCGAGGAAAACAGAAAGACGGAGGGGTGAACACGGGGGAGAAGGGAAAAACAGAAGGTTAAGAAAAACGTATTTAATCTACCATTGGCTGCAAGCACGACGGCTTAATATTATTGCACAAGTTTCATTCTGCATTCGTGAGCAGCAGCCACGTCTGATAAGCTAGCTAGCTACAATGTATACGCGTTATCCGAGACTTTGAATAAAATAAATATTAAACGGAAGATTTGTGCAGTTGGAGAAGAGCGTTGCTTATCTCAGTCCGTCGCTGGGCGAACGGATTAAGACTGGGAGCAAATTAAAAGATGCGATTTATACCCATGGCTGGGCGATATGATACGAGCTGGTTATAAACCAGATAACCGTGCAACCATCCTGCAGCGATTGAAACGTACGAGGCAGTCTATAAATTTCTCTTCATCAATGGAAAATTCAATTATTTTAGACTAATATGATTAATTTAATTTAATTAACTAATTCATTAATCTATCTACTCTTTCAACACTTGAGAGCAAAGGGGAAAAAAAAATCTAGATCGATCGATGCATGAAAATCCGGAACTATTTCAAGATACTTTTCTTCTCGCAAAATTGCGGCCAAGTAATAACAAAAACCGTCTAAACACATTCTAGAGAATCTCACGCTTAAAATCTCGATGTTTGTTTTTTCGAAAACTATTGATCTACTTATTGATAAAATATAGTTCATGATATTTCGTAAAGGGTACAATGTACCGTTCAGTATTGTCTATGAATCCTTAACGTGATTGGAAATCATGAACGACCTAAAAAAGATTAACGAAAAATTATCCAAAAAATTTCTACAAAGCTGATATATGAAATTTTTGGTTCACTTCAAGGGTGGCCAAAAGCTCGAGTCGGAGGGAGACGAGAACAGGAGTAGGGAGGATATCGCGAACGCGATGTTATACGGTATTATATGCATCGCGTATGAACAACGATAGCATAATGCAGGACCCTGTGAGAAGGTTGCCAGGACAACGTGTAGGTACTACTGGGTACAATTCGGTGTAGTGTATATAATTTGTGTGTGTCTGTGTGTGTCTTCTTCGTGGGCGTTGGCGTGTCGAGATGGAGATGGAGATGGAGATGGACCAGCATCGTCGCTGAGCCCGTGCCGTCTCAGCTCGCACATGTAGCGACAAATACTAATGCCAACGCACAACGTAACGTAGCCGAAGAGAAAAACAGACTGCATCGAGGAAGACGGTTAAAGGGGGGAAAGGGGGTGAAGGGAACGGGGGGGGGGGAGGATGGAGGGGAGAACAACTCCTGGGGGATGATGGTGGAGAGGCGGAGTTCGAGGTGCGGCTTTCCTGGTCCCGCCCACGAGAGCTTGAAAGCTGCTCGAGGAGGTGGTCTGCGCCTATGGATCTTCCGCGAGCTTGCGGGCACTGTGGCGCACCCTGACCGACCCGCCAAGAAACACCGGCATTCATCGACTCGACATCAAATATCCTGCACGCACTCGGAGATCCTTTATACAGATTACGTATTTAACGTGCGGTTTTCATAATCGGTATTTTCTAAATATATTGTTCGCTTCGACGCTTTTCCGGACGGATCTGAGAATTTTTAAATATAATTAAGAAAGGCATTCTGAACGATGAGTTTTCAATGAATTTGTGCGTTGAAAAATTTCATAGAATATTTGTCTACCTACGGATATTTTTTTTTTTTTTTTATTCTTCTTCTTTTTGTAACGCGTGAATATTGTGCGAGATGTTTATTTAATGAAGAAAAAACCAAGAACGAATGCTTTTTGGGGAAAATTTATTTGACGCTGATTCTGATATCGAAAATTTGACAGGTTATTGAACGTCAAACAGGTAAGGAATTAAAGCTACTTGTTTCAACGTATTATAGAATCAAATTCAAGTTTCATAAATTTTTGTTATAATATAAGTGATATTCCGATGCTAAAGGTAAAAGCTGGAGCATATTGAACTGAAACGAAAACAAAAAATCTTCAAAAATGAACAGTTTCATCTAAAAAAAAAGTTTTGGAAAATCGTTTTTTGATTTTACATCAATTTCAATCGGTTGGAAGAATTTACTTCGATGAAACTGTACAGAGTACCTTGATCCTAAAATCGGGTTTTCGATAATAGTTCTGAGAGTTCGTCATGGGAGCGATGAGCGTGTCGCAGCAGTTTCTAGGGAATGCTTCTGTGGAACCTTTGCTCGTAGTACAAACAGGACAGAAGAATCTACTATTGAAAGGTTTTGTACAATAGCGCTGATGGCATATAGACAGGGTAGGTACTATACGCGGATCGTGGTTTGCGGTGCCGGAGAAATGCGAATCGAGTGTAGAGGAGGGCAATAAAGCGGTTTGAAAAATCGACAACCTTTTAGCAAAGCGTTCGAGAGCATTTCAGCAGCAACGAGGCTGCGGATAGAATGAAGATCGATAAAACAGGGCGGGAAAAAGAACGAAGAAACGATTTGCTACAGGGGTAGAGCTCTCACTTCCATGACGGGGCGGGCATCGGGGTGGCGACGGGGACGCGTTGCAGGGGATCCGGCACTTCATTCAATTTAAATTAAACTCGTATTAACGGTGTGAAATCAGTGAATTCATTAGGAGGGCTTTTATTAATACAAAATGATTAATTAAACAAAACCGTGACAGGAGGTGCTGCAGGAAGAAGGCGGGGGGAGGGTGAAGGGGTGAAACGAGTAACGGAGAAAGCGAACCGAGTGAAAGGATTGTCACCGAGAAGCAGATGTCGCTGGCATCAACAAAATTATTAAACGAGTCAACAGTCTCATTTTCATCCCTCCACCCCTGCAGTCGGTCCTTTCTTTCGGTCTGTGTAATCTGTGTCGCATGTTGCATCACGAGATACGAACATTCGTTTCTCGAACACGCCGTTCGTCGCATATATTCACGAAAAATAAAAAGAATACCGTCAAACCTTGATTATCGAGTAATGAAAAATCAATCCATTACATTCGACTGATTTTTACACTCGAGTGGAATCAATTAATGCAAACGTACCACCGTCTACGCTCTGGCCAATAAAGTTAAAATTGCATTCTGCTGCCAGGAGACAAATAGATTCTATTTTATTCATACGGAAATGTGCGCAAGAGTATATGTGTATATACCTAGGCGGTCCATCCGTCAATCGCTGGAGAAAATCTGCACACGTATTTCAGCTGTCAGTTATAAAACTCGGTAATATTTATAGACGACAAAACGTCCGGAAAGTAAGATGCATATTGTATTGTAGTGAACGCACAGTTCGGAATGGTGATAGAATTTAACTCTGATGACGTTGGATCTCATTTGTGAACCTGAGAACGCGCGACGAAAGGAAAAGAGAGAAAAAAAAATGGTCGAAATCACCCGCTTTGAACGAGCCACGTCGGCAAAATGAAAATCTGTCCAAAGTTCTTCGGGACGGTCTCTCAAGTCGACAGTTGGCCAGGTGCGAAGATTAATCCTGGTTATACAACCGCTTGGAGAGCTGTTTTACTGGTCCCTGTTTACTTAGGATCACAAACGCTCCTTGTAACTGGAGCGGCACTTACTTTTGTTCCATAGAACTCTGCCGCGCTCGTTTACCAGCTCAGGGACCACTAAACTGTAAACCCAACCGAAAGCGGTCCGATATGGAAGCCGAAAGAGAGCTATGCCATCTTCTTGGTCTCTTTGCTGTACATAAATTTATCCACAGATGCATGGAAAGATACTTGAAACCGATCATAAGAGCCCGAAAAATTTCCCTACCAGACAAATTACTCGGTGCCTCGATTACCTTTTATCGTATTTCTGTCTCGACCGTTTTTTGCCCCATCCGTTTTTACACACCTTCCACGGTGCGACGAGACCGAGAGCTTTGTCTCTGCAGAATGTGGGGGCACAGCTCACGGTATTGTACGTATTACGAGGAGGATGGCTACACTTTCACGTCGCTAGATTTGAGGAAACTTTTTCAATGAAGATTATTCCAAAGTCCGTTATAACTACGGTACGCTCCCTGGAGGGCGTGCCAACTTTTTTCATTCTCCTAACTTTCACCCACGTACTTACACCGTATACATCCTTCTACTCACCTAGACGGTGCGCCTACCGAGTCGTTTTAAGTACGCGCGCAAGGACTGGGAATAAGTATGCGCGAAGGACCAGACGAGATGAATTTGCAGCCCCAGGGTCTGGAAGTCTGACGTGCTGGTTGTGGGAAATTGCACAGGATTCCTGATGTCGAACTTTATCGAATCCATGCGTTTATAACCGCAGCTACGCGGCCATATAGGAGAAAAAGAACACAGGTAGGTATCACTGCGTAACAGTTAATCATGGGAGATGCGTGCCAGTATTGGAAGCACGCGAGAGAACTCGACTGTTGAAAAATACGGAGTCACCGCCAATCTGACATCCACTCAGCATCATTTGACGTTCATTCATCTAGCGCTCTGCTCCCGCATCAAAGGTCGGACAAGGAGCATAATGCGAACGGCAACGGGAACCAACGAGGCATGACGATGCACGCGTCTGTAATTCAGCGCTTCAGTGGCTGTCGACGGTGATGGTAACAACACAATTTCAACATTCAAGGTTGAAGGAACGACCACAACATCCAGCGTATGCCTGGAGTTAGAATAAACTGTGATTTGTGACACGCGTTCGGTTGCACCTCGGCTGGATTTGGAATTCATGAGACAATCGAGGGTAACGAGTATTGTACGAAAATTGTTGTATAATCACGTTTGTGATTCTAAATTAATACAGGGCTTTGGGAATGACAACAACTATGGCAACAATGCATTTTTCTATCAATTACTGTAATTGTACTCACGTCTGGTACGCCTTAAACGTCTCGTTATCCTTCCGAAATTTTCTCTTCTGTGCTGTACTCCGAATTCAATTTACTTGGGAGACCGGAGTCACGTCAAAAGTACTCAGCGATGGCTTAGGAGCTTTCAAAAGTCCCACCTCTTCCGACATGAAAGACCTTCTCAGGTTCAATTCGAGACGGTACCAGTTGGCCAGTTTGACAACCGCTAACCTAAAAAATAAACTGATTCAATTCCTTCGGTAAATCAAGTTTCTTGGGTAGGTGTGAAAAATTTGCGACTTCATAAGGTGATGGGAAAAATCGACGAAAAATGAAGAATCGTATCAACCTGGTTTGATTGACAATTGTGCAACGATGCCGCGGTTTGGAAAAATGACGGCAGGTACTTGATAACGTCAGCTCACTGAGATTCCCCATTATTTGTATATGATATTGATACTTATATACGACGGGGTATATAATGTATGCGTACGCATGTATGTTTGAACGCGTGTGGTTTTGTATTTGACGAATATACGAGGCTAGTCAGTGAACGAACATCAGAGGGTTCCTGACTGCCGCAGCATCGAACACTAATGCACAATATACCCACATACATGTACATATGTACCTATTTATATGCCTCGTGCATATACACTTTGTATATTGGCAATCAAACATCGCATTTAATTTCGGTACCGTACGGAAATGTCAAACATTTTGGTCAAACATTTGACAAACACTCGTCGCCTGCGCACCGCGCGCTGTCGAAACAACTCGCTGCTTCTGCAAACAAGCTTTATACGAACCAGACATACATAGAGACAGACAAACGGCCGAGTGATCGAGCGAGGCGAGCGAGAAACGAACCACTCGCTTCGAATCCGACTGCTGCGCGCACTCAGGAGCCTCTTCGGTTGCCTACTCACAGGCTGCATCCTCGCCGGATTATTATAATTACCCGTTTCATCAAAGCACTCCAATTCAAGTGGAGTCTCTCCTGAGCTTTCAACGTAAGTCGTTCGAATCGGAGTTTCAGTTATCGCTTAGAGCAATGGATTCAACATTGCTCAAACTCGAATCATGCAGTGTCAACCAGGTATAGATTCCATCAGGAGTCGACTCAATTCATTTCGAATCACTCGAGTTCACTTGCAATCGATACAGTGATTTAAATTGGCATCAGTCCACTCGAGATTAGTTGGCATTATTCAAAGTCTTTTGAATTCATCAATTCACTTGAGGTCATTCCAAAAGAAGTAAGCCCTTTGTGAAACTGTTTGTTTTGATAGGCAAAAAGTCAAAGTACAGTGATTTAAATTTGCATCAGTCCACTCGAGATTAGTTGGCATTACTCAAAGTCTTTTGAATTCACCAAGTCACTTGAAGTCATTCCAAAAGAAGTAAGCCCTTTGTGAAACTGTTTGTTTTGATAGGCAAAAAGTCGAAGTACAGATCGAGACCAAGAAGTCAGACAGGTGAGGATATCAGTTGAAAAATCACAACCAACGCACGTAGGCCAGAATGTGTCTCCACTCTTAGAACCTTTCGTCAAAATTTCGTGATTCGAGTGTATTGAAATTTCACGGTTCAACGAAGACACCGTTGACGAGCGAAGAAGGTCCCGCAGAATCGGGGCCAGGTGCAAAATGTATGCGTGTGCGCTAAAATGATGAGGGAACCGTGGTACCCAAGGTGGGTATTAGGTTGTCGAGGTGGCTGACTGCAGTCACTCACTCTGAGTGAAAGCGGACAGCTAGAATCGATCTGTTAACAACTTGTTTACATGCCATACATCCCCGACGTTCGCTTCTGCAGCTCCCTATTGTTAAATCGAAATTTAATCTCCACGGTACCCAACGTGTTATTTACTCTCGACAAGCGTTCGCCTTCCCGGTTTCTACTGTCAGAATTCGGAGGAAATACGGTTCGATTTTCTCCTCCAGTCGTCGTAGCACATCCAAAGTTGCACCACGGGATCCTGAAGGACCCTTGCAAGGCTCGGTAATCGCGATAAGCCCATGGAAGCTTGGCGCTAATTAAGGGATGATTAG
Source organism: Neodiprion lecontei (assembly GCF_021901455.1). Lineage (NCBI taxonomy): Eukaryota > Metazoa > Arthropoda > Insecta > Hymenoptera > Diprionidae > Neodiprion > Neodiprion lecontei. The sequence goes on from NC_060261.1 coordinate 9,472,250, forward strand.
ACGCGTGCCCAATCTCTGTTCGACGCCACTGTCATAGGCGAAAGTAAGATAATTTGCACACACGTGACGATCCGCTGCATGTGTGGAGGCGCGTAGGCGACGGATCGAAGTTAGTGATAGTGCCGCGTCCTGACAGGATGGAATTATTATTGCAATCAGCTGCCAGAGCTTAACCATGCCGCAGCGAACTAGAAACAAACACCAATTAATAATCCACACGGGCAAGTGCGGATACTGTAAATGTGCGGATGATACCTAACCGTGCCGGAATTGAGTGTACGTACACATGTGTGGTTACACACATTCGAGTTTCCGTAGAGCGTTAATTAACGTGTCCGGGAAGAGGTGTTCGTAGATGTGGGACGCATAGGTGAATCACAACTCTACCCTACGCGAGAAACTTTTTTTCCATTACACGTAAGATCATCTAAAATGCAATTAAATAGCAAAGATTCGCAAGTGGATACAAATCATATCGCGTGGAAAGATGTGCCACTGAGGAAGGAAGGAGTCTCTTTGTAAACGATAATATTCTCGCACGTTTCACTTGAGGATACGAAGTGATAATAAAAATTGCAAAGTACTCCGTACTCAAGTATTGCAAAACTACGATCCGAGGCTTTAAACACATACGAGACCAGGTGTCCGATTTACCGTTTCGATTCGGTTCCACATAAGTTGTCAAATCCGTTTGGTCATAGCGTAATGTACTGAATTTTCGACAGGTTTCCACAGTTTCCCTTTTCCTCGAATTAAAGTTATGCGAAATTTCACTTGAACACTTCAGATCCATTACGTCCATACAAGACAGCGAAACAAAATGTGCAAGCCCATCGACGAACTTAATCACTTTTTTTAGAGAACTCATATCACCCACTATCGCTGCCATGTTATGAGAATAGTACCAAGCTAGCTACCGTGTGATTGTATGCCATACTTGGCGTAGTACATCGATCGACTGGACACCATGAAAAGCCCATTACGAGTGCGATTGCATAATTATTGCGTTCTCAGTGAAACAACCCACGCCTATATCAATGCCCTGCCCCACCCAAGCGACTGTCTATACAAGATGCACGAAGGCACGGAACGCGGAGATCAGGTACACCTGCTCTGATCCATCCTCCCGAGTGCGGAGTGATGAAAAAATGATCTCCCTGTTCTGCGTAAGCACTTTTACACGTGAATAATTCGGAGTCGTCGAGTGGTACGTTCCCGCTGCCGGTTCTCTCGTGCTCTGGAGTGAGGAGCAAGGCGCGAGAGAAGTCCTGTGGGTCGGAGGTCGAGGAGACGAACGAAACGGGGGCCGCTGATGAACAGGCATACGGCTCTTACGTTCGGATAGAGGTGACAGTGCAGGGTGGCGGCGGCTCTGCACCCCCTCGACGTCCCGCTCTCTTTCGGTTTCCTTCCTCGTCTACTAGGGCCGATTCTCCTCTCGCTCCGGATATGAAATATTCAGCGGCCCCCGAGGAGGCAGCACGAAGGCCTGGCCTGCCATGGCTGTCACAAGGCGCATTACACCGGTTCCCGCCTGCCAGCCATTTAGCTGATTTAGAGGACTCCGAGAAAAACATCCTACGCCACTTTTCCAGCCACTCCCGTGTTTCACGGGCTGTGACACGCGAATCGAATTTGTCAAAAGGTACCCGTTTCGCGCCTCTCCCATTCACCGCAATGAATCTGCAGCCAAAAATGTAACACCATCTGCCCGGCAAAGTGCTCAACGGTCACTCGATCTCGCCCGTTTTCCTTTCACCCAGCATCGGACCACCGCGCTTATTTAGGACTTGTTCAAAGGTGGATCCTGGAAAAATACTTGAGACGCAGATCCTCGCCAGGTCGGAAAGCACGGCCGCAGGCAGTCGGTGGTAAGGGGGGCAAATGACAAACGATCCTACGCGCTATTGCGCTAGATTAATACCGGGGAATTCCCATCCGGTGGGCACGGGCTCGATATAATCGAATAGAGCTTTTGTTGATATGCGTGTATAATCAAATAAGGCATCCCCCCGTCGCCCCAATCAGCATACATTTGTATGCACTTGCACTCATGGTGAAAACGAGTTCTAAATGATGGGTAATTTGAGTCTCCGTCGAGCCCGAGTCACCCCCGTTAAAATACGAGTCTCTATGCGTGTGCCAGCAAATACACCCCACTTTCACTCGCTGCAGGCTTACCCACCCCTGGCTCTAGACCCCATAACCGTGAGTGGCAAGGCCTAGATGTAAGTAACGCGGAGTTCCCTTCCTTCCTGGACCAACCCCACCCCCTTTCTGAGCCAGGGGTTATTTTCCCCGGCACAAATTCACCCAGAGTTTAGGTCTTGCGATGCGTAATACAGTATCGCTGTTTTACATAGTGTAGAATTAGGAATAGGTAACTCATATGCAAATCGATGCTGATATGCTTGTTACGCTTGGCGTGCACTGTGAATAAGTGTGTGACAAATTTATCAGCGACGTACGGACCGGCTCGACTGATTAGCAATCGGATAAACGAAACATCTGAATCCAACCACTCAGTCGACCGGATAGTCGGACGTACAAATAAGCTCTTGAACATAAATTCTGACAAATAAGAAAACGGACAAACGTGCAAACAGACTTTACGGCGGTGGCAAACATTCCCAGCCGCGTACTCTTATCAAATTAATCATTTTACGAGCCATCAAACCTCTGCTCATCTTCGCGCGTATCCGTATTCATCCCAACATGCTGCACGTACGATGTTTACACGCACCACAATTGTGTCATTAATCGAAAGACTGCGGAAGATCCGACACCACGTCTTATAATGATACTGATGAGAATTTTTTTTTCGAGCCACGTACTTCAATCTGACTGGTTCAAAAAGAATTGGTCATTGAAAATTTACTCAACTTTCCTCAATAATCAGATTACTTACAAGAAAGGTATCTCAGGCCCATCTCTCCAATTCGATTTCTTTTGCACTATGTTGTAGTAGACTAAAAACTGAGCGACACGTATTTCTTTTAACTGCCATTAAACGCTTGAAGGGGGATGAAACCACTCTATTGAAGGTAAAGCATGTCAAGGGACGATTTGGGAGTTGTTTTTTTTTTTTTTTTTTTTTGTATCGAAAAAATTACATTTTTCATTTCTCGTTGTGAGAAAACTTGTCCAGTTGGATTGGTTAAAAAATATTACGTTCTTGTGACTAATACTGCCAAGTCACCCCCAGACATGCTTTACATTGGATAGTAGTTTCACCCCCTCAAAGTGTCTGATGGCATATGAAAAAAAATACGTGTCGCTTAGTTTTTAATCTACTACAACATATTACAAAAGAAATCTAATCGGAAAGATCGATCTGGGAGATACCTTTCTTGTTAGAAAAAAAAAACACAATTTTTTCGTTCCTGCTATTACCGCACAAATAGAATTTTCCAGCTCTGGTGTTTCGCAATAATTCTCGTAATACGGTACAATATGTGGTTGCATGGAACGGATTGAAAAGCTCCGGGGGATGAAGGGGGGGGGGGGCAGACTGCGGGGCAGGGGACAGTTTGCGAGCGGTTTTACGAGGCCACCAATACGCTCAACACACCAGCACGTTGTAAAACAATTATACGGTGTCGCTGGGCGATCAATAAATCATCAATTCTATTGTCATTGCAGGCAATCCAGCGTGTCATGATTATTGTTGGCACTCGAATTCGGCCGGAGCTTGCAGGTTACGCCGGTACACACTGCACACACCTATCTACACGTACAACTCCGAATGTCGTATAACGCGCGTTTCGACCAATGAATTCTCCGACTTGTCCGAAGCGTTGATAAACTGCGTTTATTATCAGACACTGATTTTACACAGTTGGGATTAATGACTACACGGCGCTGTTTAATGCTCATCCACCGATACGTACGTTTTCAAATTCACGTGGCGTCGACGGAAACGTCAGTCACACACGTACAGCATCATTCATGGTTGGATGGTGATATCGCACCCTCGAATCTAGTCGCAACACTGATTCGTGGTGAAGAAATTGGCCGTGTTTTTTTTTTTTTGTTATTTTTGCATAAATCTTTCACCTTCCACACTCTGAATGGCTCGCACGTGCGGACACAACGAGCATGTTTTACGTTCCACGCCCCGTCGTCCGAAGACCAGGAACACAAAACAGGTGCTACATACTCGTGCGCCTGAGGGAGAGATTTGTAGTTTCATTAGGCAACGGCTGCTGCTTACGACGACGGGCCTGTTGTCTACAACCACTTACAACGCTACTTACCTGCCTCGTAAGTTGAGTAAGCATATAAGCAGCCCGAGATACCCAGGCTAAGACACCCTCTCTCTGTGGGGAAATTTTGGAAAGACCTAATCCACCGGGATCTTCTATGTGTTGAAGAAAAAGATCGATTCTCGAGTTTCATTATTCCTCGAGTGAATAATTTGCCAGGATATTATTACAAAAGATGAAATCACACCTTCTGATCCAGTAGTCGTCATAGATAAAAGACGTGTAAAAGCTTTCATACGTCACAAAATGAACAAAGCCAACGTCAGTATAAAAATAGTCCTGTCTCAGGCTTTAAATTTTAAACACGCATTGCTATTGAAGTAGTTTTTTTTTTTTTTTATAGCACCCAGTTCAGTATGTATCTATAGTACTATGCGATTTTTCGAAGCGGTAGAAATTTTTCACCGAGTTTTCAAATCTCAGCTGCGTCACTGTATTATAGTGAAAAATAAAACGGAAAACATTCGCGCGAGCGAGAATCCGCCCATCGCCATGACCATTGAAACTTTAGACATCTTCCTCCATTGCACAGGATATCAAACGCGAACGACTCTTCTTTCGGAGTATAAGGATCACCGCGTTTTGCAATTCGTCCCGTAGTACCATCCTGGGGAGTTTCGTTTAGCATATACGTCCGTATGCCGTAGATATATCACGCAGTCATTGCAATATTGGCAAAATATATAAGTTTGTACGGATATACCACGGAGCTTGAGCTGGATCGTTGGACTCGTACAAAAGGAGAAAATCCATCCGATGCCGGCACACAATGGTTCGAGAGCGCGAGACGGCTGGTGCAGCTGCAAGGATGATCCGCGGGCGTTAATCCTGACTCTCTTTCCGGATCGCAGCGCATGCACAAACGGATCTGGAAAGCAGATTTCTACGTTTTCGACGTCACGGACGTTCGATCGACGCTCTCGACGGTTCGCGAAGAAATTTCCCATTACCCAGAGTCAACCCACCCGACCGCCCCAGTCTGGCTCTATATCTTCATCGCATTTTCGAAAACGTGACGAATCCTCGACGCCGAGGATTTTACCCGTCGCTCACAATGCTTCCTGGCACCGCTACCTTACACGCCATGAAAATCTTTCCCCCAGTCGACACGTAAACAACAGACTACGACGCGATGGTGCTTGCTGTGCGGTGGGGAAATAAGGTTCAATGGCGAATTAACCATCACGACGTAATTATCACCCACGAGATACATACGTAAATATGTCCGCATGATTTTCACGAATGGAAGGAAAACGTGCCACTCTTCCAACTGTGAAATCGCCACCGTTACAGAAGCATGTACCGATCTTGTTTATTCACTCACTCCGGATAGCGTTATCAAACATGCCAAGAGTCATAGTGAAAAGTACCTATTTCGAACGCACATCAAGTCGTACCAAATCACTCCAAGTCACGTAGAGGAGTTTGGAGTGGCGGAAATTCGCTTGAAGTCTTTATAAGCGAGCAGTGCATGCAATTGAAACAGAACGATCAACCACTCGTATTCTAATAATGAGAATTGGACAATCGTTGGAGTTTAGCGGAAGGGTAAAGGGTAGTTTTCGGGTGGTGAATATAAGGGTCTGGAATCAGGCTGCCAGGCGGCACGTCGAACGCGTGGTTATAACGTTGGAGGTTATATCTAAGAATTTGAGTTAATTTCATAGCTGATCACCCAGGGTAATCCCGAGCGGCGCAGCGGCATTAGGGTCACTGGAGCAGAAAACAAAGCTGCGGGTGATCCCCGTCGCTTCCAATCGCACGTCATAAGTGCTTCCGAGCCCCATTCGTCATTCGGTTGATCACCGAGCAGAGGTTGAGGGATGAAGCGAGGAATATTCCTCCAGCATTTCAATCCCTGCCGCATTGTCGGAAGAAATCTCTGGACGATTCGCATGGAATATGAAAAATCTTTACAAGGACCTTGAAAATTTCCGGTGCTTAAAAGTCACCCGCGTCTAGAGATACGGGTTGAACACACTTAGCCGGCTAATCCGGCGCGTGGCGAGTCAACCGGGGGCAATTCGTCGCGGCATTGTGTGCCGCGATAAATAAATCAAGTCGTAAGCAGCCGATTTTCGAGTTTCCCTCGAGGCCACCCCGCTCGCCCTTCTTCTTCGCTCTTCCGTCGCTTAATGGCCGCTGCCGTGCAGTGCTACTGTCGTCTCTCACGCCCCGGTGTGCTTCACGCAATCCGCAGCTAAGCAGGCTGACTAAGGCACCGTGCAGCCAGCTCCATTCTGTGCTCAAAGTCATTATTATAATACACGTAGAGGAACGCAACGTGAATAGGAGTATCAAAGTTCCTTCATCCCCCACCAAGAGCTTCTTCATCCGAATTAATGTACCTAGTTTCGTTCGCGTACCCACCGCTACAAGTAAAGCGAAAAGCGCATCGTACCGATCCGTTTAACCGTAAGGAGCACGGTTAGTTTTTCGGCACGCATTCGCTTATTACAGCAATTTGACGGACATCCGTAACTCAACGTTGTTGCCGAGATTGCGCCGACAGGCAGAGAGAATAAAGAGCGGCATATCCGCGCAGGTGCGGTTCTCGAACCGCACATCCCCTTCATCCGGCACGATTGTTTTCTTCCATTCGGTGTGAAATACAACGTACATACACGGACAATGTAACGTATGTAAAGCCGGAACCGCCCGGATATACGGAAAAAGAGAGGGAGGGTAGGGAGAGAAATGGATAGCGTCATTCGACGGGGTTGGGGGTATAACGCGTGTGATCCTCGAATAGGGAAGCTGTAAATAATTGGCTGATGTGTTTGCACTGCGTCAAATGACGGGCCAGATTTAGTCGGTCTCACGCCGCCATGCGAATCGGCATTAGTTGGGTTCGCGGGAACGAAAGGGCAGTTGGAAATACGTACGATGTACCTACATATGTCGCCGCTCCTATACACGGGGTCCACACATCGACGCCGTTATTTATGAGATTACCGCGGATTATGGGAAACGCGTTTCCGTCAGAATCCGCGAGATATCAAGATTGATGCGCCGCTGCCGTTCGGAACTGTTCGATGAAACCGATTGAATCGGAAGCATGCCGCACCGTCTGATGCTTAGGCAAAATGGCAAAGGGTGGAACGGAGTCTGGAGACAGGATTCGGGGTGTCGAACTTCTCCCTGCCAAAAGATGCCGGAGTGTCTTTCGCTCGCGTTTCCTTCCGCGCACGGGGATTCGTTGACACGTCACGCTGTCTCGTCGAGTATCAGCCACTGCTGTTGCGTCGGTGCTGCTGCCAACTTCACCCCCCGGACGACCAACCCTTGGCGTAAGCGGCAAACACACACGCACGCACGCGCGCGCATAGACACAGACGCAAACGCATACCGTTATCCGGAGACGTTGCAACGCCGTGATACAAGCTACGAGGTCCCAGTCTTGTCGAAATCCTTTCAATATATCAGCGGCCCACAAGGGTAAACATTCTGTCATACGAGATGCTGCTGGAAAGGGGACAAAGGGGCCATTTTATTATTGAGTATATTGAGAGTGGAGTGACTACTCTATTCTCGTATTTTTCTCCTCCTCTGCTCTTCTTTTTCTTATCCATCTTCTTCTTTCTCTCTCGCTCGTCCGGCCGGCCTCCGGGACGTGAGAAAGGAAGAGACGGGGATAAGACCGCTGCTCCGTCGATTGCTGCTGCAATAATATTTATTCGAGATCTGCCCCGTTATTACCAACCACTACGAAACGAATTTATGTCCCAGGCACACACTCTGTTGTTCTCTCGTTCGCTTGGAAAATTGTTGTTGGAATATAGTTTGGGGTAGACGCGGAGCTAATGTCTTGTCTGAAATGTACCCCTCCCTTGCCTCTTTCTTTCTCTTATTACCTCGCGGGATCGCGCGCGGGGAAGATGCAATAAAAATAAGCCGAGTCTCGCCCGGGCCAAAACCTGCGGAGCATAATCTAACCTCCAGAAGCGATGCTTACCCAGAAATTACGGTCGTTACTTATACACTCGTGCTGAACCGCTGCTATACGATTTATTACATCCGATTAAAGCGATTTAATCTATTGTTATACCCCATGACGGGGGTGATCTTCGCCGTACGAGAAACAGCATCCGCGTCTTCTTACTCGCGGTGATTACATCAACGCGCGGATGAATTTATCCAATTCCAGTTTCGTTCGAGAATAAAACAGAGTGTTTTTTCATCCCTGTCTGGCGTATCTGACCGATGCGAGGCAAAACAAGCCGGGTGAAAAACGCGGAAAAAATCTGTAGTAGACACCGATTTTTCGAGTACCTATAATACGCGTAAAACAGCGTCAACCGGTTTTTGAAAGATGGGATTCAACCGTAAAACGCATAACGCTTGTATATAGATCAGTTCAAGTGGTTCACGGACCGTCGCGTTTTAGCTTTGAATACGAAACGACCGCAATAATTTTGACGAACGGTCCTCGGGATGCTCGAGGAATCCCCCGCAACCGGGTGCTAGATCTGTTTTTCATTTAACACGTGAAAAACAAGCGGGACGTCGACGTGCGACAAACAGTGAAAACGTGCCGTCGGATGAGGACTCCTCGTGTTGAAACAAATCATCGTTCCGGTTGAATAATTTCACGCATCATGTCGTCCCATTCCGCGCTCCATGCATCGCGTAACAACGCATCTCGCCTGCAGTTACGGTCGGGATACGCAAGAGCGTGCATTTTTTATATACCAATCCTGACAAAATCACAGGGCAAATAATTCCGCAGGTCTCAGAGCCGGATGAAGGAGTCGATACCACGCGGCGTTCGAGTGACTGGGACACGTTGTATCACATGATGCTCCTGATCCGGGCGGGCGGAATCATCGAATGACCGAGCCTGCACGGCATTATAACTGCAGTCAGTTGGACTCGTGTTCGATCACTGGCCGACTCGGTACCGACCCTGTGCGGTATCCCGGGGCGTGATATCCGTATTTGTAGACACGGATATTCACCAGCGTTAGCCGGCTCGTTCGCACCGTTGTAAAACGACGAAATGATCCCGTTTTCGATGCGTCATTCCGGACGTTCCGAATTTCCCTCAGTGAACGCACACATGTGCTCATGCACGCAGACTTGTAATCGATATAACGGTAATTTTCCACAGTCAATTTACCCGCTGAAGTTATCTCGATGATTCGTAATCCTATAATTTGAACAAGCCATGGTCATAAATCCGGTGGTATTTCGTTTCACAGGTTTCCGTAGTTTTTTTTTTTCCCCTTCCTTTTTTTAAAATTACGATAAGCGTACTTGAGAATTTAGAATTAGAAGGGAGAGAGAAGAACGCACGCGAGGAAAAATCAATCGTTGGGCCGAAAACGCGTTTATCCGCGTGTCTCCCGGGTAGGCAATGAATACGAGAATAGTAACCGTAGATGCCATCTCGATCCTGGGGGTTAAATTAAATGATTTGCATAAGTAGGTGGGTGTCGACACTGGCAAGCAGAAGCGGGCCCGAGGGACGGACGAGGGGTGAACGGGGCGAATTCAACCCCCTCGTCTCGCCGAGCAGGCTACAAGAAGAATATATTATATATTATGGATAATAGGGAACAGCGATATAGGAGTGACGATAAGGTCTTATAGCCACGAGTCGGCACGTGTCGACAAGTCTGCCAGCCACTGATACAGGCATTCGCAATTATTACACGAGTGCCATTCGGTCCGCGTGTGTGAGGGGGATGCAGGCACGTTGAAAATCCAGAGCTCAATCATGCAGCGAGGCGAGTGAGGAATCTATCGAGGGTTGGAGATGGCGTTATAATAACAAAGAATCATGGAAAACCAAGGGCTTTTCCGCGAGTTCGCGAGTATGCGAAAGATACACACGCGCGCGTCGCACACCCTGAACAGCTAGGCATGTACGTACGTACATCGTAATGCCGAAGTGATTCCTGGGAATAGTATAACGCGTGTGGTGGAGACGTGGGCGAGAGTGAGGAGAGATAGAGAGAGCATCGGGGCACGATTGCCTTTTCGATGTAGCGGTGGGTGTTTGTTGATGTTGCGACAGGAGTGCCACGTGTCATTTCGCATTATTACTGTTTGCCAAGAGACAGAGGTACCCCCTCGTCACCGCGTCGTGGGAAAAGCCAACACAAACAATATAAAATCGAGATAGATAAAGTGACGGGGGACACGGTTCGCGGGGTGCCGTGCCAATCCCCTTTCACGATCGGTCTAATCTCGGATTGACTCGTGTCGCTTATTAATATTTTATGCAAACACCGCATGATTTACGTCCGCCTGCCAGAGGTGCATCATGATCAACGCCCGCGTTGGTGGCGGTTCGTAAAACCCGGTAACTAGCCGAGGATCGAGGCAAGCCTGGACCGAGGTGTACAAGGGTTGATTTCACGGACACCTACGGAAACCGCCATTGCAGCCGCGCGTTACGAAGCAGTCGGGTTTATCTGCCGGCAGGAAATCCCGGGATCTGGTGACGCAGGCGACCGAGGGGGGGAGGAGAAGAGGGTACTACAGGCGAAAACGGGAGAAAAATCTGCAAACCAAAACGAATCAAAGTAATCCGGGAGGAGCGTTCTAAAAAGGCCGCAGCGGTTCGCGGTCGATGAGCATTTCGTAAATAGATCCCTCTCTCCAAGGCTCCTTTCTCTCTCTCTCTCTCTCTCTCTCTCTCTCTCTCATCGCGCCCCTCAGCGACGAGATCGTTGGTATGGTACCCTCCCAACCGTCGTCGTTTTAAATTGCTGATGAGCATTTTTAGATTGGTTACGTTAAGTGAATTGGTACATAGACGGCTCTGTGTTTTCCCGATAAAAGTCTTAATGAATCCCGGGGAAGATGGCTGACGACACCGCGCTGTATAATACAGCTGTTAAAAAATTGTCCTCCCCCGACCGTGCATATCCAGGAAAGGAGGTCCGATTTACACCTTGATTAAGTATAATTTTTGCGTACCCAGCCAGCCTTCGATAACTGACCGCAAAACCCGGCTCCGCGTCTAGAGGACATGACTTTCTCCTAGGTAGCCGAGGACGTTCGTCCAGCCGCGACGCTGTCGGACGCGGGTGAAACAAACGTAAATACGAACGCGAAACCTGAGGGGCTGAATCCAGTACGCCGGAGTTAATTAACGCCGGCGAGGCATTAGAGTGAAATGCAGAATGTAGAATGGGGAGGGATATACATACCTACCAACCCCTCGAAACGAGATTCTACCTCGCAGCAACACGGCCGGGCAATGGAAGGCTTGTACCTCCCATCTCTCGTCGCAGGCAGCACATCCGATAAAAGGAATGGGCACGCCGGACGCAGAGTCGCCAACGTACGTACATACAACAAGTGCGGCAACAATAGCGTCGTCGACAGTTCGTTAAGCACTTCTTTCAATATGGATTGTTCGCCGGCCGGGGGACGCTGGCTAGTCACTGTGACTGTCCTCGTTCCCCGTTTCTCATTCCTCGCCTAGCTCTCCCGCAGGCACGGTAGGAGCGAGATGACTTCGGCCGAAAGGTGTGAACTGGAGATAACCAACTGGTGTTGTGACATCACCCAGCTAGCCTCCTGCACGCGCGACCACTTCCTCGTCACCTGAGATAATATCGCCCCCTTGTTACCAGAACGTCCATCCATCACCTCTGGGATTTCTACGCGGTGAACGAAACGTCTTATTATTCCCCATGCCACGGAGTCTTGCCGAGTCATTCGTTCCCCACTCCTGTTGACGGGAGGACAGTCTCGCCGAAATTCGCGGTAGTTCACCAGGGATGGGGTTCGCGAAGAAGAATAATGACCACTGAGGCTGCGTGGTAACTCGGAACTGAGGAGCTACCGATGTCAAAATGTTTACTCTTTGCGTTAAATAGCTGTGTTCGAATACGTTGTACGTACATACCTAATCGATACGCTGACTGAATGACTGTCAGAGAAAATTGTTCCGAGAAATATGATGATCGCAAAAATGTATATACATTTTATTCGTGTCGCTGTACGCTATACCTATAATGTAGTTTTATTTACTGCTCATGCCTACCGTGGAATAAACTTGGTCCTCGGTCCTGTAAGCTTTCGACAAAAGGTACATACCGAGCGAGCTGACTATGACGAGGCCATAAGTCATGGTCACGTCGTCGTAGAGAAGAGATGCTTCTTCTTATCCCATCCGACAAGTTGATGGATCGTTAGCAAACAATAAGTCACTGTGGTCATCGTACTGCTACTTATACCGAGTCGACAGCCCCGGACAGTGTGAAAGGTTGAGGGTTGAAATTTGGGGTCAAGTATCGAGCTGGACTCTCCTGCACCAACGGCTTTCGGTTGTCTATGAATTGGTAATATCGCGTCAAGCCATATCAGCCCGTACTCAATCGACGAGACTATTATTCGAAATATTTATAACAGATATAAAATTTCAAAATTTTTTTTTTTTCTCTTCTTTTTGTTTCAATCGTATCTGGCGACTTTAGCTTCAGCCATTGTGTCAGAAATTTGACGTTCGCGTCCCTCTCCCCTCGCCGGAGGGCACAGAACACTTCACTCGGGAAAAAATCCGTCCGGATCACGAAAACGGGAAAATACGTCAATCAAGCCGGCGGGACCCTCGTGGGCCAGGATTGACCAGGACGCATCTGTCACCGAATACATTGCCGCGCGAACGATTTTGTTAGTGATGAAATTGACCCTGTGTACGCTAAAAATGCGTGACGTCTCGGGTTTCTCTGTGTCCAAGAAAAGAAAAAAAAAAAGAATAGACTGTAGTTTAAGCACCGTGTTCGATGTTTTAGCGTCAATGCTTCAGTCATTGCACGTGATTTTGACTAATTACTGCGCGATGAAATGCAAGATTATTTGAACGCCACGGTGTTCTTATCTCAGTAAAAAATCTGACAGTTTATTTTCGAGGATAATTCGTTCGAAATAGAATATAGAAATGTCAAGGGGACCCCGGGTGAAAGGTTCGTCTGGTGCTGGTCTGGTTCTCCCTCGAGAAGAGTGGGTATATAACTATATACGTATAACCAAGACGAGGAGACAGATGGAGCGAGCCTGTCGTCGGGTAGGTTTGAAAATAAAACAGCCATGGACCACGTAACAAGTTAATGCCTGAGGAGATTCTGGTCCTTCGAGGGCTCGGGCTTCACTGCTAGGTTGGGTCATCATCGGCCTTCAAGCTCGTCTATGACTAGGTCTGCGTCAACGTCGTCACCGTCATCGGTGGCACGGCGTGTCGTGTTTCGCTCCCCCGATTCCCGCCGTGACAGAAAATACGCGCCACTTGGCAGCCGACTCTACTCGACTAGCTGCTGCAATGCCCTTCGTACAATGGGCGAACCGAAACGCCGTGGAGATTTGAAACGTAACACCCGTTACAGTGATCTCCCTTCCCCCCCCTCACCCCGGGGTACGGGCGCGACGTTTGGTGGCTCGAGGGTTTTCGACCGGGGTTCCAAAGCCCCAACGCATGGCTCCCACTACCCGAAGCGACGTGTTTAATTGGTAATCCGTTTAAAGGATTAGTAACTCGTGATGAGAATTAGGACGTGTCGCCCGTTCGGCTGCCTCCAGCTTGTCCACGTCTCCGGGACAGACAAGACTCGGGGAGTGAGCGAGAGACGGAGTCGTCGTCTATTGGAAGTCACCAGGAATCGGGTATTAGACACGTGTATAAGTAGGTATGTCACCTTTGTCACGGTGGTATTAACTCGATATTTTTTCCAACTGAGGTATCTCCAGAGGTTTTTTTTTTAACAACGATCTCTTCTTGCACACCGGTTCGATCCTCCTTCGAAGGACGATCGTGTTGGAGTCGAGAGATCCGTGACATGCCGCAGCTCATTATATACCCCGACTCGCAGTCAATGTAAAACCAGTTGCCGCGAGTGGTTAAAGTCAATGGCTTCGCCTACAGATCCTTGAGATTTTCATCACTGATTGTTCGGTACGATGATTCACTGGGTGAACGTGAAACTCCTTCGATGATATGTCTACGTCATTTGAATGAAGATAGTACAAGGAATCAGGAGCAGCTGGCATACGTACATTTCGTAGTTTCGTAAAGAGAACTTGACAACGGGAATGATTTCTGTCAAAGTATCTTCTACATCAATTGGACTCGACTTAATTACTCATTTCCACGCTTCGTACTCAGACTCTGTATCTGATTTCAAACATTGAAGACGTTAAGAAAATCCATTAAAACCCTTCGATTCTCTTCAACGACATTCGTTTTCAAAGTACTAGTCCAATGAAATAGTAGATATGATGGAACTCGAGGGTATACATGCAAGTATTTATGCACGTATTCACACAGGCACACACACACGCGCAAACGAGCGACGCACTCGAAAACAAGGGGGGCGTTGAGCGTTTCACTTGGTGTACTCGGAATGACGTTTGAAAGCGAGACACTATGCATACATATATGTAAGCGTGTAGATAGGCTGCAGAGAGTGGTAGAAACCCAGTCTACCCCCGGGGTTCGGAGTGCTTCTGGGGATGGCTCACTTTTCAAACAGGCTTACTCTTTACTTTGTAGGCTACTATAACGGCGGGTAGGTGAAGGGTGAAGATCAAATCCGTCCTGATCTAATAGGGATTAAAAGAGTGACAAATGTAAGAGTTAGTGACGGGCGAGGGGCGGGGAGAAGGCTAACGCGCACAACAACCCATGTCTTTGTGCCCGATGGCATGAAAAGGGGGCTCGTTGAAAAGTTCGGTTTCTGTTGAATCCACCGAACTGTATTACAACCAAAAAGAAATTTCTTTTCGAGAGCACATTTGAGACCTTAGATGTTTCTCATACAATTTTTCGTTTTTTCAATTTTGTTCCTTCGAGCGTATAATCGGGCGAATTGGGAACTTTGTCACTTGGATACGTGCGCGTTTATACTGTAAATTTTGTGAAGAAAATTTTTAACAGTAGATATGGAAGATGGCAGGTGAATATATATAGACGCGTAATGTATAACTGTATAAAAGTATATACTCGCGTATGCTATACCTACTGTATATCGTAGTTTCAGAACAGAAGCTCGAGCACGCTGGGTAAAATTGCTTCTTGGCTAAAGTCTTGAAACTTTTCTCATTTGCCTGGATGGCAGAAGACCCCCAAGTACGTACATAGTAGGTACCTACCCCGTCATCGTGTTAGTCGAATCATAAAGAACTTTCCGAAATGTTCCGATCCCCGCGTCTGATCAATCCAGGAATCCGACATCATCGTTGACTGAACCATTGACTGGAAATATCTCACGAAACTGACCTACCCCAAGACACGGTTTAGCACGATCAAGAACGCGAACGGAACCCTTGTTTGGTTTTGAAAATCGACGAAGGAATTAACCTGCTTTTCAATTTCCATGCTTTTAAAGTTGCCATTTGTAGCAAAGCGTACGTTTTCATGGTAAGTGGTTCATCTGGTTAACCGATCGAGTGTAAATGGAGTAGGAGGAAGGCGAAACTGCGAACTACCTCAGTCAAATCGTTTGCCGATTTTCGTCAATATCTAACCGAAACTGGATTCCCGGTTGGACAGCGCTAACAAGGTTGAAAAAAGTTACACCCAACACGTGGTAAGTCGGAACTGAAACACTGCAGCTTATATCCCTAGCAGCGTGAGTTAAAAATTTTACGCCAGTGGTTCGAATTACGATCCATCAGGATCAACCGGTCGTCCCTCCACTTTAATAAGGATACCCGTATAACCCTAGAATTATCGGCCCTCACTCTATACCGCCGCGCTAAACTCCCAGCACGGAGCCATCGATCAATCCAACACCGGGCGAAGAGGCCCACCTGGCCCAATTTTATGGTGGATCCTATCCAGAACGAATTATAAGGCGAACCGAAAAGATCGTAACAGTGAATTTCGAAATGATACTGTGCCTACATGATTCAGGATTACATTTCGACGCGCGTTAAGGACACGGTTGCATCAGCCTGCAACGAGACGAACTATAACGTACCGACCGATTAAGCCGCTCTGAAGATATTCGGAAACGATATGTTTTCGAAAAAGTGTGTTCATGTCCTCGGGCGCGATGCTGGGTGAACGAGCTCGTAGAAGGTGAAGCTTGTACGAGAGTGGAGCCGATAAATCAAATAACTTTTTCAGTAACGGGCTACATCGAGATAAAATGGTAATGAAAACATGGCCGATACGACGCGATAACATTCCGCAACTGAACCGGGACACGCGTCCTCTCCTCATGCAACGTACGGGCCGAGGGGCGGACGGGGCCGGAGGGGGCTTGTGGTGTATACCAGGTACTACATACCCGTTGCAAAACCGCCCGGCGGCTATACGGCGGCCCGCATTCTCGATTCTCGTCCGAGTTCTCGTTGTCCATCACCCAGCCCTCGCCGTCACCCTCGTCCTCGTCCTCGTCCACGTCCCCGGACGTTGGGAGCTCAGCGAGTCATTAGTACGAAAAAATACAGTCCTCCATCATCGGTCAATATCAATTCAACTTAAGAGACGAATAAGGCGGGTACGATACGTGTAACTTGCGACGGCATAACACGTGTCCAACAAGAGAAATCGACACACCAACGGTACGCATTAAAATTTACTTCGAGGCTGCTTTGGTACCACCTTAATTGAAATCACCAGTTCTGTACAGACGCTTTCGTCGATCTACCTTGAAGACAATCGATTTCGATCCTTCAAAACGATCTGCGAAGTCTACAGTGCTGTGAAATACGCAACATAGGTGTCTGCGAACCACAGTAACGATGGCTAGGAATAAATTTTCACGGACTGTAGTTTACGAGCCGTGGCTGATGAATACGGCTTATCGATTCCCGATCCTCGTCATTAAGTAGTTTTTCTCGTACGGTATAAGTGAATCTGATACTTACGTTGAATCGCGTTATCGTCAAATGATTCTAGACATACTGAACGTCAGTTTTCCGTGTATCACCAGCATTAATAGTACTTAAGTTGATCAGGTTAATTGACAATTATACGCGAATGTCGTACGAATACACGTTTCTCAGCTCTGTTAGAAGCTAGTAGGTACATTAATTGCCGCATAAATCACTGTTGCCGAGGAACGATTTTGAATATAAGTAGCAGTGTTACTACAGGCAACAAATTTATCCGGTTCAGCGATTGTTGGACGTATATACCTGCTTGAGGACGGTTATCATTCATTGGTGATAAACTCGTGGCTCGATGAAATTCTATGAGATTCTCGAAGCCGCGGCCCTACCTCAGACGAGGATAAAATTTATCTGATCAAAGGGAAGACGGTGCCGTTGGTTTATCTGCGGAGCCCCGGAGGTTCGTAAACTGCGTCCGAGATACCTTCCTTATTAACATTCCGCCGGATGGTGGAAGAAGCGAGTCGTGTCCGCTGAGACAGGCCGCAGGACCGCTCCTCGGACCTGTACCCAACAACTTTGAGAGCTGCCCTTCGAGCTGCTTTGCTACCTCGGCCAGTTTCAGTCCCTGCAGTAGTCTTTCGAGGCATCGACGCGTCGCGAGGCTTCTTTCGAGTACATTAAAAGTTTTGCTACGGTTCGTCCAACATCGTGGATTCGCCGACGGTTCGCAACATGGAATATCAAGCGGCGGTGACAGTGTCGCGATAAGCAGCTAGTAAAATAAATTACAAAGTTCATAGACGAGGTGACCGGGACAAAGAAACGTCGGTGAAAATGAAGGAGCTGCTACACTTTGGATACAAATATCTGTCGTACAAAAATTCCCCAACCGACTGACACGGTGAGTATCAGTAGTCTGCACTCCTCGATACCGGATTCAAACTCATTTCTAAAATTAGCTCGGTGTCTAATTGCCCGAGAAGTCTGTCAAGACGCGTTCTCCGTCATCGCAAATCAATCTCGTTCAATTCGACCAAGTTCTTGCGACCGTTTCGTAACTGCATCGGCCGTTTCTCTACCTGACCAACGACTCTCGTATGGCTACATGTCTCACGTGTACCAACCACACGCTATAGTCCTGGATGGACACGGCGTAGTTTGACGAGTCAGCTTTTACCGGTGATGGCGCCACTCTACGAGTCGCTTGATTCTTGCACGGCATGTCTCTCTCTTTACTTTTCACGTACTCTTTTTCTTTTTGTATACAGGTCTCTACCTTTTCATTTAAATTCTTACGGAATATCATTTTCGACATAACGATGATAATCCGGTTTCGTATAACGATGCCAAACTTTTTTTTCAGGCAGAGAAATCGTTGAGATTTTTGCCTATTGCACTGTTTTATATTCAAAGTATTCTAAAATTTAATTCTCTCCAAAATCGGATTACTCAAATATACCCACAATGTAATTTCTGCAATTCAAGTACGTAATATAGAAATTAGTACACACGATCTACCTGCACGAAGCTTTTTTCAAGTCACTTTGAATTCCCTAAAACCGAAAGACAGAGTTTCGAACCGCTTCCGTCACAATAATTTCGATCACAGTGTCTCAAATAGAATATACAGAAAAATTGCTTTGTCATCTGAACAAAAAACGTCACCAAATTTCTTAAAGCGTAGCATAATAACATGGAGAAAATTGGAAACGAATTAAATATCGATCGATAGAAATTCATCGGAGAGTGATCCGGCCAATCAGCAATGAATAAATATTCTCGGTACCGGTGGATGATCAGTACAAATACAAGTTCCGAGGCAAAAGGGTTCCCAGGAGTAGCGAGTTAAGCGCCGTTATATCCTATATGTCATCGTGAGCAATTGCATTGATATGCATAACCCCACCTCGCGAAAAGACAGGCCGCAATTTGATATTCAATATTCAGTGGGTAGGTATAATATTGTTTTACTCTGGGAGGGCATCGATATACATACATACATATATATATATGTATATAGCTAACCGAAATACGTATACGTGCCTATAAAGTATATAAGAGAGCAAACCTCGCTAGTATATACGTGTATTGTCGGTACCGGGTGGCTGCTTGCCACCCCCCAACCCCCACCTCGCAATGCCCTCCCGCAGTCTATAGAGATCGCAGACCAGATTCCCTCGGAATAAAATCTGGCCGCATTATTCAATCGGATCTCATTGGAATGCTTCGATCAAACTTAATAATGCGCGGCGCGCAAGAAGAGAATGCAGATAGTGCGTGGGCTGCATAAGGGATCCTGGTCGTCTGCAAGGGACCTTATAACCATGGTTCGTAACGCGGCCACAGGGGGGCGGCGTCGCGACGCCCGTCAATTAATACCGGAGCGTCACCTTATCTGTATGCGTTCCTCAATCCCGGCTGGTCCAGGTTCCGTTCCCACGATACGGATAATACGCAAAATATATTCCCCCTTTGAATCAGGCCTCACTTTATTCCAAGCGCATTCCGCCCGGCAGGAAATCCCAATACGTCAATCTTGGAATCTGATTTCTAAGACTCCCGAGATTTTTGCTGATCGTTGAAGAATACCTCTTCGATATACCCGCACCGCGCTTTCGGTGAACGATCAAGGCAATCCAATTCCGTCGGTACAAATTTCTGTGGCAAATTGCGAAGACCCTTCAAACTACACGACGCGACTGTTTGAATCTCAACAGAGATCCGGAGATATTTCGATAAGATTCAACGATCTGCCTAATTGCAAATGATTTTCTTCCGTCGGTGGGTACACGGGAGGGGGGGGGGGGGGAGGAGTCGGCTCATCTCCTGCCGAAACTACGCTCGCAGGATTCACGACGACCCCGTCTGGGCCACCCGTCTTGCGATAATTAAGCCCCCGTGGTTTGTCACGCTAATGAGGAGTTCGTCCGCGCATCAAGAAGCAGCTCCCGGCGTCACTGCGTTGTAGTCTCGTGATTTTTAGTCGTTAAAGACAGAGTGGAATTTGATTTGTCCAGCAGTTTACGAAGTGCGAAAAGAGTTGAATATTTTTTGCTCGCTGGCGAATCGGTTGTATCAATACACGAACCACACCATTCACGGGTATAAATCACTGAGAGAAAAAAGTCATCGAATCGACTAAACGTCTGGTCACGGGCGACGATGTGAATATTTATTTGTCTCGATTCGAATCGTCTGTCTAAATTTTGTTAAACCAACAAAAGTATTTTGCGGTATCGAGTGAGTAATATTGTGTTCACCGCGTTTGGTTGAATCAAACGAATATCACTTGTTTCAAGTAATCCCGTCATTCCGTGTGCGTGATTGTAGAATTTTTATAAGCCCATCAATGGGATTGCAACTGATGTGAAGTATTGGAACACGACTACGTATAGTTGGGGGATGCGTGGGGGGATAAGAGATTGGAAACGTCAACACGTCAAGAGGCAGAAGGACAAGCCTGAAGCATACCGCAAGCGTAAAGGACCACATACGGTATGTGGACAGACCGCAGGATCGGCAGCGAGACCGCAGGGAGACCAAAGCGCGCTGAGGCCTTTCGACGATCACTGGGTACATATTTGTATTCTACTTTAGTCCGTTTACTGAAACAGATTTTAGTTTGTTCAAATGCGTGCGCGTATACGCGCCGCTCGTACTATGTATAACAAACAAAACGGATTGACGTTTGCCGCAACGTCAACATATTTTTGAAAAAAGAATATACCGAGGAAGAGAGGGAAAATAAAAGAACAGGGCGTGGGTCCGCCGAACCGTTGACCGAAAAATGAATCAGATATTCCGCGTCGTAGGTGGTTAACCCGATCAGTTTGCCGGATACTGGAATCGTTCGAAGAAGTGTAATCGCAGATTCAAGCCGCATTCCACATCGTCGAATAAATATCCAATAACAGAAATATATCGCGAAAGTGTCGGCGAGGGAACGAAGAGGCGTAAACTATCGGGTTTAATTCTGTTGTGAGATTTAATTAATCGTACAGGGCTTTGGAAAAGGCATACGCCCAAGGAGGAGTATGAATACAGAGGGTATAATAACTTCTGGGCAAGCGTTATATGTATGCGTCAACTTTACCTAAATTTCAACACCACCCCAGCGGCAGCCAAATGGTAAATGGTAGTTTGAAACGGAGGTGTAAAGCCATTTGAAACGGCTGCCGAAGCGGACTGGAGAAAAGCCCGAAACGCCGAGCGAGAAGCAAGCGGAACCGGGAGAATGGGTATTGAGACCAACCGACGCCCCGGTTCTTCAAGTTTCCCGGAGGCACCGCCGCAATCGTTTGTTCAACACACCGCCAACAAATCCAATGCACACCGTCAGACGTTTCAGTCCGAGGTTTGCTGGGTCTAGTGCTAAACCGTCACAGCTCCTTAAAATTTTGGCAAACTTACGACAAGCGAACACATCAGGACTCGTTTTATGAATCTGAGAAGTGATCGGGCCAGGAATCAGTACATTGAGAGAAATACACGATGCCTGTTTTACGGAATTTTTCTAGTTACTATAGCAAATGAAATTTTTTTCAGTGGAAGGAATCGAATATGACGTTTTGTCCCGAGTGACAGATGACGTATATTTTAAGTCAGATCTTACACATGTGATTAGAAGCAATTAGAGTCGACCCGAAGTCAGGTGAACACTCGATTCTAGAATGATCAACCGGTGTTCTTAGACATAATCACATGATCACATCATTGCATCATCGTGTAACAAACGTCAACAGTAATTGGAGGCGCAACGTGGATAGCGATGTTTGGATAAAAGTTCATTTCGAAGCGAGAAAGTTTCGTGAAAGAGAAAAATATGAAGGAAGAGAAAAATTCTTTATACAAAGTTCGCCAGGAGGAAAGAACATAGTATAAGCGTTCGCCTGGTATCGCGGAACCAAAGCAAGTTGTTGTGCTTTGTGGCAGCCCAGCCGCAAAGCGGAGAGTGGAAAGGTACAGACGCGGTAAAAATTTCTACCCTCAAGCGTGAAATTCGATTGATGTATTACAGGGCGTTTCTCAAACTGAAAACCATTCAGAGAGTATCGTTGATCTTGCTACAAGCATTCGAACCACTCTGAGATACCCGATAAGGGTCCAATCGGAAACTTTTGCCGATCACGTTCACATTAACGTGGTTATAATCATTCTATTCCGAGTAAGAGAAAGAATAGAATTGATGTCTGTGTTACGGTTACGAGGGAATCAAATTTTTCTTAGTGAAATCTGAAACCGGTAGCACGATGTTAAAACACATGGAAGTAGGAACTGTCAGACAATAAATCTACTGTTCAAGTATAATTAGGTACTCCTAACTAGTGGGTCCTGTGAGATGGCCATCTATATATGTGCAGTATATAAATATTATTAGTATACGCATGGTATGAGATTAACGGTAAGACCAAAAACTAGCATACGTGGGATGTTACGAGAGCCGAGTATGTATTTTATCTCTGTTTTATGTATATTATAAAGCAATCTGATTTAACTATGTACACAACCTTTCGGACGAGCTTAATTAATAAAGAAGGCTTGCTCTAACCAAGTTTTTACCACGTATCTACTCTACAAGAAACATTTTGTGAAAATGTAGAAAAGATTGCGATAAAACGATTATACATTAGATCGTATGCGTGACGACCCAGATTCCCCAAGGAAGGTGTGTATAAATTAGAATATATGTGCCGCGAACTGCCGCATAAAATGTGGCAATTATTTTTAACAACCACAACATCGCGTGAATATCTAATTATTAGGTAGCGTCGAATATTTACAATAATGAGATTTTCGTACGAATTTAATTGAGTTGCAATGCTCCGAGTGATCAGGATGCTTGAAATCTTTCACTTCGAGTTCGTTTCGCAACGATTTGTGCGCCACGCATGTATTCGCAAGAGTATTTTGCAACGCCTTGTAGCCGCGAGTGGAGAATCTCGCAGGGGTGTCAGGGGGTGAAAAACGAAGAGAAGAATAAGAAAATCGGCGAGAGTTGAGGGGTTGATCGAGGCCCCGGAATCCCCAGGGGTCCAAGGGGAAGTAGTAGGCAACGATATACACCCCCGCAAACATATGGGGCCCATTGTCAGCCCTTACTTGTACACACACCCTTGCGAACCCTTATACCACGCACCCTTGGTCGCTTTTACGCGCACGGCGTCTAGATACGAGCCGAGATATCGCGGGAAAACCTTTTTAGAAACTACATCGTGTTCTCAACGGTGCACCAAAAGAAGGCCAACGCCTTCCCGCAACATGGTTGTACGCGTAAGCTCTTGGGTTTCCAAAAAATATGCTCATTTTTACACTTTCAAAACACTTCGCATACCTGTACGATGTCAACCATGGACGGTAACAATTCATACTTTGCGTTGTTACATTCGAATATAGCAGAAAAGAAGATTGCTTCGTAATTGAAAGAGTTTCCAAATGAGGTATTCCACGCCAACTCGACACATCATTTTCCCTAACCATTTTCGATTTCGTTCGTAATTTTTTATACGATTTTCCCAACTCAGTTTAATTTTTTTTATTTCTTTTTAAGAAACACAGTTTCAAAGATCAAACCATAATGACATTTTTGAAACTTTCGAAAAAATTCCTTAAAATTCTTCGATCAAAGATTATTTATTTTTGCATGTGTATAATCATCCGCTTGGAGTACAAAAATGAATAATTACCGATAAAAATACCAAATTAAGCTAATTTGGGTATTTTCTATTTTTTTGAAATCAGTCAAACAAATGTAACAAAAATAGGTTTCAATTTCGGATTGGGTCTAAAATAATCGTCTTTGATCGAAGAATTTTGCGAATCGTTTCAAAAAGTTTTCAAAAATATCACTCTATTTTCACTTTGGAAAAGTATATCATGGTATAAGCCCAGTTTAAGGCCAGCAAAATTATTTAAAACTCAACATCCCGTTAATACTGAAAAAAATCGATAGCACAAATAAGACTGCTCAAAAAACACAATTCTATAATAATACCAAACGTAACATGTCATAAAATAGAAAATTAATCATAACGCTACTTGTGCAAGGAAAAAAGTGACTTCATGCATTTGTTAAAAGACTGTAAGATTCTCGATCAAAAAGATCCGAACCAGGTCTGGCTAGGAGCAAGAATGCTCTTGATGTACCTCATATTCAAGAAAATCCCAAGATCAGTGAAATAAAAAAATGATGTCACTATGTCGAATAAATTATAATCTAAATTCATGATCGATCCTTTTCTTTCGTGAACACATGGAACCAGGTCGAATACTCAAAAACTCGTAATTGTAACGTTCTGAATGAAACAATAAATTGATGCTTCTACAGCCGATGTTACACGGCTCGAATCGATAGCGTGTCGAGAGGCTTTCGGTGACATTGCGAGCAGAGCTTGCAGTAGCTTACAGTAGCTTGCTCTAGCTTGCGCCCTTGAAATCGGCTCGGGGGTAAGGTGGAATATCTCGGGGGCAGATAGAGCGAGGCGTCGGCAGCGGTGCTATCGCTCATCGCACGACTCCCCAGAGTAGGAGGGTGATGGGGGTGCCACCCCGGTTGGTCCAGAGCGTCGTTTCTGCCCGCGAAGAACCTCGGTTGGGCTGCGAAGGGGCTCGACTCACGCGCCTTATCACCTCCCAAATAATGGAGGCATATTGAATAGATACCCGAACCCCACCAATGTGTATCTGATCCGAAAGTCTCGAGGGGATATTAGAAGTCGCCCCTCATCCTCGACCGTCCTTCGATCCGGGCTGAATTCACCTCTAAACCTCGCCTCCGTCCCGCGTGATGATAAATAAAAACCACTTTAATTTTGTGCCAAAATTCGTGAAGCTTTTCGCACGTAAGATCAAATTTTTTGTTTCCTTGTTTCAACGGTTTTAAGCCTTAACCCTTTGAGTCGTGGTGGGAAGTATTCTTAAGTAGTAAGAACTTTGAAACATATTGCTTTACGGTTTTTTCCTACTTCGGATAGTGTATTGTTAGAAAAAAATTTATTCGTGAAAATCGTGAAAATTGAAGGAATAATTCATATCCGAGAAAGTTACCTATCTATACATATACATGTTTTACACAAATCGTAAGCTTTTGGGGTCACTGATTACGAATCTGAAATCAGATTTTGAAAATTTAGTATGGCGAATCCAATCAGCGACCCCGAAAACCCCTGCGATCAAATTCTAAATTTTCATCCGTCATATTGGATCCACCATATTGTATCCGCCATCCCGAACTTGAGAAATTTGATTTCACATTCATAATCAGCGACCCCAAAAACCATAGAAAACTATCTTGTTACAAAAGTTGATTCAGCACAATAATGACTGATTCAAAGGGTTAAGGAGGTTAGTCGCATGTTGAGTACTTATCATTTTATTATATTTGTAAAATCTACGAATATTCATTCGAAATCATATAAAAGAAAGAAAATATCCAAATTATTATCAAAGATCCTTCATTTCATACCACTTTGAAATTGTTAAAAATCTAGTTGAATCTTTCAACAAGTTTTATCGTGTCGGCATCGTTCAATATTTTATTTTATAACATCCCAATCATGTTGCTTCTATTACATTGCAAAGACCTTCGTAGCTTGCCAATAAAATTATTTGATAAATACTCAACGTGCGACTTTATCTCGTATAACAAAAGTCAATAAGAAGCATCGATTTTTGGCCAACAAACCCCCTTAAGAAGCGATTTTATTGAACGGTGCTATTCGACCCGTGGCTTCTTTTGTACTCACGTGAACCGCACCACGGTTTACATACCGTTGTTCTGTTCGCACGTCAAAACGCGAACACGCGATCCGTGCGATCCTCAAGCCAACGGCTGATTACTTTTAAAGTAGGTACATGTGAAACAGCGTGCTAAATTCAACATGCTAATATTCATGCTTAAATACCCTGATTCGGGCTAACTTTACACATACATACCCATCTAATTCCTGTTTCCCTTTCGCACCGTGAGCCTTGATTTTTATTGCCGTAACATCTCGTCGCCCTTACAAATGTAGGCCTGAAACCAACACCCATAAATTCAAAGTTGAACCTGCATGGTTAAAATTTACACACAAGTAGTTATAAACAATAATTTTTTGAAATCATATAACAATAGAATGCAAGAAGTGTCTTACAATTTTTTAATTTATTGTTCTTTTTTTTTCATTTAATTCTTCAGGTGCGCCCGGATATTTCGTGAAACATTAATCAGATAGCCGAAGGGAATTACGTAGGTATTGAAATTGCGACGAGCTCCGTAGGGTGAAATAATTATTTTAATTCACTACCTTCGCATGCTGTGTAACGCGAAGCGTGCGTGCGTGCGTGCGATACTCGATACCGCGAGTAGGTACAACACGGGTTATAAAGGTACACACCGTACCCGTACGTGAATCGGATAGGAAATTATAACGAGCGTTTAGATTGCCTGGCGCAGTCCCCGTGTGTACTTATGCAATTAAAAAAGCTGTGTAACGCGTTACACGCGTGTATCGAGGACGGTTAGAATCGGTGACACGTATTACAACTGTCCAAACGCGCTAATTACACCGAGTTGAAACGTGTATCCGTTCTTACAGCGGACGAATTGCGCGGTTGAAAGAAAAAGAAAGAAAAGAAGAAAAATAACGCGAGAGTAACGGAGGCGGGGTTTTTTTTTTTTTTTTTTTATCCGGCGAGAATCAGGCGAAAAAAAACACGATTAACAGCTGCTGCGATTAATAATTAAGCGACTAGATAAATTGGATGAATAAATAAATCGTTAGCGGTTATAATTTCACTACAAATGCTGTAAATCGAAGGTTGCAAACTCGCTGCTTCGTCGCCTCGTCTTCATTAAATGAATATTTGGACACGGTTCTTCGACAATTTCGCCGGTGCGAAAATAACTAACCACGCGAATTCAATTTGGCCGTTTCGAGATTGAATCAGACTGACAATTAACGACTTCGATTGTAGCCCGAGCAAGTTTTGCATACGTGTTACTATTGCGTATCGGTCCGCGTGTCTAAATAAGCAAGCAGGCTTGCACACGGTGCGTTTAATCAGTCGATCAACCGTGCGGCTAAGCGAGAATGAGAAAAAAAAAAAGAGAACAAAACGCTTGTAAGGGAAAAAAGAAACCGAACGGAGGATAAGGAACAAAGTATATTACATTAACTCGTTGCACGATTCGCAAAATGCTGCTCTATATATTTTCGGTAATCAGTTTGCACGTAATTTCTGTATTGTACATGTATATATATACATGTATATATATATATATATATACTCGTATATATATATATATATATATATATATATATCGATACCCGTACTCATCGATGTAGGTATATTTTATAAACGCACGCGAATTGCGATGATCGTTTTTAATCGAGAATTAGCGACGAGCTTCGCTGCTTCTTCTGTTGAACATAACAATTACCTCGGACTATACTTAAAATGCGTAAAATTACATGAATGTAGAAGCCACAACCGGGTCAGGCCATTAAAAAACCGATTAAACGTAATTCGATCCTTTCGTATTATAGTATACCTTATACGCAAGACGTCTGACTTCGGTGCGTAATTTTTCTTTTTTTTTTTTTTTACTCCTACATGACTCGCTTACCACTTTATCATTTACGCATATAAAGAATCCGTAACAAAATTTAAATTACATATCTCCGCGATGCTGCTACTGCCGCTCTTCGTTTAGCATTTTTATCGGGTTGCTGCTGCACACAGTTGCAATTACGCGAGCACGTCTTTTCGGTATTCAAAATTCGGTGGTAAGAGTCCGGCACGATATTTCAATCCCCAAAACTAGCAAGAAAAAACGAGCTGATTGAATTTCAAAATAATCAATTACAGCTCACTGCAGCAAATGCAAAGCTATTTATTGGTTTCGTACAAAATTAGGTAACTGAATTTCATTTGCGTCGAATGATAAACTGATTTCGATTATTCAGGCTGGTTGAGATTTTTCTTGATTAAGATAATAAAAGATACGTATCTCTATTGAAATTATCGGAATATTATACTCCGGCAAACGAATCACATCGTTAACAGCTTCTCAACGCGGTTCAATGAAACATTTTCTCGCTGTGCAAGCTCGATTTTATATCGTGCCCATCCCGTGTCCACGATTGTGTCGATAATTACAGAATTGCGTAATTTAAACCAACTCGTTTACATCGATCTTAGGTAGATACTTGACATGCAGCGCAGCGACGAGTGTTCGCATCAAAGTACCCGCCTACCGAGTGCTTGTTTATACGTGCATAGGAAAACGCGTGTTCGGTGTAACGATTTCTCATCGAGTTGTAACACTTTTCTCACGTACATATAGCTAAGCTCCGAGAGCGGAGTATTTAAAGTGCATTTATAGGCCAAGTTACAGCCGTAGGAATATACATATAGCTGTGCTGGCGTAATCAATAGTTACGTAAATTCATGCAAAGCAGTATCCATCTCTTCTCAGGACTATAAACTTGGCGGGATATTATCTTTCGCAAAATTCAACGATCAACCGCGGTAGTAAGTATATAAGGTGTTAATGTTGACGGCGCATAGTTGCAAGCGGTTGTAATTCCGAGTTCGTGTTCAGCGTTTTTTGCTCCTTTTCTACGTACTGTAATCTTTTATCATTTTGTTTTTTTTTTTTTTTTCTTCTTCTTCTTTCCTCTCGACAAAGCTTCTACACGTTATACAGTTCCGAGTCGGTGCGTTATGGGTTTCAGATAGCGGTTCACACGCACCTGGCACACAGCCACGGAATAGTAATCTCAACAAACAACTTGACCGTGCGTTATATACATATAAATTGGCCAGGTTTAATCTGCAGGAAGGCAGCCTATAAGCTATAAGCATCGATCGAATGCCCGACCGTAAAATCGGATGTCAACGATTTCCTGGATCGGGACGAGTAGGTAAATTCCTACGTACATTCGTACACACGGCACCGTCTGCGACATGCCTGCTGCCCACCTTCGACTCTTTGCTCGTTTATTCATTAATTTATTTATTTATTTACCGATCAAGGTGCGTACAAGAAGCGTACGTCGCGTTGACGTTTCGGAGCGTCGAGGCGATCGTTTCTCCAGATATACGCAAGCAATCATCGTTCCTCCTGCTCCTTCCGACCGGACCTTCGTTTGCATTCTCAGAATTAATTAGAAGCAATCGTATCGTCATTCTAATTGGACTAATTAACGGATGTTTGGTAACTAGCGTCGAATACACGTACATGTCGCGTCAAACGCGTTGCCTGACTTCTTCTGTCACGAGTAACGGATATACATATATATATATACATCCCGAGAATACGATGGCGGAGACTGAAACCGTGATAAAATCAATTTACCTTGATGAGAATTCCGATGTCGAATTAATTTTCTTCTTCGTTGTGACTTGGGTAAAAAAAAAAAAAATAATTTTATTCCTTCTTGTTTCTTTTTTTATCTTTCAGCACTCTATACCTGACGCAGTGAATTAAAATGTATTTATCGACACCTTGAATTATCGGTAAATGTATTTTAGAAATTCTATTTTATCACGAGTACTCACGATTATGGGAATGAATTTTGATTGAGAAATGTTTCTCAATTTTTTAACAAAACTCGTTCTTGTCATCGAGTTTCAATACGTACCCGCTGCGTTGTTCTGAATTTTTTATTTAATCTAAGCATCTACATGTCATCCAACTGGATAACAAGTGTTGTACCTTGTACAAATGTAAAATACAAAACGTTAATGCAATTTTCGTAAATGATTGATCCGATTTATTTTTCAAATAAAGTATTTCTGGGATAATCGTTTGAGCGAGCGGTCGAGAGATTTGCAAATTTCCGTTTGTGGTTCGATCATGCTAATCGCAAGATAAAAATAATTCATTAAAAGCACATCTACAGCCTCTGCGCTAGGGTATACTTACATCTATTCACGTAATATATAGGTCCGAAACAACATCTTGCTAGAGGACTTAATTAACGCGAGGTTGAGCGTGTGGCCAATAAGTTTAAATCGGTCTGTTCATCGGCTAGTCGGGACGAAATGATATTCAAATACATGCATTCGCATGTCACACTCTGACGTAGGATAGATACACAGATAGACGAGTTGTATATATGTTTGTGTATAATATACCTGGCTGCTTCATAAGTTTATAAAAGTTTACAGTCGTGTTATTCACGGAATAATAAGTCAGGTATGTAACTATGTCGATACTTTTTGGTGAATTAATTATTCACACTTGTCGAATAAAAAGACGCAGGATGTACGGTATTGACTATCGATATAAAAGTTTTTTATTATCCTGTTAAATTAGAATTTATTTCTCTTAAATTTATTTCGAATTATCGCTGTACGTAATGCATGAAACCACTCCTCGATACCTAGGTGAATAAATTTACTGTGAAGAACGGTGCGTTTATATCTGGTTGACGTAATCGCCATCAAGAGGCGGACACCTGTTTCGTCGTAACCCGAGACGTGTCATTTGATATTGTACCCTGCACTGCGACGCGACTATTTCTCGAAAGAATTATTTCAGTGAAATAAAAAACTACAAAGACACCGTGTGTATTTCTGTTGGGTTGAGAAAAAAAAAAATGAATAAATTGAACGTTATAATTACAACGATTCGTTGATAAATAATTTCGGAAAATATGAAAATATTTATCGATACAACTGTACGCGTGAAAGCGATTTGCAAAACTATTTTCATAGGCTTAAATTTCGAGCAGGTGTAATAAGGAGGGGAAAAAAACCGTCAAAATACAGTTCCACAAATTACCTACGTATCCGATAATCTTCTGCACGATTCGACGGACCGAAACGGAGGCGACCGGACAATTAGGGAATATTTTTGTCGATCGTTGGAGTATTCTTCGTATGTACGTATAAGGCGGATTCTAGAAGCTTGGCAAAACGTGCGGTACGTGGAATTTATATGACCGATTTCAGAGGACGGTGAAAATAAAAATCGAATTCGAGATCCGGGGGATATTTGGAAGGAGAAACACGCGTCCCGCAGCCTCGAGGCTCGAATCAAAGAGGCCGTCGTTTGAATGAAAAGGTATGATATGCGCACGGCGATCGGTAATAACTTCCCGTGTAAGGTTCACCTTGCGATTTGTTATGCGAGCTAAAAAGATGTTTAATTTTTTAATGCTCGTTAAAAGAACGTTTAAACGTCCACCGTCTCTCCGGCATTGCGTTCCCTCTATCTGTCTCCATCTTTTTCTCTCTCTCGTTCGT
This sequence comes from Neodiprion lecontei, assembly GCF_021901455.1. NCBI lineage: Eukaryota > Metazoa > Arthropoda > Insecta > Hymenoptera > Diprionidae > Neodiprion > Neodiprion lecontei. Next base: position 9,503,545 of record NC_060261.1, read on the forward strand.
TCCCAGCTTCGCCGATGGATCTCCTCGTGAGTCGAAGATCGGGGCAAAAACTTGATCGCAAGTTTATGAACGGAGTTCCGAAGCCGATCTCGGGATCCGATTAACCGCGGGCGAAGGACCGCGACGAATATTTTGACCGGTGCTTGTGGTTACGTATAATATTATACGCGGAACCGCGGTGCGGGTGAAGAAAAAAACGCGGCCGCCGCCGCCATCTCCCGCGGATTGCAACAAAGTTCTTTGTGAGAAATTCGGAACCGAAAGCGCGCGTGCGTACGATCGAGGGATCTAACGATCGAGAAAACGATCCCCGGGTAAGGAGTAAAATTAGGAAGGAGACACATGTCCCCGCTATGTCGCATGGCAAAAGTGGAACAGATTCGTGTACAAAGTTCGAAGTAACGATACCGCCACTCGCTGCGCTAGTTTCGCTTGTTGCTCCGGAAATGTGCGCGCGTAGAAGTTTGACGATTATTAACGTTACCAGCCGTCAGGGGCAGTGCAACAAACGATAGCAGCGCTGCGAATAACGCTACTGGTACACACAAAAATTTCATTTGTTACAGTAACTAGAAAAATTGAGTAAAACAGGTATCGTTAAAAAACTGTTTGAACATTGTTGGAATTACGAAAAACGAGGTACGCCTAACCATTTTCCGCTATCGTAGATCCTTTTTTTGCTATTGCAACGCAAAATCAATTTCCGAGGTTTACACTATTTTTTTTTAGTTAAAGAAGGCTTTAACAATAATTTATTCTTGCACGAGCATTAAATTTTCGCAACAGTTGCAAGAAAATATAGCAACAGTGATCGTGATGAGAAAGAATAGTAACGGATACTAGACTTTCCGGTAACAGCTAGAAAAGTAATTTTCATTTTCTACCTAGAACAATATATTTCGATCGTGGTAAAAAATGAAAATGGTTAAGGACTGAGCGGTAACCGGAACTAAAAATTTCTCTCAGTGTACTATGAATGACCAAAGATATTCGATTTTCGATTAAATCGATTATTTTTTTTTTTGGCTAATCGAGTATAAACGATTATTTTTCAAACTCGACTAATCGACCGACTCGATTATTTCTCCTCAATTTCGATTTTTGTTTTTTAATCCGATAATCGACGTAATACAACATCAATTTACGTGATTAATGTATCAATTATTATCGTTGTCTTACTTACTAAATACCTATTTGACATAATAATTTCCTCTATTAAAACTATATACCTACTGAAATTTACAAAATTTTGCTGTCAAATACACCGATTCACAAAAAAATAAAACAACGAAATAATCGGTTAATCGACTGATTTTCACCGAATCAATCGAGTCGTGTTCGATTATTTTTTTCAACCTGAATAATCGCTGCATCGCCGATTATTTTTAACTCACTGGCCATCGCTAAATTTGGTACTACAAGCTTTTGACCAAAATGTGGTCCACTTTTGTAACCCGGAGATATGTCTCCTCCCTCATATTACTTCCTGATCCCGGGAACAGGTGGCCAACGTCCGATGGCACGCAGCTGCAGTCCGACTCGCGTAGGAAGCTTTCGGGCTTTCGGTCTCCTCGCGCACTTAGCCAGAGCGCGTTGCAAGCGCGTTGCGGCCCTCGACTCCGGCTCTGTGCCGAAGATTTACCGGGGAACCGGGTGCCGATGCAGCGGGGTGGATACGGACCTGTCATGGTTTCTCTCGAGTCTTATCAATCCGCCTGCAGCCACCTTCGGAACCGAATGAATGCTTTCTCCCGGTGACTTTGCTTTCAGCGGAGGAACCCGTCTTCTAATCGGATCCGAAGGCACGGCTCAAATCCCGCTCTGTGACGCATTAAGAGACCCCTAAGGATATTCCACGTCTTGGGACGAGAAACCTCTCGTCGCTCTTTAAGGTTTACGGAACAAGAAGAACACAGGTCTACGAAAAAATATTTTATCTCAGCTGGATGGGATGTTTTTTTGGTAAATATTGAGCAATATTATTTAAGAAAAGCCGGACCTGTCAACAATTTACTTTCTGAGCCAGAGCCATTTTTTGCTGGGAAATCGATTTTCAGCTACTCGGTACAAAAAACCTCTGCGTGATCAAAAATACCCAAATTCCTGTTTCCACTTTTTGCCAAAATCCCAAAATGTAACTACAAACACGAGTTCAAGAAGAAACCTGACGTGATAGCATTTTATGAGTATTGTTCCCGGTTTCAGTGATTCAAAGTTTATAAGAAACAGTGTGAAAAACCTGTTCAGTCTTTCGGTTGCAGTCGAATCAAAACCAAGGTTTAATCGATATCGAAATCTGGCTTTTGATCCGCAGAGCCTAACGAATTCAGAATGGTAAGATACACGCAACGATTTGTGCTCACGGAATTATTACTGGTCAAAAATCGAACAATTTGTTTTATTCTCAACCCAAATCACGATCGATTAATGATTAGATCACGGAATTCCCAGCGAATTCGAATCAGCCGCTAATAATTACCATGTTATTTCCCATATTGTGAATCACGTAAGTAAATTGTCAGTTGTGAAACTGCGTAGTTTTTTAATGAATGTTGAAGGATAAAAATTTTTACTTTCATGATTTATTGGAATGAGTTGTAAATTCGCAGTGTTTTGCAAACATGAATCAAGAGCTAGAATTTTACTCAAAGTAATCGCAGCATCCTCCAAGTCAGTCGTTAATTCTTCTTTCGTAGATGATTTGAATTTCAGCGAAATCTCTTTCTCAAAAAACCGTGCTGCCCTTATTTCTGCCACGCGATTGTGTAAATTTCATCACCATTTCCGCCCCTATAGCCCTGCCAGGTGATTTTTATTTACAAGCTTTCGTCTGAAATTCCATTTTATTCCTCAGATAAAACTCGTAAATTTTCAAATCTATAACTCGCGGAAAGAAACGAAGATGTTGCGTTAAATTTTTGTACAATAATCGGTGTTTCAAAGAATCGGACAGCTGTGAGCTCGTTTCGTGTGTAGCAAAGTGTAAATTCGAGGTATGCATGATGCACCTGAAACGGTGATCAGCGCCACGGGGATAAAGCAACACCGTGCTGTTATTCCCCGAAATACTTATGGTTTGCATAATTTAGATAATTCGACGTTTATGTAAAACCGGACGGAGGCTGTAATTCGGCGTTTTGCGGTGCTTATCGGCGTGCAAGTACAGCATACCGTCCAATATGCGTTACACATGCACGTCGCATCGCATATATATAAGGAAAGGCTCCCGGGCTTTTGCGCGGATCGAGGGGCCCTCCATTATTAGAGGGCGAGAGAACCGGGAGTCATGGTTCTTGTAGAGAAGGAGAAACGAAAGAGGAAGGAGGAAAAAGCGACTAGGAAGCTCCGACTACCCGGCTACAGACAACCCGAAGTCGAGACAACTTTCCGCGGGCTATTTTGCCTTTTGTCGAACATGTCGACCGCCGCATCCAACGACTTCACAGACTTTTTTCGCCCTCTTTTGCTCTATCTTTCTTTTTCATCCACCCCCACCCCCTCCCCGCATTAACCCCGTCAAACCCTCGGGGCACTTCGTCTCGTCCTTCCTTCACCATTCGGACCCATGTATACGTATATACTCCTCTTTTCAAACATCGATACTTTTGTTTGGTAAAATTCATATTTCACCACCTGCAATCGCTGTAGCTGTACAAAATTTGGATGGAAGTTTGGTATCGTTAAAAGTTGGTCAACTTGAAAATTGAACGGTCAAAAATACATATATTAAAGTAGGAAGTATTCGTGACCGAAACTGAATTTTGAATCTGTAAAACGGATAAGATGTACGGAAAAAAGTAAAGAAAAAAGAAGAGTAGAAACAAACTGTCTCAGCTTTCGATTTATCATGTCGTCTTCGACTTGTGATTTAACACGGGAAAAAAATTGATTAGTCAAAAATGTGATAAAGGTTGTTCAGACACTGGGGCAACGTAAAGATAAATGGCTGAATTTTTGATACGTTATTAATCGCTAAAAATACGTATGAAATAATTTTTTGAGAATCATCTGACGTGTAGTTTTTGTGCAATTAATTATTAAAAATTAGATATTTAACATGTAGTCTACAGAGAATCTTGCGTGAACCGAACATTCTTGATACAATTTAACTACAGCTTCTAAAGATAAGAATACAAAAAACTGCAATTTATATTAATCAATTCGTGTAAATTACACAAAGTTTGTAAAAAAAGTATTCTGACGTGTAGTCTTGTAAATATTTTAATCTAAATGATCGAAAATATGAGTCAGTTATACTTAGAAATGAACGATATATCTGATGCGTAAAAGTGTGGCAACGTCGGATAAAAAATGCGCCAATTTTTACAATTTGTTTCTATGCAAATCGTCCGCTGTGTCGGAACTGAGTTGTTTCATTACTCATTTTGTAAGTTTATAAATGAAATTCAACAAAACACTAGCAACAACAACATACAGCTGTTAGATGCGCTGTTGCCAGATATATTTTATGCGAAAAAACCCTTGATTAAAAAGACACTTATTTACTATCGTTAGCAAATAAATAATTAAATTAATCCGATTAGAAGATCTTTCAGGTAACATCTAAGTTCAAATTATTATTAATTTACATATTCGCATTTTTTATTCTAGTCAAAAAAGAATCTAAATTTTATTATGACTCACGTGGTACCGTCCGTACTACCTCAAGAAACCTGACTTTCACTAAAAAATCGTCTAAAATATTTCACCTATTTCACCCTACAGATTCTAACCCGCATAACGCGTCGTGTAAATTGCAATTAAAAAGGGGCCTGACTCTTGAAGACGGTTTCCATGAATACGAGATAGTTATAAGCTTCTGCGCGATACTGCACAGCAAAGAAGATGCAGTAAGAGTGAATGAGCCATTACCGCGTTGACGAACAAACAAAAATAATTATCGCGTCAATTTACGATGAGGGTTGGTGCAGATACAGTATACATATACACGCATATTTGTCCCACAAAGTAACGAGAGTCAGTATTGTTGGAGTGATTCCTCCGGGGGTGGAATTGCAGGGTCGGTAACGGGATGAAGCGGGGGGGGGGGGGGGGGGGGGGGCGAAAGAGCCAGATTGTCTGTTTGTTGGAAGCACTCTCTCTCTCTCTCTCTTTCTTTTTCTCGTGCGCACAAACAAGTGGAAACAAATAATATCCTGCATTACGAAAGGCGGCGAAGAAGCGGAGGTGGTCGACGCTCACCGCCCCCGGGCGGCGGTAACGAGGCCGACGACTGCCGTCGCGTCATTAATGCCGGCCGGCGGGCCTCGCCGCGTACCGCGAGGGTAGAGAGAAGAGAGTAAAAGAGAGAAAGAGAGAGAGAGAGAGAAAAACAAGAGGAGAGGGACCAGGAGTCGGACCCTATTTCCTTAATCCTCGTCTTCGATTGTCCGTGCTCCGATCCCTGTCCTCATTTGTTTGTTTTTCCTTTTTCTCTTTATTTTATCCTCCATCATAATTTATAACTTGATACTATTTTTTCTTGCGTCGACATTGAGGCGGGTATTCGCATTAGTGGATTTTATCGCGACCGATTGACCGAGTACCAAGTACCAGTAAGGTTGTACGGACTGGGCTGATCGGTATCGATCACCGTATCGTGTTTGTGAATAATGTTTATTAGACGAAAGAAACGAGGGTCGAAGAGACCATGGATACGTCGAGATGGACTGAGGTCGGATTCGTTAGTGATCGCGACACGATCCGAGGGATATAAAAGTTAATTACCATGGTTGTTTGCACCCCTCTTTGGAGTTTAGGGTGTACGGTAAGAAGCGCGCGAACGAATATAGGAGCCAATACAGCTGAACACGTATGGACATTCGATGAAGGAATATTATCGAGGGTAACATAGCTCGTGTATCGAGGGAACCTTGTTTCTCCGCAGCTTCCAATTTGGAGTGAGGATCGTAAAGGAATAAACCCTGACCAAGAATCGTAAAAGTTACCAAACGAACGTAGCTAACGCTCCGAGATATCCACACGGAGGGAAAAAGCACCGACCGAAGAAAACGGGATTGAGAGACATTCTCCTCTCCTCTCCTCGCCTCTCTTCGCCTCGCTGAAAATGTAATATTCCCAGTTCATCCCGACTAGGGTGCGCTATTGGGTGGTGGCACGTTTATGATTAATAATAGCTGACCATCCCGATGCCCTAATAAGTCGTAAACTCACGGGAGGTCCGCGTACCTTGATAATTGGACCGTGAGGCACGGCGATCGAAGTCCAAGTGCCAAGCTCCACCTGCGCGGCTAAAAACACGTGTAATGCCGGCCAAAAAGACGACTCACCTCCGTGAAAAACCAGTGACAATCGGATGCTTCTTTCCAAAGAGAGATTAATTCTTCTCATTCAACAGTTGTCACCAGTTAATTCTAAACTGGTCAAGGTGCGGACAAAAATGAACAGCAAACATGGTATGGTATTCGCTGCAGATGGTCACCGCCCGGGTCGAACACCTCGCGCGATGTCGCGACTCTTTGGAAGACTCGAGGGTGGCGAAAGCCAAGCGTAAAGTGTAAGGATTGAAGGATCCAGAGGGTCTCGAAGGCCTTCGGGGAAACGGATGAAGGAGGAAGGTGTTCCGAACAGGTCAACTCCGGATGCAGACGGTAACGAACGAACGGATTTGTACAAGCGAGCACAAGTTTCCTGCGGTGATGAGACCTGCAGAGCGGTGTTTGTAGTGTTATTGAACATATGTGACTACCGGATAAGGCCTCGTTTTGACGAGCCGTATCTCACTGGGTAACCTCGTGTATATCTGTTATTTATTCTCGGTTCATATACTGGGCCGGTTTAATTGCTCAGCCAACATTGGCATCCACGGCCGCTCCATTAGAGCTGAAAGTGCTTTATATACACGAGAGAATGTAACTGGTGCAGGTTAGGTGTATACAATAAACATAGAACCCGCGTAAATGCGGTTAACATTTCGGTAACGCTCGACTCATGTGTCATCCGGTGGACGTTGTGCACATACGACCTGGTCAGGCGTGAGCAAAGAGACAGAGAGCCTGGATCTCGGCCGCATCTGGCCGGGCTTCTTTGTGCCAACAAAGCCAGAGGTGACAGGCAGCTCGGTACCAGTCCGCCAATTGGTCGGTAACCGGGCTCAAAAAATTGGAACATCAATAGGAGATACCCTGTGGTAACCAACTGTCAGACAGAAGCTCGATTCGCTTTGACACGACCTATTGAGTACCCTGCACACATCGTGACACGCAGTCGCTAATGGCTCCCGCTGCGCCGTTAATCCTACCAAATGACCACCGGCTCCTAATAGCATCATCGATATGGTACAGCGACACTTTGGCCCCCAGGACACGTGTACCAGGCCATCGCGAACTCGCGTAGTTCCTCCACCGACGCCTCCGCCTCCGTCGCGTCGGGTGATTTTCGACCGAGGATCAGCAGGTGACCTCTTCGTCTCGACCGACCCTTTACACGCGAGATTTACTCTCTCTCTCTCTCTCCTTCTCTTTCTCATGCACACCTGCGGCCTGCCTCGAGAATCTGTGCATCGCGGATAACCCTGCGGAGAGGTCCTTTAATGGAAACCAGTTTCTCTTATCAACGATTCATCGCCGGGGACCGCAGAAAATAAGAGTCAACTACGGATACTTTACCAGATCCAGTCGTCCCGTCTTCCAGCCACGGGCTCCGTTACCTCCAGCCGGGGTGAGCTTCGGACTCGTCAGTTAAGCCCCCCATGATTCTTTCATAAATTTCAGATTAATTCGAGCCTGATGGGAACTCCACCGATCCCAATGTCTCCGGCTGATGCTACGAACGAGTATCAGGTACAAGAAAACTTAAATTCTCTTTCCGCGTGTATGGACTCGGGAAAAGTTTGGAACTCCTCTTTTACCAAATCAAGCATCAATTTACCGGAATATGAAGTTAGTTCGATAAGCAGTAGAGCGTGAACTTCAACACTAGAACTATATTCTTCAAGAAGTTCGTTGCTCAAGAAGCAAGCATTGAATCACCCATTTCCTTTAACGGTTGATTCGGTCCTAGTATTTTTTTTTTAACGTGCAACGGATGCCTTCCGTACTTGTCAAATTAACAATTAAACCAATTTCATCAGCAAAACGTGAAATTATGACTTAAATTTCCATCCTGACATCAGATCATTGATGCATCCGGTGCCGGTTTGCACCGAGTCTGAGAGAGTGATCGGGAAGCAAGACGCGAAAAAGAACTCTTTACAGCATCGCGAAACTTTCACGGGTAGACAAAGGTGTGTGTCCCGGTTCTCTACTCCCTGAATTCGTTGAAGTAGGAGCATTGATTGCAAGCTTGGAGTCTGAGGCTCGAATCGTTGCATCTTAAGCGAGCTTCGGCATCGCCGCACCCCGAGTCCAAGAGACTCGAAACGCCGTTCACCCATCAAATTAGAACTGCAAGTAATCGATGATAACTCGCGGCGTGTTCGTGCAGTCACAGTTATTATAGTAGTTACGGCGGTTGAGGTGCACGTCCACTTTTTGAACGCACGCAGCGGAAATCGATTCCGCTTTTTCGTTCTACATTGTATATATATTACCGTGTATACACTTTGTCCGGAAGATCGAATTTAAGAGGAAAAAAGGTCTCGTCGCGTAGCCGGCTGCTGGAGCCCAGCAACGGATGAACGTGGTCGGAATTTTTAGAGTCTGTTAAATCGTTGCGGTAGCCAACGTCGATCGAACGGGCGGATCGATGCGGTGTTTCATGCGGCCCCGTTTATTAGCCACATCGACAGCCATCCACCCTGTTATTAAAGGTGTTTCTTACTTTTATGAAACACAAAGAGGCGTGAATTAAGTGATAAATTCATCCGAATCAGCGACGCCCCGCCGCCTGGGTCAGATATCAGCTGGAGACCGATAACGGCAACCGGTTTTGCCGAAATCAGCAGAGCTCGATCTCTGTCTTATGTGTACCCATACTTATAGGTACCCACGGCGGTTTGGCTGGTAGCGAAGCGAATCGTTCGCACAATTTGATACCGCATGCACTGAGAGAAATTTTTAGTTCCGGTTACCGCTCAGTCCTTAACTATTTTCATTTTTTAACGATACCTGTTTTACTGAATTTTTCTAGTTACTGTAACAAATGAAATTTTTCTCAGTGTGTATAAGCTGTAGTACGTATGTTTCGAATGTCACGTTATACCAACTAGACGTCTTCACGTTCTCTCTCTCTCTCTCTCTCTATCTCTCCGCCTCGCACATCCAAGAACGTTAAAGAGACTTTCATATAACGTAATGGCCGACGCGCGTTCCCGATAAAATACCCATCTGTGTATGTAAGTGAGTTAACACGAAGATCGCACAATGGAGACGACGGAAAATACGGGGGGCGATAGTCGCGGGGCTAGGCGTGGTGGAAGGGGAAGGATCGTCGCGACAATGGGGTGGTTACTTTGTCCAGGAAGTTGTAGCCCCTGTGCCCCCGACCACAGTCGCTAATGCAAGTTCCGGTAGAGAAATAAAAATTTACCCACGTACCACGAATAATATACAAGAATGAAAATTTATGCTTCGCCTTTTTTATTATCACTTTGCTTCTATACCGCTTTTGAGTACCCCTGCAGCTCACTCCCACCGGTTTTACCCCCTGTTTCATGTTGTGTTTAGACTTAAGGATCGGGATATCACGACATACGTGTATGATATGCACACTACGACGTAGCTTTTGATACCATCGTACAACGACAACCTCTTCTTTTTCGTCATCGGAATAGGATATAGAAAGAAGATATTCTACACTAATGGTGATTAACCCTTTGAGTCATTACAGTGGTGAGTATTCTTGCCACTTGTTTCATAACCATTTTTCTTTTGTATATTTAGGGAAGTTTTCAACATATTGCTTGGACGGTTTTTCCCTACTTCTGAAAGTATACTGATAGGTTTTCATTACTCGAGAGTAATTATTGCGATATAATGTAAATTATTCTTTTTATTGGACCCCCCGTATTGAATTATTGAAATCTGATTCACGATTCGTAATCAGCGTCCCCAAAAACCATGGAATGCTATCTTGTTACAAAACTTTTCTGAGCACAACAAGGTGTGACACAAAGGGTTAAAAAAAATCGTCAAGTTCAAGTGAACGTCACAAATAATGAAGTTGGGGTGTTGAATGAAATCTGCTTCGAATATGCAGATTACATTTTTTGGGATACCACCGAATGCCAATCACATTTCGTAAGTTAAATCTTCGACCTGTGACACGATCTCATCTGACCGAATTCTAAGATGACGTTATTTTTTCAAGAAGTAGGTGTACGGAATTTTGCGGTGTTCTTGAAACGAATTTCGAAACACGATGTAGTTTTGCTTCAACCTTCGACGTAATTTCCGCAAACTCGAGGTCTGAGCGCATGCAGCCGAATCGCATGGAAGGAGGTCGCCTACACGCGATGAATGCGTATGGGAGAGGTTGGGACGGTGTATTATCGACAGGAATATTACCGCTGTACGTATAGTGACGTACTCGTGTAAGGCGGTGGGTAATCGGGTTCCTGTGAACACGTGTCGCCTTTCCTCAACGCCACGCAGCATCAGGTCCCCCATCTTCCTCGCACCTCTTTCTATAGTCGACACGAAACGCGCATTAGGCGGCTGCATCCTTACGCCCCCGAGCCCTCGACGTCATCCCCCCGGCACCCCGGGAGTCTCCATATACCACCCCGTCACATCCTCGGGGGCAGAGGGGAAGAAAAATATTCGTTATGACGCGACGTTTTCTTTTCCAAACTCACGACGGAACTGATAAACGGCGCAGACGAGACGGTTTCGTTTTTATTGTGTTTGTTTCTTGTGTACCGTCCGTCAAAACAACGACATATCGCAAATCGAGCTTTTCTCGTTTCGTGGTCAAATTCACAATTTCACAACGCTGCGTTTTTTTCTCTTTTTTTTTTTGGCCGGAGTTCATTACTCGAGGTAGAACAACAACCTACACTTTTTATGTAAAAACTGTATCTCGGATGATACGAATTGAAAATTGAAACTGTATAACGAACACCGACGTGAATCGATTGAATGCTGAGCAAATGGAGCTCATAAATCGGAATAATTTTCTCCAGCTTGATTATCGGTGCGAAAATCTTGGAATCAATGTTCCTTTTTCCGTTCGACACGAACCGTGCGGCTCTTAAAAGCTATAGGGAAAGAGGAAACACGATTTTGCGTGCATTGATACACGTTCGCAACTTTCCGCAGCCTTTCACGTTCTCGAAAGACGCGGGGTTCCCGAGGGACGTGAGCTGTATCGGTAACCGTAGCTCCAATAAGCCGGCGAATTCTCATCGAGGTCCCATTGTGACGCGGAGATGGTTGATCCCTATACTTCCCCTGTCGATTGGGCGTCGCCAGTCTCTCGATATCCCTTCGTTTAGGACACCGCGACGCTTTCTTCTTCCCGCAGAAGACGCGACGGTCCAATCTGAGCGGCGAATCTGCGGCCGCGTCGCCTTATCGTCACGATTAAAACTATGGGATGTGAGATTTTCACCTCGGTCACAATCGCGAAACAACTGCTGAGTATTTTAATTCACTGGAGAACCGTCGACTTGTACTTTTTCAGGTATTGAGTTCATTATAGAAGTGAAAACGGGAGGGGGTCGTTTATTTACTATATCGTAGTTACATGGTATTGTAATTAACGTTGTATCTTTACGCTTTAGAAACATTTTATTATACCTACCTCGTTTATACATAATTTGTCAATGAAATCAAAAGTAGCTTGAAGTTCAACATTTAACTTATTCATGATGGACATTAGATTGATTGGTGTTAATATTTTTTCCCGAATGTAAAGGATCGCTGTGTCAATTAATCTAGATACCATCAATAATATATGATATGAGTTTTCAACCTCACAAAAAAAAAAAAAAAATCAATTTTGGATGCTATGCAAATAGGTAAAATGTTTTATAGACATAGATAGGCAGAAAGTTCGAGACAATGAAGCTACTGTATCCATAATATTCACCGAAAGTTTTTAATTTGATTCCATTCAAGTCTTCGCCTACGAATAATGTCCAATCTGCAAATGTGTATCGCTACTTTTCCCAGGTATGGAAACGCCATACTCGTTATTTATCAGCATACCTCAAGTATGAATAACTCCATACCGATCATACCGAAGTCCCCGATGGTGACTAATTGAGATGCGAGGGCGTCGAAACGTTCCAATCAATTGGCTCGAAAACCGGGCAACGTACTATGCGAATCACGTCCGATCACTTGTCGCGCTCCTACGCTCCTTCCATCCGAGATCCTTGATTAGGATCCGAGAGAACCTTCGGCTTCGAACAACGCGACGTTATAATCCGGGTTTGAAAAATTTCATTAAACGTACCAAAATCGGATTCGTACTCTGGTCTTTCGAGGCTGAAGCTTAAAACCTCACGCGCCACGCCGCGAATCTAGTGATGCAGGGGCTTTTCAGCCACGTGACCAAATCCGCCCCGCGATTTAAGGGCCATCAAAAATGCGGCGTGCCCGCGGTGTTATTCATCCGCGTCCATTATTTTGCCCATTCATTAGAGCGCCCCGGGGGCACGGGGGCGATTCGATCAGTCACGGGGATCGGTCAATTCCCCCCCAGCATTTGCAGTCCCAGGAAAGCTCTCGACGTGCGTCGCTCGAAGCCGTTGTAACTACTAACTACAACGAAATCCTCTGATATAGACTCGCTGGCTACTTTGTCGTCGCATATTTTGGGCGCGTAAGAGCTGTTTGCATAATCGATAATTCGAACTTTGGCATCGTGAGAGAAAATCACCGACGCGATTCCGCTTCGTTGCGATAATTCGCGGGTGGATTTCACCACCGCAATAATAGTTATTAGATTATTTTCTCCACGATGGTGGAACAAAGAGAAAAAGAAATCGGGGATTTGCAGAGAGCTTGAAGGCGGGGATTTTGACGCGAGTGTGTACTGCATACATGCATATACATATTATACATATACATGTATATAATACGTAAACCTGGGATGGAATAGCGATAACGGCAAAGGAACGGAGCGCGCGTTGCAGTTAGATTAATATTAGCATCGCCGTGACGGGGATTGCGACGAGTATTTTTTAATTATTATTCACAGACAAATAGAAGGACGGGTTTTCAACGTCGGTGCCGAGTCAGCGGCGTGGAGGGGAATGAATATGAAAAAGCACTTCATTTTTTAATTGGATATGCGAGCGAGCCCAGCGAGCGAGCTTTCAACTGAATTTTAATTTTTATTAACTGGTAAATTATCGCGCGGAATTCACGTAGGCGAATGGCAGACGTATTATACGTGTATATCTATACTACCCTTCTAACTAGCTGAAAGCCGAGTGACGTGGCTGACGGCGATATTCATTTCGCGACTTCGGAATTTATACGATCGTTCGTGGAAGCAGATGATTGTGAGTGAGGTGACAACGGACAAATCTACAACGATTTTAAACTGTTGAAACGTCTTCAATTAACATCAACCATCGCCTCGGGCAATTTTTCACATCCGCATACTATCTAGACAAACGAACTTTTTCACTGATAAATTTACCAGAATTCTGATATTCCGTTACTTTTGTCCACTTGCTTTTTTTTTTTTTTCTTTCCTTCGTTTTCCACAAAAGTCGCGGCTCGCATTACAAAAATACATTTTTTACTCGAAAAAATATCACGGTAGTTTAATTTAATTGAAAAAATTTTCACACGGAACCATGTTTTTTTTTCTATCCTTAAGTTCAAAGTTGAAAATATGAAGGGAAGAAAATTACGTCACGAACTTGTTTGAACAATTTTGAGCATACTATTTATCAATGAGGGACAATTCGTTGCATTCGTAGACTTTGAAAAAATTTAACCGACAGGCATGAAACTTATATCTGTGCAAAAGTACGCGTGAAAAAAAATAATTCTCGCTCATTATCAAATCTGATGCATAAACCGATCGCGAGAAGAAAATTTTCACATTTCCTCGATACGGATGATCGAGAAGTTAGGATCGCAGGTCTTTGATCTGCGTTTCGACTAGATACACAAACCGTCTTCGTAAATACTGTGACCATTTGCGGCAGTCGAGTTGAAACGAGGCACTCGGTGTACGCTGAGCAATTAAGCGCGTCTAACGTTCGATTGGTTTTCTAAGAACGAATAACACGGGCTACCGGCTGCAAGGGATATCCGTCAACCTTGGACTTGTCCATCTTGAGCAAATACTCCGTGTCCACAGCTTCTCCGGTCTTTTTCTAATTTCGAAACCGGTCGGTGAATAGAAAATATGACTAACAGGAGAAAAAGGAAGTATATAAATCGGTCCGATAATTGAGGAAGCCAATTCATTTGCCGTCCTTGATGACTTGGGAGTAAAGTCGGCCGAAGATACGCCGGCGTAGGATGGGCGGGGGATTCCTAAAGGTAAGAGGCAAATTAATTAGCCTTGGTAATGGGATCGGTTTGTCCCGCAGGAGCACGAATTAGACGGGCAATAAAGAGCAAATGCGTGTGGTCCTGGTGGCTTAGAGTCAGATCTCCCAATTAAGACCTACGCTGGCAGAGGAGCTCGCGCGAGGAGCAGAAGGCCTACGCCGCGATCTCCGGCAAGAATTACCCACAAGCCACCGCAGGGTCCCTCGGCTCTCTTTCTGCCTCGCAGAGTCGAACGAATTACGCCCGAGATTGAACTTATGCAGGAGTATTCATAGTCGCAAAAACGGTTCCTTCTTTCCCACCTTGATTATACCTACATTATACCACACTCGTCTCTACCCTCCGGCGAATAATGGTCGGGGGTCACGGGCCGAAACCTTTGGGTAACGCCGTGCGAGTCCCGATTATAATAGTTGCGTAGAGCGGCGTTCATTGTGGCCAGCAAAAGGTACACGCCCACGTAATTATCACCGGTGGTTCATTAACGCACCTGTCTGTACTCACCCGTTTATTAAATCACGCCTGAGGCGAAGGGAGGGTTCGGTTGGGTAAACGGCAGCCGATGCGGTACCCGTGTTCCGTATTGTAGTTCAGGCTAACAAGAAGAAAAACATGGCCGCCAGGTTAAAGTACACGAAGGATCCAAAAGACCCGCCCTCCGGAAGTCGATTCGTGTCGCGTTCGGTGCCTCCTCTCACCGATATACTCGTACGTAGCACGTATAGTGCGTAGCTACGTTTTACCTACGTGCCCGACGAACCCCGAATCTTGTACAACCACTCGTTGACAATCCGTCGCGTCGCGTGATGATACTCTCGAAATAAACATCAGCCGGTTTACTCTTCTCTAGAACTCCGTGCTCTGACTGGAGTCCACGATTTTGCGCTGCCTGTGGTGTCAGAATTTTTATACTTCATCCTTTCGATACGGTGTGACGTGGTCAAAGGTTACGTAGCGATAATGCTACAAATTTTTGTAATTGGTACGATGCAAGTTAATTAATATTTGTTCAACGAGAACAATCTGAGGCGATATTTCAACCATAATAGTTTCACATTTTTCTGACGAGAGGATTTGCTTTGTAATATCTTAGAACTTCATTATTTTTTTCGTCCGCTTTACTTATGGGTCGTTGAACTACAAAGGATGGAATCTCGAAGATCTTGGCTTTCACGTGATTGGCACTTCAAAGGACGATAATTGTTGTAGTAAAACTCTCGCACCGCTCACTGCAACACCGATTTGATTGCTGGTATACGCAACAGAGTATATAATATACCTAAGAGTAACCGCAATATGCTCTGCAGTGTGAAACAAGCTATTTATAGGGGTCCATAAAAGCAGCAGTACCTATACCTTCTTCATCGAAGCAAGTTCTTTTAAGTATTATTCCTCTTCTTTATTGTACAGAATCATGATCACGATTGTATCGATTAAGATCCCATGGAGCACAATCGACGCAATCACCTTACAACCAGTCACCGTTTTCAAAGCTCCACTTGTAAGAATAAATAGCGCGAAGCATGCTAGCTATCAAAACATATCGTCCCGGGCAACCACGGGTGCAGTGAACAGTTACACAATGTGTATCGTCTAGTCATAGAGACACCTAGAACGGTGATTCAATGAAGGAATGCATGACGACACGAGAACGAAGGTAGCTTCTCTCCTCATTCCAAGTCCTCGAGTGT
Organism: Neodiprion lecontei; assembly: GCF_021901455.1. Lineage (NCBI taxonomy): Eukaryota > Metazoa > Arthropoda > Insecta > Hymenoptera > Diprionidae > Neodiprion > Neodiprion lecontei. The sequence goes on from NC_060261.1 coordinate 9,519,659, forward strand.
TACTATCAGAATTCTTCCCACCACAATTTAATGGTACTACCTGATGGTTGAAGCGAAAGTATGCATGGGTTGCACAATGCACGTCATGCGGGAGCACGATAATCCGAAGACTACGAGATAGTGAGAGCTTCCATTACACGGAAGTACCGCGCACCTATAATAACGATGAAGCGGAGGAATGTTCAACAAGAATTAGAATCAAGGCCTGCATTCCATAATTGTTTCAGTTGCCTGGAATATATTTTTTTCATTCCTGTCATCTCCGCAAGCCGCATTCCTTGAGTAGTTCGAATCAGCTTAGCGTCTCTCCTAGAAGGAACGGATTCCGGTACGCGATCACGTACGGACGTCGAGACGAAAGAAGTCCCCGGGGACACGCGACCGCCCGGGTGGTCAGGCTCGTCTCTGGGGATAAGGGACGCGAGGTCCATGCTACACACCTTGGCATCGGTTATTTTAATCCACCGATTAAAAATGTTGGACATGTGTTTGGTGCAGGGAGATCTCGCCAAGGGATCGGTTCGTGGATTATTTCCAAGTCGCGGAGCGCTTCAACAGCATGCCGTTGTCGATATAAGAGGATCTCGAAGAGGACTCGATATGCTCAACCAACACTACCGCGCGCTTCCGACATGGCCGCGAACGCTTTTTGCAGAAGTTAAAGCGTGTACTCTCCAAGTGCATGGTGGAGGGAACGTTTGTAATTTTCATACACAGCAAACGGCGAGATGCAATCACGCTTGTTAATGCACCGTTCCCTTGGTGCGTATTTCAGCAACGACAAACCTCGCGCACATCCTGCACCTCGAGAGCAGGTAGTCTGATAGATTGGGCCCGTGTACGACATACCTGCCTGCCCACATTACACTTACATACGTTATACCTATACACGTTGCAAGTCTAACGCTTTAGCGCATGGGTGCCGAGTGCGTATGTAACGCGGATATCGTGCACGCAGGCAGGCAGGCAGGCAGGCTGCGCTTGGTGGGCGGGAAGGAAAGCAGTCGGTAGGTAGGCGGGGTAGAGGGTGCCGAGTAACTGACACCACGATGAGGGTGATACAAGCCGCCATTAGCTGTGCCAAGTGGCGGCAAGTGGCAGCAAGTGGCGCCGTATTTCAGTCGTATTTCACTGCAGCTCGTCGACCGCTCGCGCGCCAACTTGGCATATAAGAATTATGGCATATACTTATATTTGTACCCGCAGAAATCACCTGGTCATGTCTTCAGCCAGCTACCAACATGGAGAAACGAAAAAAAATCTATGTTTACAGAACTGTGACATTTTGCGCTAAACGATATGGATGTGAAGGAAAAAATCAGCAGCTGCGTTGTACGAATTACTCGAATTACTTTCCCAACGTCGGTACGATGTGACTAAATTGAAGATTCTTACGAAGAAAAATCATCGAAAAATTCGATTCTCCAACTATAGGCAAAAGGCTAACGCAACGAAGTTGTATTACTCGATGTAAAATATGTTCACGGAGATGCTGAACCGGCACGAGAGAAAAATTACAACCGACACACGGGTCTGGTTGTCAAAAGTGATGGCGTCGAGGCTTGTGAAATATATAAGATTAAAGCCAGCGTGACGGGATGCAGACAGTGTTGTATTTCCCAAGAGCCACCGTCATGGTGAAGCGGAACGCGCCGAGACTCCCCGGGGCTACGAAGGTGAGGACAACTTAGTTAGCACCGACCGGATCGCGTCCCCGCACCGTGAGTATCACCTATAAGGTCGACAGATGCGTCTCTCCGGAGTTAGCCACAGATCACTCCCCTCTTTTTATCTACCTTTCTCGATAAATCGGCTCACACGCTGCACGACGACATCCTGAAGGGTGTCCAACTCGTGATAAACCTCGTCGAGATGAAGTAACTCTCCTTTTTGTAGCGTTAAATTGGACGCAAAGTGGTATCAGTCCGGACTCCAGCATAGTCGTCATAGTCCAGACCAGGACTTTTTGCAGCAATGCACATCCTCGCGCTTGGTTATAGCTATCGTGTATGCAAAGCTGCTCTGAAGGAGCCAAGCTCGTCGGGTCTCTGTTTCTCGTTTCACTTTATACCTTGTAACTCCTGCTCTTCTCAATCTGTCCCTGTCGAGAGTAACGCGACGGGTAAGGTAGCAAAACCAAATCAGAGGTCGTTTCTCTCCGTTGAGTTTTATTTTTCGTGAGATGAGTATCAGCAGCAGTAGTAGTAGCAGCAGCAGCTTCCCGGGTTACTAATTAACGTACCTGGACTATAAATTTGAAATTGATCGTGGCTTTTTTGCTGCAAGTGATTTGGAGGCTGTCAGTGACGGGTGGACGGATCAGATCAAGCGCTACATAATGCATCGTCGCACGGTAACCAGTACCACCGCCAGACTCTGAACTGACACGAGGTCGATGTGACGCGGGGTGCCGGGAGCCGATCGATCGAGCCCAACTAATTAGACTATCAGTTACTTATATTCACATGGAAACAGGTAAATGTGAGATGAGGTGTCCATCTTTCTCCTTCACTTTCGTAGTGCCGAGCATCAGCAACTGGCGTGAATCGGTATACCTATCCAGACTTACTCGTAGGTAGCTACATGTGTTGCGGCAGGTGTCACAGCGGCCTCTTCGGTGTCACCTTGCTCGAGAATTTAATTAAAGTACCGCTGAGAAATATGTGAGGACAACTCAACGTTCGGTAGATGTACATTGAACTGCTACTACTTGAAAAGATGATAAAAAAGAAAAGAAAAACACATATCTGAGAACGTGGCCCAAGGTTACCGATCGTCCAAAGTTGTACCAGGTAATCACTACCGCTCTTCGGCCACTGCAATTTACTCTCCAGAAACAGAGAATACATTCTTCCGTAACTTGGACAACCCTGTCCTGAATTTGGACAGACTCTGTTCCGCGTTCCGCGATGGGCTTCTTGGAAGGTGCAGACGGTGGTCAATTTACGTTTGACGAGTGTGGGTATATCGCGTTTAATGCGAACCTGTGGCTCCAGTCACGATACCTCGGCGCTCCACCCTGTATACGGCGCACGTTCCGGCACGTCCGCAATGGGGGACTGGTGGTGTATCGGTACCGGTCCGTAGGCATCCGTTGGCATCTGTAGACAAGGAGCATAACTCACGAGCCGCGAATTATGGACCGGTTGCCGGAGTGCACCTGGACCTCTTTTCCGTCGCGTTTATCCTTTTTCGGTTCCATCGCCGGTTCGTACTGGAAGTTGGACACGAAAAGGACCCTACACATGATATAACCACTTCTCTGTTTACTTTGTGCTCCAGGCTAATTGGCATCGTGACCTTGACACGAAGAAGAGCACCTTACGTATCATCGGTGCCAGAATGTTCATTAAGCCATTTTTCGCTGTATGTTGACTTCCGTTGATTTTTTCACCAAGTTTATACACACCTGTAATGAAATTCGAAAGGAGGTTGAGGAGCTAAATCCTGGTGAATAAATTCATGTCGCGAAGGAGTGAAACAACTGCGGCCACTACGGTCTCGTGTACCAAGGTGTGAGAAGAGAGTAGGTATGTATAATCGCTGAGTGGTGCAAAGGAGTCACACTACCGTGCGCGGCCAGCGGGCCACTGGAGAACCGAAGAAACGAGCGTAAGGTACGTGGTTCGAATTGAAAATAAAGAAAGTGAACGCGATCGATTATTTCTCGGTGAACAAGATCGGTGGAGCCGGGTGTCGATGGTCTCTTGTACTTATACCTGTACCTTTTTCACTTCCTACTCCAAACTCCATTCAACTTGCACCAACTTCTGACTTCTCTCCTCTTCACGATATAGGAACCAATACGTTAGCTGTCGAGTTACGACCGGTGAACACGGACATACGCAGCCGCGGTGGTGAAACGGGATCGCGGGAAAGCTTGAGGAGTGTATAATATTAGATTTTTTTTCATAAACACGTACGTATGAGAATACGCAGCGGGCCTACAACAGGGTTTAATAAAGCGAACTCGGAGACGGTGGAACTCCAGCTGAGGCATGAAACGGTATACCGAAGCTGGAACACAGCTCGAGGTGGGTACCTGAGAGCACGGAACATTGAGAGGAGAAAAGCCGCGATGGTGGCTGTGCGGCCGAGCCGAACTGCATGTATATGGACCCTGGATCGAGCAGAGCTGGCGCGGTTATAAATATCTTGAACCCCGCGCGCAGGGGCACAATGCTATCTGTTTCTGGAATCAAATTGTTGAAGGAATGAACATATTTTGCGTGACCTCGCGGTAACGCGCGCGCGCGCTCAATTCCGAAGCTGCAGCAAATACCACGATATATTTGTTACCCGGTTGCCCCGAAGCCCCGGGTACCGCGCCGATACCAGGGAGAAGAGAAGAGAAGAGAGAGAGGAGAGGAGAGACCTGCCTTTGTACGTACTCCATACCCTGCTCCAGCACTCCGCCAGGTCGAGACATAAATCCAAACTGGAATGTAGCGTTGACCGCGGACCTGGTCCTTCCTTCCCCTTCGCGTCACTCTCCCCCGTTGACCATCGCGTTCGCCATCCACGACTAGCGGGCCCAGGGATTTATCCGCGTTTAACCCTTCCGAGTTGCTCGCTTTCGTTACTTGGACTCCATGCGCGTTCTACGTACGGATACCCAAACAGCACGAAACTTTACGTCGTCAAAAAGACGTCTAAAGGATGTCTTGTGCACCATTTTTTAACGCCTAAAGAATATCTTCGTGCCTAAAACGTGTCCGTGGGGCCTTATAGACATCAGAAAATAGTGTACACGACGTCCTTTAGACATCTTTTTGACGACTTCATGATTTGTGGTGTCTAGGTACGTATTCAAGCTTTGATCAAGTTATATCCGTGGACTATTATTTTGCACTTTGTAAAAATATTCTAACATGTGGCAGAAAAGTTGGCGAGTGATTGTTTAATTGGTAAAAAATCAAAACGTACATTCGTCGCTAACCTCTGTTCCAAAATCAATAACTTCACTCACATCGATATTTTGATAAGAATTCCTAATTTGCTCACCCTGTGAAATCAGAGATAATTTTCAACACCCCTGAAACTGATCAATTTCGGAACAAAACTCGACTGCTTTAATTGTTTTCGTTTATTTTTTCTGGTCTCTATTCAGCACGCTGGAAGGGAACTGAAGAAGTTCAAAGGGCCATCGGTTAATTTTAGACAAGAATTCCGGAAATATATTACTACAATTCGTTTTACAACCTTTTTATATTCAAGCATCAGAGTTTCAAGCGGGAGAAGGAAAAAAGAAAGCAATGTTCTTACACCGTGGCGAATGATTCACGGAGTGAATTTTCTCACGTGTTTTAGGTACACAGTAGGTATACTTCGCGTGTACCCGCAAATGTGAATGCCTAAAAACGGATGTAAATGAAGTAGGTATAATAAAAGAAAGGAAGAGGGGAACAAAATATAATAAATTTACGCCTTTACTGTTAGTCCGTTATACGATCGCGTATATAATGTACGTACATTCGCGTTGAAATATCAGAGACTTCTGTATTATTTATTTCTCGTCTTTTTGTTCTTTTTCGTCTACCTGATATAAAATTCTATGATAAAAATAATAGTCCGCGAGGTATGAAGAATTACAACACACAGTAACGCGTTGTGCGTTTGAATATCGTTGAAACAACGAAGGGGATTTCTCACTGCACGACGGCTTGAAGAACGAACAAGCAAGAAAGAGAAAGATAGTTAGTTATACCTGCCCGGCAGTTATAACAACCTACATAATAATAGTTTCCTGTATACTACTATTCACGATAACAATGTGCGCTATTTTAACAAGTTGTTCGGTAAATGATATGTTAATATCTGTCCGCCTATCTCCGCTCGAATCTTGGCCTCTTTACCCGTGGGTTATACATTAAGAATACATTAATTCCCATGCAGCAGAACCGAGCCGAGTCAAGGCACCTCGTGTGCTTCTTCCTCGCGTCAACAGCCACACCACCTACACAACTTTTGTCTCCTTCTTTCCGTCTTTCATCCTTTTCTTTCGTGTATCTCGTTTCTTCGCTTCTCTACTCTCGTCCCCCTTTGCCTGTTACTTTTCAATTCTATCCGTAGAAAGAAACACGGAACGAAAGACAGAGATGAGAGAAAGGAGAATATGCGGGGATCGTTATCGAGACGATCGGGAATCGAGAATAAGAGGAGCACCCTCCATTAGCTCGTTATCGAAGTCGGTTGGTCGAGTCTATGAACGGGGCTGAATGAGTCCTGCACGGTTCGTCGGTATTCTACACACACACACACACACACACTCATGCGATGAAGAAACACGCACTTTTTAGGTAAAAATCAACCCGGCGGTGCAGTATTACGGGGACGGAAACCGACCCGACGCCGGGCACATGCCGTCGACTGATAAGGAGAGCCTTGCAGAAGCACCTGCAGAGGGACCATGCACTTCGTGCCTATCGTGCGTTTCAGTCGTTTGCACGCAAGACGGTAGAACGCAGCCTGCGAGAATTCGTTGCCGATCATTTTGCATTATAGGTGTATATGAGGCATTCTACGGAAAACCGACCTACGTACGAACCTAACCAGCAGCGTTTTTTTCTTTTTTGTTTATATTTTTAAGTATGGTTCAGAGTGTGAAAAAAAAAAAAAACGTCTTTCATCGGGTTTTAGATTTTTCGTATCACCGATTATACTTTTACTGCACCCAGAAACACGAAAACCGAATATTCTAACGAATAGATTGGAACCTAATCAATTGGATTTAAATAGTTTTCACGACCGAGATGAAAGTGGGCAAGATTTTGGTTTAGACATTACAAGTGATCGAAACGAGTCATCGAAAAGTGAGAAAAAATGTATAAAATATAAATTTTTACCTTTAGAATACATCTTGGTCTCAAGATTTTCGTTTTTTAACAAAAAATTTATGAAAAAAATTTAACGCCAATCGAAAACGAAAATCGGGTTCTTATATTTTTCGGAGGGGTAAAAATCGAACCCGTGATCCAAAAAAATCTAAAACTTAGTGAAAGATGATTCATTTATACACTCTTAAATACACTTGAAAATAAATAAAATACATACGTAGATCGTTTTGGGGTGGATTGTCTCATATGCGTCTACGTATAATTGCAAAATAATAGGATTCCCTCATCCGCGATAATCGTGCTTTTTCGCAAAACACTAATAATTATTCGAAACGATGAAAAATACTTTTCGATATTTAAGGTTGCCTCAAAGCGCACGACGACGGTTGAATCGTTATTCGATAACCGTCACCTGCCCCTTATCCTTACACCGCAGTTTTGCACTTATTAGCGATCTCACCGATCAAGTTATGCGCTTCGCTTTACCCGAGTGGGATCAATTTTCTCAATAGTCTGCCAGATCGCCGGGTGGACTATAAATTGGCAATAATTAATTGACGTATAATTGGGAGAACTATACGGTATCTCAGGGTATACATTATATAAAATATACCTACAGTGTGTACGGCACTAATTGACCGCCAATTAAAGCGTAAAGGCTGAGGCTCATAAGCGAACTGGTATATAAGAATCGTCTCTGCACGTAGAGCGGTGGAAAAAAAGATGGGGATAATTTGTTCAATTCATTCAGGAGGATATATTTTCAACGTTGAGCTACGCGCATTTACCGTTGAAAGCATTGAATCCGTCTGAGGCACGGTCTGAATTGGCTTCTTCGTCTGGTCGGTTATATATATATATACGCGAGCCCGTGAAAAGCCGACTGACACTGCGGCATCCCCTTTTGATAACGGATTCTCAGGCAATTTTCCTGGAACTGCGACAGTCGCGGATAAACTGCCAAGTTGGCTAAGCAATTTTCTTATCAGCGCGTCATTTCCGGTCGTTTATCTCATGGGTTGTAGTTAGGGGGGAGGGACATTGATTAAAAGCCCATTTTAACTCCGGGAATGCCGGTGCGGAGCCTGCTCCTCTCTCTCTCTCTCTCTCTCATACTCATTTCGTTTCTTTGATTCAATTTACGCGGAAGATAGCGTCAATAAACGCTTGTTCACTCGTGCCGGCAGTGCAGGCGTCTGCTTCTCGCAGGTCAGACTCACCGTCTGCCTCTCCTTCTCCTCTCTTGCCCTTATCCTTCTCGCCTTCGTCCTGCCTTCTCTCACTCACCCCCATCTTATCGCAAGATCAAATAATTCCGGACGCTAACTCTCCGACGCCTTCTTCGAGCCGAATGGTCGCAATCGCTTCCCTTTTGTCGCTTTCGTTTCTTTTTCACTTTCATTGCGACGACTCGACAACAACGGCCATCGCGTCATAATAACTACAACCTCATCGGCATTGATATCGCTTCGCAACAATCGCTCCGCGACGCGTCCTTTTCGCATGGATTATAATGATCCCAGCCGCGTTGTCGAATCAGTGCTACATCTTCCCTTCTTTCATACAACAAAACCACGTACCACAACTATAACTTCGAGTCCTATAAAGTTCTGCGAAACTAGAAATCTGTCCCTTATCTGTTCGGTTTTTACAATTCACAGTCATTTCGAAGAATGAAAATACACAGATTTGATCCGAAGAAAGAACAATTGTTCATTCCTGTAGACGAAATCCATTAATACAGTCAATAATTTTGTAATTTCTAACTTGTATATATATCTTTCACGAGGTATCACATGTCTTGTTTCGATAAAGTATTTTATAATTCGCCATGTCTAACAGCGATAACAATCATGTCAATCGTACAAGGAAAAATCTCAGCAAGCAAATGTATCGGCACAAATTAAACTAGTCAGTAAGTCAAACAAAACATTTACAGTCATTGCGAAAAGAAAATAAATATATTTTGACCAAAATCGACGAAACTTACATAAACACCTGAATAATACAACTCCGCAAAATCCCTTGCATCGTCAAAAATCGACAGCGTAAGTAGCGAGAAATATCTCGCGTGAATAAGAATCACGTACAACGTGCAAAGGCATGAAATTCGAAAAATACTTTGTCAACAAATTTCCATTTTAATAATCTGCAACACGGGGCGAGACTGCGTCTCTCGGCAGATACGCCGCCGCCACGACAGTTGACAAGAGTTTCATATCTCTCGCTCAAAAGTCTCTACCGCGCATTGTCTAAAAGTTGACGACGCCGCGCACCCTCGAAGACGGAAGATAACATCTGGTGCTGCCTCCATCAACAACCTCCGCGTCTTCGTACCGAAGGAAACTCGTCTTCAATTATTCTTGTACTCCTCTCCTCCTCCTCCCCCCCCCCCCCGCCCCCACCCCGCGCCTCACGCCGCCCTTCGAGCCGGCAATTCCCACCCCCGTCAACCCCCGGCGACACTCGCCCGTTTTGCTCGGAACTCGGTGCCGCAGCACCCGGCACCGCGTCTGCACGGTGCGCCCGCCTGTCACGCACTTCTGACGAACACAGAATTTATGGAATTACAAAAGCGGCGGAATTAATTTGCATACATAAAAAATACATCAAACTTTCCCCAGCGGACCGGATCCCTTTCGTAGCACGAATATTAACAGTTTTTTAATACGGAGCCGTGAGCCGGGAGGCTCAAAATCAACCGCGGAAAAATAATTCAATCCCACACGTGTGATACGCGAGAAAGTTTTTTTTTTACTCTTATCTCATATCGTAGTACGATATGTACGGGGAAAGACAAAAAGGATAAAAGAATTCCAAATGGAGTAACGAAAACTCGATCGATATCATACGGCGATCTCACCTCTCAGCACGAGACACGCGATTTATTAGATTTCAATTTGGAAGCTGGCCGCTGAAGATGAAAAAAAAAAAAAAAAAAACGTTCCAAAAACGAAACGATACACGCGAATCGAAAAAGATTAACCGACTTTGGTAATTATTGGATTCCCCGGAGAGAGAGAGAGAGAGAACAACGATAAGCAATATAATTCTTGGAAAATTTTCTCCATTATTTTTATCACACTTTTTTTCTTTGTTGTTCTATACCAAGAACGTTATCGTCGGGATTTTCACAACATTAATTCGAGTAGAATGGGTTTATTTTAAAAACTTGCCCGTACTTTCGACGACGCGGCGGTTTGTCGTATAATATCAACACACACACACACACACACACACACACTATATCTCGCTCTCTTTCGCAAATTATTATAAGCTAGCTCGGTGAAAAAGACATTTCTAAGCAAACTTACCGTCGTATATATGTATATATAATAATACTCGTATACAGTTCTAAGATTGAGGTAAACGTATAGTTGGGTTGAATTCGTTGCAGGGAGGTATAAGGGTTGAAATTTTCATCGAGATAATCGTTACTTCAGCAAGTCGCCTAATAACGGCGAAGTGGTATTAAATTCGAAAGTTCTAATCCTATTAATCAAAATATATTAAAACCGCCCCCGGACTTGTTCACCCTTTTAATAATCTCAGAGCTGAGGCAAGAACCACCGCGGTTCAAAGAGTTCTTCGAGGATAAAGAAGCCTTCACTGAGCTCAGCTCAGGCCGAGGCCTGAGGAACCCGGTGACGAAACGAGAGAGAGAGAGAGAGGGGGGGGGGGGGGGAGTGAGAGAGAGAGAGAAAACGAGAGAAAGAAAGAGAGAGAGGGAGGATCGGCGCGAGGGCTTAGCGAGCTACCCTCCTTTGAAAGCGTCGTATAACTACTTAATTCTCAAAGACACCACCTAGCGGACACCACCTCGCCATTTTGCATGACAAAAGAACCGCAGGAAATTCCAATTCCCGGGTACAATATTCGCGGGAGGTTTTCTTGGCAAAAATCTCGCTACAGCAGCCTTCCTCAGTTCCCGTACCGACACTCGAGATATTGTAGCTCGTTATTTTATTACGTTAGTTCAAACTACTGCGGTACAAAGTTTCGTGATGAAGCTCGTAAGATTTTTCACCCGTTCAACTTTTCACAATATTAAATACCAACGGTTTGGAGACATTTCGAAATCATAGACCCTGAAATTTTGTAATAGCCCTATTTTTTAACTGTTTCAAAAAATTTTGACGTTCCTGAAACTTATAGTTTTTGCAATTAGGAGAATATCAATGCTAGGAACTGAATTTCCAAACATTGATCTACTTCCGATCGAAAATAATGAAGACACAAAGTTTGCCACAAGCTTAATTTTTTTGCCAAATTAAAACTGTTGACAGATTGGAAATTTTGGTTTAATCTCGTTTTCTTACTTCTAAAATTGTCGCACATTATATTTTGCATTATTTATCCGATTGATTCTCACGATTTTGTGTCAAAAGACTTTACCGAATGAAATTATCCATTTAGCACAAAAAATGCGGTATCTTTTTAGCGCTAACTGTCCGGTCACCCGCTTGCTTTGACTTAACGATCGGAGAAGTTTTGATTTTTTATTACGCTTAAACAGAGCTACCGCATGTTTGGAGTAAGAAAGAAGTTAGCATGTATACCCAATTCACAGAAATAAAAAAGCGCGAAACGTAACTCCGTGACTAATTAAAACTGAGTGGAACCAGGGATAAAAATAAAAACAGAGTCCCTGCACCGAGTTAGCGGTTATACAAACACACACACACACACACACAATCACACATAGAATTAAAATGATGCTCTGAAAAGTGTGTTGAATGTGCGAGCATGGTAATAAACAAAATACAAATTACTATACGCGACAAGGGAACTGAGCGCAGTAGAGAGAACGAGCATATCTGCAGCCTTAGGTATACCTAAACCACCCACTGTAAAATAAACAACATTTTCATAATTACATCGAACAAATTCTGGCGAGTGGTCGGCCGCTGAGAGAAGAGATGAGATACACGTACGTATATGAGAAAAACAGAGAGAGAGAGAAAGCGAAGAAAGAAGAGGAAGAGGAAGCCGAAGTAGCCGAAGGAGGACGAGGAGTAAGTACCTCGTGCTACCGCTGCTGCTTCTGGAAGCCGCGCCGTTGTCGTCGGTACACGCAAAGCTGGTGGAGTATTACAAGTTCAAATATAATTTACTAATTACTTTGGGTGCTCAACATCGATGAAAACGTTCGTGAACTCGCAAAGAGACGGTGCCGCCTTGTTGGGTTAGGCAGGACATGTCCGCGGTTATCAGTCGGCAATCGACTCGCCGACGGATGAGTTGGAATTAATTTTCATAAATTTCTTCACCCTCGTCTCAACCGCAAACAAAGCTTTGGGCGGTATTTCAATCCGATGCTTTACATGTACAGGTATATACTTCACTACGCGTTAAAATCATCACAGACGCGTAGAGAATATTTCCGTTCAATTAATCATTGCAAATGTATAATTACAGCGTCATTGTAATGCAATATATCTACAATAATGCAATCCGCCGATAAAGCGGAGCTCTGCAACGGCCAGTAGTAACGTCAGTCGCTAGTCAGACGGCGGTAGCATGCATTGCCCGATAAAATCTTACCTACTATTCTCCCCATGCCCCGCCATATGTTTTATCCCGTAGGTATCATCGTTGTATACGTGAGAATAGGTCATTTTATGAATGTTACTTTAATGAAAGAGTGAGCTGCCCTCAATAAGCCTCTGCAAAAGATTGCTCGGATATCATTATAAATATCGTTATTTCACGATAAACGGTCACATGGAATGAAATCGCGTATAGAAATATTATTTTCTACGAACTATGCAAGATACAAGACGAACGATAAGAATTAATCATTCACTGACTAATTATTATTGAGCGTCCGAAAATCATTCGTTGATACAAATGATTGGCGTAATTTTTATCGTTTACGATAAATGCATCTAAATTTTGAATCATAGATGACGGTTAACACAAATGAACCGAACACGCTACGTGGACAAAATTATCTATACCATGCTGGCATTACTGTTTAATAAAATCTATACAACAATTAAAGTTTAAAACTTATTTAATGACATTTTACCAAAATTCATCCAGATTTAACCATATCAGTTGGAGTAACTGCACTGTGAGATATTCGTGCTGGTACAATAGTTACGTTTATTTTTTTTTCCCCCATGATTTTACGACAGTAAAAACAGACTTTGAACCCTAAATTGATGAAAAACAGTGCCACGAACGAAAGAAAAAACTCCGCTGCAATCGCATAAGCGATCGAACCTGTACGTATAGTCTAATTCAGCTTATAGTCTAATTTTGAGATTGATCGACGTTGTCCCTCGGATATCAAAGACGCGGGTGAAAGAGGTTCAAAGACGATGCTACCACCCCTGCATGGGGTGAGAAGAAAGAGGCGGAGGAGGGTGGCGGGATGCGAGGCGGTGGCACGCAGCGTGTCCGACGCTCCTCCGGGGAGCGATCAATGAGGACACCACGTCGTAGGTTGTGGGGGACGTGGGAGTTTGGGGGGGTGGGGGGGTGAGGAGGCCGCGTCACGTGACCCCATCCGCGGGGAGTCCGCGCAATGCATCACCAACCAGACTCCCCGTCAGCCCCCGCGACGCCCCCGTGACACCGCCATTGCCTCGCGTCCCTCTTCTTTCTCCCCCAAATCCTCCATCCTCCCTGTAACACCGCGCTCGCGATCCTCGCGGCTTGCTAAGCGGAATTGTTGTTGAGCTACACCACGGCAGCGATACCGGCGGCTGGAGGATATACTCCGTTTGGGAATTCCAATATTTCATGTCTTCGGCTCGACTCCGTCTAATTCGAAGACAGTCATGCCTTAATTCAATGGGATTTCAGAAATAAAATGTTCTTAACGGAGAAACAAGACGGAGAGAGATTGATCATCCCACAATATGCACATGTAGCACGGGGAAAGGAAATTATGTAGCAGGCTGTAAGAAAAATACGGCGTGGACTGCTATAGATTACAATCTGATGTTGATGTTGTACTGCACATAATCTGATATCGAATTTTCGTATTGATCGCAACGATTGTTTCGCGTCACATAGTAGTCCACACTGGCCAGTTTTAGTCGATTTTAACACGATCAATCACCACGCGGCAGATTACGTTTACCTGTGTTTTATACCCATTCCCATAGAAACTATAATAAAAAACAACGCTCATATAGCAGCGGGGGCGTTGAATCGGCGACGAGCATAAAAATGCGGACAGAGTGTGTAAGGGGGAGGAAGAGATATATGTTTGAAGGTATTATAACACGCTGAGAGCCGTCCGTTTGCATATTAAAAAGGTTTAAAACTCGGCACCCCGAAAGTGTGTAGTACTTAATATTCTTTCGTACTCCGTGCTGTTTCGCACTGGTTTGTACTTACCCTTTTACACTCGCCATCGTCGGTCACACCGAGGTAAATTATTTTGCAACCAGAATGAGAAAATTTTCTTCGGTTCAAGCAATTGACGACATCTTTTCAATTCTTGCCGTCTTGAAATTGTCAGGCCTGAAACAATAACAGCAAAATTCACTTTGTCAGGTATTTATGGATACATACAAGTTACACATAGATCATTGATGGAGTAGTTTATGCAACTGGCTACAAAAGTTGAAGTAACGACGACCCTTGTCCGCATATAACGAGCAATAACGAATAACGCCGTTCGTTTATACCGCGGTTTATACGACAATAGGGTGAACCGCTCATCCGAAGACATTTCACTTGCCAAGATAAGGTGGATGACGATCAATCCGCAGATCGTAAGTGGTGGACATCGCGGACTATATGACCCACGAGAAAACGAGGATGTAAACGGGTCTTAACGGCCACATTATGATACAAACCCAAAGTCGTGATCCGTGAAGTCGATGGACGTCGTTGCCAGAAGGTGAAGTACATTCAACTCCTTACAATAATCCACCAGACGTGTTGCGTACATCGGATAAAAGAATACCGACATAGACTACTGGGGTGGGATTTATACGCACACCTATGTCCGCTCGTTAAGATCGCGCATGGAACTCGGAAGGTTTCGTTACATATCCGGGTAAGCGTTGGAAGGGGGATAAGCGAGGATGGCGGGCAAGATACAGAAGGATTTCTAGTGGATTTGGGAGGGTGACGGAGGGGCACTCCAAAGAGGAGGTGGGGGGAGGCAGTGAACGAAAGTGGATTTTGGTGGTCGGCAACGACGGAGAAAACCCTTGCGGAGCTCCGTACGAGTGGAAACGCGAGGTGGTCGGCGGTGCTGGGCTTAAGGAAAAGAGGAGGCGCGTGCTAGCTGGATTTATGGGAGTCCGTTATGACGTTGATGTATCACCGCGGCAGAAACGCGTCGTCTGCTTGGCCACGCGAGGAGGGTGGAAGTGGAAAGGAACAGGGAGTGAGAGGTCGAAACCACGACGCGTCGGCCGTCGCGGTCTAGCCGTCCCTGAAGAGGATGAGAGAAGGAAGGAAGCACAGGGCTGAAATCGCGGACGGAGAAGAGAGGAGCTTACGTCTATAAGCCGTGAATATTTGTGTGTGGTCCGTGCGGTCCCTTGACCGCGAGCCTGAATTTCGCACGCCGCAGAACCTTCGGGTTAAGAGGTACCGTCATGCCGTATACATACGCATTCCCACTACTCGTTTCGGTCCAATGGTTACATTTGTACCAATTATTATTCCGACAGGCTTACAACGATTACATCCCAGTTTACAGAGTTGGTTACTAGTACACTTGTATGTATCTCCAACGGTATACGTGGTGACCACCCGGTAAAATGCCCGTCGCCCATTCACCCCACCTCATCCATTCTTCGGTGAGATTAATTTTTCTAATGACATTCAAATCCTCCGAGGGTAAGTCGCGACTTATCGTCGGTCGATAATGTAGGGATCCCTTTTTACCACTTTTCGAACACAGCTTAGACCACAGATCGCCAAACCGTCCCGTCGATCGCGAGCTACGCGAGGAAATTTGAAGTAGATCGTGATCGTGCTCAGGTTGGCTGACCTGAAGTTGAACTACTCAGCTCAGGCCAATGACTCACGAAAACAGATTAACCGATGGACATTTGGTCATCTGCATTCGAATGGCACCTACGATCTACTCACCTCACATTAAAAACACTATTAATGACAAAAAAGAGTGCCATGTTTCTCATGAAACTTAATTAGTCAGATGAAAAAAATGTTGTTCTTACACTTTGTTGGTAAATTTTTTACAATATAAACAATTTTATTCAAGTTTTTGTAATATTTACTAGAAATGTATGTCTACAGGTAATAAATAAATGTGTGATCGAGAAAGAAATATTATTTTTGTTCTGATTTCTTTTGGTAGCTTTACGAACATTACGGTTGCTCAGTGGCTTCAAAGTTTGGCGACCACTGGCTTATACGAAAGACCTGGGTGGATGTGTCAGCCGATATGGACGCGTTTAGTTGCAAGTTTTGAAAAATTCTAATTCAAGAATCAGTCAATTTGGAAGCAATCGCGATATAGCGAACGTTATACAGAGAGAAGAAAAGAGGAAGCGGGAAAAACAGGAAGCTCGAGCCGTGTCCGACAAGCCTTACCGGTAGTTTGGTATAACGTTTGAAAAATTAGAGAAGCATTGAGCAAACGGAGAAAAGGGGTAGTAAAAGCATAAGTCACGCGACTCTGTCACGCGAGTCGCATAAGACTGCGATGCTTGTACCTGTGCGATAGACCAGCCGACCAAGTAGCGAAGTAGCGTTTATGTACCGCAATCTGTAGACGCTCGCGAGGAACTAACTTTATAGTGTAGTTATATCTTACATTAGCCAGGGCAGAGCCGGGCTCGAAGGGTTTACTACTTAGGGCGCCGCCAACCCCGGTGAAATATCGAATCTTCCGGCGAAATACCCGACACCCTGCAGCACCGGCTTGTATGGCCTGACACAGGAGTATAAGACACGCGATCTATTAAATTTGTCGTCACGAGCTGTTTACACCACGGAAT